>NC_064638.1:784523662-785149376 GCF_023864345.2 Schistocerca serialis cubense | reverse complement strand
ACCTTACAGGCCTTTATCAGACCACGCGAAGCATTTATGACTACTTGTTCTTCCTTTTCTTCCAGTACTCTTTCATTCGTTTGCTAAATGCCCTCATCCTTTCTTCGGTCCACTTTGGTCTTTGGATTTTGTGTGCTGTCTTCTCTGACATACTTGCCACTTTTGCACTTTGTGCCTGTAGACGTTTATGTCTGTGATGTCCGCTGAATCTTCCTGTGCTTTTTCCAGATCAATTCTGGCTTGTGCCATCCAAGGTGTAGTGGTTTTGAGCCTCTGTATGTATCTGAATAATCTGTTGGTGAGTCTGGTCTGTGGGAGTCTGCTGATGTGACCGTAAAATTTTGGTCGCCTTTTTCTGATGTCCGCCGCGAGGTAGGGCAACTTCTCTGTGGCGTCTCTGCCGTGAAGCCTGTATCCTTCGTCTGTGAGTTTTGGTCCAGTAATTTTCCTGATAATTTTTGTTTCCTGTGTGAGGATCTTCTCTAGGTCGCCCTTGGTGTGTAGTGTCAGTGTCTCGCAGGCGAAAAGCACCTAAGGTTTGATTACAGTATTGTAGTGACGAATGTTCCATACTTTGTGTTTAAATTCAGTGTTGAATTTCGTGCAGAAGAATTCTCTTTTTTGGAAAGAGATCTATAGCCGTACTTTTTCTGCCCACTCTTTGAGTACTTCTACTTGCCTAGTTGCTGTGGTTTCGTTGTCTGCAGGTAGTGCCATGTCGTCCGCGAAAGCTAAACAGCCAACTTCCAGTTCATCCTTGGGTCGTCCTAGTCGCACTGGCTTCCAGTATCATTGTAATTTCAGCTCTTTTTCCCATTCCTTAATGACTTTGTCCAACACTAGGTTGAAGAGGAATGGTGAGAGACGATCACCTTGAGGCATGCCTGTCCTATTCTCAAAGGGTTCGGAGATTTCCCCCCCTAAATTTAACTTTTGACGTCGTGTTTGTGAATGGCTGTTTGATCAGTCGCAGTGGCTTTTTGTCCAGACCTTGTTCGTATAAGCCGGCCGTGGTGGCCGTGCGTCTCTAGGCGCTTCAGTCTGGAACCGCGTGCTACGGTCGCAGGTTCGAATCCTGCCTCGGGCATGGATGTGTGTGATGTCCTTAGGTTAGTTAGGTTTAAGTAGTTCTAAGTTCTAGGCGACTGATGACCTCAGATGTTAAGTCCCATAATGCTCAGAGCCATTCGAGCCATTTTGTTCGTATAGGATATTGAACAATGACTGGCGATCAACGGAGTCATACGTTTAAGAAAGTCAACGAAAGTGCATATGACTGGCGTAATTCTGAGGGCTTTGGTTTTCAGCGTAGCCTTCAAATTGAACATTTGCTCTGCGCGGGAACGACGAGGTCGGAAACCGGCCTGGTACTCCCCGATTTTGTGTTCGAGCTGGTCCTGTGTCCTTTTGAGTAGACATGCTGAAAGGATCTTGTATGCGATTTGTAGTAGGGAAATGCCCCTGTAAATGTTTACATCTGTGAGGTCGCCTGTTTATGTAATGGGTGAATCAGTGCTCATTTCCAGTCATCTGGCAGCTTTTCTGATGTCCAGATGTCTGTTATAATCTATGTGAGTTCTCTAAGTGAGTTTGGTCCGAGGTTTTACAGTAGTTCGGCCACTATACTGTCTTCACCAGGTGTTCTGTTGTTTTTGAAAATGAGGGTGTGTCTGCTTTCCTCCTCTTATGTCGGAGGTAGTGAGTCTGTGTGCTTCTCTGTCGGTTCTTCTTCTAGGAATCTCTCTGTGAGTTCTGGACAATTCAGAAGTTCTGAGAAATACTGCGCCAGCATCTTGCGGCTATCCGTATTTGTCAGTGCCAATTTTCCATCACTTTTCCGAAGCAGAGGTTCGATGGTGTGTATCCTTGGATTTGTCCTGCAAACGTCCTGTACAAATCTCTTGTGCTGTAGTAACAGAAGTTGTCCTCTATGGAGTCCAACTGTTCTTTCATGAATATTCTCTTGGTTTGTCTGATAATTTTGCGGTTGTTTACTGTGTTTCATTGAAAGCATGTAAATTTTCTGGGGATTTTTTGCTGTTGTATTTCTGATATGCAACTTTCCTAGTGACGAGTGCATACTCGCAGTCGGTGTCCCATCAAAGGTGTTTGGTGTTCTTCAGAGGAATGAGGGCTTGTGCTTTTTCTGTAATTTTTCGGTGGAAATTTTGCCAGACATTTACATGTTCTTTTTCCCAGGCTTATTTCACTTAATATTCTGCGATCTCCTTTGTGTCAAATTTTGGTGAGAGGTTTTTCTTGCTGAAAATTCTCTTTGGGATGAATTTGATTTTGACACGTGTCAGGTAATGGTCCGAGTCGATGCTGGCTCCCCTGCCTACCTCACATTGTGGATCTCTTTCTGTACTGGGTACGAGATTGCCACATGGTCGATTTGAAACTCATCTAATTGCTGTACTGGTGAGCGCCACATTTTATGTTTTCTGGGGTCTTTTCTGAGGGATGTCGACATGAGCTTGAGGTTGTTCAGTTGGCAGAGTTCTATGTTCAAATGTGTGTGAAATCTTATGGGACTTAAACGCTAAGGTCATCAGTCCCTAAGCTTACACACTACTTAACCTAAATTATCCTAAGGACAAACACACACACCCATGCCCGATGGAGGACTCGAATCTCCGCCGGGACCAGCCGCACAGTCCATGACTGCAGCGCCTGACCGCTCGGCTAATCCCGCGTGGCAGAGTTCTATGGGCCGTACGCCATTTTCGTTAGTAAATCTATGAAATGGATACTTTCCGACTGTTTTCCTGTTTCGTTTTTCTCTGCTGATCTGTGCATTAAAGTTGCCTAGGACATCACTTTCTCGATGGTCGACCAGAATTTTTCTGCGGCCTATGGGTCTTTCTTGTCACTTTGGTTAGTTGGAGCGTGTGCGTTGATCAGTGTGTACTTTTTGTTGGTGCACTGAACCCGCATAGTCATCAGATGTAACTTCTTTTATGGATTCGACTATGGTCTTGGGAAGCAGGAAGGCCATCCCCAGTTGTGGAGCGCGTTTGGCAACGCGCATGTCAGTTTTGCTTTTGCAGATGCGGTATTTGCCGTAGTCCTAGTGTCTTCCTCTTTGATACGTGTCTCCTGAAGCGCAAGGATTAGAATCTTCTGCCTATCGAGTTTTGTCACTAGGTTGTGCAGCTATCCAGGCTGTATGAGAGTGTTTATGTTGAGAGTCCCAAAGTGTGTTGTCTTGAGCGGGAGTTTGCGCCGGCCGGTGTGGCCAAGCGGTTCTAGGCGCTTCAGTCCGGTTGGTTGGTTGGTTGTTTGGGGAAAGAGACCAGACAGCGAGGCCATCGGTCTCATCGGATTAGGTGGTGGAGGTGGTGGTTAGTGTTTAACGTCCCGTCGACAACGAGGTCATTAGAGACGGAGCTCATGCTCGGGTTAGGGAAGGATTGGGAAAGAAATCGGCCGTGCCCTTTCAAAGGAACCATCCCGGCATTTGCCTGAAGCGATTTAGGGAAATCACGGAAAACCTAAATCAGGATGGCTGGAGACGGGATTGAACCGTCGTCCTTCCGAATGCGAGTCCAGTGTCTAACCACTACGCCACCTCGCCCGGTGCTTCAGTCCGGAACCGCACTGCTGCTACGGTGGCAGGTTCGAATCCTGCCTCGGGCATGGATGTGTGTGATGTCTACTTAGGTTAGTGATGTTTAAGTAGTTCGAAGTCTAGAGGACTGATGACCTCAGATGTTAAGTCCCCTAGTGCTTAGAGCCATTTGAACCATTTGGGAGTTTGCCACAGTTCTCTGATTTTCTATGTATTCGTGGAAGTCCTGGTCCTCCAGAATCCAAATGCCCGGTTGCCGTCTGTTGGCAGTTGTATTGTTTACTACCTGGGGTGTGGCTGTTATTACTTGCACAAGCGATGGTTGCTCGTAAGTAATGGTGTCCAGCGGGTGTCCACTAGGTTTTTAGAACCAGCGATTGTCAGTTCCTGGAGCACAGCCGCACCTCTTGGTGAACAGATGCTGACTATACTGCCACTTGCTCCAAGTCAGACGCTGCATGGATTTTGGTTGTCATTTTGGTCCAGGGGTGGTATTTTATTTCCCGCCGACCCTGCATATCTTCCTGGTATTCCCCTATCCGCCACCTGGGGACGCACCAGATTGGGGGGGGGGGGTTATTTTCTTATATTAATAAACTTATAAATTTCAAATAAAAATTGACATAATAACTCATCTAAATAATTCAAATTAAATAAAAATAAATACTTCAATTACTACTCTACTAAAGAGTTGCTTCACACAACATCGTCCTTATCACATATTCGTCGAGGAATAAAGGGCATAATTACAGTTAAATACCCTTCGCGTGTTTTATTTATGTGACGTACGTTCTTGCACGATAGTCGGCGTTTAGCAGAGCAGGAAAACTGATACCCAAAGCCAGGTCATCACATTCCGACGGCTCTGTTCCATTAATTACAGCGCTGACAGAGAGAGAGCTGTCACAACGAGCGAAGTATCACACTTAACTTACAGGAGGAAATTCTCAACTATGCGGAATACACGCGGACTGCACAAACAAATTCAGAAGGATAACACCTACAATTCATTGACACCGAATGATATCCCCCTGCACATGGCCCAATCTCAACTATCGGATTGCAGATTTTCACGATAGAAATACCACAGTGTAATGATGTCAGAGTCTTTGTTGACAGCACAGTCTCTCACAGTCTCTCATTATTTTTGTTACATCCAGTGGAGTAAAGCTATGAACTACAAAAACTTCGCTAATGTCAAAACGCAATAAGATTTTCCCTTGTCCCTCTCTTCCGATATATCGGAAACAAATACCGTCTGCGTGTTGACATCGACCATTTGTGATGATCCCATTAAATATACATGTATTGATCCATTGGAGCAGGTGGCCAGTGGTCGAAGTCACTTCCACGGACCTTTGTAAAGTTTTGTCGCCTGTACTGGAGGAGCCGGCCGAAGTGGCCGAGCGGTTCTAGGCGTTACAGTCTGGAACCGAGCGACCGCTACGGTCGCAGGTTCGAATCCTGCCTCGGGCATGGATGTGTGTGATGTCCTTAGGTTAGTTAGGTTTAAGTAGTTCTAAGTTCTAGGGGACTGATGACCTCAGAAGTTACGTCCCATAGTGCTCAGAGCCATTTGAACCATTTTTTTTGTACTGGAGGAAGACCATATCCCACAGACTGTCGATCACAAGGAGAGAGCTCTTGTGTTATTGTTTCATATATAGTTTGGTACATTGTTTTTTGCTGTAACATATCAGGGCAGTGTATGACTATAGCTGAAATGATGCAGATGTGTATCGATCTCCTCACAATACTAGTTTATAGAGCGATCTCAGGTATGAATTCGAACATTGTGATCGTAAATGTGAGTACTGCTACGGCATGCTTTAATCCACCAGACTTTTAAATTGTGCTCTATACCCTAAATAGCATGGATGTGTTGTTGTCCACGAATTAATTACTGGTTTATTCACAGGACGGGGCCGGTTCTTCGTCATGGATGGCGAATCTTCGTCTGCGGCGGAGGTCACATCGGGCTTACTGCCAGGTTAGTCTAACATCACTTCTGTGTCTTTTATCTCTAAAAATCCTTGAGGATTTAAGGTATGCACATGTAAAACGTTCGCATAAAAGTGAATTAACTTGGTACAAGCGCTTGCCACGGAATTCAATCAGATTAATGTGACTCACTGGCCAAGACGTCTGGTGTTTTAGGCTGCATGTTTTAGCCCTCTTTTTACTCAAATACTCAAAATGCAAATAGTTATAATTCGGAAATCTTTCAAGAATAGATCACAAATTTCAGTGATACAGCACGTGGACCAAGAAAGTAAACGAAAATCTGAATGCCGAAGTCCGATAAGAGATGAAGTCATCGAAACAGCAAAGTCGTTAATCAAAACAGTAAATAATGAAACAAAAAATTACATTGGCGGTATTTAGAGATCCTGAAAACAAGCAATTTACATTCATGGTGTCTCGAATGGAATCTGTGCGTCAGAACTTGTGTATCTCAGTTCGGTTATTTTGACAGTAATATCTGGCTAAATCTCCTTAAACTACACTAAACCTGTCTCGAAATGCATCATACGTACGCATTGTAATCTGCAAACTTGGAGGGTAACTTCAGAAAGAGTTTTGCAAAACGTAGATGAATCGCCTGTCGGATATTGCTAGAGAATGTCCAATATCATTGCATTGCGTTCTTGAACCATAATAAAGGATTCGCCTGTAGAATAGGGTTTTATTTTTCGTTTTATTACAGTTTGCAATTTTGCCTCCATAGCAGATTCTTTGTAAACGGAGTAGTGGTTTTCGCGTATGAGGACGCAAAGAATAGGTGGTAGTTTGTATGAATCAATTTGGAATGCGTCTCGAGTGGCCCAAGTGAAGTTGGATCAATGCGCGGAGACCAGAACGTCATGCCTAAATTTTCCGGTAACGAACGTGTGCTTTGTATGTTACCTACCTCATATGTAGTTGAGATCAAGGCGCACGATATACGTATATTCCTTACCTGACACAGTGGATAAACGAAACGTTCTGTGATGGTTGACAATATTCCGATCGGTGACGTGATTAGTGAACCTTTGTTATATTTTAAGACCATAACAGTGGTATTACTTGTGCATCTTTCACTTTCTCGCACTTTGCCAGAAGCCAGGAAAGGAAGAATATGGGTAAGTAAATTTTTGCATGAGTTGTAAGATTGCTTTCGTGCCGCATCCCGAGATGCGAGCTTTCTGGTTTTCCACAGAGAAGTGATGCATGACAAAAACCAGATGCTCTAGTCACCGTGTATCTGCATAGTGGTCAGATGTTATGAAGCAGACACTTTGTGACGGGGTAGGGTTGGTGGTATTTGCTGTCATACTTGAAAACTTATGCAACACTGAATCCTAAGAACTGCTTTTCCTGCCTTACATTGTTACAGTATTCTTCCTAATAGTGTATCTCCGTAGAGCAGCTGATGTAGGAAGACTGTGTGACTAGTTAATTTTGCGTGCTTCAGGAAAAAGAATATGAGAGTATGGGAGTCTGGCAGCGAGGAAACGAAACTTTTAGTAGGATTTTACTGATAAATTTCATCACCTTTGTCTGGGAATATTTTTGTGAGGTCTCGTGTAACCGCGATGTTGGCAGTGCTAGAGAAATATTAATGATCAACATAATTTATTGTGCCTTCATTGTCGTAGTTACTTATTATCTGCGCTTTTGATAACCTTGCGAAGTATATCTAATTCTCCTACTTGCACAAAAGATGTTTCTTTTGTATGTATTTCATTCACAAGCAGTATAAGGGAAAAACCCAATTTTACTGAAATGTTCCAGTAACAATTTGCTAATGATCTTAGATGATTGTATGTTTATTGACAACTGATTATCAGAATTTATACCTTGAATATAGGATGCCGTCTTGAATCATTTGTCATAGAAAGGAAAGAGGTTCGAGTAAGATCTCATCGGATAGTCACATTAGAGACAATTCGCTAAAGTGGTTTTAAGAAGGAACTCGGCTGTGGCCTATTAAAAGCAACCCCTTGGCGTTGTACATCTGCATCTGTACCAGCACATTACAAACGACTGTGCAGTAAATGGCAGGGGAGACTTCCCGTTGTACCAGTTATTAGTGCTTCTTCCCGTTCCATCGGCGTACGGAGCGCGGAAATAATGATTGCTTAAACACCTCTGTGCGAGCTGTAATCGGTCTAATTTTGTCTTCGCGCCGTTACATGAACGACACGTCTCGGAATGTAGTATGTTTCTAGATTCCTCACTGAAACATACTTCTTGAACCTCTGTAAGTAAGTTTTCGCTGTATAGTTGGCGTATGTTTTTATCCGTCTGGCTGTTTTTAAGCATCCCCGTTACGCTCTCCCAAGGGCCAAAGAAACCAGTGACTACTCGTGCTGTCCTTTGACTACGTTTAGGTATCCCTGTTGGTGCTATCTGGTAAGGGCCCAAAACATTTCAATGATATTCTAGAATGAATTGCACGAATATTTTGTAAGCTGTATCCTATGCAGACTGATTGCATTTTCTTAGTACACCATAAACGGACAGAAGTCTGACACCTGGAATACTTCCGATTCGGCCTATGTGGTAACTCTATTTCATACAACTACATATTGTTGCACTCAATTATTTTAATAAGTTAACTGATTCCGTTTTTGACTCATTGATGTTGTAATCACAGAATAATACATGTTTTAGGGTTCCGTGCCTCGCTGTGTAAAAACGGAGTGCTCAATGGATAACTGTCGTGTCCGTTCGTCTGTCCAACCGGCTGTTAAAAACCCTCTTCCTCAGGAATGGGTGGACGTGTCAGGTTGAAATTTATTGCACATGCTTAGGTTTATAGTGACTTCGCGGTGTAATAAATGCAAGTTCTAAGTCAGTGAAACAACAAGGTACGACCATTTATGTCAGAGATTTTGATTCTTGCAATCTCCCTCACCAAAACCAATAGGGTACTTACCGTTTGTCTAGAATCAGGAAATTTGGCAAGAAGAATTGTTTCACAGTACAGATACAGGAAAAGAATCAGAAAATTAATAATTTTCAATTAAATCACACAAAAAGAATGTTTCTTTTGTCATTCGTTATGCGACTGGAAATTTGAAATTAAAACATTCTCGAAAGTCTTGGAATCCCCGGGACCGATATCTTACCACTATCAATGTCGGTAACAGGCAAAAATCGTGGAGTTCCTCTATTCCCGGAATGGATGAACTGCCTATATACAGTATATAATTAAGTTTTTAGGTAACCCTCAGTGCGCGAGTCCTGCTAGCACCTGGCCAATTTTTTTTGTTTTTTGAAGACATTGTTTTATGTTTTTCACATTTTAGGCAAGTCGCCAATCTTTGCATCACTTTGAAATATTATGAAGTTCTGACTAAATAGCCGGACGCTGTGGCCGAGCGGCTCTAGGCGCTTCAGTCCGGAACCGCGCTGCTGCTACGGTCGCAGGTTCGAATTCCGTCTCGGTCATGGATGTGTGTGATGTCCTTCGGTTAGTTAGGTTTAAGTAGTTCTAAGTTCTAGGGGTCTGATAACCTCAGGTGTTAAGTCCCATAGTGCCCAAAGCCATTTGAACCATTTGACTAAATATTCGTACAGCTTTCGTTTTTCATCCCCCTGAATCGTTACTTAGATGCCAATCACGATTAACTGTAGATTAGTTCTCGTATGTAGGGAACCGAATCTTTGCGAGCAAGCGATGTTAATGTTCCTGCTCGCCCGTTACTAACGCAGGCGGTTGAGAAATATGTAGGGCGCAATTAATTTAGCAGAATGTGAGCAGCGTCGTGCCGTGCCGTGCCGCGGCGGGGCGGGGCGGGAAGAGTGTCAGTGGGTCTAGTGCAGTGTGCCGCGCGCCGCTGGAGGCAGGCCGGCCGGCCTTGCGGCTCGCGTGCCCAGCCGCGCACCGCCTCTTGCGCAACGCCCGCCGCCAACATTCGCCGCTTACGCCGACAGCCTGCCTGCCAGCCGTCTGGCTGATTCCTCTCAGCACTCTCTCCACATGCTGCCGAGGGCCGAACACAGTGCTGTATTTCTGTGTGCCAAATATTCCTCTAAAAGTGACTACAGTATTCTAAAGAAGAACATTTATCCATTTAATCTCCATGCAGTACAGTGCGGAGGGTACATCGTACTAATATTATCGATTTTCCGTCCTAATTCCATTCGCGTATTGCCCGAGGGAAAGTGACCACATGCCTCTGCACGAGGGAAATCTATTTTGTATTATTCTCGCGGTCCCTACGCGAGATATTCTGTTCTGAAAGCAAAGTTTCCTCGAAAACAGGTTATCTAAATTTTAATACAGGGTGGTTGTTATTCAAAGTTTAAGAGCCTCTGAAGTGACGTGATCTGAGACAAGTAATTTAATGCAAGACACACGGAGTCGAAAATGTCGGGAAATACTTCAAAAGTGGATGACAAATGTTGGACATGTGACGTCACCAGATGACGCACATCGCTGCACGTACAGCGGTTGAGCCTATCGGCCTGACGCACCTGATCATCACAACCCAAGTATCGGCGTCAGTGTGGCTTCGCACCTAAGTGCGCGGCTTTAGCGCGTGGAGCTCTGTGTTCTAGTCTTGCATCTGGCAGGCAGCTTTTTTTTTTCATTACTTGTGACAATTATGCGTTTACATTGACGTAAGATTTATTATTTTATTTGTCGGTCTCACGGTATCCGCTGGTTCAGGCGAAGATGATGGAGACCCATTCCATCGAAACGTTGCTACGAGATGACGGCGCTACTCGACTGACAACCTACGTTTTCTTTACTAAATAAAATCTGTAAACAAAAAAGGAGTGCACAAAAGGAAAGAAACACGAAATAAGGACAGCTTTTACTTGGTTATAACGAGGACAATAATTTTGTAGCTTGTACATTTGCAACAGGCCACATTTACAAAAAGTGTTCGAAATTTGCACCGTTTTCTCGAATGGAAGTGTTGCGTCGCTCAGTTATCCCATCACACCCAAGCCCAACCGCTGTATGTACCGCGAGGTGCGCCTTCGGCGGACGTGACATATTCGACATTTGTCATCCACTTTTGGGATACTTCCCGACATTTACGTCCCCACGTGTCTTATATTAAATTACTTGTCTCATCGTCATCTACATCGCTTCGGGGGTTCTTAAATTTTAGTAAGAATCACCTTGATTAGTCGATAACAACAGAAGTTCCATGAGGATTTCCGCGGATGATGCTGTTGTACACAGAAGTCGCAATGCTAGAAAACTGTGGCGAAATGCAGTCTGGATGATTGACTGATCTGGCCTTGTAACACTAAACAAAACGGCCTTGCTGTTGTGGTACTGCGAACGGCTGAAAGCAAGGGGAAACTACATCCGTAATTTTTCCCGAGGGCATGCAGCTTTACTGTATGGTTAAATGATGATGGCGTCCTCTTGGGTAAAATATTCCGGAGGTAAAATAGTCCCCCATTCGGATCTCCGGGCGGGGACTACTCAGGAGGACGCCGTTATCAGGAGAAAGGAAAGTGGCGTTCTACGGATCGGAGCGTGGAATGTCAGATCCCTTAATCGGGCAGGTAGGTTAGAAAATTTAAAAAGGGAAATGGATAGGTTAAAGTTAGATATAGTGGGAATTAGTGAAGTTCGGTGGCAGGAGGAACAAGACTTCTGGTCAGGTGAATACAGGGTAATAAATACAAAATCAAATAGGGGTAATGCAGGATTAGGTTTAATAATGAATAAAAAAATAGGAGTGCAGGTGAGATACTACAAACAGCATAGTGAACGAACTATAGTGGCCAAGATAGACAAGAAGCCCATGCCTACTACAGTAGTACAAGTTTATATGCCAACTAGCTCTGCAGATGACGAAGTAGAGAGGATATAAAATGTAGACTGGCAATGGCAAGGAAAGCGTTTCTGAAGAAGAGAAATTTCTTAACATCAAAATAGATTTAAGTGTCAGGAAGTCGTTTCTGGAAGTACTTGTATGGAGTGTAGCCATGTATGGAAGTGAAACATGGACAATAAATACACTCCTGGAAATTGAAATAAGAACACCGTGAATTCATTGTCCCAGGAAGGGGAAACTTTATTGACACATTCCTGGGGTCAGATACATCACATGATCACACTGACAGAACCACAGGCACATAGACACAGGCAACAGAGCATGCACAATGTCGGCACTAGTACAGTGTATATCCACCTCTCGCAGCAATGCAGGCTGCTGTTCTCCCATGGAGACGATCGTAGAGATGCTGGATGTAGTCCTGTGGAACGGCTTGCCATGCCATTTCCACCTGGCGCCTCAGTTGGACCAGCGTTCGTGCTGGACGTGCAGACCGCGTGAGACGATGCTTCATCCAGTCCCAAACATGCTCAATGGGGGACAGATCCGGAGATCTTGCTGGCCAGGGTAGTTGACTTACACCTTCTAGAGCACGTTGGGTGGCACGGGATACATGCGGACGTGCATTGTCCTGTTGGAACAGCAAGTTCCCTTGCCGGTCTAGGAATGGTAGAACGATGGGTTCGATGACGGTTTGGATGTACCGTGCACTATTCAGTGTCCCCTCGACGATCACCAGTGGTGTACGGCCAGTGTAGGAGTTCGCTCCCCACACCATGATGCCGGGTATTGACCCTGTGTGCCTCGGTCGTATGCAGTCCTGATTGTGGCGCTCACCTGCACGGCGCCAAACACGCATACGACCATCTTTGGCACCAAGGCAGAAGCGTCTCTCATCGCTGAAGACGACACGTCTCCATTCGTCCCTCCATTCACGCCTGTCGCGACACCACTGGAGGCGGGCTGCACGATGTTGGGGCGTGAGCGGAAGACGGCCTAACTGTGTGCGGGACCGTAGCCCAGCTTCATGGAGACGGTTGCGAATGGTCCTCGCCGATACCCCAGGAGCAACAGTGTCCCTAATTTGCTGGGAAGTGGCGGTGCGGTCCCCTACGGCACTGCGTAGGATCCTACGGTCTTGGCGTGCATCCGTGCGTCGCTGCGGTCCGGTCCCAGGTCGACGGGCACGTGCACCTTCCGCCGACCACTGGCGACAACATCGATGTACTGTGGAGACCTCACGCCCCACGTGTTGAGCAATTCGGCGGTACGTCCACCCGGCCTCCCGCATGCCCACTATACGCCCTCGCTCAAAGTCCGTCAACTGCACATACGGTTCACGTCCACGCTGTCGCGGCATGCTACCAGTGTTAAAGACTGCGATGGAGCTCCGTATGCCACGGCAAACTGGCTGACACTGACGGCGGCGGTGCACAAATGCTGCGCAGCTAGCGCCATTTGACGGCCAACACCGCGGTTCCTGGTGTGTCCGCTGTGCCGTGCATGTGATCATTGCTTGTACAGCCCTCTCGCAGTGTCCGGAGCAAGTATGGTGGGTCTGACACACCGGTGTCAATGTGTTCTTTTTTCCATTTCCAGGAGTGTAGTTTGGACAAGAAGAGAATAGACGCTTTCGAAATGTGGTGCTACAGAAAAATGTTGAAGATTAGGTGGGTAGATCACGTAACTAATGAGGAGGTATTGAATAGGATTGGAGAGAAGAGGAGTTTGTGGCACAATTTGACTAGAAGAAGGGATCGGTTGGTAGGACATGTCGTGAGGCATCAAGGGATCACAAATTTAGCACTGGAGGGCAGCGTGGAGGGTAAAAATCGTATAGGGAGACCAAGAGATGAATACACTAAGCACATTCAGAAGGATGTAGGTTGCCGTAGGTACTGGGAGATGAAGGAGCTTGCACAGGATAGATTAGCATGGAGAGCTGCATCAAACCAGTCTCAGGACTGAAGACCACAACAACAACAATACTGACAGACTGACGGGAACCGCTTATTGGTACCAGTTGCAATCATAAATATTACGAGTGTTTAGTAATCTAGGGATAAAACAGAACGATCACATTAAATTAATCGCTGATGCCAGACTGAGATTGAGTCGAAGAATCCTTAGAAAGTGTAGTACACCAACGAAGAAATCGGCTTATAAAACTCTCGTTCGACCAGCCCTTGTTTATTATTTCTCCATTCACGGATCCATACCAGATATGATTGATAGAGGAAACAGTGAAATCCAAAGAAGAGTAGCAGATTTCGTTACAGGTTCATTTAGAAAGCGCGAAAGCGTCACGGAAATGCGCAACCAACTTAAGTGGCAGACGCTGCAAGAGAGGCTGTATATATCGCGGGGCGATTTACTGTTAAGATTCGCAAAGCGTACATTCCTAGAAGAGCTAATCACTACGTAAATATCGTAAAAAGACCATGAACGTAAAATTAGACAGAGTCGAGCACACACAGAGGCGTACCAGCAGTCGTTCTTACCGGGAACCATTCGCGACTGGAACAGGAACGGGGAGAAGTACGGTTGCTTGCGGTGCATCGATGTCGAAGTAGGAACAGATGTAGCTGCGGGCTTTCGCGAGCGCTGCTTCACCTTTCTTGCAAGGGTTCCCACTAAAGCACCCCCACATCTCTGTTACACTCTCATATAGTCTAAACCGACCTTTTTGTGTCCGAACAGCTCGTCTCTGAATTAGTTGAATGTGTATAGTCATGGCTACTTGAAGAGTAGTCGAAACTCCTGAACAAGATCCTACAATTGGTCAAACTAGCATAATTTGTGCGATTTACTTTAAAGCCTTTTTATTTTATTTACTTCTATTTTTTTAGAACCCTTCCAACATAACTGAGTCTTCCATTCGCTTTTTCTTATACTGATTTTATGCGCTGGTCGCTCGCATTCCACATGGCTTTTTAGTTATTTCTCTTAAATACTTTTACGAAGTGCCATACGTCAGGCGTTCAACGCTAATCTTATAATCAGATGCTACACCGTTCTTACCCTTTATTGTAAGCATTATCTTACGTTTATCGACAGTTAAAGAGAGCTGCCATTCATTAAAGGAACTAAAATTTTTGTCCAAGTCTTTCTTCATTTCTTTAGTATCGCCCAGCTACGATATTTTCCTGCAGACAACGACATCGTCAGCGAACAGTATTAAACTGGTGTTCAACCTATCGGATGAGCCGTTTATGTTTTATTCTGTTTTCGTGGGACGCTTTCAATGTTACCTTCGTTTCTCTGGAGCATTCGCCTTCTAGCATTACTCGCTGTGTTCCGTTAGTCAAATATTCCTCTAGCCAGCCACATATCTGCCGAGGTACTTCGTGTGGTCGCTTCTTGACTAGTTGTCGAGTATGTGGTACGATGTTTAAGGTCCTTCGGAACTATTCTAAAGGCATCTCGTTATTTGTGTTTTATGACTATTGCAAGGTGGATAATGTTGCGGGTATTGTTAAAATCGTGAATGTGTACTCTTAAAGAAGTCAGTGCAGGAGGTAGCATTTAACAATTACCCCGAAGTTAGCCTTTTCACAAAATCCCAGAACGATCATCATCCGCGCAGAACGCGTCAAAATACTCTGCCGTCTGTGAAAATAGCCGGTGACGAGATTTTTCGTCTTTTGGTGTGACGCAAAGTTGCCAGTGCTGGTAGCTGAAATATTATCAGTTTACCATATTAAAAAATTGTCTATAGACCCTTCTTAGAAATTCCTGTTTCCTGCAATCCGAAAAATTATTTTAAACTGATATATGGGAAATTACGCCTAGACTCTTAACATGAGTGGTAGGTGGCCACAGTCAGCAACGTCGTAATACTGCTCTTTTTAAATGTAGCAGCCTCCATAGCCGAGGTCACTAACACGTTAGCGTTTGCCACGTACTCCATCTTTTGCAGTCACCAACAGTTTAGCTGTTTTACTGCTTCCTTACATTCTAGAGCAGTGTTAGGACTTCTTCTCTGGCTTTTCCGCTGCTCTTATTTACCTGTTAAGCTGCTCTGTCCTCAGAAACCAAGTTGTAAGTGCTAAGTTAATGTCGCAATTCGTCAGATTTCATTTGGCCAACTCCAAGCATTAGAAGATACTAGCTTGCGCCCGCTGCTTCGATCGCTTAGACTCTTGTGGCCCGCACAGATTTTTTCCTTTAATGGAATTTTTATGTTGTTTACAAACTGCAACACTTTCTAAACTAATCACGTTCATTAAGGCCATACAAGCATAGTCTTTTCCGAATGTACTTCGGACCAAAGAGCGATTCTGATACCTATAGTCAGAGGTTTTTCTTAAACCTGCCTTTTGAGTTGTTATGGTGATATTTCTGTAGAAATTTTCGCTCCCCGAACACATTTCTTTGTTTCTAATCAAGATATGTAATACCAATTTGCATACATATAGCTTTAAAAATGTTTTAACATAACGAAATACTTCCTTAAAAATTTTCATCCTCTATCTTTACCTCTTCAGGTGTGTAATTCGAAAAATTCCTGCTTAAACGATGCCTGCAGAATAAGACCAACATCCTCTCCAAATATAAAGTTTCCGTATTTAGCAGTTTGGTCTGGACTATGATGAGTCAGTCAGTCAGGACATTTCCCTTTATATACAGAGATTTCTGCTGTGTCCTAAGACACAATGTTTGTGATCGGAGAGAGATAAACTGTTTTAGGTTTCCTTTATTTAGTCGTTATTCGTAACGTGAAGTGTCAATGGAACTGTAGTATAGCCGTATGACGGTAGTGATTGAAGTTCTTGAGCGAAGCTCTTTTGGCTGTTTGAGCTGGAGGAAACACATGTGCTATATTCATTAGGGGTAACGAAAACGGATAAAAAGAGCTATTTATTGATACGTGGCAGATACAGCCTGGTTAGCACATTATTGTATTTGTCTTGTTAGTAGCACTTTTTTTTCTACAATTTGGTTATTCTGTCGAAACTTTTGAGGCTGGTATCTCACTACGCCATCTTCAATTCAAAGGTAGTCATTTTCTTTTTCAGGATAACTACTGAGCTCGAGTCAGTGTAAGAACGGCTTTTGGAAGAACGAGAACTGTGGTAAAATTTCCTGCCCAGTTGCCTTTTTCTACCCACAACGAAGAGATTTAACGCTTCTGCTCGTGTCGTTGAAAACGAAGTAACCGCACGCTGACAGCTGTCCGATGTGACCGCCCTTGCGCACGTTGATGGAGTCCGGCTGCCGCTGCAGACAGCTCCTGGTCGGAAACCAAAGCGAGAACCATGGCCGTGTGGCGTGTCTGTAGTAGCCCTGCACTTGACCCTGCCTTTCGTGGCTCTGTTAATCTCGAAGCCCTGCCGTATGTCCGTCCTGCCGCTCATCTAGTCACCCTTCGCTACTGCGACCTATCGTCAGTTAGCAACGAAATCTGCAAGGTAGGGCCATGTCAGACAAATTCGAGTATACACTGAGACTTTTAGACAGTCGTTCTTCCCGCGCCCCGTTCTGAAATGGTGCAAGAAGCGAAGGAACTAATAATGGTCTAAGAAGTTGCACCACACACAAGGTGGCTTGCGAAATATAGAAGTGAATTTAGGTCGCTTGACAGTTCACAAGTGACAATATCGATCATTATTATACGAGTGGTGTCTGTTCCGACGGACATTTCCGATATGTATGCGCTTTGACGGTAATGATAGCTTCATTGCGGACGCACACTATGCACGAACTCTTGTGGGAATCAGGTAAAGCTGGAGCAGTGAGAACAGTGGACGGTGGACGTTACATGTGTAGTGTGCGACAAGTTGAGAATTTGGGTTGGACGGAAAGCGTGCCCGGATAACCGAAGCCGTAAAGGCGACCGCTCGCGTAAAGCAGGAAATGCGGGGTTCGAGTCCCGGTCCGCCACACTTTCACTTGTAGCCATTGAATTTAATCCAGTGCCCCATTTCGTCTGACATCTATATTTGTCTTAAATAATGTAGATCATCCCTGTTCCATAGCCCAGTTAGTTCTTCTCCAGAAAAGAAGTTATTGAGGTATCGGATAAGGAAATCAGCAGCAACCGGGCTCTCGAGGTAGTTTCAACAAATGTCACAAAGCAAGACCGTCTCTGAAAGAAGTTATAGAAACATTAAAAAAAGAACAGAGAGACGATGAAACAGGTTTTCTGTTCAGTATTATTCGTTGGAAGACTTCCTCGTATAGCTTAAGGCACAAGCGCTATCTTCCGAGACGGTGCTAATGAGCCTGATTCGAATCGAGTCCTCACAGCGGGTTAACAACCGCTGGACTGGTACTGCGGCTGTGCTGAGTGTGAGTGTAGAATGTTTTTTACGCTCATTTAGGCAAATTCTGGGTTTTCCCTCAATGTGCGCGTCATAAAATACGATACACACACAGTTGAAACATGATAACACACAGAACAATGCGTACGTGGTTCACAGACAGTTAAATACAGTAACATAGAACAAACTATACACGATTCATAGATCGATGGTATAAACGTCAGGGAAGAATGTTTTGTTCTTTGAAACACAAGGTGTGGTAACAAACTTTAAGATTTTCGTAGCTTACCTCAGTTCTTGAGTTTACGACTACGCATCTGCATGTCGTCCACCTCTTATGAGCTACATCTTGCTTCATGCTCGAAATGTCGGCATCTGCATGTAGTCCACCTCTTATGAGCTACATCTTGCTTCATGCTCGAAATGTCGTCAGTTTTCCTCGCGGCTGGTGTTTTTATGTCCACTCATCGCAAGTTGTTATGAAGGAGTAATGGTGTATTCAGATTGAAGTATTTAAGATGAAAGACAAATTCCCAGACTTGACTTATTTCCTGTTGTTCCTGTTGGATCATAGGGCAGCAGTAAAGACCTTCCATCTGGTTCTGTTTGCAGCCAAACATTTCACTTCGCTCCATGTTTTACCAGCTTTCAGGTCTTCTTCCACCGTTCTTTTTCATGTCTTTTTCGGGCGGCCACATCTACGCATTCCTTGTGGGTTCCAATACAGTGCTGCATTTTCAACAGCTCCTTGTTTGCATATTGTGTGACCAATCCACTTCCATTTTCTTTCCTTTATTTGTTCACGGATTGGTCGCTGGTTTGTCATCTCCCACATTTCGTCATTTAATATAACATCTGGCCACCTCACATTTATAATTTTTCGAAGACTTGCAGCTGGTTTACATTCATGTTTGTTACCTTCCATGTTTCGCAGCTATACATGAGGACTGACTTTACGTTGCTATTGAACAAGCGCAGCTTGGTTCGCCTCGAGATGTTCTTATTACGCCAGACAAAGTGCAGTTGTACAAAGGCTCCACTTGCCTTCCGTATCCGACTCTTTACATCCTCCTCGGCCCCTCCATCTTTACAGACGGTACTTCCTAGATATAAAAAGGAGTCTACTTGTTCCAATTCCTTTCCATACACTGTTAGCTTCGCTTCTTTTTCAGCTCGCATTCTCATTTCCTTAGTTTTCTTAACATTTATTTTAAGTCTTGCAATTTTTGCTTCCTCTTTGAGTCCTTTCTTCTTCCATGTCACGCAATCTTTGCGAGGGCAGACAGATATTGTCAGCAAAGTCGAGGCCTTCAAGCCTGTCTTGCATTCCCCACTGAATACCTGTTCTCCTACCATCAACAACTCTTTTCATTACGCTGTTCAGTACCAACAAGAACAAGCTAGGTGACAGAATACATCCCTGCCTCACCCCAGCATTTGTTTGGATGGATTCAGTACGTTTCCCATTGTGTAGCACCCTACATTCATATCTATCATACATGATTTTAATAATATTTATTATCTTTGATGGTATTCCATATTCTTCAAAGGTATGCCACGTAACTCTCCTATTAAGAGAGTCAAATGCCTTTTCAAAATTAATAAATTTAAGGTAGAGTATGTTCTGCCATTCTGCACTCTGCTCAAGTATTATACGCAGTGTGATGATGAGATCGACACAAATTCTGTGCTCTCTAAACCCAGCTTGCTCTTTTCTCAGTCGTGCCTCAACTGAGTCCTTGATCCGATTTAGCATCAATCTACAGAGTACTTTACTTGGTACCGATAGGAGGGTGATGCCTCGCCAGTTATTACAGTTGGTAGTATCCCCTTTCTTTGGCAACTTAATAATCAACCCTTCTTTCTAATCCTTTGGTATTTTCTCTTCGACCATATCTTCTCAAAGAATGAATGCAGTAGATTTACGGTGGTGTCAATGTCTGCTCTTAGCACCCCAGGTGCAATATTATCCATTCCTGGAGCCTTTTGAGAGCTATTTTAATTTCAGTCTTAGTTGGTGTGTTTACACTGATTCTGTCATTGGCATCTGGAAAATTCCATTGTCTCACCCTCTCTTCAGGTTGCTCTCTGTTTAAGACTTCAGAAAAATGTTTCTCCTTCTCCTAAGTCGGTCTTCTTCTGTCGTCAGCAGTCGACCTCCTTGCTTTTCACAGGTCTGTTCTCGTTGAAACCTTTTTTGGACAACATTCTAGTGATGCAGTACAGTTCTTTTGCATCACCCCTTGCTGCAGCTGCCTCTGCTCTCAGAGCTTGCTCATCCATCCACTTTCTCTTATCATTCCTCACACTCCTCTTCATTTGAGAGTCAGTAGCTGCATACTCAGCTTGCAGTAGAGTTTTCTGCTGTCTTGTTTTACTCATATTTACTTTTGTCTTAATCTCCTTCCTACAGCTGATCAAATTCCATGTACGCTCAGACATCCAATCTTTCTTCAAATGGTTTTTAAAGCTAAGGACCTGTTTGCTCAAATTGCAATAGACTTCCTTAATCTGAGTCCATGTATCATCAACACTATTTTCATAATTTTCCTGTGCTTCTTGGAGTGCCTCGTAGCGGTTCCTTTGCTCAATACAGAAAGCGTCTTGTTTTTCTGTATTTCTGAGTTTTCTCACATCATATTTTTTGTTCCGTTGTTCGAACTTTCTATTTGTAACCATGATTTTTAGTCTAAAATTTGCAACAATAAGGTTGTGATCACTGCCAACATCAGCCCCACGTTATTTCCCACGTTTATCAGCGACCTTCTAAATCTTTTGCTTAGTGCTATATGATCAATTTGGTTTTCCGTTCTGTGACCAGGGGATACCCATGTAACATTATGGCAATTCTTGTGTGGGAATAATGTACCTCCAATCACCAAATCGTGACTGGCACACAAATTTTAAAACGTATCCTCATTTTCATTCATTTCTCCGATACCATGGACTCCCTTTATATGCTCTAGGCCTTCATTGTTCTTTCCGACTTCTGCATTTATGTCTCCCACAATAATCAACATGTCTCTCTTACTGGTACTTTTAATGGTGTCAGTTAAGGAGAGGTAAAACTCTTTTTTTCTGTTCAGTATCTGAGGTTTCCGTAGGAGCATAGCATTGGATGACTGTGACATTTGAATGTTTGTCTTAAAACGTGCTGTCAGTAGTCTTTCTGAAACCGGTTTCCATTCCACAAGGGCCGGCCGAAGTGGCCGTGCGGTTAAAGGCGCTGCAGTCTGGAACCGCAAGACCGCTACGGTCGCAGGTTCGAATCCTGCCTCGGGCATGGATGTTTGTGATGTCCTTAGGTTAGTTAGGTTTAACTAGTTCTAAGTTCTAGGGGTCTAATGACCTCAGCAGTTGAGTCCCATAGTGCTCAGAGCCATTTGAACCATTTGAACCATTCCACAAGGCTCTTTTTCGCTCCTTTGGTTAACAGAAGCACAGCTCCATTTCTGTGCTGTGCATCCTCTCCAGTGGGTCCCGAGCATAAAAAGTTGTATCCATCTCGTGTTTGGATTTCTCCAAAATTTAGGCATCTCACCTCACTAAGTCCGAGAATGTCCAACCTGTAACTCGTCATCTCCTTTGTAACCTGTTTCAGTCTGCTGGCTTCTCTAAATGTTCTAATATTCCATAAACGTATTTTTGCCGTCCTTTTCATTCCAAAGGTCGTCATATTTGAGTCCGTCCGGCTGTTCTTTTCTGCTGCTTCTTTAATCATTTGTTTTTGTGAGTGCCGGTGATTGGCCCACAGCTCCCTAATCTGATGGAGGGCCTGCCACCTAAGAGCCTCCAGCCTTGCCCGATTTTCTTTTAAGGGTTTACTCCCCTAGGGCGGCTGGCTTCCCTACGCCTAAGAGTCCCCCCTACCCTTAATTATGATTTGAGATGGCAGGAAAAGGACAGGGTAAGGACAGGCTTGGGATACGTGAAAAGGACCAGTTGGCCGTTGTGGGACACACTTCGTTTGGCTCCTTCCCCTCGGCCAATCCGGCATGGATGACCCTTCTGGCATAGCCCTCAGGATCCAGAGCACGCACACCACCTCGCCCGCACGGACAGTGCTACTGTAAGGCAGTGTCCCCTGAGGAGGAAATTCCCACAGCGTAATCTAAATATGATTTAAGTCAGACTGGACATGTAAAACATCGTTAGACGTTAAGCGAGGGTTGGCTCTAAAAAAAAAAAAATGGCTCTGAGCACTTTGGGACTTAACATCTGCGGTCATCAGTAGGGTTGTCAGTGGCAGAGAAATACTTAGTTACAGTAAACTGGTTGCTTTATGAATTTGTGTGTTTTTTTCTGTCTCCAACAAACAGTGAGAATGTACAGACAGGAATGTACGAATATTTGTCTGAAACGAGAAGGCTCAGCGAGTAGCAGCAGTTTTAAGCCGGCGTGAGTGAGGTCGGGTATGTCATACCCGAGGTGTTTTGAAGCACTGATTATTGAGTGCCATTGTTGTCACACAAATCTTGCTGTCACAGTAGCTGGAGGTAAGGGAGAGAGGGGCAAGATGCAATTTGAGTTTATTGTTGCTCCAGCGCCAGAGGAAGATACACGTGTACAAAGGTGGCAGATGGCTAGGCTACGTCACACCCGACCTCGTAGTCGCTGCTACAGTTTTGAGCATTCAGCAAGTTTGTGAGATATAGTTATTTATAGTATTCTTTGATATATTTTTAGATTTTATATTTCTCAAGATGCCTTATGAAGAAAATGAGCGTCGGCTACAAGAACTGCTAGAAGTAGTTTTAGAAAACTGTTTAAATGCTAGATCCTGTGACTCCGTGGGCGAAGAAGAGATTGCAAAGTTTCTCAAAAAATGTGAAGAAAGCAAGAGGGCATTTTGTATGATTTGGAATAGCCACAATCTGCGTTAGCAGCTCCTAGTCAGTCACCTGTGGTACGTGGGATGTTTTATACGTCCAAAGATGGTACAAAATCTATGAAGGATTGTTCAAGGCAAAGTGTTCGTATTCGTTCAGAGAATATTATTACCAATTCTCCAGGTGTAAAAGGTATTAGAAGATAATATCATTACGTTAATTAATCAAGGGAATTTGAATTGTGTTAGAATTTTGTATGAAAAAATATTACGCTTCTGAAACTTGTACTTTTTCTGAGAAAATATGGACACTTCATTATTTCACAAGAAAAAAAGGTTTTACATCTTAAACATATTATTTCACTCACCCATCTTGATTAATAGGCACCATTATTAATATCCCAAGAAAAACAATATTTAACACACGATTATAGTGTCAAAAATTCGTCATCAGAGTTTCGGGTATCTCATATCCACCTCATAACTGGTGTAACAGTTTCTCACCTCATTCACGCTGGGTTGAAATTGTACCAGAATGGAATGGACACAGAAGAGGCAGATGTGAGGGCTCTCACTCTGTCTCCCCCCCCCCCCCTCTCTCCCTCTCCCTCTCCCTCTCCCTCTCCCTCTCCCTCTCCCTCTCCCTCTCTCTCTCTCTCTCTCTCTCTGCACAGACCTTTAAAATGGTGCTCTTGAAGTCAGCAACCGATAGTTATATTTTTCCTTCTCCTAATGTCTCTGAGGCTACCAGCTGTCATTTTGTAAACCGTACATTCTCCGACCCATTAATGGTGAAACCGGAGGCCTACTTCACAAATATTTTTGTTAGCCGTTCCTGCTGTTTGTTTTTTCTCGTCGCGTTACGATTTACGACGCCCACAGCCGCTAATACTTATTTCTTGGACAAGCGTTGATTCGCGGTGTGATGTAACCGCGTGGCGAGGGGGGATGTGTGCAGAGTTGGCGGTCGTTGGCGAAGTGGGTCTGGGCGACGAGGGATCTGCAGGCGGATCGCAGTGCCCGCAGACCTTCACCTACTGCTCTAAAGCTCGTGAGCCAGAAACCCAATAAACCGCGCCTGCTGCTGCTGGTGCACCGCGTTCATTATCATCGGCGCGAGCTCACATGACACATCCAATGTGCACTTTTGTCACCGGTCTCCTTGTACTGTATCCAACTATACCACGAATATTACATTCAGCGGCAAGCTAGTCTAAAGTTTCAGTTTCCATGCGTGATACGAATTACGTAATTATCAAGCATCGGAACATCAAACCGATTTTCCTCGAACACGACCTGTTAACCGACTTTTCCTTTAATGTAATGTTTTATTTTTTTCGTTATTTTCAGGAAGATATTTCATTCAGTATCTTCGATTTATGCTTATTGAGGTTGTTACGGATTCTCTGCGTTCTCGTGAAATAAAATGTCCGACAGAGATTCGAAGAAACAGGTGAAAGAGTTGTAAAAGAAATTTTCTGTAAACCAATACCTTGTAAACAAGAGACTGGCAGACAGTACTGCTACGGGTTTGTAACATACGATGTTATTATGAAGTATTCAAAACAGTGGTGTATTTTCTGATACCTTTTAGGGTTCTGTGCCGGCTGGTGTGGCCGTTTGGTTCTAGGCGCTTCAGTCTGGAACCGCTTGACCGCTACGGTCGAGGTTCGAATCCTGCCTCGGGCATGGATGTGTGTGATGTCCTTAGGTTAGTTAGGTTTAAGTAGTTCTAAGTTGTAGGGGACTGATGACCACATATGTTAAGTTCCATAGTGCTCAGAGCCATTTTTTAGGGTTCTGTGTCTCAGTCAATAAAATCGGAACCCTTATAGGGTCATTTTGTTGTCCGTCTATCTATCTGTCCGAGTCTTAAAAATACTTAAAACCCCTTTTTCAGCGTCGGGTAGATGTATCAAGTTGAAATTCATATCACATACTAACGTCTACAGTTGCTTGATGGTATAATAAATGCAAGCTGCTAAATCAATGTTATCAAAGACATGGGCAGTTATGTAACGTATTTTGATACTCGCAAAATTAATCATCAAAACCGACAGGGCTCTTCCGTTGATTTAGAAAAAAATGGCTCAAATAGCTCTGAGCACTATGGGACTTAACATCTGAGGTCATCAGTCCCCTAGGACTTAGAACTACTTAAACCTAACTAACCTAAGGACATCACACACATCCATGCCCGAGGCAGGATTCGAACCTGCGACCGTAGCGGTCGCGCGGTTCCAGACTGAAGCGCCTAGAACCGCTCGGCCACACCCGTTGATCTAGAATCATCAAATTTGACAAGAAACAAAGTTTCGTAGTGCAACTGAAGGAAAATATCCGAAAGTTCCGCTGTTATACTCTGGTCTGGAACAGTGCTATACTCTGAAGGACTCTTTGTAACGCAAACGTGTCGATGATGGTAAGCGTGGTCTTGTGACTTTTCCGCACTCTTCTGCTTAGAAGTTACATTTTGAGGAAGTTAAAGCATTTTAGAATTTTAGTATGCTCCGTGTTGTTGTATCTCAGATATTTCAGTGTCGATGAATAGTAAGTTTTAATTGAAAACACTAGTTAATTACTAATAGGCTCAGTGATTTTAATGGAATAGCGAGCGTATGATGCGTTACTATTATTGAGCAATAAATTAGGTTGGTGCATAAGTTCGTAGCGTTTTTGTTTCGCATGTTGGTATTCCGATTGCTGTGTGTTTAGTTATCGATTGTAATTTTTTATTTGTGGTTCACTATTGCTATTAGAGTTTACATGTAGTCTTCTGACACATTTATTTGCTCCATGTATGGGGTTAATGCCATTGGACAGAGCACGGCAGGAAAATGATTTCCTCGTTTTGGGAGTACAAATGCATGAGGACTAAGTTGAAGTTCTGTAGAGCACAATTCAGGAAATAATGAATACTAATTCCACTGTTATAAGTTCATTATAAATATTTTTATGGCACAGGACGCATTACATTTTTATTCACCCTAGTATCCAAAAATATAAAAATACAGTTTGTGCTGAAGGTAAGAGATTATCGATGTGAAGTGTTCATGCTTACAATACCGACAATTTGTACTTTACAGTTGTCAAGAAATTTCACAAGACGTCTCAAGTTCAGCCCAAGACTGCAGTTCGATGGTTGTTTCTTTTTATTTTTTTATTTTTTTTACGGAACATATTTATTCTTTAGTTTAAAGGGGGTTTTCAGTGGGAATAGCAAGGACGAATTTACTATTGGTGTTTTTAATTGCTTATACTTGACACTGCCTTCAAAAATCTCTAGGCATGGCAGTCAAATATGGCTGCTTAGTGAATTATAGTACTACCATTGAGCATGTAGTCATCTTTTGATCTTACATGTCATTTACTTTCTGGAGGCAGACTGGCTCCAAGCTGCTGTGTCCAGATTACTTAAACAGTGCTATGATGCTTGTCAGTCGTGACTTTCAAAGTGAACTAAATTTAGAGTAATATATTTGAAGCGCTTGGGGCTACATAATGGTGAACCACATTAAGTAAATTTTATAGAAGAGACAGATGAATGTTCAAAAAATTTTATAAATCAGGTGATTTACATTAGAGACATTATACAGTACTCCGTATATTAAGGCATTCTTGTAACTTCAAATCAAACCTTTTTAACTACTGCACGTAGCGAAAAACAGTATAATGTACAAAGAATACAAGTAATCTTGTAGCATGTCATTGTATATCATCAAAAATTCAGTGCCAACAATTGCCTTCACTGATCGCAGTTCACGTCGCTCTCAGCGTAATCTACAATACTGTCATCAGTTAATTCAGGTTCACCAACCTGCTGTACTGGTTTGTACTGAGAAAGGGATAAGTAATGTCTATGATGCACCGCTGATATAGGGAAGCAGGTCAGTGATGTGAAGCAGCTTCTTATGCTGTACAGGAATAGGCCACGTTAAGCTCATAATCCATGTCTGTGTAGGCCAGTCACGCTTCTTGACATTAATTTCAGAGAGGTTCCGTGAACATCATGCTTCAGGAAAACTGAATCAAGATTTCGGGCCAAGAATTTGAACACTGTAGCTTCTGAAAAGTTAATAGAATGTCCAACCGTTACTAATTTAACTTAGTTGTGTAATGAGTAAGTCTTCCTCCCTACAGGAGAAAATAGATTCAAAAATTACTGACGCATGAACTTATGAAACTACACTGTACAGTGCGGTAACTTAACAGCTGTATAATGGACCACAATGACCCCTATAACAGGCGCCTAATGATGTGCATCGCAAGTATAACAATCGTTTATGATTGATGGGATCCAGATTAATGTCTCAGATATTGCCCCATAGTTCATTGTTCCATTAAATATTAGTATTATTTAAGAGTACCACATGCACTGCATTTTCATGGTAAGCCACATAGTCACATGTTACTGCATAATACGGCATACCACAGATATAAATTTTGTTGCTGCTTACCTGTAATGATGGTATAATAATATATGGATTTGGCTGACAATCCACATTACAACGTCATCGTCGCCCGAGGACTCAGAACACTCAGCTTCTTTTTTTTTTTGAAAAAAAAAAAACTGTATGCCGTCATCTTTTAGTTTCACTACTGCACCAGTGGGTTGCCATTCTCCAGCAGATACGAAAAGCATATAAACCTCAATATTTCTCAGTGAGCGGCTTACCGTTATGCAGTCCCGAGTGCCTCATTTTTAAAATAACCTCATTGCTTGCCAAACTCCGTAATTATCAACGACATTTTATAAGCTCTTATGAGACTGTCGGCAGTTCGAGGTTGCCTCTTCATTAACTCAAAATGCCGAAGAAAGAAATATTTCATTTATTCAGTCGTAAGTGCTAAGTGTCAAAGTACACAAAAGTAAATTAAAGCTTGTTTCTTGTTATTTTCAAGCTAAAATATACAAAATAAAATTACGGTAAATGAATGAAATATGAATGCTGATGAATAATTAAAAATAGTTATATGTTTGAATGTGACAATCATGCTTGTCTGTTCCTGTTTTGGGTGTATTCGCCCTTTCAAATCAAAGTGATAAATAGGGTTAGAAGTGATAATGTAAAAAAAATACAAAATCCCCATAAGACCTTGATACACTTTTGCAGTGTGCTAGATCGGATTTAAAAACTTTATTCCCATCGAATCTATTATCTCAGATGGTCCGTAAGCATGTATAGTACCTTAGACAATGCTCTTTATCTGTAGTATTCATTTGCTAGAAATACATTTGTAATTTGATTAATGTCATCGTATAACTTTGAAACGCAATCGTAACGGAACTTCTGATCCGTTCCAACTGCATGTTAGTTAGGGTGCTTTAGAAGTGTGCCTGTTTGCACTAAGACGTACAGAAGACGAATTCTTGACGCGCGCCCTTTGTAGCCTGTAAAAAGTTCGTGCTTTATTTAAATAACAACACCGTAACGAAGAGTACACGGTATTGTACAGTTGTTGAATTTTGGAAATATCGTTATTGTGGCCATCCGCAGGAACAAAACAGCTTAGCGCACTGACTCTTAGTGTACCCTTTCTCCCGTACCGTAGCGGCGGGGCGAGGCGCGGAAGACCTTGGTCGGCGGATCAAGGCTCGCTATGCACCAGCGACACACGCCGCTGTGCGTCAGCCCGTCTGCCAGATTATATGCAAATGTGCCAGCTGCCAAACTGCCGGCGCAGTACGGGACCGCGCCGCCAGAGGGCGATCGTGAATTGCACATCGAGCTGAAAATGTGTCATAAGTGTTCAGCAAACTCGTTCATTTTTCGTAACTAGTTCACTATAACTGGTCCTTTATGAGTCCTGTCGATTTTTACTCCTTCGCCGTTCCTTTATTTATGTAACGATGAAATACTGTAGCCAACGGTCTTGCCGCAATGGTAACACTGGTTCCCCTCAGACCACCGAAGTTAAGCGCTGTCGGGCTTCGCTAGCACTTGGATGGGTCACCGTACGGGTCTGCCGAGTGCTGTTAGCGAACGGGGTGCACTCAGTCAAGTAGCTCCTCAATTGGCCTCACAAGGGCTGAGAAGTAGCGGCACCGGTCATATCACGAAAACTGACAAAGGCCGGGAGAGCGGTCTACTGACCAGACCCCCTCCGCAGTACAGCTGGGTTTTCAAGGCTTGTTCGCACGGTGTTTTTTATATAATAAAGTTTGTCTGGATCAAATTTTGGTATATTTTTCATACGACCAGTCACTAAAAATAAAAAGACGTCCTTTTTATTAAAAAATGTAATTCAATGTTAATCAACATTTTCATCAAAACCAGTAATAAAACAGTAAATCCGTCCTATCTATATATTGAAAATACTTGCCAAAAACAGACTGCGGATGAGGAGTGTAGCAGAATACAGTACGACTGTTTTTAATCTTCCTTTGTTAACGTGGCCTTATTTTACACAAGTGGTAACTTGGAATCCAGTGAATCCGTATTATGTGTTAATGTTTGATAGATACGTATAATTTGAATAACTAGGTTATTTAATGCAAAATATTGTAGAAGCAACCTATAAATTATGAAACTGAATCAGTTAATACTTATTTGAAGAAATAATGCATTTTATTACGTCAGTAAACAGATACTACCTACAGTTATGTTTACACAATATAAACTGAACAGTCAGTGATTCGACAGTTATCTTCTGATGACTCATTACAATTAACATTCATTCAGACACTGATCACAGGCTGTAAGCAAATGTTTCATTCACATATGTTTTCCACTGTAAATCGAGTTTTTACACCGTTATTCCCAGGACAGATGATGCGCCTCCTTTTCGCAGCTGGAACTTCTTGTTTTGCTGGTTTGTCATCGACGGCAGCTTTTGATCCACTCATTTTTCCTCTCCTTTGGCGAATTTCTCTGGGTAAGCGACCCATTATTGTTGTCTTATTTAGCAGGTCTTGCACCAAGTCGAATTCAATTTCCCAAAGAAAATCCTTCCTTGCAGTTTTCTTTGCAGGGTTATTGCTTTTAAAAACTGCAAGGCTATTGATTCCAGCTAGGTCAGTTATGCGAAAGAATATCGTCAGAGGCCATCTACTGCACTAAGTTGCAGTTAAGTATGTGGCACGCAACTTACCCACTACGTCAGCACCCCCTTTTGTATCGTTTTATTGTACAATATGGTTATTTGTGTCTTGTTTTCACCGAAGGTAGGGTCCATTGACGTATCTTCTAGGTGCACAGAACAAATTAATAGTACATTTATATTCCCACAGGTGAGTGAAGTGAAAGCCAAACATTGTGGATTTCACATCCCTCTTCTTAGCCACAAATTGGAGAGGAACCTCCGGCTTGTTCTTCTTCAGCGTCAGGTTTTCCCCTAACAATCTTTGGGCAAGAACTCTGTCCGAACAGGCCTCGGAAGGCCCAACGGTAGCGACCGGCTGCATTGTCATCTTCAACCCACAGGCGTCACTGGATGCGGATATGGAGGGGAATGTGGTCAGCACACCGTTCTCCCGGCCGTATGTCAGTTTACGAGACCAGAGCCACTACTTCTCAAGCAAGTAGCTCCTCAATTTGCCTCACAAGGGCTGAGTGCACCACGCTTGCCAACAGCGCTCGGCCGACTGGATGATCACCCATCTAAGTGCTAGCCCAGCCTGACAGCGCTTAACTTCGGTGATCTGACGGGAACAGGTGTTACCACTGCGGCAAGGCCATTATGGACAAGAGGAACACTAGAAAACCAGTTATCTCCAGTTATAATCCTACTTCTGCCACTCAGTGGTTCTACCAGTCTCATCATCAGCTGCAGAGGGGGCAATTTGTATGGGCCATCATGTTGATGTACAAAGTAAATCTCCATGGAAATAGTGTACCAAGCTTTCGTATCTGTTAGAGAGAACACTTTGAGGCCATATATGGCCGGGTTTCATGACAAATACTGTGGAAAGCTACAGCGACTTCAGAATGTAACAAATTGCTCATTAACTGTCAAATATTCAGAATGTAAGTTTTTGGATTTGATGTTGTGTATGAAATGTTCAAATATAAACCGAACCGGTTGCAGTTTATCTTGTTGTTTACGTTGTGGAGGAGTGATTATGTCATCGAACTGCACGTAACCCAGAAGAAACTGTAAACAGTTCAAAGCGATTGTTGTTGAAAAATCTTGAAATCCCATTCTCTCTGTATTCCACAAGTCGGGCAAGTTTCGATGACCCGAGCGAATGGATCCTGCTAAAATCAGAAGTCCACTGAAGCCTTTTACTTCAGCATCATGAGTCAAATAGGCAGTGGTGTCATTATATTTCTTTTCCTTGTCTATCAATTGTTATGTTTGTACTGACTATAATAACACTAATAAGTGTGGTATCTGTTAACCCAGAGAAACTGACTTTAGGAGATCTGTAAGTCTTTGCCGATCCCTTTACTCGAGGAAGATGAGTTACGATATTTCCCCTTCTATCTTTGACACTCTGATTGGCAGGAACCTTCCCCCATTTTGTACTCTTCTCTTTATCTATGAAAAAATTAGACAGGTCTGAATCTGCACCATCTAAATCACCAGACTGCAAGTGGTATTATGCTCACGCTCGATAGAGAATTCTGACACGGAATCAGAAGACAATCCTTCTAGAGAGGCATCTTCATCTGAAACCACCTCAGCGAAGCAACTGGAAGCGTCTTCCTCCATCATCTGTTACAAAAATAAAATCATTTAATGAGAGTTCCAAATTCAAAAGCTTCAAACTGACAGGAAAGCATTAGTATACGAATTTATACCTACTTGTCCAGCGCTGTCTTGTAACAGAAGTGTTAACCAGGACGTCTAGGTACTGCTCAACCACTAAATACTTGTCAAACCCTAGCAACAAGGAACAAGACAAGAAAATGAGCAACACGAGAATGAAAAGCTGATGACCGAAAGTAAACAGATGTGATAGAGGATTACTAGACGGCAGACAGTGTTGTTGGCAACTTTTTTCATATAAATTTAGCGAAACTAAATGTGCTGGGGCTCTGTCGGGCCGCATATTAACAATTAAAGGTTAAAAAAAATTGTCTGTCTGTTTGAACACGCTAATCTCCAAAACTGCTCGACGAATTGTCGTGGGGTTTTTGCATGTAGTTTGGGGCAACAGTAGGCTTTATTTCATCAAAATAGTGTCATGCAAAAAGTATATCCTAATTTAACGTCTTTGAGGTCTGCTAAGCTTAGTATTTCCAATGTTTATCTCAGTGACATGTTCATCACGGTGTAGTACACCAAAGAACAAGTAGATGGTGCAGTTAGTTCTTTTACCTCAGTGACAAGGATTTTCAGAAGTTTATGTCAGTGATAGAATTAAGCGCAGCAGTGTTATCTTTACGAATACAAACTAACATTGAATTTACTTGGCTAGGACATAAGGATATGCTGATTTCGCTTTGTGTATTAGACACTTAACGAAATTTCTTTGTTTTTTTTATATATGTTGTGTACATTGGACTTTTTAGCGACGAAAAGCAAATTCGCTGAGTTTCCGTTGGGATTTGGGTGCCTACTTATTACATTTTGATTTCGTTTTGTTTACGAATAAAATGCCTAGAAAATCTTGGAATGTCTCTCTGTATACTAGAATGGCTAAAAGGAGTTCTGTGCGGTCTCAAGAACCCAGTGAAGGTTGTGAGGCTCTTGCTGCGGCTCGAGAGTTTTAACTCACTATTTGGAAACCACTTCGAAACCGTGGCGCGATGTAACTCTGGTTGAGAGTGTCATACATTATCTTGTTCCTCAGTAAATACTATAAATAAGTCCTCCAGCCATAGATACCTAGAAAACGATTAAAAATAGCCCCGACCTCAATAAAATATTTATTTGCAATGCTTACCAGTTTCGGTCACAATATGACCATCCTCAGACCATTTATAACATCGTGGTAGCCGTGGCAGTGAACGGAGCAGTGTCAACTGCATTCGCCGCCAACGTCTACCATAATAAATGGTCTGAAGATGGTCATATTCTGACCGAAATTTGTAACCATTGCGGATAAATATATGATTGCGTTCAAGACTGCGTCGTACTGCTTAAGGAATTGATGTGCGAGCACCGACTTTCAAATCTTGTAAGTACGATGAAAATCGAAGAGGGGCGGGCATTCTGTAAGGTCCTCTTGTTACGTAAGTATCGATACATGTCAGACTAAAATGGGATCAGAAATTTTAGAAACAAGAAGGTTAGTGAGAACGAGACATTAGAGTGGATCCATGTAGCCGCAGTGCCCTTTAAGACCTGCGGCGAATAACCAGCTGTGCCTAAGAATCAGTTTTGATAAATTAATTAATGTCTTTTAAAAGTTCCACATTTTTAACAACTTATAGAAAATTAGATCCAGTAACTTAACCCACTAATAAATATTATTTGTAAATGCTGAAGTGCTAATTATGGGTACAATGTTTTAAAAAAAAACTCAGACTATCATTTTAACAAACGTGTTCCACCGATTCGGGACTTCTTGTTTTAATTTTAACACAAAAGTATAACAAAGTTATAAATTACCTGTCGTGGACGCTTAATAGTGTACGTGAAGAACTAGGAGTCTAGATTTCGAGAGCGGTTGGAAACTGAACAAAAACAGGCGAACACACTGAATGATGACAGAGAACAATGGAGTGGGGATGAGGAACGACTGTCCATCCGGAAAAGCACGAGACCGGCCGAATTGAAAGGGAATGGTGAACGACCGCTCCTTAGATGTTGTTCCTCGGCCCTTCCATTCAGTTTAGTGAACAGTTTATTGGGAGAGTTTTAGGAAAGTGTGGTTCATCTGTAAGTGAGCTCGCATATAGGACACTAATGCGACCTGTTCTTAAGTATTGGTCGAGTGTTTGGGATCCGCATCAGTCAAATTACAGGAAGATATCGAAGCAATTCAGAGGCAGGCTGTCAAATTTGTTACCAGTAGATTCGAACAACACTCAAATGTTACTGAGATGCTTCGGGATCTGAAATATGAAACCTTGGAGAGAAGGCAGCGTTCTTTTCGAGGAACACATGAGAAATTTAGAGAACAGGCATATGAAACACTGCAGAACGATCCTAATGCCGCTAATGTGCATGTACATGGACATCGACGTCCTCACAGGCACTAATCCACAAATTTTTGGAGACGGATTCCGCCTTGAAAACCGATCACTTTCTCGCCCTGTTCAAAACTGCATGTGCACCACAGGCGCAGCTCGTGCGCTCACTTTACACAGATCGCTAATGGATGGGTTAACTGACAAGGATACCAAATAGTAAGAATGCGGATGCCACCTTTTTCAGGCTCAGAAGCCCCACAACTCGGACAGGGGCTCCCTCTTAAAGGGCCAGTTTTCCATCCTGCAAAGCTATGTTAATGTTCTTGGTGTGATGTAAATAGTCACACCAAACCGGTAAAAACACAACACTTATAGGATCACTTTGTCGTCTGTCTGCTGTCTGCTGTCTGCCCGACTGTAAACAATCCTTTTTGTCAAGAACGGGTAGCCGTATAAAGTTGAAATTTATGCTACATATTAAGGTCTACGGTCCTTTGGCGGTGTAAGAAATTAAAACTTCTAAGTCAATTCAAGGAAAAGATGCGGCGATTTATGTCACATATTTTGATACTAGCAAGCTGTTGGATACTTCCCGTTGACCTAGAATCATGAAATTTCGCAGGAAGCAAAGTTTCACAGTTCAAGTAATAGAAAAAAATCAGAAAACTGTTAATTTGTAATTATCTAACATATATTTCTTTTATCATTTGTTATCCGACTTCAGAGTAAAAATTAAAACATTCTAGAAAGTTTGGCTTGTTGTTTTCGTAACAGTGTTCTGATCCGTTTTGTGTACCAAGGACGAACAGTTCCGGCGTTTGTTAATTTATTTGGTAGAAATATCTCAACTGTCGTCGATATTATTTCTTTGAATGCAAGCCACATTTGGTCTATACTTACATCGCAAATTTGGAAGGAGTGGAGATTGTCTCTCAGGATGGCGTCATGTTAATTTTTATCTGCTTTTTTTCAATAGATATATTTTTCGTTTATTTTTGTAGGATGTGGGGATTACAATATGGAATCTCGCTACAACCCTGTGTTCACTAATCCCTGTATCCGTATTTATTGTGTGTCATTAGCTCTGGATTATTTGTTGCTAAGAGGTCAAGTGTGTTTCCGCAACCGTTTGCTATTCACGTGGGCTCATCAACTAACTGCTCGAAATAGTTTTCAGAGAATGCGTCTAGCACAATCTCGAATGATGTTTTATGCATTCCTCTGGATTTAAAAATGTGTTTTCGCCAACATATCGATGGTAAATTGAAGTCACCACCAACTATAGTTGTATGAGTCGGGTACGTCTTTGAAATTAAACTCAAGTTTTCTTTGAACCTTTCAGCAATTTTTGGGAGGTCGGTAAGAGAATCCAATTATTATTTTATTCCGGTTGCCAAGAATGACATCTGCCTATACTAACTCACAGGAACGATCTGCTGCAATTTCGCGACAAGATAAACTACTTCTAACAGCAACAAACACGCCACCGCCAACCATGTTTAGCTTATCCTTTCGGAACACCGTTACATTCTTCGCAAAAATTTCTGCTGAGCTTGTCTTCGGCTTTAGCCAGCTTTCAGTGCCTATAACGACTTGAGCGTCAGTACTTTCTATTAGCGCTTGGAGCTCTTGTACTTTCGCAACGTAGCTACGACAATTTACAACTGTTTTACCGATGGTTCCTGTATCTACCTTCCTCCTGTGTTCGGCCTGTATCCTTTGAGACTGAAGCCCTTTTTGTGTTTTCCCGAGACCCTCTGAGCTAGAAAACGCACACTCCACGTCACGCAGCCCCTGCTATCCGTGTAGCCACCTCCTGCATGTAGTGGACTCCTGACCTACTCAGCGGAAACCGAAACCCAACCATCCTATGGCCCAAGTCGAGGAATCTGCAGCATGCACAGTCGCAGAACCGTCTGATCCTCTGATTCATACCCTCAACTCGCCTCTGGACCGGATGTCCGTAACCAGTCGTGTCGACTATGCTGCAAATGGTGAACTCTGCTTTCATCTTGAAAGCAAGACTGGCAGTCTTGATCATGTCTGTTAGTCGCTCGAAACCAGAGAGAATCTCTTCCGATCCAAAGCGACACACGTCTTTGGTGCCGACGTGAGCCACCACCTACAGTTCGCTGCACCCAGTGCTCTTCATGGCACCCGTAAGGACCCGTTCCACGTCTGGAATGACACCACCCAGTATGCACACGAAGTGCACATTGGCTTTCTTCCCGTCCTTGGTAGCCATGTCCCTAATGCGCCACATAACGCACCTAACAATGGAGCACCCAACTACCGATAATCACACTCTCTGTGATTGCCAGATCTTGCAGACGGAGAGGTTTCTTTTGAAACAGGACAGGTGACTGCATCTGGTTGAGTGACAGGTCAGCCACAGACAGTAACTGGAACCTGTTTGTTAGACTAATCGGCGAGGTGTTACGAGCGGCCCCCTGGGAAGTCTTTCGCCGCCTGTCATGCCCCGAGGCGACCTCCCACTTGACCACAGGAAAGGGGTGAACCTCGCTGCGAGCAGTAACTGGGCTGGCCACCGGTGAAGACCGATCGGAAGACTCAGACGTGCTGGACGTCCGTTGGATCCCCACAGCCGGCCCACAACAGTGATGCCCATCCACTGCAGCTTCAAACTGTGTGAGGGGAGCCATCAGAACCTGGAGCTGAGAGCGAAGTGTCACCAACTCGGCTTGCATCTGCACACGACAATCACAGTCCCTATCCATACTAAAGACCGTGAAAAACGACACTACTCAGACAAACGGACTAACGACATGTACTGCGTAACTCAATTGTAGACCGTGAGAAAAACATAAGACCTGAATCTAATAAATTAGATTAATAAACAGAGATTCAAAAACCGATCTACCGAAGCACTCAGGTGAGAGGAAATAATTCGCTCCTTATCTGGAACTTGTAATATGTCAAAAAATCGATTTACTCTCCGACGCAAACGAAAACGCAAGAACTCAGTCTATTAGATATTAAATTAACACGCAGAAACTCAAGAAACTAAACTATCAAAACTCACAGATGAAATTATACAATTCACTCCTGCTTAGGAACTTGTAAAAGTCACAAAATCAGTTACTTCCCTGTTGTTTCTTCTGTCTCGGCCGGTTGCCGCTGCCTGACTGACTGGCTGACTAAGGCCAACAAGCTGTAGATCCACCTGGGTGAGCAGTTCCTTTTCTCTATTATGGTTGCGAGGCAACCGCTATTCGGGACCTCTCTTGTCTTAAATGTACGATGGATAATTCAGTTCTGAGGCTGTGGGTTTATTTCGAAGCGTTTGCTGATCCGGCCTTGGAAGACTGACGTTGGCTTTAGTTTCAAATTAATTACAGTGACTGTCTTAACCGTTTTAGTTTTCGGAAATTACATGTTTGGCGTAGTTTGTCCAAATGGGTTGCAGAACGCTCGTCTTAATGTTCTTATACAGAGTTTTCCAGGCAAAGAAAATTTATTGAGACTGGTAAACGTAAGAGGTGTTATCTTTTAACGGAGTGATGAACATAGTTTATTGAGTTATTTTAAGTGGGTTAGAGCAATGAGTTATAATTTTCTGAGAATAACGTTACTTTTTCTATCATGTAACTGTTGTATTTACACCAACAGTGTACAAATCATTTTAAATCAAATTTCAATCGATTTTATTTAAGAATTTAGAAACGCTCTAAATTTTAGAGGTATATGTAACATGCTGTACGTAATTGGCTGTGTTAAGATGTATGTTTTGGTGGCGGAATGCTCATTTAAATGAAGTGTTCAAACGAGTGGCCATTTTCCGGCATTCACACGTCAATGCGCCTTCTGAACGACCTGGGTCGTTGGGGTCACGGAGCCACAAGCTTCCTCCATGCGCCCTTTGAAGTCATATTTTGTTAGATAGTAGAATATATCCTTTCACTGCCGTGTACAACGCAGATCGAAATGTACTGAAATATTGTTCTCTCTGTCAGCCATATTAGTGTAGTCTAAAGATGGCATACATATCCAACGAGTTCGTTGACATATTGCTCGTGCTCAGCGGATGCCCGATGTCACAACCCCGTTTTAACTCCAGTAGATTTCTTTTTGTGGTAATATCTAACGAACTGTGTTTATGCCAACAAACCCACAGTTTCAGTTGACTTCAAACATGATATCGAGGAAGACTGTCGCATCATGACACCAGCAACTCAACATTTTGTCCGGTGGCTATTTAGAAGAGGCACTGATTTGCGCATCAGGAAATGAGCGCACGTTTGAACACCTCGCGTAAAGAGACATTTAGCCACCAGAACATGAATTTGAACACAGGGAATTATGTATAGCATGATGCATCTATCCCTGAATTATCGAACGTTTTTAGTCCCCTAATTAAAACTGATAGAAATTTCATTTAAATTGATTTGTAAGCTGTTGGCTTATTTAAGCCAACAGATACACGATAGAAAAAATATTGTTCTATTTAAAAACCATAACTCGTTGCTGCAACTTCCTGGAAAACAAAGACATGACCTATGTTCATAACTCCGCTGGAAGAGTGACATTTCATACATTTGCGTATCGGAATAACGTATCTAAGTAAAGTAACTTCATTTGGCTTCAAACATCGTGTAGATGAATATTCGAGTATTCTTTCGTTTATTATTTTGCGAGTTAAGGGGAAATAACTCGTTGTCTTATGCGCCCTGTATGTTTTGTTCGCTCCCTCCCGAACAAATGTTACTGCGAAGCTATTCTTACCGGGAACAACGCCGGTAGGCCTTTCTGAGTAACTTCTCTGAAGCTGACCATTTCATCTGAAACAGAAAACAATTTACCCACAGTTCAAAGAATGAGGTAGGAGAAACAAACGTTGGTTACCAGGATAGCACTATTTCGCAGAAGTTGTACGTTGAGAGGGGGGCGGGGGTGGGGGGGGGGGGGGAGGGTCTCTGAGGCGAGGGTATCGTCGATCAGACAAAAATAAGTGGTATGTTTTCTGTCGCATTTCGTGATAACTCGAGGAAGTGTAGGATTTCTGTGATATTTTGAGCTTACATAAAAACTGTTAAGGACGAATTCAAATTAAGGTGGCCACTGCATTAACGAGTGCAGCTGTAAAGTAAGTAGCCGAGCGACGCAAGAAACATTCTTCATGTAATAAGTATAACACCATCATCAGTATTTATAGGTCTTATCTTTTTTGCAATTGATTTCGGTTTTACGTTACACCATCTTCACTCCCCTCTATCATGCCAGGTGATCATGTGGATGCTAGGTAGTGATAATTAATTGTATATCTCGTAGAGGGTACAAAAATCGGTGTTGAATGTTAATCCACTAGACTAAGAGACTAGGTGACGTACTGCCGCTGTTCACAACCGTAAGCAGAAAAGAAGGTTCAATCCAGCGGACATCGCCCTTGTAAGCCTCTATAAGATGTGTAATGATGATTAACTGGTACCCGCATGATCACTTGGTACGACAGAGAGGTCTTGAGGATAGTGTAATTTAAGACCAAAATTGGTTGAAAGTAAAACGAGACCTGCAAATAACGCCGAAGGTGTCATCCCTCCTACATAAAGATATAGTAATAGCTGTCGGCCCTTGATCTGTCGGATGTCTGATGTGCGGAGGAAAGTGATAGTAGTGGACGATTAAGAACCGCCGGCGTCTGGTGCGAGGCGCGGCGGGCAGCGCTGCGGCGGGGAGCTGGCTGCGGCGCGCGCCGCGTACCGGGCGTCCTTGGAGTTCGTCCCCAATAACATCCAGAATGTCCGGCACGGCAGCCGCTGGCCGCGGCCGCACGTACGCGCCGCGCCGAGGGCCGGCGGGCTGTTCGTTTTTATTACACCTGACGCACTCAATTCCCGGCCGCCGCCTCCAGTCGATAGTCGCCCGCAGCCTTCCGCTGCTGCGCGCCGCGCCGAGCGGCGTCTTCACCTTCGCCGGAGAAAGCGAGACGCAGGCGGCGCTCGGCAGTAGCTGCCCACGTGGCCAGTGTGGGCGGCCGGGCTCGGGGCTCATCTGTGCAGCCGTGTTGACAGATGGTGGATACGGTAGCAAGGGCCTAGCTTCCTAATATTCTGTAGACCCTGTCTCTCAGTCCATCAACTGTGATTACACGGTTCGAAAACGGTAAAGAAAGTAAATATTGGGTCATGCCTACAAGTAGGCGCTTCCCGTTTCCTGCTGTTTGTATATTCTGTGACTCCGTACCATATATCGCAGAGCAAAAACGACGGCCAGATGATCGTTCTGGATGATTAATCCAGAAAGTACCTTCCACCTACAGAACGTAAAAGCATCCTGGTTGTAGAGATGCGTCGTGTTGTAAAATAACTGTCACTAGGTGGAGAAAACTGACGTATCGGCCACAGTAGTAGGTGTCTTTAGATGGACCTATTAATAAATAAACTGGCATACATTTTTATATGATTTTCATTCTCTACACTAAAGGTAGGGTAAACTGTAAGAGCTGTGAAGTCGGGGCGCTTTCATCCAATTACCAAGCGGATTGGTACTGGGGCGGAGGGAGTCCCACATTTTGAAGAGGATTTCCAGTTCCAGCATTTGCCTCACGACCAACGGAAACATGAAAACGTGCTCAGAATCTGGAGTTGAAAGGAACGGGGGAGGGGGGCGAGGAGGTGGAGGGGTGGAATTTAACGGTGGGCAGTAATGAAAGTCTCCTTAATTTAGTTCTGGAGCAGTTTGTGCCAGACGAAAAAAATATACTTCGAACTTCGTGTCGAACTTCCTTTTGCCCTGCGTAGTGCAGCAAGTCGACGTGACATGGGCTCAACGAGTTGTTGGATGTCACCTGCAGAGATATTGAGCAATATATAGTCGTCCATGATTGCGAAAGTGCTACCGTGCAGAGGTTTGCACGCGAACCGATCTCTCGATATTGTCTTATAAAGGTCCGATGGGATTCATGTCTGGCGATCTGCCACAATGTTCTTAAAACCGTTCCAAAACAATTGTGGCCCGGTGACATGGCTCGTTGGCTTCCACAAAAAGACCATCATTGTATGAGAACATGATGCCCATGGATTGTTGCAAGTGGTCTCCTAATAGCCGAACAAAACCAGCAATCAGTGATCGGTTCAGCTGGATCACAGCACCCGGTCCATTCCATGTAAACACCACCCACACCATTAAGGAGCCTCCATCAGCGTGCACAGTGACTTGTTGACAACTTGCGTCCATGGCTTCGTGGGGTCTACGTACACTGGAACCCTATCAGCAGCTCTTACCAACTGAACTCAGGACTCATCTGACTAGACCACGGTTTTCCAATCGCTTAGTGTCCTAGCGCTGTGACCACGAGCGCAGGACAGACGCTGCAGATGTGCTGTTAGCAAAGGCACTCGAGTCGGTCATATGCTGCCATAGCCTTTAACGCCGAATTTCGCCGAACAGCCCGCTCTATCAAGAGAATGATAAGTACAAAGCAGCAGCTGTCGATGTTCGCATCGCCTGCAATCGGTAGCGATAAATGTGCACTCCACATGCCGAGCAAGCCATCGACTTTACTCCGTACAGACATAAACAAAAATACTTGCACTGATACATATACACTGAGGTGACAACAAGTCATGGGCTAGAGATGCGCACATATACAGATGGCGGCAGTATAGCGTACAAAAGGTATAGAAGATACCAAATCTGAGGTATTATCTATCACCATGGACAACGCAGTGGCCGACGGCCTTCACTCAACGACCGAGAGCAGCGACGTTTACGTAGAGTTGTCAGTGCTAACAGACAAGCAACACTAAGTGAAATAACCGCACAAATCAATGTGGGGTGTACGAGGATCGTATCCGTTAGGACAGTGCGGCGTTAATGGGCTATGACACCAGACTGACGTGGGGGCCTTTGGGAGCAGCACGACATCGTCTGCAGCACCTCTCCTGGGCTCGTTACCGTATCGGTTGGACCCGAGACGACTGGAAAACGGTGACCTGTTCAGATGAGTCCCGATTTCATTTCGTAAGAGCTGATTGTAGGGTTCGATTGTGGCACAGATCCAATAAAGCCATGGACCCAAGTTGTCAACAAGGCCCTGTACAAGCTGGTGGTCGCCCCATATAGACGTGGTCTGTGTTTAGATATAATGGGCTCGTTCCTTTGGTCTAACTGAAACGATGATTGACCGGAAGTGGTTATATTCGGCTGCTTGGAGGCTATTTGCAACCATTCATGGACTTCATGTTCCCAAACAATGATGGAATTTTTATGGATGACAATGCACCATGTTATCCGTGGACAGTTCTTGGCGATTGGTTTGGAGAACATTCCGGACATTTCGAGCGAATGATTTGGTCACCTTGATAGCCCGACATGATTCCTATTGAACATTTATGGAACATAATCCAGAGGTGAATTCGTGCAAAAAATCCTGCACTGGCAACTTTGGCAATTATGGACGGATATAGAGATAGCATGAATCAACATTTCATCAGAAGACTTCCAGCGACTTGTTGAGTCCATGCCACGTCGAACTGCTGCACAATGGTGGGCAAAAGTAGGTCGGACATGATATTAGGAGATATCCCATGATTTTTGTCACCTCCGTGTATATCATGTACCTTTGACGATTCTGTGTTTGCGAGGGTGCTCTTATATTGGCTCATGACACCACTAATGGGCAAATAATAACATTAAAATGAAAAAAAAAAATGTTCACATGAGTTTTTCTTGTGGCTGAAGGAGTGGTTATCGACGCATTCAGTATGAGCGGTTATGGACAATCATTGGCGAAACAGATGTAGTTTACCGTGCCCGCATGTTTCTCATACGAGTCGTCGGATGCGCAGCGGCAGTTTCTCACCGGTAACGCTGTGGTTGGCACACTGGATGTGCAACTATATAGCTACCTTCTCCATTCAAATTGTTCGCAAACTTCAGTACGTGAATATCCCCTCTGATCGTGCACTACACCATGCTTGGCTGCTTGACCAGTACGCGTGTCTTGTCGAATTGTATCTACGCTGCAGTCGCTCTGGTGTTTGTCCGCCACCGATTTATTGTCAGAAACAAATCTGGAAATCAAGAAGAGCTAAATTTGTAATAGTCTAATCTTTCTGGCACCACTTTCTGCAAAATAGTTCGCGAAACACGATGGAAACGATCTGACAGGAAATACGTGCTGTGTTCTTGCCGTCCAAATATTTCTTGGGATATTCGCTTTCTGACATCCGTCAGCGTTAAGAAATGCGGTAGTTCATTCTCTATTTGAAACGAACTGCACTTTTGTCTCTCATAGGCCGGGGGAAACAGTTGTTTCATACACTTTCAATTTCACTCTCAAATATCATATTGTGCGCTCCGCGATGTTTTCAGTCGTGGTTGTAATTCTGGGATTTTTCGACCTATACTTCATAACTCTTGAAAATGATGGAATAGGCTGCTTCAAACGTTCAGGGATCATGGATGATTTTCGGTTGGCAACAAACCATCCAAAATAGACATGATACACGCAATGTTATAGAGTATCCATTTGAACTAAATATAGTAAAGACGACTATTTTTTTACGAAACAATTCAAACAAAAATACTCCTTGATCTAACAGCAAGCGTGACACGGTTACTATGCATTCAGTACAAAAGCACGGGAAACAACATACCGTTCACACCAACATTACCTCTTTGCCAGATCGAAAATTATTCACACTGCCCTCGTACAGAACTGGGAGCTTCATACTTTCCAGTAAACAGTCTGTTCACAGCTGCATTTTTGAGATAATTCAGGAAGATTCGTTTTCTAACGGTGAGATTTGTTTGATCAATACGAGTGTCACTACATTTATAATCAGACACTAGTCTCAGTCCTGCGGCAATTTTTCATTTTACAGAATATAAGCTGTATCGCGACGCTAAACAAATGCGTAATAAATAAACTTTATCGCATTACCAAACGGTAACTTGCTCTATACTTTCTGAAATTTTACAGAGATTTTACAACCGTTAATTTTCGCCAATACAAATAATTAGTTTTCGTCTAGATGTTATCTGCTAATTATACTTTTTTACTTTGTAGTTTTCATGAGTTCTAAGATTGAGGATCTGACACTTCGATTAACAACGTCGCCGCTGATAACGTGGAGCAGACTGTAACAAAAGCTTTACTCGTCTTGGCGGTAATGCAGGGCAAAATTATGTCGCACTCACATTTGCTCGGGAGTCAACACAGTCAAGCAAGCTGGTGACAGCGAAAGGTAGGACTTAGAAATTTATGTTAGTAATTTATTTCGATGCGTAATTCACTATAGTTTACAAATCTTATGACTGTATAAACGTTAAGTGATAAGCTCTACATACAGTACACACGCCACAAACTACCTTCCGGTATGAAACTTGAACTTCTCCTGGCTTATCGAGTGCTCAAATAACTAAAGTGAATGCAGCCGGATAATGCAGTACCTGTTGGTGTGTACTCTAGGAACCACTGTCATTTATCCTCCTCTCCTCTTCATTTCTTGAATTGTATCTGTGAAGGACGACTGACAGTAAGTCTCCGCATGAGCTGTCATTTCTCTGTATTTTCGCCATAATCATCTCGTGAGGAGTACGTGGGAGGAAGTAAAATGTTGCCTGACCCCTCTAGAAACGTGCTGTCTTGGAATTTTACTGATTAAACTCTCAGTGACACACATTTACGCCCTAGAACCAACGGCCACTTGAATTGATCAGTATCTCCGTACTAGACGAACCAGTCACGAAGCGCGCCACTCTTCTTCGGATCTCCTTCATCTCCTTTTAGTTCTACTTGATAATGGTCTGTGACTGACGAGCGGTACTCAGGAATCTACCCAGCTAGTGTGTCGTAAGCAACTTCTTTCGCCGCGCGGGATTAGACGAGCGGTCTATGGCGCTGCAGTCACAGACTGTGTGACTGGTCCTGGCGGAGGTCGAGTCCTCCCTCGGGCATGGGTGTGTGTGTTTGTCCTTAGCATAATTTATTTTAAGTAGTATGTAAGCTTAGGGACTGATGACCTTAGCAGTTAAGTCCCATAAGATTTCACACACAACTTGTTTCGTAGATGAATTACATTTTCAAGTAGTATTCTTCCAACAAGTCTCGGCCTGGCATCTGCTTTCGTTGCAAATTTATGTGGTCGTTTCACCTTATCGCTTCGAATGGATATTCCTAGATATCTTAGGATGCGCTTTACGTTACATTTATTTATCTTTTGGGTCAACTACCAGTCACTGCACCAAGCGCCGATTCTCTGCAGATCCACCAACATTTCGCTACTGTTTTTTTGACGTTTCGACTTTTCTACAAAGAGCAACATCGTCCACATACTGCCTCACCAAGCGTTCTTCGTCAATCCCCAGGTCTTTTGTGTATGTGGTGAACATTAGGGGTTATTTCCGAAGGTAGTTTTACATTTGATTGCAGGTTATATCTAATAAGAAGTTCTGAATCCACTTACAGTTCCAGAAACTCGTTTTTATGTTCACCAAGCTAAAGTGCGGAAACGTGTCACGAACACGGCGTCAATCTAGGCGAAATTATCTACAGCCCTCTAGATGCTGTGGACGAACAGAATGAGTTGTTTCACTTTATTCGGAATCTATTAGCTTCTTCTATAAGAGATTTTCGTTGTCCAGAAGTACCACATTACATAAGCGTAATACAGCCAGAAATTCATATTGCTAACAGCGTCTGCATAATATATATTCGTGCAACTTTCTGATCCAATTTAACATTATCAATAGGCTACTGCTAAAGACAGAGGGACAATTTACCGAAAACAGTGTTCCGCTTATAGAGGGAAACTATGTAAGCAAAAAATGGTTGTGTGAGGAAAGAATTTTAACAACAAAAAATGACGGTATTTCAGCGAAGGAATCAGCGGCTACAGAATATTGTAACTACGAAAGAAGAAATACCTGAATCAGTTGATACAATGATGGATCAAGACGAAAACTTGAAAGTTCCAAACGGAATTCCTAAATTCGCTGAATGTTCCCTGCATGCCTTCGCAAAAAAAAGCTTCTGAACAACGTCATAAAAGCAGAAACATTAACGGGAGAATAGAGATGCAAGTCAATATTCATACTACGAATTCCACTCATTTCAGCTAACTTACCGTTCAAGTTTTAACAGGATCCAATTTCCGGGAAGATTAGCGTACAGTATGACTCAATAAAACACAAGAGCAAACATTCAACAGCTGCGAGGTGAATTTAAAAGAATCGTGTTCTCGCAGGTATTGTGTTCGCATATTGGGCAACCACAGAACTATTCGTCTTTGCTCCCGAAACCCAAACACCAAGTATAATTTATAAGAACATACTTGCAATAAGTTATATGCCTTACGGTTGTGATGACTAATAGCAAGTTTTCCTATTTCAGTAAGAAAGCGAAAAAAATCAAGCGAAGTGGGTCTTTTTCTACTAGTAGCAATAATAATAATAATAATAATAATAATAATAATAGTTATTATTATTAACTGAATGTCGATTGCAGAATAATAAACATTAACAACAGAGAAGGCGCTTTAAACGTTTCGTAATAAAGTTTCAAAATATGAAACAGTAAAAATTTTTTCTAGGATTTGCTTGCGTTTCTTTTCATAAATATGTTGCAGTCTAATAGACAAGATGGCTTTTCGTCTTTGTAATTAGCATGTTCCGAAGCAACGTTGCCATGTAAAGGAGCTGCCTCTGTAACTGGACAGCAGGGAGTCTCGGGATCGCGAGCCCGGGAAGAAGTCCTGCCGTTTCTGGGTCAGCGGGAGCAGGCCGAGTGAAAGTCCAGCCGGGTCCTAAAAGGGAACAAAACGAAGCGCTCCACCCATTCCTTTGGACTCGGCGCCGTCTCTCGTTCAGGCGGTACACTGGGAAATGTTTTTTTCAGAGAGGAAAACCACACCAAAGGGAGAAAGGCAAGGTGTTTACTAACGTGACCACGGACATTCACTAAGTACCCAATGAAATGGTGCGTCTACGAGGACTGCACTACATCATGAGATATATTCAGTTCTGTGGCCTGTGAATCATATTTCTCAGTTTTGCAACAGCGTATGCAGAATTTGCTTGTATAACAAACAATTTCTTGTGGTGTCACCGCCAGACACCACACTTGCTAGGTGGTAGCCTTTAAATCGGCCGCGGTCCGGTGGTATACGTCGGACCCGCGTGTCGCCACTGTCAGTGATTGCAGACCGAGCGCCGCCACACGGCAGGTCTAGCATTCGCCCCAGTTGTACAGCCGACTTTGCTAGCAATGCTACACTGACGAATACGTTCTCATTTGCCGGGACGATAGTTAGCATAGCCTTCAGCTACGTCATTTGCTACGACCTAGCAAGGCGCCATTACCAGTTATATTGAGATTGTTATTAATGTACCGTCAAGAGCGATGTACACCAATTATGGATTAAAGTTAAGTATTCCAGAAGCTATGTTCTATTTTTGGCTACTATAATTCCTTGTCATTTTACAGACCTCACGCCAGCCTGCGTGAGCTTAAACGCGTGCCTTTCGGCTTCCTCCAAACTCCGTGAATTGGCTCCTGCCAATACACAACATTTCTTATGCCCTTTATTAGTCTTCCCCAAGATATCCACTCATTTTTCCTGTACTGTCTACCGCGAAGTATGCAACAAGTGCAGCTTTAGAAGATTGCGGGCAACATAACACACAGGAGTTTCTGCCGACGAACGTTCAGCTTTAGAGTTAACTCTTTGTTTCTCTCATCTGTAATAGGCGCGCAAGTATTCTTAGACGGTTTTATTTACTGGGGATAACAGTTTTTTTTCCGACGAGAATCATTACATTCTGTTACTCTTATCAGGAACTAACTCTGTAATATTAGTTTAACTATCTACATCCATACTGCGCAAACCACCTTACTGTGTATATCATTTCTATTACGAGAATCCGTTACGATTTTTAGTAAGTTTTACGGAATTCGCTTTTTTTGACTGAGAAGTGCCTTTTAGTCCTGCTTGGCGTATTTTGAGGAAAAAAGTAATTAGGTTTGTCTTTCTTAAACGGCTCCGGAACTACTGATCTGGAGCGTACCGGCAGGTCTTTTTTCCAGTCCCTCCTAAAGTGCCTGCGATTTTCAGTATGTACGATAGGTATTTTCATTACAACGACATCACGGGCAGAAATAAAAAGAACTGTTGATATAACGAAGTTTATGCGCAGTATTGTGGGAAATGCTCTCAACATAATCACCATGGCATTTGCGCCTTTTCTAGCACCGAACTAACATTTTAGTATCGTCAGAAAAGGAGACTGTAGCATGCGTGTTGAACCATGAGGTAAGGGCACATGAAGTGTAGATTAGCGAACCGAGAAAGTAGTCTCCCCCCCACACACACATACATTTGTGTAATCTCTCTGACAACCAAGTGGTCGGTTTAATGGAACAGAGAACAACAATCAGTAGTACTACATACTCTTCAAGGCGGAGATTGGGACCCGCCATTCCAAACGATCGGAAAGGTGATGTTCGACTACACGACAATACCCAGCTTGTATTGGCACAACAACAGAAGTGCTTCTTGAAAGCCTCAGGTGGATGTAGTCTGTCCTTCCCCTTAGAGTCCACCGCTGCACCGTGTAAATTCTGAATTATTCTGGTGATGAAGAAGTAATTAGTTAATTACTGTAGCGACTTGGCTCAACATTAAAGTGAAAAAGGTAGATAAACCTGATATACCGCTGCAAAAAGTGGTTAGTGGCCATGGTGATAATGATAATAAGTTAGCTACAGAACTACCTTTAAACTGCAAGCAAACTGTTATTGATATTTACACTTTTGTTTATTTAGGACCTAACAAACGTTGGGGAGAAGTCCTCGGACAGACACATTTATGCGGCTGTGATTTTGTAATAAGTAGGCTGATGCTGTAATGAAACGTCAGGAGACGAGACACTAACTTAGGTAAATAGGAAAAAAAAAAAAACATTGTGGACCAGTGGATAAGTCTCTGGGCTCCATTCGGGATGACGGTGGTATAAATCACCATCTGACCATCCACATTTAGGTTTTTCCATTGTTTTCCTGAATCGATGAAGACAAAAGCTTAAGTGGTTTCGTTGAAGAGGGCATCGCCGCTGTCCTTTAACATCATTCCACTGTCAGAGCTGGTGCGTCATCTCTAATGATCATGTTCAGGAGATTGATCCCCAACGTTAATTTCTTTCCTTCTCAGCTTTCATTTGTGCGTTAGTGTAATTAGAAAAACGTTTTTATTTTGGAGTTTATTGTTTCTCCCGAATGAATGTTCACTCTTCAGCACCACTAAGGAGCCGCCCTCCGAGCTCTACTGCCGCCAGCATCTCTTCTTGTTCCTTCCAAACTTCACAGAATTTCTCCTGCATATTTTGCAGCAGCAGCATTCCTGGAAGAAAAGATCTTGTGGAGGCATGGGTAGCCACAGCTTAGGTGATTGTTTTCCAGTCTTGTTTGGAAGATAGAAAAGGAGGTGCTAGCGAAAGTGTAGTACCCGGCTTGCTCTGTTCGTTCACGAGACCAAGAAAGCAGTAGATACCGGCGCCCAGGTAGATACCGCGTTCCTTGACTTCCGGAATGCGTTCTATACAGTTCCGCACTGCAGCCTAATGAATAAAATGCGAGCCTATGGAATATCAAACCAGCTGTAAGACTCGACTGAAGAGTTTCTAAGAAACAGAACGCAACAAGTCATTCTCAACAGGGAGAAATCTTCAGACATAAAAGCAACTTTGCGAGTATCACAACGGAGTGTAATACGACCTTTATTTTACAATATACAGGGTGGTCCATTGATTGTGACCGGGCCAAATATCTCACGAAATCAGCATCAAACGAAAAAACTACAAAGAACGAAACTCGTCTAGCTTGAAGGGGGGACCAGATGGCGCTGTGATTGGCTCGCTAGATGGCGCTGCCAAAGGTCAAACGGATATCAACTGCGTTTTTTTTTCAATAGGAACCCCCATTTTTATTACATATTCGTGTAGTACGTAAAGAAATATGAATGTTTTAATTGGACCACTTTTTTCCCTTTGTGATGGATGGCTCTGTAATAGTTACAAACGTATAAGTACGTGGTATCGCCTAACATTCCGCCAGTGCTTCGTGATACATTACCCGTGTTAAAATGGACCGTTTACCAATTGCGTGTTGATGTATGGCTATTGTGATCAAAGTGCCTAACGGGCGTGTGATACGTCTGCTGCTCGGTATCCTGAACGACATCATCCAAGTGTCTGGACCGTTGGCCGGATAGTTAGGTTGTTTAAGGAAACAGGAAGCGTTCAGCCACATGTGAAACGTCAACCACGACCTGCAACAAATGATGATGCCCAAGTAGGTGTTTTAGCTGCTGTCGCGGCTAATCCGCACATCAGTAGCAGACAAATTGCGTGAGAATCGGGAATCTCAAAAACGTCGGTGTTGAGAATGCTACATCAACATCGATTGCACCCGTACCATATTTCTATGCATCAGGAATTGCACGGCGACCACCTTGAACGTCGTGTACAGTTCTACCACTAGGCACAAGAGGAATTACGGGACGATGACAGATTTTTTGCACGCGTTCTATTTAGCGACGAAGCGTCATTGACCAACAGCGGTAACGTAAACCGGCATGATATGCACTATTGGGCAACGGAAAAACCCACGATGGCTGCGACAAGTGGAACATCAGCGACCCGAACAAGCAGGATTTCGACCAAACAGAAGCTGCACAGGGCAACTTTTGAATCTCACTCAGTTCATAGAGGATGGTTTTGAAACCCGTCAAGTAGCGGGCGTGGTCTTCGTGGATCTCACAGCAGCGTATGATCCTGTCCATCATCGGTTACTCCATGCAAAACTATACAATATGATCAACAACGCCAACCTCATTACACTACTCAGCACCCTCCTCCAAAACCGCAGGTTTTTTGTTGAATTTTAAGGACAACGCAGTCGCTGGAGAGCGCAGAAAAATTGTCTACCTCAGGGAAGTGTCTTTGCTCCACTTCTCTTCAACATCTATACCAACGACCAGCCATTGACCCCAGGCACAAGGAGATTCTTATATGCAGATGATCTAACCCTTGCTATGCAAAGCTCATGCTTTGAAAGAGTGGGAAGAAACCTGACAACAGCACTTAGAACACTGTCAAGCTACTACAATTGGAACCAACTCAGACCAAACTCTTCGAAGACGCAAGTGTGTGCCTTTCATTTAAGGAACAGGGAAGCTAATCGTGAGCTACATATTGCATGGTCTGGCATCCAACTCCAGCATCATCACACACCTAAATACTTGGGAGTCACTCTCGATAGAACTCTGACATTCAAAACTCACTGCAAGAACACCAAAATGAAAAAAATGGTTCAAATGGCTCTGAGCACTATGGGACTTAACTTCTGAGGTCATCAGTCCCCTAGAACTTAGAACTACTTAAACTAACCAACCTATGGACATCACACACATCCAAGCCCGAGGCAGGATTCGAACCTGCGACCGTTGCGGTCGCGCGGTTCCAAAATGAAAATCTCCGCTCGAAACCACCTAATTCGCAAACTAGCAGGGACACAGTGGGGATCACATCCACAAACTATTCGCTGTTCTGCAATGGCACTGTGCTTTTCTACTGCTGAATATGCTTCTCCAGTCTGGTACAGGTCATCTCATGCCAGACAAGTAGATATTGCTCTCAATGAAACCTGCAGGTTGATCACAGGTTGCTTAAAACCTACCCCAACTATAAGCTCTACTGCCTGGCTTGAATAGCGCCACCATGGATACGCAGAACAGTGGCTGCCAACAAGGAGAGACTGAAAGTGGAACAGGATAGTGCCCATCCACTGCACGGACATAATCCACCACAGCAACGGCTTCCTGAGAACATCCGAGAAGCTCAACATTTCACTAGAGAAGGCAAGGCTGGAGTTATGGAAGAAGTCGACGCCTCACCTGCAGACGCCAGAGACTGAAGAACTACCACCTGGACACAACTAGAGCTGGCTGGTGTGGAAATCTTTTAAACAGACTACGATCAGGAGTTGGACGATCCAGAGACAACCTGAAGAGATGGGGCTTCATAACAGAAGATACGTCCTGTGATTGTGGACAAGAACAAACCACAAGCCACATGCTCCAGTGCCTTTTATGCCCTACATCCTGCACGAAGATTGATCTCCTGCAAGTCACTCCAAGCGCCTTGGAGGTTGCAAAGTACTGGGCACATGTAATATAAATACAATTTGTATATATATATATATATATATATATATATATATATATATATATATATATATACTTATTGATGTGTATGGCTACTGTAAATTTGTATGTTTCTGATTCGAGAATAAATAAATAAGCGACCTTGGCGGGTTAATGTATGGTGCGGCATTATGGGAGGAAGGGTAATTGGCCCCCATTTTGTCTATGGCAATCTAAATGGTGCAAGTATGCTGGTTTCCTACGTAATATTCTAACGATGTTACTACAAGATGTTTCACTGCATGACAGAATGGCGATGTACTTCCAACATAATGGATGTCCGGCACATAGCTCGCGTGCGGTTGAAGCGGTATTGAATAGCATATTTCATGAAAGGTGGATTGGTCGTCGAAGCACCATACCATTGCCTGCACGTTCACCGGATCTGACGTCTCCGGATTTCTTTCTGTGGGAAAGGTTGAAAGGTATTTGCTATCGTGATCCACCGACAACGCCTGACAACATGCGTCAGCGCGTTGTCAATGAATGTGCTAACATTACGGAAGGCGAACTACTCGCTGTTGAGAGGAATGTCGTTACACGTATTGCCAAATGCATTGAGGTTCACGGACATCATTTTGAGCATTTATTGCTTTAATGTGGTATTTACAGGTAATCACGCTGTAACAACATGCGTTACAGAAATGATAAGTTCACAAAGGTACATGTATCAAATTGGAACAACCGAAATAAAATGTTCAAACGTACCTACGTTCTGTATTTTAATTTAAAAAACCTACCTGTTACCAACTGTTGGTCTAAAATTGTGAGCCATATGTTTGTCACTATTACAGCGCTATCTATCACAAAGCGAAAAAAGTGGTCCAACTAAAACATTCATATTTCTTTACATACTACACGGATATGTAATAAAAAATGGGGGTTCCTATTAAAAAACGCAGTTGACATCCGTTTGACCTATGGCAGCGCCATCTAGCGGGCCAACCATAGCGCCATCTGGTTTCCCACTTCAAGCTAGACAAGTTTCGTTCTTTGTAGTTTTTTCGTCTTACAGTTATTTCGTGAGATATTTGGCCCGGTCACGATCAATGGACCACCCTGTATATGTAAGTTACGTAATGGACAACATCGAAGATTCCATGAGGATTTTCGCAGATGATGGTGTTGAAAACAGAGAAGTCGCCAATGTAGAAGAACGTTGTACCGCAAGAAGAAAGACCTGCAGAGGATCGACGCTTGTGCAGGGATTGACACTTGACTCTTAACATAAGCTAGCATAACGTACTGCGCGTAAATACGCCGAAAGACCTATGATTACGCGATTCCAAAACGGTGACTTAAAGCAGTGACATTTATAAAATATCGAGAGTCGGAGCGATCTGAAGTGGAACCATCACATTAAGCTAACGGTAGATAAGGCAGATCCCTGACTGATATTTAATGTAAGAATCCTCTGAAAGTGTAGTTCAGCCACAACGGAGGCAGCTAACAAAACCCTCTTTCGACCAGTTCTTGAATGTTGGTCACAGGTTTGGAATCCTTACGATATAGCATTAGTAGAGGAAAGAGGAAGATCCATACCAGAGCAGCGCGTTTCGTTACGGGTTCACTTGGTAAGCGAGAAAGCTTCAAGGAGGCGCTCAGCCATCTTTAGTGTCAGACGCTGATGAGAGGTGTTCTGCATCACGGTGTGCTTTACTGCTAAAATTCCGAGAGCGTGTATTCCTAGATGAGGCAACCAATGTATTACATTCTTCCACGTGTGTCGTGCGAAAAGTTCATGAACATAAAATTAGAGAGATTCGAGCTCACACAGGGGCTTACCAGCAGTTGCTCTTCCCGCGAACCTTTCGCGACTGGAGGAGGAACGGGACGGAAGTGACTGGTTTATTAAGTAGCCTCGACCTGGCAGCGAAAGGTGGCTTATAGAGATAATGTGTTTGCATCATGTAGTACTTCAGTTAATAATATAAGTTGACACTCTACTGTTGCAAATTTCAGGACGGTTGCTTTGAAGACAGCCCATTTTTCTCCCTCTTACTTTTTAACTGCTCCGATTAGAATTACAAAGCAATTTTACTGTGAGACGAAAAAGATACAGAAGCATAACCTCCGTGCTGATCTTATAGCACTGTATGTTCGACAACAACTCTGCTTACATACGTATTGCTGTCGCAAGTGCTTCGCGCCCGCATGTGTGGTTTCTGAGGAGCGGCAGCGCCTATCTCCTGAGCAGTGTGTGTGTGCGCGACGCATCACGGCTTGGCGTGAGCAGGGTGTTCATATGGCGTGTCGGTACGAGCCGTCCGTGTCCTGTTACGTGGGAAAGTAGAGTGTATTCATCAGTGTGAGAAAGGTTTACGCTTGGCGGAAGGCGGCGGCCATTGTGTTGTGCGCCGGCTGCGGCAGCGCTGAGGCGTCGCTAGGCCGCCACAGTTAATGCAACCACTATTCCAGGAGTTGGCGTAGAGGGTACATCGGATGATAACGATCTTATTAGGAGTTGTTCGATGAAGATACATTGCGGCCCCTCCTCTAAAGAAGATGTCTCACCATCTGCACTGCACAAATTGTAGACAGTGTAAAACACAGGGTTGGAGCAGGTTTCCTTCCTTTTTTTTTTTCCCGAGCTGATTGCGCTTCAAGTGCTTCTAACAGATACAGCGTTAAAAGGTAACCTCAAAATAATGTAGGCAACGAAAAAAATATTTTAAACATTCGTCACATGCTGAATGAATAGCTTTTAAAAGTACGAGCGTACATTTCAGTTTGCGTCCGCTCGACACAGGAGCTTCTAGAGATAATGGAAATGCAGTGTGGCTAGGGCCTCCCGTCGGGTAGACCGTTCGCCTGGTGCAGGTCTTTCGAGTTGACGCCACTTCGGCGACTTGTGTGTCGGTGGGGATGAAATGATAACGACAACACAACACCCAGTCCCTGAGCGGAGAAAATCTCCGACCCAGCCGGGAATCGAACCCGGGCCGTTAGGTATGACATTCCGTCGCGCTGACCATTTTTTTATGTCATTTCGTTGTATACTGTTCGTTGAGTTTGTTCGTGGCGGACGTCCGATGACACCCGACCAGGTTGTTCGCTGATCCGTTCACTCACTTTTTTAATTACAGAGGGTAGCCTGACCCTCTGACCGAACACGCTGAGCTACCGTGCCGGCATTTTTTTTTTTTTTTTTCGGTATTGTTCGTTGATTTTGGTCTGGACGGTGGTCACAAGATATACGTTCAAGTTGATCGTTGATTCCTTTACGCAGTTTTTTTTCTAATTACAAAGGGCGAGCAGCCCTCTGACCGAACACGCTGAGCTACCGTGCCGGAGCCATTCAGCTACCACGGGCGGACAGCTACCAGAGATGATAGTGGGAATAACGTTTTTCAGTTATCTTCTTTCGTAGGTGACAAGTGGAAATGAGTGTGCTCAAGTTAGCTCCTAATAGATTTTCAAAAGATATATTTACTTAGTTACTAGGTAAGCCACACAAAACCCAATCGGGCTTTGGCCTCGCCAATCAATCCTTTCCATCTTCTTCAGTTATCTATTCTTCTCGATCTAGTTCCGTCTTACTCATGTCCTCTCTGGCCCTGTCAATCCATCTCAGCCGTGGTCTTTCCCTTGGTCTATTACCTCTGACGTCTCTGCTACTACCTGTCTGATGATCGGGCTTTCTGGATGCATTAGAGTAATTTACACAGCTGAATCTAAATGCAGCCATACCATCGGCTATTCAGTAGCATCCCTTGACAAAGTGCCTTGCAAACTAAGTAGCACAAAACATACATGAAGTCCTTCACGTATTATAAGGGCATAGGAAGGAACGATTCTGCTAGGTAAAGGACCAGTGAAACGCTATATTCTTTGGTCTACCTCGTTATGTAGCAAGAGACTCAAGTGTCAGTAGAAGACTGAGTGGTTAGAAGTACAGGGCACTAATCTCTTTGTCATACAGGCATCTTCTCCAGTAGGCGAATTCCCAAGTGTGCGATGTTTGTGGCGTAACATTGCCGGTGCGCCACATTCTAATCTAATTAATTTTATATTCTGATAAGGGTGGAGCAGTTTTGTTTATAATGATTGGTCCGCTGCTTCAAACGAGACAATGCAGAAATATTGGAAGTTTTATGAGTTCTCCAGACCCCTTCCCAAATTACGGGATAATCTATATAAGAGTGACAGTTTCCTAATTTTTTGGTCAGTGATCAAACCAGCGACATATACTTGAATAATAGCTTACAACTGGTTCCACGTCCGTTTCTGTTATAGTAAATATTGACTTAGACTTATTACGTAACAATTTTAACACCCATATACATTGTGTCCCAGAAATATTGCTTCAAAGTTGGAGGGGCTGTAGAGGATGTGTTGAGGAAGAAATCGCGGATGGGAACCCGTGTCCTGAGCATCAGAGTTGCGGGCGCCGGCGCATGCCGTTAGACCACCCATAAGGCAGCAAACGTGATTTCGTACGTTGACGGACCGTAGGCGGAACGTCTCGCAATGTTGTTCGTTATTCAGAGAATGCGACTGATTGCCACGATCGCCAGCGGAGAAGATGGAGCTAGGTGCTGCGTAGACAGGCCTTGTCTGCTGTGAATGCGATGCTCTGTTGTCTAGGTGGATGAAGGGTTCGGACATGGGTTTCCATCTCCAGTTTATTTTTCTCCTGTACACCGATAAACGCAGGAGATTTAGAGGATTCCAGGAGAAAAATAGACTGCAAATGGAAATTGATATAGCATAGCAAACTACCCCTGACGTTTCAGCCATGTGCTATATTTCACACAAGACATCGAAAAAATAACCAGAAATGTGCACAAAAGTTATTGGAGTAATTATAGATTTTAATGCCACTTCGCATACCGAACCAGTAGTTACGCCAAGCAAGAGACGTGCTTCTGATTGTACGCAGCTTTCCATGGACTGTGAAACATTGTGAAGTGTAGCAGTTGCTCACGTACTTAACTAAGGCGTAAGAATAGTCAATTACTTTTTTCAGCTCTTGGTTTCCTTGATGATCACCGATGATCTTTGTGCCATGACAATAGTAAGTATTCTCGTTGTACGTCGCAGCACACATGGAAAGTACTATATAAATTTTACTTTTGGTAGGTGTAGATCTGTATCCTGTTGCAATATGGGCTTAGGTGCGGTATGACAACCAATAGTCAACGTAGAATTTCCGGTCTTCCTGATGGTTATTTCACATGAGTAAAGCTTGTTTTTCATTCGCAAACCTCTTATTTTAGAATTTTACTGGGGAATGACAACCAATGTATGTCATGATACTCAAGAAACTACACCCGTATAATTAAATCTAAACAGTTCGCTTTAAAAAAAACGCCTGGTTGCGAATTTTTTGAACCTTATGCATCACGAAGGCTGAATACGTCGAAGGGTCTGGAGACACTGGAAGGTTTCAGTTAGATTACATAATGGTAAGACAGAGAATTCGGAACTAGGGCCGGACGATGTGGCCGAGCGGTTCTAGGCGCTTCCGTCTGGAACCGCGCGACGCTACGGTCGCAGGTTCGAATCCTGCCTCGGGTATGGATGTGTGTGATGTCCTTAGGTTAGTTAGTTTTAAGTAGTTCTGAGTTCTAGGGGTTGATGACCTCAGACGTTAAGTCCTATAGTGCTCAGAGCCATTTCGAAACCAGGTTTTAAATTGTAAGACATTTCCAGGGGCAGATATGGACTCGGATCACAATCTGTTGGTTATGAACTGCAGATTAAAACTGGAGAAACTGCAAAAAGATAAAAAATTAAGGGCCGGCCGGAGTGGCCGAGCGGTTAAAGGCGCTACAGTCTGGAACCGCATGACCACTACGGTCGCAGGTTCGAATCCTGCCTCGGGCATGGATGTGTGTGATGTCCTTAGGTTAGTTAGGTTTAAGTAGTTCTAAGTTCTAGGGGACTTATGACCAAAGCAGTTGAGTCCCATAGTGCTCAGAGCCATTTGAACCAAGAAATTAAGGAGACGGAACCTGGATAAACTGAAAGAACCAGAGGTTGCAGAAAGTTTGAGAGGGAGCATTAGGAAACAATTGGCAATAACGGGTGAAAGGAATACAGTAGAAAAAGAATGAGAAGCTTTGAGAGATGAAATAGTGAAGGCAGCATAGGTCAAGTAGGTAAAAAGGCGACTGTTAGTAGATATCCTCGCGTAACACGAGAGATATTGAATTTAACTGATGGAAGGAGAAAATATAAAAATGCAGTTAATGAAGCAGGCAAAACAGGACACAAACGTCTCAAAAACGTGATCGACAGAAAGTGCAAAATGGCTAAGTAGGAGTGGCTAGAGGACAAATGTAAGGATGCAGAAGCATATATCACGAGGGGTAAGATAGATTTCACCTACTGGAAAATTTTGGAGAAAAGAGAACCACTTGTATGAATATCAAGAGCTCAGAGGAAAAACCAATACTAAGCAAGGAAGGGAAAGCAGAAAAGTGGCAGGAATGTATAGAGCGTCTATACCAGGGATTTGAACTACAGGGTAGTATTACGGAAAGGTAAGAGGACATACACTCCTGGAAATTGAAATAAGAACACCGTGAATTCATTGTCCCAGGAAAGGGAAACTTTATTGACACATTCCTGGGGTCAGATACATCACATGATCACACTGACAGAACCACAGGCACATAGACACAGGCAACAGAGCATGCACAATGTCGGCACTAGTACAGTGTATATCCACCTTTCGCAGCAATGCAGGCTGCTATTCTCCCATGGAGACGATCGTAGAGATGCTGGATGTAGTCCTGTGGAACGGCTTGCCATGCCATTTCCACCTGGCGCCTCAGTTGGACCAGCGTTCGTGCTGGACGTGCAGACCGCGTGAGACGACGCTTCATCCAGTCCCAAACATGCTCAATGGGGGACAGATCCGGAGATCTTGCTGGCCAGGGTAGTTGACTTACACCTTATAGAGCACTTTGGGTGGCACGGGATACATGCGGACGTGCATTGTCCTGTTGGAACAGCAAGTTCCCTTGCCGGTCTAGGAATGGTAGAACGATGGGTTCGATGACGGTTTGGATGTACCGTGCACTATTCAGTGTCCCTTCGACGATCACCAGTGGTGTACGGCCAGTGTAGGAGATCGCTCCCCACACCATGATGCCGGGTGTTGGCCCTGTGTGCCTCGGTCGTATGCAGTCCTGATTGTGGCGCTCACCTGCACGGCGCCAAACACGCATACGACCATCATTGGCACCAAGGCAGAAGCGACTTTCATCGCTGAAGACGACACGTCTCCATTCGTCCCTCCATTCACGCCTGTCGCGACACCACTGGAGGCGGGCTGCACGATGTTGGGGCGTGAGCGGAAGACGGCCCAACGGTGTGCGGGACCATAGCCCAGCTTCATGGAGACTGTTGCGAATGGTCCTCGCCTATACCCCAGGAGCAACAGTGTCCCTAATTTGCTGGGAAGTGGCGGTGCGGTCCCCTACGGCACTGCGTAGGATCCTACGGTCTTGGCGTGCATCCGTGCGTCGCTGCGGTCCGGTCCCAGGTCGACGGGCACGTGCACCTTCCGCCGACCACTGGCGACAACATCGATGTACTGTGGAGACCTCACACCCCACGTGTTGAGCAATTCGACGGTACGTCCACCCGGCCTCCCGCATGCCCACTATACGCTCTCGCTCAAAGTCCGTCAACTGCACATACGGTTCACGTCCACGCTGTCGCGGCATGCTACCAATGTTAAAGACTGCGATGGAGCTCCGTATGCCACGGCAAACTATCTGACACTGACGGCGGCGGTGCACAAATCTGCGCAGCTAGCGCCATTCGACGGCCAACACCGCGGTTCCTGGTGTGTCCGCTGTGCCGTGCGTGTGATCATTGCTTGTACAGCTCTCTCGCAGTGTCCGGAGCAAGTATGGTGGGTCTGACACACCGGTGTCAATGTGTTCTTTTTTCCATTTCCAGGAGTGTAGATGAAGATGAAATGGGAAATATACTGCGTGATGAAGAGTTTGACAGAACACTGAAAGACCTAAGTCGAAATAAGGCATCGGGAGTAAACAACTTTTCGTTAGAGCTACTGATAGCCTTGGGAGAGCCAGACATGACAGAACTCTTCCATTTGGTGAGCAGGATGTGAGAGACAGGCGAAATACCCTCAGACTTCAAGAAGAATATAATAATTCCAGTTACAAAGAAAAGAGTTGCTGACAGTGCGCGGCGCGGCGGGTTGCTCTCTCTCACTATCCTTTAAACAGTCTGACCACCTGCCTGGATAGACTTCAAGTTGTCTGCAGCGGTAGATACTGGTTCAGACGACAATAGCAGCGTTGACAAAATTCGACTAAATACCTATCATGCAAAGGCCACATACCTCCAGTCCATGGAAATTATCTGAAAGTTAGTTAAATTATCGGGCGTTCGGGATTCTTGCATGACTAGTTTGAAAAATATCCAAAATTTCCTGTAAGATGGTTTATTGTCTTTAAAACACAGAAAATGGCTATCAAGTTCCTTATTTAATATTCCGACACTAATTATGCAATGGTACTGACTGTCTGCAAGAAGCTCACACCCAAAAGCAGCCAGAAGATATTTAGTCCGACCGATATTTTCAACGTCCTAAACAGTTACTGACCCACAACTACTTTCCAGTTAATACAGTCAGTCGTTAAATAGTCCTCTTGTACAGAATTGCTCGCCATAATGTCTCATAATTTGCGCGAAACACACCACGCAGAGTTCATTTACAACTTGAAATGTTCACACGCAAAATCTCCTAAAATAGATCTCTCAAAAAACTCATACTTTCTCAAAATACTCAACGCTGTAGTCGCCTCTCATCAGCTCTACGACAACCAATCAAACGCGCAGATTTCTTCATTTTGGTGCAAATTTGATTAATGCGATTTAACATACACTATGTGATTAAAAGTATCCGGACACTTGGCTGAAAGTGACTTACAAGTTCGTGGCGCCCTCCATCGGTAATTCTGGAATTCAGTATGGTGTTGGACCACCCTTAGTCTTGATGACGGCTTCCACTCTCGCTGGCATACATTCAATCAGGTGTTGGAAGGTTTCTTGGGGAATGGGAGTCCATTCTGCACGGAATGCTTGCACTCAGGAGAGGTATCGATGTCGGTCGGTGAGGCCTGGCACGAAGTCGGCGTTCCAAAACATTCCAGAGGTGTTCTATAGGATTCAGGTCAGGACTCTGTGCAGGCCAGTCCATTACAGGGATGATATTGTCGTATAACCACTCTGCCGCAGGCCGTGCATTATGAACAGTTGCTCGATCGTTTTGAAAGATGCAGTCGCCATCCCCGTATTTGCTCTTCAACAGTGGGAAGCAAGAAGGTGCTTAAAACATTAATGTAGGCCTGTGCTGTGATAGTGCCACGCAAAACAAGGGTTGCAAGCCCCTTCCATGGAAAATACGACCAACACCATAACTCCACCGCCTCCGAATTTTACTGTTGGTACTACACACGCTAGCTGATGACGTTCACCGGGCATTCGCCGTACCCACACCCTATCATTGGATCGCCACAGTGTGTACCGTGATTCGTCACTCAACACAACGTTTTTCCACTGTACAATCGTCAAATGTTGACGCTCCTTACACCAAGCAAGGCGTCATTTGGCATTTACCGGTGTGATGTGTGGCTACTGAGCAGCTGCTCGACGATGATATCCAAGTTTTCTCACTTCCCGTCTAACTGTCATAGTACTTGCAGTGGATCCTGATACATTTCGGAATTCCTGTGTGATGGTCTGGATAGATGTATGCCCATTACACATTACGACCCTCTTCAACTGTTAGCGGTGTCTGTCAGTCAACAGACGAGGTCGATCTGTACGCTTTTGTGCTGTACGTGTCCCTTCCCGCTTGTACTTCACTATCACATCAGAAACAGTGGACCTAGGGAAATCTCGCGTGCAGACGTATGACACAAGTGATACGCAATCACCAGACCACGTTCGAAGTCATTGGGTTCCGCGGAGCGCCCCATTCTGCTCTCTCAGATGTCTAATGACTACTAAGGTCCCTGATATGGAGTACCAGGCAGTAGGTGGCAGCACAATGCACCTGATAAGAAAAACGTTTGTTTTTGGGGGGTGTCCGGATACTTTAGATCACATAGTGTAGGTATTAACCAGAAGACGGCTCCCAAGCGACTGTCACGACTCATAGATCTGAGGCACAAACCCCTACTCAAACGCGATGGAAACGCTGAATTCTTATTCGCTAGTATGTCAAGCAGTAAAACAGTGGTCATGAAAACAGTGTGTGAGCAACGTGGCTGTATCCTACAACAATGCAATGGCGATAACTGAAGCACGAGACGTACAAGGAAGTTTCATATGTAAAGCGTCATCATTATTCCATGCTACTGCCACTGGTTATATACATTCTGTGCACCGGTGCCTTAGAGGTGTCGTGTAAGAATCTATTTTCAGTCCCGAAATTTTAGTTCCGTAGCATACACGGCCATTAGTCTCCCGTAACACGACCGTGATTTCTGCTACCTTTAGCAGATACGCTGCATGTCCAACAAGGTTGATTCCTGGCGTATAAGAGACGTCCGCGCAGTAGCTACAGTAGCAGCTTGAACTAATAACTGTAAACAGTACATGTGCTTTCGACCAGTCGATTGTGAGCAGGCAGTATTATGCGGTACACATGCGACCGTCGTCTACCAAATTTGTTGTGTTGCAAATCGCAATGGAGCAACAACTCTAAATCAAGTCGTCAAGATCTTCTCCAGAATATTATGAAGAAGACAAAAGTGTATGCAAAATATGTTCCGCACGCCTTGCCTCCTGAACATAAAAAACGACGCGTGGACGCCTGCTGCGACTTGACTGAAATGTAAAACTCGGACGCTACTCTTCTGGGAATAATTATTATGGATGATGAGCCTGATTTTATCAACAGGAGCCTACCACAAAACGACAAAGTGCAGAACGGGCCTCTTGTGGTTCGCCAAGACCGAAGAAGGTCCTTATGACACGCTAGTTGAACGACATGCCAGTGAGAGACTTTTCTGACATTTTCACAAGGTTGTATAAACGTTCTGTCCGTTGTTCTCAAGGGGGAGGATGGGTTAAAAAAATGGTGCAAATGGGTCTGAGCACTATGCGACTTAACTTCTGAGGTGAGGTCATCAGTCCCCTAGAACTTAGAACTACTTAAACCTAACTTACCTAAGGACAGCACACACATCCATGCCCGAGGCAGGATTCGAACCTGCGACCGTAGCGGTCGCTCGGTTCCAGACTGTAGCGCCTAGAACCGCACGGCTACTGCCGCCGGCGGGAGTGAGGGGGAGGGGGCAGACTATGTAGAACACCTGAAGCATTAAGATCACCATCTTAACGTTCCTCTACTTTTTATTAATACAGTCCCGGAACTTTCCTGACAGACGTGGTAGTATGGACTAAGTTCCCAATTGGGCAAGCACCTTGGATGATTTGAGACGAACTCAAGAAGTTGGGAGAGATGACGAGTTTAGTGATGAAGATATTTGTCACTGTCGCAACATCACTTTGAACGTACCTATCCCAAGCACTGAAGTGTCAACCCACGAAAATATTTGTAAACAGGATTAAGAAAACTACGAAGGATTGCGCGAGGATACGGAAAGACCTGAGATACGGCCAACCGATGCGGCTGGTATTTGGCAGGTAGCTTGTGTACAACCTAAAATTAAAGTCTCTGAGATATTTTAGCTCAACACACCTCCAGTTTTGAAAACAGCACCCCCAAAGTTGATGACGCGAAATTGACTCAGAATTGACAGGATCGATAGATAACTGAAAACTGAGCAAACGTATCTTTGCCAGAAAATTGAGAAAAGAAACTATTTCGACCACCGCTTATGTACCCATAGAGTAAGCACTATTCCACGATAGTGCCGCTGGCGGAGCGACGAAGAGGAAAGAGATAAACTGTTTTTGACCCTCAAATCCATTCTGCATTTTAATGTGTATTTTCCCGTGCCTAAATTGATGGGAATTAGGTAATCAATAAAGAATAAATACAAGATAGAAAAGTACATTTATCAGTCGAGTTGGATTGGCAAAGAATTAAAATTTCAATCCAGGTTGCCTTGCAAAGGGTCTTTCACTCGCTCCGTTACACGTCCTCAGTTTCCTTCGCATACAGATAACGTTGGCCGAAAAATCAGTGCTGAAAATTGATCGCGAATGTGCTTTGAATCGTTCATGTATCCGCACGGTTTTGCAGTTCCGCTGGGTTTCCAGAAGCACATTACAATACTAAAACTCCCAAAGTAAGTTCCGTACTGCGCTTCATTGTAAACAAGCAGCGCGTGGTTGGCTGTCCATGGCCCCTCATGACGAATTCGCAGAAGTATCACTGGGATTTGTTTTCATACAACGACACTTAAAATTTTAATTCTTTACTAATCCAAATAGTTTGAGAAATTTATTTTCCTACCTTGTTATTATTCGTTATTGACTACCTTGTTAGCCCTTCTATTCCTAATAATTTAAGTACGGCAAAAAGATATACATGAACAAAAAAGAAAAAAATGAAGACTGGATATGAGAACTGAACACAGGTTCTCTCCTCCCCAGGCTACGTTGGGGGTACACAAGTGGCACTCGTAATAGTTTCTTTCCTCGATGTCGTGGAAAATGTGCTTTTGCAGCCTCCATACAAGACGGTTAAAACTGTTCAGTTTTCAATTATCTATCGATCCTGTCAGTTTTGAGTCGATTGCGCGTCATGAACTTTAGGGGTAGTCTTCTCAAACCCAGAGGGGTGTTAAGCCATTAAATCTTAGAGTCTTTCATTTTAGTTTGTTCATAAGCGACCTGCTAAATATGAGCCAAATGGGTTGGGCGCATCTGAGGCCTTCCCATTGTGTGAGAGACAGCAACAACATAATATGAAAACAATGAACAATATTTGTAAACCGATAACGTGCCTCTGGACACGATTAAGTACTGAACAGGACGAATATGATTTTCTTAGTGAACATATTACTCCCCTGCTGAGAGATTCTAAAGTACAGGAAGCTACCAGCTATCTGGGTGCAGATCATTCGGCTTACGGATTATCCGTGCGTAGTTCGCGATAAAAAAAAAGAAAACCTGATGTTTTCTGTGGCAACTGAACGAATATTTTCGTTTTTTAATTTAAATTTCTACTATGAAGACACAGATGACAAAAAATTCGTGATTGCTTAAATAGCGACGCCTATGATCCGTGTTTTGAGTAAGGAAGTGTCACGGTTATAGTGAAGACCGTGTTTTGAGTACAGGAAGACAGTGAAGATGAGCCAATTGAAGAACTCGTTGGCACGCATACCGAGGCCCTGAAACGCGTTGATCCGTTATTGGAGTGTGCAGGACAATATACTTTTAAGTGTACCGAAAAACGTGGACCGTCGTCATGGAAAAAAGTGTATGAGAAGCAGGAGCTGAAGAAATGGACAGTTTTTTCCTGAAAGTGAACTGAAAGTACGTGATAGAGACTACAGTGTGCAATAAGTGTAATTTCGTAAATAAGTCGTCAGTTTTCGGCGAGTAATGCGCACGTAATTCAATCTGTTGAAGTGACATAGCATGTTTCGTACATACAGTATGTAACAGTTTCCGGCAAGATATGTGTACTTTAGAATATCCGTGTTTTTCTTTTATACGTGCAGTGCCGCATCCGCATATCGGCAGGTTTCTGTACTTCAATTTCTGTCCTTGCCTAGATTTACTGCCAAAAATCTACAAACAGAATATTAATACGGATACAGCAGTGGCTATCTGTTCCGTGGGGAAGGGATGCTCCCTCTATACGGCCTGAGCACGTGTTCCGTGTCCCCGTAATTGCGTTCACGAAGCGCCGAGTCTTGTTGAGAGAGGAGAAAATGACCTCATCCCAGGGAATTACCTAAGACAGCGCCGGACAAATACAGAGAGGAAGGAGGGGGTAGCGCCGCGCGAGGAAGCGAACAGATCGTGAGCAGTGATAATCTGTACGGCGGGCGGGCGGCCAGCGCACCGGAAACTGAGCCGCTCGCGGAAAAGAAAGCCACTTACCGGCGTAATTATACTTCAATTGATGGAACAGTACATTTGAGTCGCATTACTTCCAAACGTCTTGGTTCCAGTGATCACCACAGAGCGAGGCCGCGTAGTAGTTGACGCACTGGACTAGCGATGGTTCCTTTCAGAAGCGAGAGCCAACTTATTTCGCTACATTTTACTATGTGAAACGTTACGGTCTTCATCAGCCTGCTCTTTATTGATGTTGATTATCCACATAACATACATGATCAGTTTGGGAATACACATTCATCAGATGTAGCTGGGTAACTTTTTGACAATACACATTTATCAGACCTACCTGGGAAACTAATCACATCCATATCGATTCAGTAATATATTGTTTAGTTCTAGCCGTCACGCTTCACAGTCAGTTTGTGTTTCGTATGCGTATTAAAATACATTGCGGCTGCGTTCCTCGCAGATGCCATCGTCATCAACGACGGAGTAACTAAAATCAGTTGTTCCTTACACTTGTCTAATCTGGGCTTGTCCTGCGTCTCAAATACCCTTCTCGTCGACGGGACGTTAAACCGTAATAGTCTCCTTTCGTACTAATGATCATTTAATGTAAGGCACCTTATCAGTCACTAACTGCTCACGATGAAACCGCTTCAAAGAGTTTCATGAAGAATGTTATCGTAACATACAGAACTCTTTGAACAAATTCACCCTGGAGTTAGCTGGATATTTCATGATCCCACTGACAATGAACACGAAGGAAGAATGACAATCGTTATCGTTACATAAATTAGGTTTTCATGTTCTCAAAGTGCACTACAGTTCAAAACACGAGACAGGATAGTATTTCTAAAGCAACCGAGAATCTATCAAACTGCTGAGTAACTAGATTCAACTTACACATTGGTGGTGACATGTGGATTATAGACGAGGTTCCTCCTAATCCACCCATTTGCATACCCCTCATCGCTGAAGCGGAATTATAAAATCAAAGTTAGATCATTACTATGGTGTTTAGCTCCCAGTCGATGTTAGAATGACTTTCGTCTTTTGTCACTATACCCCTTTCCTTTCTTCTGATTGCGAAGAAACGACAGAAAAATGCTGTGCGACGGGAGTGGAAAATGATATTCTGTTTTAGCAAAATTATATAGACATTGGTATTCAGTTTTAACTCGTAATGCATGTTGTTGTTGTGGTCTCCAGTCCAAAGAGTGGTTTGATGCAGCTCTCAATTATACTCCATCCTGTGCAAGCCTCTTCATCTCCGAGTAACTACTGCAACCTACATCTTTTTGAATCTGCTTACTGTATTCATCTCTTGGTCTCCCTCTACGATTTTTACCCCCCTCCCCCCCACTCCCCCTCCCACACTTATCTCCACTACTAAAATGGTGATCCCTTGATACCTCAGAATGTGCCGTACCAACCGATCCCTTCTTCTAGTCAAGTTGTGCCACAAATTCCTCTTCGACCCAATTCTATTCCGTACCTCCTAGTAAGTTACTGACCTACCCCTCTCATCTTCAGCACCACATTTCGAAAGCTTCTATCCTCTTCTTGTCTAAACTATTTATCGTCCATGTTTCACTTTCATACATGGCTACACTCCATACAAATACTTTCAGAAAAGACTTCCTGACACTTACATCTATACTCAGTGTTAACAAATTTCTCTTCTTCAGGAACGCTTTCTTTGCCGTTGCCATTCTACAGTTTATATCCTCTCTACTTAGGCCATTATCAATTATTTTGCTCCCCAACTAGCAAACCTCATCCACTACTTTAAGTGTCTCATTTCCTAATCTAATTCCCTCAACATCACCTGATTTAATTCGACTATATTCGATTATCCTCGTTTTGCTTTTGTTGATGTTCATCTTACATCCTCCTTTCAAGACAATGTCCATTCCGTTCAGCTGGTCTTCCAGGTCCTTTGCTGTCTCTCACAGAATTACAATGTCGTCGGCAAACCTCAAAGTCTTTATTTCTTCTCCCGGAATTTTAATTGCTACTCCAAATTTTTCTTTTGTTTCTTTTGCTGCCTGCTCACAGTTGACTGGTCGAATGCACATGCACTGTTTACAGTTATTAGTTCAAGCTGCTACCGTAGCTACTGCGCGGAAATCTCTTATACGCCAGGAATCAACTCAGTCTCGAACCTTGTTGGACATGCAGTGTATTTGCTAAGGGTAGGAGAAATGACGGTCGTGTTACGGTAGACGAATGGCCGTGTATGCTACGGAACTAAAATTTCGGGACTGAAAATAGATTCTTACAAGACATCTGTAAGGCATCGGTTCACAGAATTTAAATAACCAGTAGCATGGAATAATGATGATGCTTTACGTATGAAACTTTCCGAAGATGGCCCACTGTGTTAGTTCTCCGTACGTTTCGCGCTTCAGTAATCGCCATTGCATTGTTGTAGGACACAGCCACGTTGCTCACACACTGTTTTCATGATCATGTGTTTCAAATACAAGGAAGTCAAATTCTCCACGCAAAATTTCCGTTAGGATACAGTGGACTCTCGCAACATGCGCCTAGTCCCTGCTCCCACGATCCCCTGTTACATTATTGATTACTATTCGTAGATTTCAGTATAGCACAATAAGTCACCCACAATATGGCAGTGTCGTCATGTTTACAGTGTTTTCTATGCATGACCGTGCTTTCTTACGCCGACTTATCGGCTAACGACAGCTATCCGCCAGAAACATCTGCAGTTTCGGTTGACATGAGAAGTGTGTCAACCTCATTTCATTCATAGATGCTCTTGCTATGTAAAACATTTAACTGGCTTCTATTTTAACTTGAATGATGCAACAGAAAACTCATACGTTTCCCACTTTAGATTGGTCGTAATAGAAAGAGGTTAGCATATTACTGTTAAGTTCTTGGTGAGATCTTGTTAGTTGCACTGACGTGGCACACACTGGCTTGGTCCGGCGGCGGAGGCATCCGTTGCCTGCTGCCGGTTGGTCCGCAGACAACCTGTGGCTGCTGTGTTCCGCCTGGAGCAGCCGTTGTCCTCATTTACTTGTTCCTGCGTTTGGCCGTCGGCCGGCCAGCATGAGGTATGGTGCTCACAGTCACTTTTTCTCAGAGTGTGACGAATGGACAATGAATACCGGATGACGAAGCTGTTGTCCTTTCTGGAAGGGGGACGTGGAATGTAAGTTGAACTGCTAGTGTTTCAAGTGTCAGAAAAACATGTCAGGCACACCGGTTGCTGTACTGTCACAGACTGACTGCGCCTGTATAGTCCCGTTTAGCTTCAACCGATCGTAGTGACATCTCATTCTCTTCCCTCGTGTAGTGCTTTTTAGCAAAACAACCATCGTTTTCTTACTTCACTCCAGGCAATTAGTTCTATAGAATATAAAAGGAAAATGTGTGACAAAAAGTCATTACTTTTTTTATCAGTTGCGCATTGAGGATCTTGTACCTTCCTCACAGTCTCCTTCTAGTGTTCTTGAACTATTTTCATCCAGTTGGATTCAAACCTCAGCTCTGGTTCAAATGGCCCTGAGCACTATGGGACTTAACTGCTGAGGTCATCAGTCCCCTAGAACTTAGAACTACTTAAACCTAACTAACATAAGGACATCACACACATCCATGCCCGAGGCAGGATTCGAACCTGCCACCGTAGCGTTCGCGCGGCTCCAGACTGTAGCGCCTAGAACCGCTCGGCCACAAACCTCACCTATTGTGGGTCTTTAATGACTTCGTCCATCCATCGCCGTTTGGTCTTTCCACCACAACTGCTTTGGCTGTACTGTGTTCATACCTGCAATCAAACCCCGGAATGGACTGATAACTTAAAAGATGAAAAATGATTTTCTTAGTCGTTGCTTGACTGTAATACATAGCAATCAGAGTCCACTAAGTCAGATTATTAATTCTTCTTGTACGTAATCAGTTAGTTTATGTTTTCTTTTACTGTGTCGCAGTAGCTGTAGATCTTCTTCGTAACGTTAGTGTGTACAAACGGGAAGTAAAATGAAAATGAGATTGATGGGGAAAAAGTAAGTAAACTGTGTATTATTACAAAAGAAATCGCCCGAACAGTTAATAAATTTATCCCACTGTGAGGCAAGACGGTCAATGCCTTCATGGAAAAATGTTTCTGGCCGCGTAGGGAACCATGAATCTACCCAGGTGTGCACGTCTTCGTCCGTAGGAAATCGACGGCCACGACCGCATTTTGCTAAGATCGCTTCAACAAAGCAGCGGAAGTTTCGCTGGGAAGCCCTTACACATCCTCCTTACAGCTGCGATTTCTCGCCATGCGATTTCCATATTTTTGAGGCCCTGAAGAAAGAGATTCGTAGCCGTCAATTTGCTTTGAACGAAGAGGTGCACGCCTGGACACAATCGTGGTTCCGTAGGCGACCACAAACGTTTTTCCAGGAAGGCACTGACCGTCCTGTCAGACAGTGGGATAAATGTTCTAACGGTTATGGCGAGTACTTTCGAAATAATACACAATTTACTTACTTTTTCCATCTGTATTGTTTTCATTTCACTACCACTTCTAATTGGGACATGCTGTGGTTGTATCACATTGGTCGATATATTTTGTAATATATTAGGTCATAGGCCAGGAACCACAAATAAATATTTCATTTGTCATGACTGCGTGATAACAGTTTTCGTTTATATTTAATTCACTGCTCAGCAAGGGTCTGAACTGCTATATCTGTTGTGAACTCTTGTGCTGATTAGTTCTAACCATTTTGTAATTGTTGGTTGTTTCGTGAACAAGTACTTTCATGTTCTTTTGCGTGGATCTTCAGCGGTATTTTTCACATTAATGTGCAATTTTAGTTTCAGCAAGCACTTTTGTCTTAGTAATTATGTTACTCAGTCTTCGGACTCTTCCTGAAGAAGCATCACATATCCTTTCCGTGTCATTACTGAATTTATTACGTTGTGCTCCCTTAGAATTTTTACATTTCGCTGTAGCAGTGCATTTGGAATTGACAGATCGTACACTGAAGTGAACCAGGTATTGATATTACTACATTTCGATGTAGCGTCGGCCCGCGTGGCCGAGCGGTTCTAGGCGCTTCAGTCTGGAACCTCGCGACCGCTACGTTCGCAGGTTCGAATCCAGCCTCGGGCATGGATGTGTGTGATATCCTTAGGTTAGTTAGGTTTAAGTAGTTCTAAGTTATAGGGGACTGATGACCTCAGATGTTGAGTCCCATAGTGCTCAGAGCCGTTTCAACCATTTTTTTTCGACGTAGCAGTGTATTTCAAATGGACACATCAGACACTAGAGTAAACCAGGGAGTGATATGACTACGTAGTCATCTGCGGCCGGTGTCAGGATGATTAATATTCTTCCTGGTGTGTCATAGTATACAATACTTTTAATTAAAAACTTAAAACCGGCCTTTCTACCGTATTACAGAGGCCTTCCTCATGGCAAGACTGGTTTTGTTGGAGGAATAGCGGCTCTATTTATTCCAGACGATCTGAGTCAATGCGTTGTATTTTTGAAACTTTATTGGTCTTAGGATATAATTGGATAGGCTAAGCTAGGCTGTTTCCTCTACGTAGAGAGACCAGTCGGCACACGAGTAGAAGATCATGAAAGCTATGTGCGATTAGCACAGCATAATAAATCGACCGTAGCGGATCACCACCTTGACTGTGGACAGCCTATTTTCATCCAGGGAGCCCGTGTGCTGGCGAAAGAGTCGTGGACGCGGCAAAGTAAAATTCTAGAGGCGGCTGAAATTATTAGGGAACCTGACAACACCAGTAGAGAACACGGCTACAAATTACCGGCGTTGTGGCTGCTAGCTGTCTAATCCAACGGCCCGCGAGAGGTTGCGGGCACGGACGCTATAGGGGCAACCGTCAGTGCATTTTCGCCTATACCAGGGAGAAAACGTGCCCACCAGAAGGCAAGCACCGATTTGCAGACTATCGCCAATCACTGTCCAGCCGGCTAGCCCACGAATAGCTTCTTTCCTATCCTCCCACTTCCGTCGTGACTGGCCTATTATATTCTAGGGCCAATAAAGTTTCAAAAATAATGATGTATTGATACCTATCGTCTTCAATAAATAGATACACCTTTCCTCCACCAAAATCAGTTTTGCCCTGAGAAAGACCGTTGTAAATTTAAACAATGACATGATACGACAGCCAGAACAATTTTAATGATTAAGGAGTGATAAAAAGGGACCTGTGCTACAGGTAGCTCGTCACGTTAAATATCAAACCGTATAGCCTAACCCACAAGGCGTATACGAGTTGGAGAAATGAACCTGATCCGCAAGGAATCAACGCACTGGGAAACCTAAGGGCTTACTATGTTAGTCTATTTAGGGCTGATTACTCTCGAAAAGGTGCAGGACGAAATGTGCACGATTCGGTTTCAGGTAGAAATAAGTTTTTCGGGGGGAGGGGTGAGTGAGCCTCATGAGGAGGCCCCAAAAATGCGAATAGCACCCGCACAGAGAAAGAGAGAGAGAGAGAGAGAGAGAGAGAGAGAGAGAGCTCAGTGTTGAAAATTCCTCTTATCTAAAACCAGTCGTTAGAAATACATTATGCATTTATGCTGGAACTGCAATGTATTGTTATTAAGCCGGACTCGTTTCGAGTTAGCTCGTCATAATGACAATGCGCGAACAGTCCTAAGATAGAGTAATTACATAGCACAGCACTAAATCATACTTTTTAAAATTCTTTTCTGTGTGACATGCACCACTCTCGGAACCAGTCAGCGTTTTTCTTTGATATAAATGCAGTGTATCTTGTAACATATGGGATACTAAGCACGATGTGGAGTAAACCCAGTCCGATGTCTCACTTCACAGTTCTATCAGTACAATCAGGTACAAGAGGTCATTTGAGGACCAGCTCCCAGAATTATAAACTGCAGATTAATGGAAAAGGTAGTTTTGTATTTCCTTGAAAACATTTAACTCTGTTGTGTTAGCGTTTCTTTTAAATTCCTTAGCCTTCTGTGTGGGCGGGTAGCGTGGGGTACTTGTTTCAGTCAGCACAATGTGACCAGTGTTCAGTCCAGGGTTGAGGAAAACCCGGACATTTAAAAAAATCAACTAAGTAGGTTGAATAGCGTTTATAGTTTTTTATTGAGTTTGAGATTTTTTCGTTTTGACAATTAAATAGTTCAATTTAAATGCTTAATTTAATTCTTAATTAATTTACTCAGATCACTAATCCATTCATGTTGGCACCCAGAGCCTTGCACAATTACTACAATCCTTTGCTGAGCACATCTTTGTAAAGACCACGTATTTGTGAAAATTCATATTTTTTTCCAGCGTGTGTCTGTTGTAAAAATAATTCCCTGCTAACATTGGCGTATCCATCGAAACAAATGGAGGGAAGTAATGGAGCTGAAAACTACAAAAAAAAGCTTTTTTGATCAAAATTAAGGAATAATTTCGTTAAAAAAGCCGAGAAATTAATGAAGAGCTATACATTTCTGCATGCTTCCAAAAAAGGTCTAAATTATATTCTAGTCGCTACTGTTCTGCTTTAAGGTAAAGTTCTTTCTATGGAAGTCTAAATGTTGTTTAAATTTGTTATAGGCCCTATTGCAAGAAAAGTTAAAACGCAATATTAATGAAATAAATTCCTGTGACAGCGAATAGTTGTCTCCAAGAAATATGATGTCTATTTTCAATTTCTGTAGTGCTCAAGATGTAACATGTTTTATGCTATTTAAATTTTCATAATTAAATGTAGTTGTATTTTATTGGTTTTTTTGGTGTGTTATTTTAAAAGAATGTAAAGGAACTTGTGTTTCTTTGGGTCGGGTTAAATTACAACGCCCCTGATTCAGTCCAAACGTATGTTGAGAGACAGTTAAGTAAAATATCGGTTCGTAGTTATAGTATTTCGAACACTGGAGAGGTCAAAAATCAAAGAAACAAGGAATGTCACAACATAGGTGCCTAATCTGCCAGACCACGAATTACAGCTGGAGCGTACTCGAATTTGGAGGAAATAAACGTAGGCCTACTGTAGATATTTTATCGGTGCGGAAATACATCACGGTTATGCTGAATCGCATTATGCACTGCCCGTCATATGAACTGTCATAATCGCAGAAATATTTATTAAACAATGACAATTGCGTTTCACCTGTTATTGCGAAAAACAAAGTCTTATTATTGCCCATACACATTTGTGTACCATCTGTGGGTTATATTTTACTGAGTTCTAAAAATTCATGTTTAATGGAATATTTTCTGAGTGAGAAATTACGCTTACAATATTTATTATTTATTGTGAGGATCAAAAACCGAAGGATGACAATTTCAACTCCAAACCAGGCATTCCTCAGCAAGCAGTACGGTGAAAAAAAGAGGAACAACGTCAGCGAAACGTCAGAACACAATCCGGAACGTAAAAGTCGTCTAGCTTGTAAAGTAATTGTAGACTATCACCGTACAAAAATGTGTGTGAATAATTTGTCATCTGCTGTGCAATATGCAATATGGAAGGTATCAACTTGCGACTTTCTTTCAGAAAATCGTCATGTTGATGCGTATGAAAAGCTGTGCTATCATTTAATGGTGGTTCTACAGAGCTTAACCTTCCAGAAACCGACGTAAGGATTACAATAGGTAAAAATGTTTTAGGCGAAAGGTTAGTTCATGAACTACTTTATATTTTCAAATTTCAGTTAAATAAGACCCACTAATGATGACAGATGTACCGAAACATGTTTGGTAAGCTAATGTCGTATGCACAAAGAGGTGGTACCCAGTTCCCCCATAATATTCTTGTCTACTTGTCAGATGTTTACTCTGTACATATTATTCCGCGGAATAACATACGTTGTTCGAAAATTGTAAATAGGCGCTACTGCTACCGCAGTATGTGATGTTATCCTTCGTTTCTGTGGTCCCTCGCAATATGACAAGCCCGGTGCAGAGGCGGCTCTCGGCGGGGTTGCGGCGCGGCGGGGGGCGGACGCCGGCAGGTGTTGCGGGTTGATGACACGGTTCGATGTGAGCGGCAGATGCGCGCAGATCCTGAGGATGCGGCGGCGGCCTTGGCGCGGCCTCGGCGGCGCGACCTCGCGGCGACTTGCCGACTGGACAAGCCGGCCAAGGCCCCCGCCCTCATCTCCGCTGCGGACACTCCGGAAGCGGCCAGCGGCGAGCGGCCCTGGCGGATCTGGCGCCCCGCTTCCGGGTACCCGCCTTGCGAAAGTCACTGGCCGCACGACATCGCAGCGGCAGACAGCGGAGGGAGGAAGGCGTCAAGGTCGTTACTAGCGGCTGCTAGTTATGTTCGAAGAACGATCTTAGCGATCGCCTGCCAGATTCAGGGAAGCCTCGGAAATCCTAATCGCGATGGTCCGGATGAGGATGAGAACTTCTCGTCCCACAAGCGTTTCTTAATATGTAGGATAACAATTTTGGCCGTGTCTTCTCTACTGTGGGAGTTGTAGGTGATTGCTTGAACACGGTACGAAAGTGTCATGGAGGGTATTTCAGTAAGATTCATCAGTTTTTCACAAGACTATACCTTCTACATGAAGGAAGATAGAAAGTGAGGTAAATTTCAGCATACGAAACTAAAGGTCTACCTTAGCGCCAGTTGCAAGTCGTCAATTCACGTGGTTGCCGGACGAGTGACAAAAATTGAGAAGCAGGTCTGGTACTCGTCAGATATCGGGTAGCGTTTACCTGATGACCCTCGCGCGTATGGTGTGATCTTTGTCTTGACCGACTATTTACGAAAGCGTTGTTCAGGACTCCTTCGCAGCTAAATACTTGTGTCAAGCTAGCTTATAAATATGACTACTGTTCCTTTCGTTTGCAGAAAGTTAAGTTGCGTTCTTATGTTAAAGTTCTTACCTAACCACAACCTCGAAAATCAGAACATATTCCGAATAATGAGCAAAGCGTTCGTGACAAGCAAGACTATAAACACGATTGCCCCTCATCTTCGTATCCATTCAAGATACTGCTGAAAAATGTTTATAGTGAATTTTCGTAAGACTTCTACAGACAATATGTCATTAACTAACGTTTCATTATAACAAATGACACGTAGAGCTATAAATCTTCATTGCGTCTTTTCCTTAAAACGGCACACGCAAGTCGTAATACGGAATCAGCAAAAATATGATAAACTCAAAACTAGGGAGCGAGTGGATGCCACGTGACCGTTGTCAAGTTTCAGCCGAGTGCCACGCGCACTTCGTATTTTTAGCCGCTCGTTGCCGGTAGGTAACTCGTACACTCCTTCATTACCCAGTGTACATCGAGACCAGATGGCGAGAACACATCGAGAAAAAGAGTTTTGACTTCTCCGATTCAACAAATGCCATTCTGTTATGGGGCGAGTTTGACTATCGTCAGGGTGATTGTCGTGCAGCCGGTGGGGGCACATTCTTTTGTGAGAGGTAAATGCAAACTTTGATTCAGAACGTAAGTATAAAAAGTACGTCAATTGTGTTCGTATGTAAGACGGAATTAAAAATAGGCTGGGGCGGCAGTTAGGATTGGGATCGAGGAGAGAGGCGTGCCAGGGTAATCCATGCAGTGGTGTGGACCGCTGTGCCAAGGTGGGTTAGTGGCTAACGTGGCTGCCAAGTAAGCAGGAGACCCGGGTTCGCTTCCCGCCCTTGGTTTTTTAGTCGCCGCTTCAGTCTATATACATAAGTACGGCAAGATCGTTTGTGCATGCGTACATCTCCTTGTATAATTGGATGTTTGATTTGAAACTAAAATTTTTGTTATATTAAGCGTAAGTTAAAATTCACCTCAAGATTCTATTCCCATTTATGTAGGATGTAATCGTGTGAAATAAGATAATTCCTTTTAGAAAACGGTGTGTAAATCCCTGGCAAATGTGAGATGTACTTACGTCTTTCAGTTCTCTTCTTCACTGCCGACATATCCCAAAAAAATGGCTCAAATGGCTCTGAGCACTATGGGACTCAACATCCGAGGTCATCAGTTCCCTATAACTTAGAACTACTTAAACCTAACTAACCTAAGGACATCACACACATCCATGCCCGAGGCAGGATTCGAACCTGCGACCGTAGCGGTCGCGCGGTTCCCGAGTGTAGCACCTAGAACCGCTCGACCACAAAGGCCGGCCGACGTATTCCCGCCAACGTGATACTGAAATACCAGACGAGCGAAAAAATATTGCGTCTCTTAGTGCTTGCGGTCAGAGAAGATCATCGGCAGAATGGGCTTGGCGTGACTGCTTCTCGCATCTACCACGACCAATCACGCAATACGATTTTGTATACGTTTCTGTGGAAGCGTGTCACTGTTGCCACAATTCTAGACTACTATGGTCTTCAGTCAGTACTGACGTCATCCTTCACCATTTCGCAGTTGAATGCTGACAATAACGCTACCAACTGCCAGGAATCTTCTCTCGCCTAATTTGCCTAAAAACGTTTTACTCAACGTAGTAAGACGTTCTGAAATCTAAACTACACGAAGAACGAGACACGATGACACGAAAATTGATAAAAAAGAAATATGCTTTGTACATACGATATTGCAGCGCTTGTGTTGTTCAGATGTACGATGCAAACTTCCTTCGGACATAATATGCATGCATGTTGCAACTGTTCTCGGGCTCATTCACTAGCTATTTTACACGGTGCTCATCTGCAAAAGTTTCATTTGCGCCCCTAAAACTGAGTCATATATTGGCTAGCCCATGAACAGCAGTGAATTGAATACACATTTGTCTATACCACAACCTTTCGCAAAATGAGGTACACTATACAAGTTCAGATTGAAACTTATTTATTTAAAAAAAAAAACACTTCTTACGTTTTGGCCATGCATATTAAAGTTCACAAATAAATCCGATCTGGATAATTGATAATCGGTGCAATTCGTACACATGGTTTATTGGCTCGCACCTACACTTTCACGTCGTTCCTTCACAGTTTATTCGCATACACTAGCGTCCATGCTTACACTCGCGGCATTTTGCCGCTCCGAACTTTTTACAACGGACAACGACCAAAAGTCCCACTTTCACGCTCATATCCCTAGTCCTAAGCCGGGTCACGTGATACTACATTAATCAAAATAACTCCTAAACATGGCCAAATTCGTGTACAATTTTATAACATTTAAATACTTAAACCTAAATACATTATATAATTTTATACACATTTATCACCATATAAATTTATAATTCGTTGCAATTAAAAAAAAAAGAACACTATGCAACAGAACTACGAACGCTCAAAACACAAAACAAGTACTTTCATGTCCATTTTACATTACACTGTTTTCACTCTTCATTTAATACATAATTTTATTCTTAAGCACGGAAAATTAAAATCAGTACTAATTTATGACAAGCTATCAGATTTATATAAACAGGAATGACTCCATGTTTTGGCACAGTTTCACCCCCCCCCCTCCCTTCATTTAATGACGTCTTTGCACGAAATATGAGAAATACAAATACTTGTCTGGCACTACAATGATCGAAACTGAATGGTGTCTTCATAATAAAATAAAGACTTACTTTGCAGTTGTTCTAAACATCTTTATAATGTAATTCTGCTATGAAACGTTTTGATTGAAGTACACCAGCCCAACATATTATTTCTGCTGCTGTGCTATAAATTTAAATTACGAACTACTTGGAAGAGCTAGTTTTCGCATGACTTCTATTTCAGTGATTAGGTATCCAGCAAATCCAAGGACTCACGTTACAAGCACACCCTACATTATTTACTTAAGTGCAGAGTCATGTACAGTAGGGGAAGTGGCGGTAATATAGAACACTTTTTTGTTTAATGCAAAATACTGAATTTAAAATGTGGCTATTTCGTCAAAAATGTCACCTGTGTTAGTTTATATATCTATTACAAAGGATGAGTAATAATTTTTATGAAAAATGAACATAATAAATAATTACAATATATTTTTTAACTTGCTGTAAATTATGAGCATTTAGAAGTGGGGTGGTAATATGAAACAGATTTAAAATAAATAATAAAATATACATTTTCAGTTTAGATTTTTATTAATGAAATTATAAAATGGTATTTTGACCTCACATGGAAAAAATCAAAAATTGCAATGTGAATCTGTAGTAAAATAACTTTTATGAGCTATAGATAACAATTCCGGTTCACAATTTAAAGTTCTTCATTAACAAAAGTCACAAATGAACGCTTGAGTCTCACACCCAGTGCACAACATATGAGCCCATTCCTGACCCAAGCATCATTGAACCCAAAGTTCTCCAGGTTTTGACTTTTTAAATGCCTCACCACAAAACAAACAGTCTGGATCATCGTTTTCAGGAACATCTTTCCCAGGAGATTCTATCAGGTTTGAACTACCAGAAGATAGTTCTACTTCCTCTTCCTCGCTACAACTTTCGTCCTTACTTCTTTTTGTAGTTGAGAACAGTGTTCGTTTACCGGTGCAACAGTCTTCGCTCTTGTAGGTCTGTCTGACATTTTGGCTGTTCCTGGTTTATCAATAGGGCTACAAAAGGAAGATACCTGAATTGATGCCTTTTTCTTCTGTAGATTCGGTTCAGTATTTTGTTTCTTGTCTATGAAGCACTTCAAAGCGTTTTTAGAGGACGAACCGGTTTGGACAGTAGCCGAAAGTGCTTTCCGACCTCTGTTTGATGTCTTCTTTTTTGAACTTGTAACTGGAGAGATGTGTTGTGGCTTTACATAGCCTACAGATGTTGATGGACCCGCTGTCTGCTCTTCCCTTCGCTCCCCTTGCTTTGAATCACCTCCTGCATCTCCATCGTCACAAAGTGCTTCACCACTGTCAGCAACCTTTTATGCTTCATATTCAGCTGCAATGAAATCTGCTTCTGTAAAAATACCTTTGTTTAGTGGATAAATTCCGGTACATTTTAATCCATTGACTGCTACTGCACCACTTCGGCCTCTGAGGTACGTCTTTCCAAACTTCTCCGCATTATCGTAGGTGTCCATACCGCCTGTTCTTAGTGCCTGCCTAATCTCTTCACTATAATACGTTTTTAGGGGGCGCATGAAAGTCATATCAAGGGGCTGTAGTCAATGTGTAGTATGAGGTGGCAAGCAGAGAATTGTCACATGATTATCTTTTGCTTTTATTATGACATCTATATTCCTGGTGTGAGAGTAATGTCCATCCAGTATGAGCAAGAGTGGGGATTCAGCTGTAGATTTCGTATGTTCAACGAAGTGGGTAAACCATTCAGTGAATAGGTAGGACTGTACGCAGCCTGACGGATGACATTTTCCAATTGCTTCAGGAGGTGCATCTTTCATTAATCTGTCTGCCCACTTGGTGCGTGGAAAAATCATCTTCGGAGGCACATAATTGCCACCTGCACTCATGCATGCAATGATCGTCACCAGACTTCCCCTCTCTGCAGCAGTGAGGGCTCCTATCTGTTTTCTTCCCTTCAGGTCAATTACATGTGGAATTTTTGTTTGCACTACACTAAGACCAGATTCGTTAACATTGAAGATCCGGTCAGGAGGATAGCGATGTTTAGTGTATTCGGCTTCCAGAAAATCAAAAAATTTCCTGACACTCTCTCGGTTAAAGCCAGTGGCTCGAACAAGTGATGGTCCTTCAGGCTTTCGTACTGAAAGCTGATTCTTGTGTCTGTTCATGCAGTGATCGAACCATGCCCTTCCAACCATATCGTCAGAGAACGGATTGCTAATTCCATTTCTTACTGCCAGCTGATAAGCCATTCGCCTCGCGTCATTACGAGTGAGTCCATAAAATTTCTTTTCCATCAATAGGCAATACTCAACAAGGTCCTTTTCAATTTCTTGGGGAAGAATACGTTTTCTACCTAATTTTTCATGTGTTAGAGTATTTGTATCTATATCCTTTCTAGCCACCTTTAGCTTTTGGTATATTGAAACATCTTGCTGCTTCATTTAGAGTTTTAGTTTTGTCCCTAAGAGCCATTATTGCTTGAACCATGCCTTCAGGGCGCCATTTCTGTCGCATTCCCCTTTTTTCAGGCCATAACCTGCTTCTTGGCGTGGCGATACCGACAAAACAAAGAAGGGGTTGTAATATGGAACTACCTGTTTCATATTTCCACCCAAAGCGATTTTCGAAACTAACCAAACAGACTACACTTTCGATAAACAATTTTAAGTAACTAAAATTATCATTTGTAGGTTTAATTCCATTACTAAATCGTAATGTAGAAACAGTATACTAACTTCTACGTAAAGGTAGCAGGAACAATATTTGAATCTTCCGTTGCAAAAACTTTTGGGGGTTGGAAAACAACGTGCGTCTACTCACGGCCACAGACAAAGAGATACTGACCTCTGCTGTCTCCAGTGGCCAAAACGGAACATTGCGCTTGTGATAACTGAAACTGACGCCAGATGACATTACTAGTCTTCAAATACTACCGTGTTTCATATTACAACCCTGTTTCATATTACCACCAATTCCCCTAATTATATGCAGTTATGTAACCAAGTAATTTAAACAATCTGAAACTGCTGAATGCTGCCTTCTCTTTACCAGGGAAAGATGAGTCTATAAATGTATTGACTTGTCTTCGTGCTTTTCTCATCCCATCCATTTTTCCATAGCAGGTATTTCCATTCCCAGCAAAGCTGCTATATGGCCATATTATCCCCCGTAACCTTACGATATCCGATGAAACATTGCATCTTACACACATCAAAAACAGTTTTGCATCACCTCGGTTCCGAGAGTTCCGGAACCTGTACAGAAAATTGGAATAGAGATCAACATAAACATCATTTCCGACATCTTTATTGCTCATGAAAACCACACATTGCATGTTGTACCACCATACAGTGAGACCTTCAGAGGTGGTGGTCCAGATTGCCGTACACACTGGTACCTCTAAGCCGGCCAGTGTGGCCGAGCGGTTCTTGGCGCTTCAGTCTGGAACCGCGCGACCGCTACGGTCGCAGGTTCGAATCCTGCCTCGGGCATGGATGTGTGTGATGTCCTTAGGTTTAAGTAGTTCTAAGTTCTAGGTGACTGACGACCTCAGATGTTAAGTCCCATACTGCTCAGAACCATTTGAACCATTTGGTACCTCTAATACCCAGTAGCACGTCCTCTTGCATTGATGCATGCCTGTATTCGTCGTGGCAAACTATCCACAAGTTTATCAAAATACTACTGTTCCAGTTTGTCCCACTCCTCAGCGGTGATTCGGCGTAGGTCCCTCAGATTGGTTGGTGGGTCACGTAGTCCATAAACAGCCCTTTTCAATCTATCCCAGGTAAATTCGATAGGGTCCATGCTGGCCACTTTAGTCGAGCGATGTCGTTATCCTTAAGGAAGTCATTCACAAGATGTGCACGATGGGGCGCGATTTGTCGTCCATGAAGAGGAATGCCTCGCCAATATGCTGCCGATATGGTTGCACTATCGGTCAGAGGATGGCATTCACGTATCGTACAACCGTTATTGCGCCTTTCATGACCACCAGTGGCGTACGTCGACCCCACATAATGCCACTCCAAAACAGCAGGGAACCTCCAACTTGCTGCACTCGCTGGACGGTGTGTCTATGGCGTTCAGCCTGATCGGGTTGCCTCCAAACACGTCTCCGAAAATTGTCTGGTTGAAGCCAAACGCGACACTCATCGGTGAAGAGAACGTGATGCCAATCGCGAGCGATCCATTCGGAATGTTGTTGGCCCATCTGTACCGCGCTGCATGATGTCGTGGTTGCAAAGATGGACCTCGCCATGGGCGTCGGGAGTGACGTTGTGCATCATGCAGCCTATTGCGCACGGTTTGAGCCGTAGCACGACGTCCTGTAGCTGCACGAAAAGCATTATTCAACGTGGTGGTGTTGCTGTCAGGGTTCCTCTGAGCCATAATCTGTAGGTAGATGTCATCCAATGCATTAGTAGCCCTTGGGCGACCTGAGTGAGGCGTGTCATCGACAGTTCCTGTCTCTCTGTATCTCCTCCATGTCCGAACAACGTGGCTTTGGTTCACTCCTAGACGTCTGGACACTTACCTTGCTGAGAGCTCTTCCTGGCACAAAGTAACAATGCGGACGCGACCGAACCGCGGTATTCACCGTCTAGGCGTGGTTGACCCACAGCCGACACGAGCCGTGTACCTCCTTGCTGGTGGAATGACTGGAATTGATCGGCTGTCGGACCCCCTCCGTCTAATAGGCGCTGCTCATGCACGGTTGTTTACATCTTTGGGCGGGTTTAGTGACATCTCTGAACAGTCAAAGGGTCTATGTCTGTGATACAGTATCCACAGTGAACTTCTATCTTTAGGCGTTCTGGGAACCGAGATGATGCAAAACTGTTTTTGATGTGTGTACTTTTGAACAACGCGGGCACTGCAGTATCTTATTTACATGCCGACACCGAGCAAGCGACTTTCAGTTAAAAGTGTCCCCTGTACAAGAATACACACAATGAATGTACGAGGTTGTCGACGCATGGTTGACGACATATGGAAGTTTGCGTCTGGCTGTGAGTCGTGCTCGGATACCCTAATTGTAAGGCGACCGCTTGCGATAAGATGGAAATCCACGTTCGAGTCCCGGTCTGCTACAAATTTTCGCTGTCGTCATACCATTATACAGTGATAGTTGTCCATAGTGGCAAGTGCGAATACGTTTCCTGAGATATGCTTTGTCTATTTACCTAAAAATGCAATCCATTTTCAGTCTGTCCGGTAGGACTTCAGGTTGCAGGAACTAAATCCTAATTAGCATCAGACGCTTTCGTAATGGAAGACACCAGATATCCGTCTTCACACATTGTTAGTCATTCTCTTATGAATACCTATGCCGGAGTCAGATAATAATAACCGCCACTCTGAAACTGGATTGCAGTTCCATAAAACCATGAATTTGTTCTGGAGCTAGATCGTTCGCATTAATTACAATGTGTTAAAATTAATGCAACAGATGATCGAAATTCAATGCGGTCAGTTCAATGAATTAGAACACAGAAAACAAGGAGCATATTGGTGACATAGCGACGTTTCATTAATTTGCGCAACGACGAAATTTGACCATAAAAGAAAACACAGTCGTGACCTGTGTCACTACATACGCACTGTCCGTTTGCTTGTCCTACTCCTTCACCTATGATTTTAATATATTTTTTACTTTGCAATGTACTGATATGTTAGAGAAAACATCGGCGATTGCAGTAATCTCTACAGCAGCAAACAGAACGTTCTGGGCAACTGCGTCAACGTCAAATTTTTGTTGGGATTTTGCTGTCGTGTAGCTTTCCGTTTTCCTCTTGAAGGAAAAGTTTCACGATCACTTATAAAATGAAATCTTATTTATAGGTTTCGATAAAATGTGAAAGTAAAGTACGGTGAATCCACAAATGTTATTTAAAATTAGAAACGAACATTACAGGCTACTTTATTAGACTTAGTTAGTACGCATAAAGATAATTATGAGATTGGAAGAAAAGCCTGTTTGTGTAGTAATGATAAGAAAACAGAGGGGCAAATGTGCCTGACAAGGGTTTTTGTAGCATATGGCTGCGATACACTGTCGATTATCTTAACTATTGCGGCCACCTGAGTAGTGTAGTATTTTCATCGACGCCCGTTATCTTAACTATTGCGCTATCTGAGTAGTGTAGTATTTTCAACGACACTTCCACCTACTTTCAATGCTTGGTGACATGCAGACGCACTGTCTAGTACTTTCTGTTGCTCTGAAGTAATTACCTATTGCAAACCGTACGAAATAATAGAATACGGTCATATAATTGAGTACAAAGTAACTGTAGCGGAGCATATCGTCCTTCAGTGAGTTAACATACACTGTCTCATATCCTCCCAATGGCTACTAGTTAGGGTCATAAGAGTGGGTTTCTAGAGCTTATTTCGCCTGCAAAGAGAATGAACCACAAGAGAATTCCCATAGATCTGAGCTACATCTTCCTGCAGCTCACTTCTTACGATAAACGTAGCCTGTATCCTATATATGGCGGCGTAAAAATGGTTTAGCACAGTTCCATCAGCTTATATTCCTGAATATAGTCGAATAATTGCATTTACGGCCGACTTGACGCCACTTCTCTACTTCGATTAACAGAGAAAAGTTAGTATCGTTTATCATCTGTCACAAACGTTTGTTTTTACCGGTGGTTGTTGGGGCGATTAATAATTCCTACTTTATAACTAGAAAATGGGTTCAAATGCCTCTGAGCACTATGGGACTTAACTTCTGAGGTCATCAGTCCCCTAGAACCTAGAACTACATAAACCTAACTAACCTAAGGACATCACACATATCCATGCCCGAGGCAGGATTCCCAGACTGAAGTGCCTAGAACCGCTCGGCCACACCGGCCAGCTTACTACTTCAGAAGCAGCTGTTTTACCAATGACAAAATCCACTCTTTGCCTCTGCATGACGAATCGAACTTTTTTTTCACAAATTACAGAAAATTATGAAATCACAACGGACTCAGCTTTTTCATAGACAGTTTTTTCTAACCCGACGTCTTTAGTACCTACCGCTGCACCAGTCCCTCCAAGAAATTTTCACAGAACTGCAAATTAATTGACTCTTAAATCTGGGTTAGATTTAGAAAAAATTGAAAGCTCCTGGTGTTAACAGAAATTTCACTTCACCGAACGTATGTATCATGGTTGGAAAAAACCATTTGACGTTAGATGAAGAGAGAAGACAAGGTGAGGAAAATCCTAGTTGCACTGCTTCCGAAATAACTGTCAATAGCAGTGAGTTTTCTCTTGGCGTTCATGGCCGTTTCACCTTCAGTCCCTGATGTAACCGCCAAGAATCAGAGTGTGACGGGTTGGCGGCGCGGTAGGCTGTTCGTAATACTGACGGTACCATTGCTTTCTGGAGTAGCCTGCAGGACTCTTGCTTTGATGTTACTGATTGTCTAGAAAAATCCTTCCATGCAAATCAGTGTCTAATAGCATCCCTCCTGCGTTATAGTTTTGTGTATTACGTGCAAGAAGACGGTAACAATCACATCTATGAAGCAGTTTTTCTTAAAGCGCAGATTTTACTAGATAGTGTTACAATGTTCAGCAGTCGCACTTGCAACATTTGAATTACTATTCTACTAATTTACTGGAAATTGCTGTTCCCGTTCAGTACGTAGAACTTTCCTCCCTTCTCACAGCGGTCACGACATGGCAAATTTATTCTTCTATTTCACCATGCAGTGACTGAAATATGGGTATTCATAGCCATGTAATATAAAGCGAAATGAATTTCGTACTTATTACTATTTTGCATTCAATCTGGTAGGCATCTGTCCAAAATTTTAATGGAGTTTTTGAACGAGGTAGTTGTCTTGCTTAACTTTTTATTACAGACGTACTCTGTCACCGTAGTTGTTTCAAATAAAACATTTCTAGTCACTCTTAAAGATTTGTGCAAGCATTTAAACCATATTTTTCAAGCGACGGCAGTGTTCATGACAATTACTCGAATTAATAATTCCTTAGAATTGTGTTATATACGAAACACACTGCTCCCCAGGACTTCGAACGTCTCTGTATTTGGTGTGCAGTAAAAAGTCTCATCACATTTCATTTTTAGTGTTAGATATTGAAAGCATATTATCCTGTTTCCCTACCCCTCTTAACGTTATATTTAACAACTGCGGTCATTGTGGTATAACAGTCTTCTGGTAACTGATTTCCTTCTCTGGGTTAACGAAATCAAAAAGATCGGTTCTGTTTGTCACCTGGGTGTCTAGACATTGCCCTCTCAAGTCGCTTTTGTAAGTACCTGGTCAATGTAAGTTTTGGTTAAGACGTTTATTGCAATCTCAAGTGAATACCTGCCCCAATTATTTGCACCCAAATCAGTTTACATTCGCAGTCTGTAAAAACTTTGTCAAATATCATCGATAGTAATACCTGACATTGCCAGGAATTGGAGAAAGAGATCTTAAGTATTTTTCAGAAAATGTTTAAAATAATCGCAGGCAGCATCAAAAATTAAATTCGATGGCTAGTTTTGGTTGTTCATATAGTCATTCTCAGATTTGAAAGAACAAGTGCAAAATTGCATTGTTGGGCAAGACACTCTGTTAAAGTATACAGTAAGGTTAGACCGCATCGTTTGCATATCTTGGTGCACTCTAAAAGGAGAGACAACTTCAGTAAATTGCTGCCTGCACCAAATCACTCTTTTTCATCTCGTTGGTGTAACCAGCAGTTTACTGAAGTTGTCTGTTGTGTGAGAATGTACCAAGATGCCTATGCAGATGATGTGGTCTAACCTTACCGTATACGTTGATATAACGTCTTTACCATGACGGCAATCGTCTGTTTCTGCTTGTTCTTTCAGATCTGAGGGTGATTGAATGAACAACCTAATTTAGTTACCAAATTATAGTTGTATGTTGTTTGCTATCTAGACAATTTTTAAACATTTTCTGAAAATATCGTCGTGCTTTTTATGGCTATAAAATACACTGCTAACATCGGTATTCAGCTACGTTTTCAATTCATCTTAAGACAATTATCTATTACTAGTGCTATGCCGGTATTGTTACCATTTATGATTGAGTCTCATTGTGGGACCTCACCATGGATGCGTCGCCAAATAACCGACTGGCTATTTTATATCATACTGATATAATATTTAAAAGTTCTGCTTTCGTCATACGGCGATGAATATTTCTTTCTGGTTAATCTAGTCATCTCTCCGCATATGGGGCACTGTTGGCTACTGCGCCTATGCAGTAGTTTCCCAAACCCAAAACCCCATATGTGCATGCCACATGTACTTTGCCGCCGAAGTAGCTGCTTCCCGTGTGTATTGCGCGCCTTATCTACAAGTTGTACAAAATAAAATTAGCTCAGAAAATTTCCATAAGACTGACGCGGAACTGACATCTGTTAATGAACAGAAGAATTGTTTATCACAGAAAATGCTGGAAACCGTTACTTCGATGCTCCAGTCTGTTGCTGTCGTATGTCTGCGCATGCACATCTCTCGCATGCTGCGTGACGAGTACTTCGCTGTATAATTTTGATTGAATGAGTGAAAGGAGCTGACGTGTTTAGTGACCAGCTGACTGAAACAAAAATTAGTGCTGACGATGAAACAGCGCGTGTTCATTGTCGAGTGTCATGCGAAGCACAGTTAGTGGAAAATTGTACGAAACTGTTTGCGCAAGCGTTTAAGACTCGAAGTGTTGTGGCAAAACCACCAGAAAAGTCTGCAACGCAAAACCTAGTAGCAAAATGACGCCAAAAGGCCTCTGCGGAGAAAGAAGCAGTAACCAGGCGAAAAACATTCGAACACTGCAAAACGTTGCCCGAATGAAGGAAATCATGGAGAAAAGTCGACGAAATATCAACACCGTTTATCTGTGCTAGTCGACATTAAGAGATAGTCGTGTCGAAAGATTATCAGAAAGCCTCTGCATCTGTATCCTTACGAATTTACTGTTGTGAATGAGTTGAAGCGTCCAGACGAACTTCCGCGAGTTTGCTACTGGTGGTTTTCGAATGAAATTGAATCAAGACTTCTGGTTCCTCAGTTTTCAATTTTCTCAGATAAAGCCTGCATCAACCTGTCAGGGCATGTGAACTCTCAAGACATGCGCCATTATGCATCAGAAAATCGCCATCAATGCACTGAAGAGGCGTTACATAATCTCAAGGTTGGTGTTTGGTGCGCAATGTCAGATGTCCTCATCTTAACACGATTCTTTCACGAAACTGTTAATGCTAACCACTACATCCAGAAATGTTCACTCCACATGTGAATCAACTTGCAGAAGAAGATCGACTGTATGGATATTTTCAACAAGACGGAGCAACAGCACACACCGTATTGACTACCATGAAGTGTTCGGCGAGGAGAGGACAATCAGCAGAGGCAGTGCAATCTCTTCAATCTACTTTCCACCGCGATCGCGTGGTCTGTCTCGCAGCGATTTTTTTTGTTTCTTTTTTTTTGCGTTTGCGACAGATCGAAGGGTTAGGTGTACTCAAATAATCCACACACACTGGAAAAGCTACAACAGAACATTGTAAACGCTATTGCTGCTCTCCCACAGGCAAAGCTGCTACGCGTGCCTCAGAGTTTGATAAATCGCGCACACCGCTGCATCTATGTCAACGCTGACCATTATAGCATCATCTGCGACGTTCTTTAACAACGACAATCCTTCATCAGTCGAGTAAATATTCTCTAGGCCAATTTCATTTTGACAACTCCCGAGGGTCGCTGTCACTTTCCACTCGATAACGGACATCATATTATCGCAGAACCATCTCCACTCGGTTCCAAATCAGAGGACCGCGATCGGTTCTAGTGAAGATACTGCCAACTGCGAGCCGCGCTTCTCCACCCTGGATGTTGAGGCTCGTTTTCTTCGCCATCCTTGTTTTGCTCCTGCAGGTCAGGAGCTCGGAAGGCAAACAGCATCCGATATCACAGGGACTGGGCAGCGTTGTGAAGGCTGTGTGCCGAGGCCAATGTATTATCTAATCGGACAACGTGAATTTCCCTTGCATCTCTACACAAAAACCTCAATCCGTTTCGACCCTGCGGTAGATGCAGCTGTGTAATAATATGAGATACCATTCTGACCCAAGCAGTCGGAGACGAACTGAAGATATCGGGGAGACAGCTACGACAAGCTACAAGGTTCTGGTGCTGCAAAATTACAGCAGTAAAAAAAGAAACTGCAAGGAATGAAAATCATAAAAACGCGTCTCTTATTGACACTTTAACAGTGATTAGCAGAAGTAAACTCCTCAGAGGAGAAATGGAAGCTGCTGATCAGGATCTATCATGACAGAGAGCACACCATATAGCGCTGCCCCACAGTCTCAGCTCTGTTGGAGGCAACTGCCTCGTGCCGCGCGCTTCAGCGGCGCTGCCGGCTGCACGTGCCTCAGCCCCAGCGCACGTGTCGAGCGAGCGCGCCCGACCTGCCTGCGCTGGGGACCGTCCGGAGAAGAGAAAGTGAATCGGGCCTTCCTCCCGTCCTATTGTTCCGCTCCTTGCGTCAGACCCAAAATAGAAAGTTGCCCCGGCGTAAACCCTAAAATTAATGCGTGACACGAAGGAATGGAGTATCCCGCGCCGGCGGGCAGCGCGGTACCCTTGTCGATACGCTGAACTGCTGTGTTGCGTCCCTTCGGGGGTGGTGAAAATTTTATTGCCGGTCATTCCTTCCGGCGGCGCCGCCTTGCTTCACGGTGGGTTACGTGTCAATCCGATACAGTCAGTAGCCCACGGGGAATACGTGCAAGTGGTGAAACGCCTCCTTTTACCAGAGCTATAGTTTCTGGCATTATCTTCGCACTGCAATATTCTGCCTTGTATATTCTTCTTTTCTCCGGTGTCGCTCCAGAAAATGTAAAGGCGGTGGTATGAAATGGGTCTTCGTACTTCACTTTCTCATTTGCAGAGGTAGAGCAGTTACTTTTTAAAAAAACTTATATCAAGATTTGTTTCATTATCTTCAGTTGGCTTAGTGTTACATATTTTTCTTGGTATTATCAAATGTACATTAGTATGCTTCAGTTGTCCGGCGCAATAACTTCTTTATGCACTATGCCTTCCGTTGTCATGCTAAACACACAAATTACTGTTAAAGTGCATTTAATTTCAGTTTCCATTCGTTACTCAGTATTCCAGTGTCGCATGTACCATATTGTTAACACTGAGTACAGCTGCAAGACAAGATTCGTTGTGTACATCAGAATTGACCGGTAACTACAACTATCGTCAAATTACAGTTTTCGTGCATGTTTGGTAAGTACCTGTGAATTCATTTGCGTTATTGAATTAAATAACGTAGGCACTGCGACTTTGCACAACCATGTGTTTAAATGAAACAGTGAAGTTGCGTCAGATGTCAAAATAACATTTTTGCATTGTCATTATTGAAGACTATGGCGTGATCTTATACGATCTAAACGCTTGAGAGATGAAAGGTAAAGTGTGCGGCGAAGCCCGTGACCGGACTACCAGCCTGACTGCAGCCTTTCTAGCCGCCACGGCACTAAGAGGAGGAGGGTGGTGAGTCCCTCATCCAGACCGTCCTCTACCAGCGCAGAAGATCCCCCGGTACCCAGTTTTACAGCAGGCTAAGTGAAGCTGTGGCCATCATGGAGGGATTGGGACGAGGAAAAATCTCTGCCCCTATCCGGGATTGAAACCGGGTCTCCACGGCCGGTGTCCAGTGCTCTACCCGCTAGACCATACGACCACAGAAACTTAAGAATTGGGTGAAATTCGCATGTATCTTCAAACGTGTGTAGAAGTATATGCAAATGCAAACAATACGAAAGAAACGAGCTACTAATTGTAGAATGAAAAGCAGTGAAGCTTAATTGCTCTTTCAGCTTTAATATGCAATTCAGGAGAAAAATAGTGGTTAAAGAAATTGTTGCTGTGAGCGTGATAGCCGCAGCATTCGTACTTCAGTTTAAAAAATTACGATAAATGTGTAGCTATAATAAACCAAAGAAGATGAGCGAAAGCCAAAATGATTCTTAGCGTTTGTAAAATTTTAAAGAAAGTCTGATTTTATTAAATTAATTTAGTCCAATTGTTACAACAATTCTCTTAAGAACTAATTAGCTATGAGTACATTAAATAAATGTCCTGTATTTGTACATACTCTGTCGTATTTTTGCTTTCGGTACCTGGAATACGGGTTTTTCTGTCTTCAGCCGTTCATTTCTGGTGCCTCTGCTGGGGTTCGTTGTTCAACAGTTTATATCAACGTAGATCGATTTTTCGGTTTATATTGGTTCGTAAAATAACCAAACAGTGGGTCTTGTGGACACACATAAGATTCTAAAGAATATGAACTCTTCCATCGAAATGAATACAGTAATACTTAATTCTCCAAATAGGTGCTGCAAGGAAACAAAAGTTTAATCACAAGTTGCACTTTTTTTCTGTGTCGACGAATTGGTGGTATTGAATACAGGAACTGAAATACGCTTGCCAGGCCACTATCTATCATTGAAATAACCATGTGATCGCAGATTTTCTCGGCATACTATAACGATAAAATGTTCTCTGGTGATCAGCCGAGTGGTGGATCGTGTTGTCGCAACCTTTCTATGAGTTTCGTGCCCATAATCATCAGACCTGAAGATTGTGCCTTTATGGTCTTCATCCGCATTTTCACATATTTACCGTTTACACGTCAGCTGCGTCACGCTTTTCTGGCCTCACGGCTTCTTTCGGAGCAACCTGCCCTTGACATGACAGCGACCCGCTGCCTGCTGTAACCCAGCAAGAGGCACCCGGAGATTGATCTGTCTGGCGGTGGCTGTAAGCTGTCGCCGGACTCGACACGACACGAGTGCCACCCGCTACCTGTTGCTGTCGCCGTGACAGACGATCGCGGCAGTGCTGCAGCAACACGCCGCTGTCTCCTCCACCGTCGCTGCCCGGCAGTTTGAATTTTAAAACAGCCCTGACAAACGGAGCCTGCCCTGGATCTGAGCCCGCGCGTTTCACAGCCAGCAGTGCCTTTTCACATTGTCTCTAAGATTCTGTGGCAGCCAAATGACTGCCATAATTATGATCAGTATTCCGATAGCAAAGGCTAGAAGATCGTTACTGCAGAAGTGAACCAACTAGGGAACATGTTTTAAAAACCTTCTTTCTATAACATTCAAATGTCAGAATATCACGGCAGAATATATGCGACTTCAGCATTATTAAAATTTACGGGACTTGTACAGTGTGATTTAAAAAAAAGTATGATCTAGTACTAACGATTTATTTTCAATGATCAGTATATTAAAAACAAACGGGAACAAATTGCCAAATGCTCACGAACCTTAAAAGTTTTTGCTATGTCGCTAGAATTTCTCTGTGACCTGATTATAAAATGTACTAAGTTACGATACAATGGGCATTTCGGGAAGAGATTGTATATTCGTAGAATGAGCATAATCTAGATCTGTAGCGAAACTCCGCTAGACGTCACTCCGCGCATTGATCTTGTCTATGACTGCAGTCTGATATTTCAGTGATAAATTACGTAGACGTTACTGTAGACCAGAAGAAAATTTAAACTGTCGAAAACGCACACGAAACAAAGAGTCGGGAAGAAATTATCAATTTAACAAACTTGTTATCAATCCACGTGGAATAGCTTTACTGTTTGACCACTTCGTTTCTTTAATAGTAACTTACATAATCTGAAAGCACACATACTCCACGAAACTTCACAACAGTAGATGTTCGAAAATGCAACATTTATCTGCTGTTAGAAAATTTAGTGATTCGTTTTCAGAATAGACGCTTTGCTTAGTATAGCTTCAGAAGAAGTATTGGTGCTGCGATGAAGCCTAACTGCAATAACAGTATCCGTAATGTTGTTGCTTTTAAACAGGTCATAAAACATTAACGCTTGTCTGCTTAATTGTGTATAGCTTAAAGTAATGTTAGTAATTGGAAGTTATTTTCAAGTGAATGTTAGTAACAGTTCAGTGAAAATAACGGAACAACGTTAGAATCAATATACCAAACCACCACAATAGAATTAAAATAATAACGAAAAATGTGCTAGAATGGTTTTACAATTACTCGTAACCAATATATGACATTCTAATTACATCACTGACAAGACTGTCACCCATACATTTCTAATAAAAATATTATTCGAACAAAAGTAGAATTTCACTGGGACTGCCACATACACTCTAAGACAAAAAGGTCTCACCTCGAAGGAATTATTCGAATGGGATGGAAATCTGTAGATGTGAGGTAGATGTACAGACAAATGATTACAATTTCAGAAAAACTGGATATTTATTCAAGAGAAAGTGCTTCAGAAATTGAGCAAGTCAGTAACGCGTTGGTCCACCTATGGCCCTTTTGCAAGCAGTTATTCGGCTTGGCAGTGATTGATAGAATTTTTGGAAGTCCTGCTGAGGGATATAGTGCCAAATTCTGTCCAGTTGGCCCGTTAGGACGTCAAAATTTCGAGTTGGGTGGAGAGTCCTGCCATAACGCTCCAAACGTTCTCAGTTGTGGAAAGAGCCGGCGACCTTGCTGGCAAAGATAGTGTTTGGCAAGAAGTAGAAATCGCGCCATGAGCGGGCGGGCATTATCTTGCTGAAATATAAACCGAGAATGGCTTGCCATGAAGGGCAGCAAAACGGGGCGTAGAAAATCATCGACGTACCGCTGTGCTGTAATGGTGCCTCGGATGACTACCAAAGAAACGGCACCCGAGACCATCACTCCTGGCTATAGGGCCATATGGCGGGCGACAGTCAGGTTGGTGCCCCACCGCTGTACGGGGCGTCTGCAGACACTTATTTGGGCAGGAATCCCATCGACTGGAGTAGAACTGTCTTCAGTGACGAGTCCCACTTCGAAATGAGCCCCGATGACCGGCGAAGACGCGTCTGAAGAAGCCCTGGACAGCGATGGGATACCAACCCGGTTGTCATCCGCGGCACTCTTCCAGCACATTGGTATGTCGACTGTATTGTACGTACCGTTTTGTTGCTCTTCATGGCAAACCATCCTCCGGTTACATTTCGGCAAGATAATGCCCTCCTGCACACGGCGAGAGTTTCTGCTGCTTGTTTTCTCGCTTGGGAAACCCTGTCTTGGCTAGCATGGTTGCCGGCTCTCTCCCCAACTGAGAACGTTTGGATCATTATGGGCACGGCCCTCCAACTAGCTCGGGATTTTGACGATCTAACACGTCAATTGGACAAAATTTGGCACGACATTCTTCAGGAGAACATCCAAAAACTCTTAATCTGTCAACGCCAACCCCAATAACTGCTTGCATAAGGGCCGGAGTTGGACAAACGCGCAAGTGACTACCTAAGGTTGTGAAGTTCTTTCTATTGAACCGGCCATTATTTCTGAAATAGTAATCCTTCACTGTAAAAGTATATCACATGTACTGATTTCCGTCCCATTCGCCTAATTCCTTCGTGTTGCGTCTTTTTTTTTCCTTAGAGTGTATTTGCTGTAGCATATCTGATGACGATGTTTTCCACATTCAGTGACGACAACTACGACCACGACGGCGATGATGGTGATTACGGTCATGCCGAACGTTTGGCGACTACAATGGTTCCCCCCTGGCTCGGCACAACGGTGTTCTGGAGGTTTCTTTGGGAAGGTTGTCTATGACGCCACCTGGCTGGCTGATTCAAATTATAGGAGTATTTACATGTGCCTATGATCCTTACGGGCACTAATAGTCCTTACTTCTGTCATATCAAGAACTCGAAATCATCGGAGCAGTCGGCGCACAACATTTTGGTTACTGTTTGAAAGCAACTGGTGATGGCAGTCTGCTCCTGTCTGCAGAGCAGAGACTATGGGCCTGTCATATACCTCTGACGTAAATTTCAACATAAATTACACAAATAATAGAAGGTGGGCTAAAATAACTATTACTAATTTTTACGTTCAAATAAATTCTGTTGTGTAATTGACACGTTGCGTTTCCATGCTGTGGGAAAAAAAACCGACAATATGCATCTTTACAGTTTCGTTGGAGCGTTACACGTCGTTTTTATTGATGTTGGGTTACTAGTAATCTGCTTCTATTACTCTCCTGATAGTCGAAAGCTTAACGTACGTGGAGCGATACCTAAGCTATCCATCTGTCTAATCTCAACTGTTATGCCACTTTAGTGACATACGTAACGATATCGTGATGAACAAGCCTCTTTCGTGAACACATCTCTGTGACTAGTGATTGAGGGACTCATATTTGTGTCTGCGACGACCGCACATAATTGGTTTTCTGTTGCCGTCGTGTTTGTTGGGACACTCAGTAAACGTGTGCAGCGGCGGCCATCGTAGCACATTATCGGCCCCGGCTGTAACTCAAGGAATTCCGTTAATTGGTACTTAAACTTACAACCCACGGAACACCAAAAAACACCAAAGGATGCGCGCTGAGTCATCTTGCAACATCGGCCCCTTCCATCCTTCCAGTTACACGCGACCGCAGTGCATCAAACGGAAAGTGACAGGCAGCCATTTAGACTGGGAACAGCAGACAGCGCTGGACACGAAACTGTCCAATACTGCTGTTGACTAACACCCAAATGGGTGGCGTACGAGGTCTAACACATGCGGTGGAAAACCTCTGCCGTACTGCTTCTTCAAAGGCTTTCGGTTGTTCCATTAGCGTTTGTATCAGGGTTTTTCACAACTTTTCATCCAGGCACAACTAATTCATGTCGCCTAGGAAAGCGTCCTCAACAATTCGAAATTTGATCAAGATAATTAGTTCATAGGATAACCCAACAGACGATCGTGTAGCAATTTTATTTAGATGAATGCACAATCTACTTTTTATTACGATATACAGTCAAAAACTACTTGTAATAAACGATTCCCTATGCCGAAGTTTCACATTTGATGGTGGAATGATTTACTATGCTATCATGTACTGAGTTGTGTAGATCAAAGTTGAAATATAATGATACTTCTGAACGACGTAAGGTATTTCCAAAGTATCTTCACTGGCTGTAAAAATTCGACCACAAGTGGCAAGGAAAAAGTGAAACTGACCAAGAAAAGAGCGACGACAATATTGTTAAAGGAATAAACGCTCCTAGTTGATACGCTATGGTATAACTTAATTACACATTGTCTACTACATTACTCAGTAACTACCGTTTGCATGCACAGCAACTACACGAGCCGAAAGTAACTCAGTCAGATACTGACAGTTGTCTATGGATACCTGTAGCCATACCCTTACTGAACACAGAGCTTCTCAGTGCATGACGGAATCACACGGCGAATATGACGATACAGCTGGTCCCAACCTGGGAAACACATCCAAGAAATTTGAGACCGTGAAAGTACATTGAAGACTTTCATCATCCTCGTCCAGACCTTTATAGCTCTTTTTAGCTATTTCACCAGACATTTATATATTTTTGAAAGTAAATTTGAGACCGTGAAGGTACATTGAAGACTTTTACCATCCTCGTCCAGGCCTTTGCAGTTCTTTTTAGCTATTTAACCAGACATTTATGTAATTTTGAAAGTATCCCAAACTCACAGAAGACAACCATGATGTTGAATGCGATCTTTGAGATAGGATTCATAGCGTTATCTGTCAAGAATGTTTTGTACAATAATTAAGAGTCCTGTAAACTGGCAATAAAATCCACAAAGATTTCTGAGTGTTTATATTCATGTGTTTCTCGTCAACTCACCAAAATCCACCTCTCCTGTGAATTGTGTCTCATGGAATAAGATTACACCTCGCCTATGAATAACAGACTATATAGTACAGACTGTATAGTATTGACTGAGTTCAGGTCTTCCCTGTTGAAGCACAGTCGTTAGCATAACTGCAGACACGTTCAGTCTGCTTCGGAGTCCTCATACGCAGTTCGATTAAGTGATTGGTGGACATGGATTTGTTTGCCGTCTATTTGGCAGCGCCTATTCGTAATCCACGTTCACAGCAGGAATCAGTGACATAAAGCTTTTCTTTTTCAGTTCCGCTATCGTATAGGACTGCCAGCAGCTAAGTAATTCTTCAGATGATGAAAATTATAGTTATTTTTGTTTATTATTATTATTATTATGGCTGTCCTCCTCTTTAGTCGTCAGTGTTTGAATACTACAAAACCAAAAATAACAGATACAAAAGACTGATAGGATTTAATCAGTTAAAACTGGTAACTATTCAGTGTCGACGAATGGGTGTGATGGTGATGAAGTTGGCGTTGTAATGCTGCTGAGGCTGTTGTTGTTGGAGCTGCTATTGTTCTACAGGAGGTGCCCTGTAGGAGCTCTGGGTAAAAATTTGGATGGAATGGAACTGCGAGACGAATGTTAGAGATGACGTGTGGGTGGCAGATGATGTGGAAGTGTGTGTTTGAGAAGAGAAATTTCCAGTAAATATTGCGCAGTTTTGATTAATGGAATACGATCTTAGAATAATTTGATTAATAGTGACAATCACATTTATTTCTTACAAAATACCTAGTTTCTATCGGCATTGGGCATCCCCAGACCGTAAAATACAGGCCGTGGCTCAGTCTCGCCATTGCGGAAACCACGTTGTCGCTCAAGTTGTTGTCGATAGCAACGTGATTTGAGCAGTTGTGGGTTTGAACCACGCCCTGTGTTTAATGGTCCGAGGATGGCCGATGTCGGCCGAAACAGGTTACTTCGTTAGAAATATTCTAAAAACAATTAATCACTGTGACTTCCAGTTTGACAGTAATGTTCTTTCTGGGATATGAACTGGCTGTGCTTTTGGCTGGGAGTGACTGCTGTAGGATAGGAGATGCCGCGCTGGGTGGGGCGGGCTTAGAGTTAGACGTAGTTGTTTAGGCAGAAGACTGTGATCTGGGAGTCATTTTGGCCGGTTCCATTACAACGAAGTACGGAACGGGCGGCCAGTGTGTCTTGTTGGCGAGTCTGTGATCGCACAAGGGAGTGTACATTTTGGAGGATGGTTGTGACAAATCGGATTATGTATTCGGTGGTGAGAGCAGTACGTAGGGACTCTTAATGTGGAGTGATGAATGTATAGAGTAGATTGGGATGTTTATATCAAGTTTGGTGGGAGGAGATTTTGTATTTCATTTATATTACTAAATGGGATGGGATTGGATGGAATGCAGGTGTTACGTGGTAACGAAAATTGAAACAAGTGTTTCACGGGGCCACTGTTTTTTTTTCTTCTATTTTTCGGAAAGTGTATTGATTTATTTAAATTTTATTGAGGTAGTAGTTATAGGTTAGATAAAAGGCAGCGGAATGTTTGGACAAAGGGGTCAGATGATTCCGCGAAGTGTCTACAGTAATGGATGAGGGCGCCTCTAGAAGTGAGGTGATAGATGAAAGAGACTTGTGAATGTTAGAGCCCTATAGTTAGTTGCTGCGATAATTACTCAGAATGGTGTCATTAGTCCAATCCAGGTACACGACTTATGCACCTAATTCGCCAGTACGTAAATGAAATAAATCGTGAACTATGGCTCATAGACGTAACCTCCAGCTACTATTAATGAAGTGTCTGTATGAAACTTACTGCATCACATTGATTAAACTGGCACATTGCCATACCGATATTACGAATGCAATCAGAAGTAAAGAATATAGCAGCTCCTGGTTAGATTTCTCAGACTATTGTGAGACTTAAAATGCAGACTCGGCAGTAAAATATACTGTCAGCATTCATTCAGGCTTACCTTTTTTGCCACAGCAAATGTTTAGTTTTTAATTTTCAGTTGTTTCGCAGCAACAATAAAATTTCGTCTCTTAAGGATCATAAATTTTAGAAGCACTTAACAGTCTTTGTGGATGTCGCAGTAATGCGAGTAAATACGTGTAGTGTAAACACGGCCGAGAGAGAGCTCACCGGCAGTGGCCGTGGGTGGGGCAAGATCTCAGGTAGCCGTTCTGTGCGAGTTCAACCTCTAGTGCAGACGGTAGCCTCCATCTATCGAGCGCTACTCGCCGTAGCTCTCATACAAGAGAAACTGTACCGGCGCTATAGAAAGAGGTGAGTATACCCGGACTGAGCGGCCATATTGCGTCCCAGATTTGTGCCATATTTCACGGTTTGTACGCTACCATATCTTGCTATTATGTTTTGCCGTACTTATACACATTAAATAAAAGTACCCACGGACCTGCGTGTTTTGAACCATAGTGTGTGTCCATGATACGTTTCTCAGCGAAGAATGGCCTGTTTTATCTCCTAAACGAACAGCACGAGCAGTTAGCCTATTTCGAAAGTTCTAGACTTAAACAACGCTAGGCAGCAAATGACATTCAAAAATCATAGACATATTATGTAAAATTAACAAACAAAATTTTTAAAAAAATCACTGAAGAGACTCCATCTCACGCTAAAATGAAATATGAATGAAAGTCGAGTGCGCTACCCACTGCGTCATAACACTGCAAGGAACCACTCATTGAACGTGTACCAGAATTTCTGGGGCAGTTGAGACTACTGCTGCGATGGACACCCATTTTGAGTGAATGCCAGCGATGTGTTGGCAAAAAAGTAATGAAGAAAACTAATAGGAAGTGGACTTAGACGAAGTTATGCATATCTCGCACGAGAAAAGACCTGTGTTATGGAATGTTCAGTTACTGGACTATTAGAACTGCGATAAGAAGCAAAGTTTGTTGGCTGAAGTGGCTGGGTTTTAGCACCCCCAAAGAAGATTTTTCCCAGAATATTGACCATTCAAGGAATCACGTAAAATAATTTTATAACGTAGATTAATTAGAATAGACAAACGAGTGAAGTTATGGTTGAATGTAATCGTTTTGGAACTCGGTAAATTGTCATTAAACCTCAAGTAATACAGCTGTACCTACAATTTTATATGACCTGATTTTTATTGTTTACATTGTTGTTTTGGGTGTTGAAGGACAGACCTCCAGCAATATACTAGTGGTTCCATAAGCCAACACAAGTAAAAACTTTCGAATAAATGTACGTCCGGTGATGCTTCATTTATCAAATATCCGCCCTATTTGGGTTTTGAACGTCTATGGGAATCGTCGTAATGTTATTTCATCGTAATTGTTATTTTGCCGCAGCTGATGCTAGAAAAAATAGTGTCATAAGCAGTCTGTCTTTAACACTAATGGAGTTACGCATAATAGTATCTAGATTGCCAAATTTGAGTACAGTTATAAAGAGTATTTATTCCATCTCCATAGCTGGAATTCTCATATAATTTCGATACTGCTGTGGACTTTACGTCACAAGCTCTACAATGAGTTTTTTTACATGCTCCACAATTATCTCGACGCCTAATCCTCTCTCTTACCCAACACGAACTCGTTAGTTTACGGCTTTTCTATGCCACTAAAAGTATTAAAAGTGCAGCTGCAGCTCAACGTTCTTACATAGCAACCTTTTCATTTATGCACAGAACTACTACAGAAAAATATCGTGGAGAGTGATCTCTCAGTTCTCACAGACGCTCCCACCCTACTGTGTGTAAACACTTTCAACATCTGCTCTCTCGAGATTCTCAGAAACTTACAGAAAGCACCCGCAAGGAACTATCAGACAGTAACTATTAGCGAAAATTTGTCGCTAGTGTAAACAGTATTTTCTGAGAATACCAAAGTAGCTGAGACCAAAAAACTGTCACGTGTATCCCAGCCCTAACGCGATAGCTCTAAAAAGTTTTCTTTTTTAATTTTTACTTTTATTTTTTAGCCTCTGGATAGCGCAGAGGTTTTCTGCTTGTCTCTTCGAATTCTTGCGGCAGAAGAAATTTTTATTTCAGGTAATAAGCTATTAAGAGAAAAGAGGAAAAGCATGTGGTGTTCTGAAATTCCCCTTTGTCAATCTGTTTGTCAATTTCTAGGACACAAAAGACTATCACTGAGAATCCGTCCGTTGGATGGCTACGTTAAGGTCAGTGGCTCCCATTTCGAGAGCACGTGACTACATGCTAGCAACGGATTTCATCCTCTCTCCTCCTTTCATTCGTTTATGTATAATATAACAGAAATAACGCTACGTTACGCAAACGATCTTTTGTTTTATCCGACACGTGTCAGTGGTCGATGGAACACATTGGTTAATTATTTCGACTAAGACGTTAGGTATCCTGAATGCTTACAAGTAAAACAGTAAAGTGGAATAGCCTTATTCATAAGGAGATTGTGAAAAGAAAGTCCAGCAACCTAATTTAACAGGTTTTCTTTCTTCGTACACGTTGGAACCTGTCCCTGTGCGAGGTAGTATAGTGTCGTGTTTCTGCATGTTATGATGGTGAGAGAAAAACAAGAGGGTGAAACCTGGAGAAAGTACATAGTGTACTCAGGACCTTCGAGCTTAATGTCGATAGCCGACAGAGAGATCACCTTCAACAGCCAAACATGTCCTCACTTAAAGAAAAACTGTGGAGCAGTTTTTAAGTAGCGCACATTAGCGCACAGACGACTGAGCAGGATCTCTCCTCTCCTGGCTTACATATACTGAGGATGAAAATTCTTCCATCATCAGGATTCGAACTGACAGTCCCACGAGTCTCCACCGTGCGAGGTGACTCGGTGATTTAGGTAGTGCGTTTACATTCGACGGGAGGAGGGTCAAGGGGGGGGGGGGGTGAAAGACATCAGTTCAAATCCCCTTCGGACCATGTAACCTCCCCCTCACTTATCGACCTTAATGACAGTGAAAAATTAAACCGCGTGTACCTAATGGAAATTTGGGAAAAGCAATCGTCACCGAAGTTAATCTGTCGGTAAAAAGGGAGGAAAGGGTTACATCTAAATGAAAGGAAAAATGCAAATGACACTGGTGGAAATTAATTTTGAAAAGGGGTAAATTTAATAAAGAAAGTAAATGTGCGGCCGTTACGTTAACAATTAACTAGCGGTAATTAGATATTTGAGATTTGGGGGAAATCACGGTCGCCAGTCCTAACGACAATTACTATAGTAACTGAAAAAAGAAAGGTTATTACACATATAATTAGCACTAAAAGCGTGGCAACTGAAGGTTGACACGTGTAGTGTGAAAACTGAAAGTTTGTCAGAAGTAATAAATTTCGCTACACTCTGACTTAATTTAGCAAAAGAATTAATAAAACCGGAAAATCGAAAGTTAATTTAGTGACTGAAGTTAATAGTGAGCTTTCTTTCTGAAGCACATCGAAATTCAGTAAAATACGGTTAGTCTTGGACTATCTCAACAATCATTTCAAAAGCTACTTGAATCTACGCAATTTAGAAATAAGAGATTTAACTTTGAACTTGAATTAAATGATTCTGAACAATTAACAATAGTAAAATTTAGTACGTACCAAGCTGAGCTGCAGTCACAGGTAAGCTAAAATACGGTAACAAAACTCGCACTCTTAATTTGTGCTTGTGTAATTTAAATATTGTAGCCAGCTATGAATACCTTAACTGAACTTTGAAATTAAAGCAGTGAAAGCGAATGATGCTGGCGTTTGAATTTCAATGACACTCGGGTTCATTCCGGAAAAGGAAGGGACCCTGCTAGGTAATGCAATTGGGACAATGAGCAACAAAGGTTCATGCTACGTTGCTGTAATTTTGTGATTTGAACAGTTTGAAAAGCTGAGGTCTGCCATACAGTTCTAAAACTTTACGTGCTTCCAGTCTTCCTTGTTGGTTGATTGAAGGTTTGAAGCCGTCGATCGAGGAGGTGGCGACAGTCACTCATTGTCGACCGTCGCTGTTGCAGAAGCTGGATGTTGGCGCGCCTTCTTCTCGACACGGTCACCAGGCGAAACGGGCTCTTGATGTGCGCCAGCTAATGCTTCCCGCCCGCGACACCGTGTCAGAAACTATCATAGCAAGTCGAGCGCAATTACATGCTGCCCAACCCCGAAAGCGCGGCAACTCGCGGGAGCGTCACACAACACACCTGCTCCACTGCACTATCCCAGCCGGACTCTCTCTGCTCTGCCCGCGCTCCACGCGGTAGAGTTAACACTACCAAAGATCCTCAACACTTGGGTTCTCCACACGACCTATCGATGTATTCGTTCGATAGCATAGTTTTCCCTAGGCCAGACCCAGCGTATAAACACAAATAATATTCACAAAACAAACCAATTATAAATCGACATAAATGCATAAATATATACAAATAGTAAAACAATTACAATATACAAAGACACAGAAATGTTATATCTTCAGACAACAAAATAAGGAAAAAAATTTGCAGTGCAATAGATGGAAATAGGAGGATATGCATTTCCGGCGTTACAACCACCGAGATTTAGATTTGTCGTAGTTTACGCAAATCACCTAAGTATAGTACCTGGATAATTCTTTTGAAAAGGCCACAGCCTCTTCTTCCGTCCCCAGTCCGAGCTTATGTTTCTATATAACAGCCTAGCCGGGGACGGGACGTTAGACCCAACAGTTCCTTTGTTCTCATTTTTCATCGAGCCAAACGACGCCGCATAAATATACGGCAGAGATCCCTTCTCCGGCGGTGGCAGTATCTCATTAGTCCTGCACTTTCCTGATGTATAGAAGTATTCAGGTACTACCTACTACTTCTTCTTTTCATCTGAGGACCGCGTAAATTCGTGTCAGCATCATTTCTTCTGATTTTTATCTTTGTCTAAAATTCTTTCATCCTCCTAATTTACAGCCTTCTTCGCCCGTCTGTTTTAGCTGATTTTGCCCCAGGTGTAATTCTGTCCTGGAAACCTACGAAAGCCTGAAATTTTATGAAAGTCATCTTGTTGCAGATCTTTGTTTCCTGTATTCACATTTCTTCTAGGTCTCTTTGTACCCCTTGGATCCAGTGTACTTCCATTCTCTAGATCACAAGAAACTGTATTATCTGATGTCTCAACCTCCCCTAGTCTATTGAAAGATGTGTACGAAGAACCTGCTCCTACTTTTTCAGATGTTGTCAGAGATTTTCTTTCTCGATGCACAGTTCTTTGTTCGCTTGGTTCGCTACAGGTCTATTGATGAGACTGCCTACACTACACTTATTTATCTTCTGCTAGAGTATTGCTGTGCGGTACGGAATCCTTACTAGATGGGACTGACGGAGAACATTGAAGAAGTTCAAAGAAGGGCATTTCGTTTTGTACTATCGCGAAAATTGTGGAGGAGGGTGGGAGGGGGAGAGTGTCATGGATACAATACTCGAGTTGCGATGGCAGTCATTAAAACAAAGGCGTTTTTGTCTGCGGCGAGACCTTTTCGCGAAAGTTCAATCTCCATCACTCTCCTCCGAGTGTGAAAAAATTTTGTTGATACCCACTTACATTGGGAGGAACGATCAATCTAATAAAATAAAGGAAATCAGAGCATGCACTGAAAGATTTAAGTGTTCGTTTTTCCCTCGCGCTGTTCGAGAGTGGAACGTTAGAGAAATAGCTTGAAGGTGGTTCGATGAATCCTCACCCAGGCGCTTACGTGTGAACTGCAGAGTAGTCATGGAGATCTACATGTTCTATACAAGGTAAATCGGGAGGGAAGGTACATGCGTTGCGATTCTGAACAAAAAACTTCAAATGAACATATGCCCTTTCCTTAACCGTATCCGACACACAACTGTCTCAAAATCTCCGCCTCAGTAGCACGTTTCACCGGCACCCACATGCGGAAACAACCAGAGCGACATTGTCTTTACTGTCCATTTCAGTGCGGTATTATTGATGACTAACTCATCTATCCAGTTATATATAACCGTCTTAATGGAGTGCCGTATCTTGATTTCCTTCAAAATTTGTTACCAGTATACTTGAAGGATATTCCTGTGGCAACACGACCTCATATGCACTTTCAGCACTAAGGTCCTCCTGCGTATCACGTACGGCCAGCGCCATAGTATGTCACTGAAACGTACCCTGGACGTTGGATCCGTCGCCATGGAGTGACTTCTTGGCCACCGATGTCACCCAGTCTTGCTGCATTAGGTTACTGTTTTTGGGGTTGGCTTAAGAGCGAAGTCTTCAGGCGCAGAGTGGACACAGAGGAGGAACTTCTCACTCGTATTTTAAATGCGTGTGCTCAAGTAAAGTACCGTACGAATGAGCTCATATCAGCAACTCAGCAGCTATCTACAGGAACTGCGAAATGCATTGCAGATGACGGCGGACTTTTTGAACATCTTTTGTGAGGAAATGTGGACATTTAAGCAAAACATTAGATCAAAATGTTTCATTTCCTACCACCTTTATTTTTTCCTGTTCCTCACTGGTTTCATTAGTTTCCTCGGAAAGCGTTAAGAACAGGACATATGTTCGTATAACATTTTAATACTTCCACCCCTTAAAGCGTGTACCTTTTTTTCCTGACTCACCTATATTAACCGTCTTCTATTTTTTTGAGCTTCCAACATCCTTCTCAGAATTCTTCGTTCCACAAGTTCTAGACTCTCTGCTTTGTATAAAGATTCAGAGCGGGTCTCTGTCTGGTAACGTCTCAATTTTACATTGATCGAAAGATTCCCCTATTGTAGATGGTCACGGTTAGTGTTTATGCTAATTTTATCTTCTTTATTCGTGCTCCCATTGCTTCTTTTTCTGTCCAGGCCTGTTTCTCTCCATTCTCCTAGGTATTTGAGTGTCTCCAGCTTCTGAATTTTCCCTGCTTCTATTGTCATTCATCTGGGAGCTGTCTCGATGTTCGTCATTCTGTCTCTTCTAGACAGAGGTATGCAGAACTGCTCTTTGCCGCTTGTCTCTGTAGCTGCGTGGTTTATTTACTCGCCTCTTCTAATGATTCTGACAAAAGTCTGCCAGTATTTCTTGTTTATTTCATTCCAGAGCTATCCCCTTTCCATTTGTTACATTTCTCGTCGCAGTTCCTTGATCATCTAATCAAAAACTCAGTTAAAGAGCAAAGGGGATAGTCCGTCTCCCTGCCTGACTCGGAGTTTGACCTTGAAGAACTCCGAAAGCTTTCCTTTGATTCGACCTTGGATATTATGTTGCTTAAGGCATGTCTGTCCATTCTAAAGTCTCGCTGGAACTCACAAATTTGTAGACTTGCTTTTCCTTTCTTTTCCGTAGTGCTTTGAGGATAGCTTATAAGTCACTGGTATTAACGATAATCCGCTTAGTTCCCAGGGTGCGATTAATCTTCTTTTTTGTGTATGAGATACTTATGTTCCCACTCGAACAACATAATGACATTAGCAAATTATGTACTATAAACATACATTTTTTTCAAAACAAAAAAATGCGATTTTGAAATTTTCAAATTTAAAATAATTGGTGTGGGAAAATTCCGCTTTGTTATGTATATCGGCAAGCAGCACATACTTTTAAAGCAAATCTGAAGTTGAATAAAATGGTACAAATCTTAGTTCCGTAAGTAATGTAGTGTTTGAGATATGTTGACTTTAAGGTTGCAAAAAATAACAAAAATCGCTTAATTTTGGAAGTTTTAGAAATTAATAACTCAGAAATGAAAGGTACAGAAAAGTTTTAATTTGTGATTTTTCATGCAAACAACTATTAATATAAATGTACAAAAAAGACCAAAATCTGAGAAGTCAAGAACCACACTAGTTGTTGATTTCACGTGGACTGACCTATATATTAATGCCGACGTCCTACCTTCTGGAAGATGATTCCTTCTTGCATTTTTCTTGTAATACATATGTGTCAGTTTGAAAATAGTATTTCCGTTAGCGCACTTCATTAGTTCTGCAATGACCCCATCTTCCCCAGAAGTTTTATTATTCTTTTAGATATTTGTTATGCCCCCGACCTCTTCGGCAGTTGGTGGTTTGAATCAGAATATGGTTCTTTGTAATTACAGTTGAGTGTCTCTGGTATTATACTGAAATTCGGGCACGTTTTTTCTAAGTAGCAAATTCAGTGGTTCGTTCTTCAAAGTTTCCATCGAATTTCTCGCGATCTATTTATAAGATGGCTTCCGCAACAAGGCTGGGGTGCGAGATCCGGCTGTTGGCTGGAAACGAGTGGGCGTAAGTGGGGGCCGGGTTCCGCGAACGCCCTGCCGAGGTCGGCGTTCCTTGCGGTCGCTACCTGCAGCCTCAGCTTCCCGCAACCGCTCCAGCCAAAGGTTAAGCGCGCTATTGTCGCGCACCGATGGTTTCCATCGAACCGGACCCCACCCGCAAGTTACTAGCTTTTGCCAAGGAACCCTAACGGAACCTGCATCTTCTCAGACCTCTTGCTTCTCATTGTTTAACTGTGTTTTGCGTCTATTTGTGTTATTTTGAGATCATTTTTAGTTAACATAGAGCACTATACATGTTTGCTTGTTATTCCTTTTCTGGATGATCATGTGTTCATGCTTGTTGTAGTTCGGTTTAAAGTAGTTGTCATCTGACAGATAGCGTGCTGGCTTGGTGCCGCCGGCAACACTCAACTGGCAGCCTGGCATTGTCGATCCACTCTGTGATGTCACTTCCACCCGCTGCACGAAACATTGTGCCTGCCAGTTCTCAATGAGACGTCGCAGTTGGAGATCAGTGTTATGTTTAGTTTCGCGTGCCTTACGGGGTAGTCGGCTGAGGGACACTGAGAAGATGCTACATTGATCGTTACCAAACGTGAATTTCAGAATTTTTACATATTTTTTTTTAAAGAGTGAAACTTCGAACTTTGTACTTGGTACCAGTCAAATATTGACAAAATAAGGAAACATGAAGCCATTATATCCTCTCCTGAGGCAAGTTGGCCCACATGTAATGTAACTCGTCCTTGATATCCTGGATACTGGGACTGAGGTGGACTTGACGCCCGAGATGGCCCCACACAATTTCTATCGGCGACGCATCTGGGGATCCCGCTGGCCACGGGAGTAGCTCAACATCTCGCAGACGGTGCATAGGGATACATGCCATGTGTCGACGAGTATTGCTTTGTAGAAAAATGGAACCACTATTCTATCGCTTGAGAGGTGACGCATGAGGACGTAGGATGTCCGCGACGTACCGTTGCGCCGCCAGAGTTCCTTCAATCACTACCGGTCGCGACTTGAAATCATACCCAATGGTTCCCCACACCATGACGCCAGAGTAACACCTGTGTTGCCTCTCCAAAAAATGGGAAGAATTGGAACTTTCCCTAGGTTTCCGCCCTACACTACCATATGGCAATTGGGAAACTACAATGAGGCCCATTTCAGACTCAGTCAGGTGCGGATAACGCTGTCTCAGACGAGTGCGCGGCGCGTCCGTATCTTTCAGTGATCACTTAGCATATGAACAACACTGTTCGCGCCCCTTATATAACCTGCCAGGCGTGCTAACAACACTAAAACACTCTAACGGCCGCTGTACCTGTCACAGAGAATTTCAACTCTATTTCCATACCCGCCGATGGTGTGTACGTGTACGAAGCTACATTGACATACGCCAATTTCTTCCGGGTGCTTCACTGTTTTCGTGAGGCAGCGTACATAGCAAATGCACTGCGATACGCAACTTTGGAAAGATCCGTTGCCGAGTGAGGTAGTTTGGTAGTCAACTAGTTTGAAGATGTTTACCAGAATGGAAAATTTCACTCGTTCTAAAGTACTTAATATAACTCTGGGCATAATTAAAACTAATAACAGATTTTGACATTTATATGTAGAGGCTTTAAAGTGATTTTCTGTCGCCCCGATGAGTGGATCGGTATGGTGGTTGCTTAAAGACAGTACTTGCCGCGACGCCGTCGCAACTCTGGGCCGTAGACGTCAGATGCCAGCTGATTCAAAACAGATTATAGATGTAGTGTTGAGTTTGCCGCCTTCTGTTTTATCCAAATACTTAGAACCGAGTACATGTACGACGATGACTCCCGAAGCTAGTGCCTCGCTCGTATCTTCCTTTAGTCCTTGTCAGTTGAAAAGCTTTTAGTTCCTAATTACCACTAGACGCACGGCTTCATTTCCAAACTGTCAGGCCAACAGTCATGAAACAACTTATTATTTTGTGATACACTCCTAATAATATGTTATGTCTTCAGTGAAGGGAAGCTTCATCTCCGTGCTACCTTTTTGCGAATATGCTCGAGGCCCATCGTGTTATTTCTCAGAATAGTTTTTCAGACAACCTACGTGTTGTCCATAGATTCATAGTCAGGAGATCCACAATGGTGTAAAACATGTCTTAAAACAAGAATAGATGATATCTGTAGTAGTGTTCGTCACCTGTTTACGACAAACTTAGTTTTTAAAAGTTTACTTCCATTTGATGTCTTTCATTCGGCAAAATGGAACTGATTAATATCAAAATGGAATGTGTAACATTAAGTATTCGCAAATGTGATAATTAGAAGGCGAAATTTTACTCCATAATCTTATAACACTAACAAGAAGGGTTTCTTAAATATACTGTCAAATCCTCCGTTAAATGTTTGTACCTATTTCAAATTACAGTTTCCTCCACGTGAGAAAACGAGCATCATTGACGGGTGTCTGTCATGCTTTAAGACAAAGCCTTTATTTTCAAACGCTGTCATAGAAATGAGGGTTTTGTGTAGCAGAAAGATACTGGTTTTTAAATAAAATGTAGTAGTTAACCAACAGTTGATTACCAGGTCCAAGTTATCTTAAAATAACACAGATTAGCACCGTAAAGCAACGATTAAGGAACAGGATTTGGACATGAGCGGCGTAAAATGCGGATAGGGTTTTAGGGTTTACGTGCCTGGTACAAATTCACTGGAATTTTTAAGTAACCCATAATCGCCCCTTTGTTATATCAATCACCGCAAAAGTATTGTTATATTTGTTGAAGTAACAGAAAGCCGCACGCTTAACGTTATAGCTGATTTTCTTCGAATGAGAGAGGAACGTCTCCATTGTAAGGTCTCTACGACCCACAGCAGAAACTCAGCTAACGCACACTATAGAAAAGGACAACTTTTACTCCAATCATCTTCTTCTGTGTAGTTTGGTTCTTAGGTTTAATGCACGTCGGTGTTGACAGTGCTCAGTGAACAGAGCTTTGGGTTTCACCACATATTTGTTTTAAACTTGAACAGAACTGACGTGCGGGTGGGTTCAGCAATAGTAAGAAAATAATAATTTATATGAACAAATACTGCGATAAAAATATTTAAGAACATATGCAAATTTATGTTTACAAACTCTTTTGAATTTGCGGACATATCTGCCTTTTCCTCCTGAAAACTCACGCATAGGCCCGTTCTTGGAAGAAAGTGTGTGGTGCGTAGACAATTAGGCGAAAAAGTAGTTAAGTCAAAGTCAGTGATGTCAGCATTACTCGAATTCAGATACATGTGCCAGAACCACAATGTTCGTACCCAATAGGCAATCGAAGCAAGTCAGATACGCAAATTGTATCCAGATACTCCGCTACTCATACTTAAAGAATGACATTTATTCATTAGAAATGGTTCAGGTGAATTTGCTATATCCCGTGCAATATATGAAAACAAATGTTAAGCAGAGCTCCTTACAAATATGTCTGTTATACGTCGGAATCAAGAAAAGACCTGAATATTGGTCACGTCAACAGAGCGATAAGGTTTGATAGAAAAAAAAAAAACAAAAAAAACAAGCGATGGCATGTTATTAACGGCTCTGAGAAGCGAGAGGATGTTGTTTCTGTGGATGTCTACAGTTCAGGTGGTAAGATGCCTGGGACTCCAAAATCCCTCCTGGAGACAGTGAAGAATGTGTTTCCCTAGACAATAAGGCTCCAGGCGACCCAGACTGCATTGTAGTAGCCAGCGTGTGTTCCGTCTGTAGTTCAGGACGATACTAGTACAATGGAAGAGAGAGCCGAAGCGACCTAACAAGATTTATATATCAACAGGACACGGAGTTTGCAGATATCGCAAACTAAACGTTAGTTAGGATTGGAATGCTTTTAGAAACAGACGTTCTTGGCAAGTGTGTGCTTTTAGCATTGACTAGGAGGACAGACGAGCAAGTCAGAAGTATGAGACTTCGTTGCTTTGTCTGATGTGAGGCACTCGGACTTCGCTTTCGTTCTGAGGGCAACAGTAATAGTCAGTCATTGATGGTAAATGCCTGGAACGATCCGTCTGGGTTGTAGCATCGCATGTAGCCACAGTGCTCCTTCAGGGCTGAGTATGGACATCACATAGAGGTCGACGCTGCCTATAGAAAGATTGCCCTCTGATAGTACTGTGCGCCAAAACACACCAGTTAAAGTCTTCCTGTCGCTGTTCCATATGCCTCAGTGTATTAACTAACACATAGGAAAGCGAATATGAGATAATTAACACAGTGCACATATTACTGTTTTCTTTCCAATCTGATTGTTTTAGTATTGTATACGTTTCCCAAAAAATTGCTTCAGTCATTCCATTCCTGGTTCGAAACAAACATGTTTTGTGGAAATGAAAAACAATGATAATGTACCTAAATTACACCTGCATCTGAAGGACCTAATCCTTTTATTTGTTATTGTTTGCAAATTTTGCACTAAGCTGAAATTTTATTCTTAACAAATGTACAGGGTGACAATTATTGAACTATATGAAAAAAACGTAAATTAGTTGCAGAATGCGGAGTGCACACACTTTATTCAACGTGTAAACGTCACTACAGATACTAGAATTTAGGGTATGACATATTCGATATGACTGTCATCATTGGCGATGCTGTGGCGCAGACGAGTAGCGAAATTCTACATCATCCGCTGAAATGTTGGAACATAGATACTGCCGATGACCTCCTCAATGGCTGTTCTCAGCTCAGCAATGGTTTTGGGTTTATTGCTGTACACCTTGTCTTTAACATAGTCCCACAAAATAGTTACATGTGTTCAGATCCAGAGAATATGGCGGCCAATCGAAGCTCTTACCAGCGGTCACTGAGTACCCCAGGGCCAGAATGCCGTCCGAAAAGTGCTCCTCCAGGACATGAAACTCTCTCCTGCTTGGATGGGGTCGAGCTCCGTCTTGCGTGAACCGCATCTAGTCGAAATCAGGGTCACTTTGGATAATGGGGAAGAAATCATCTACCAAAACCTTCACGCACCGTTCGGTAGTCACCGTGCCATTAAGGAATATCGAACCGATTATTCTGTGACTGGACACTGCACGCCACACAATCACCTGTTGAGTGTGAAGAGACTTCTCGTTCGCGAAATGCGGATTCTCAGTCCCCCAGATGCGCCGGTTTTGCTCATTGACGAACCCATCCAAGTGAAAGTGAGCTTCTTCGGTAAACCAAACAATGCATGCACACGCTAATTCCCATCATGCCCCGCGGCCAGCCGTACAGTTTGAACGTCCTAACGCAAACCGTTCAGAAGTTATGACGGTTTTATTTCATATAGGTCAATAACTGTCACCCGGTAGGTACTCTAATATAAATAAGCTACGTAAACTGGACACAGTAGCAAATCCATCACCACGTAATAAGCTTCCAGAGTAGCCGTAACGGATTGCTCACTGCATAAAATAACATCTCAACAACAAAATTGTACCCTAATTACCTTCAGAGGATTGATCTTCTATACACTATACCTCTACATCTACGTCTACATCGATACTCTGAACATCACATTTAAATGCCTGACAGAGGGTTCATCGAATCACCCTCACAATTCTCTATTATTCCAATCTCGTATAGCGAGCGGAAATAACGAACACTCATATCTTTCCGTACGACCTCTTGTTTCCCTTTCTTTATCGTGGTGATCGTTTCTCCCTGTGTAGGTCGGTATCAACAGAATATTTTCGCATTCGCAGAAGAAAGTTGATGACTGGAATTTCGTGAGAAGTTTCCTCCGCAAGGAAAAATGCCTTTGACTTAACGATGTCCATCACAATTCCTGTATCATTTCAATGACACTTTCTCTCCTATTTCATGATAATACAAAACGTGCTGCCCTTCTTTGAACTTTTTCGATTTACTCCGTCAGTCCAATCTGTAAGGATCCCACGACGCACAGCAGTATTCTGAAAGAGGGCGGACAAGTGTAGTGTGGGCAGTGTCCTTAGTAGATCTGTTACATTTACTAAGTGTCTGCCAATAAAACACAGTCTTTGGTTAGCCTTCCCCACAACATTTTCTATGTGTTCCTTCCAATTTAAGTTGTTCGTAATTGTAATTACTAGGTATTTAGTTGAATTTACGGCCTTTAGATTTGGCTGATTTATCGTGTAGGTGAATTTTAACGGATTTCTTTTAGCACTCGTGTGGATGACCTGACACTTTTCATTATTTTGGGTCAATTTTCAATTTTCGCACCATACAGACATCGTTACTAAATCGTTTGGCAATTTGTTTTGATCTTCCAATGACTTTACCAGTCGATAAACGATAGCGTCATTTGCAACCTAAGGCGGCTGCTCAGATTGTCTCCCAAATCGTTTATATAGAGAAGGATCGGTCGCTGTGGCCGAGTGGTTCTAGGCGCTTCAGACCGGAACTGCGCTGCTGCTACGGTCGCAGGTTCGAATCCTGCCTCGGTCATAGATATGTGTGATGTCTTTAGGTCAGTTAGGTTTAAGCAGTTCTAAGTCTAGGGGACTGATGACCTCAGATGTTAAGTCCCATAGTGCTTAGAGCCAATTGATCCATTTTATAGAGAAGGAACAGCAAAGGGCCTATTACATCACCTTGGGAACGCCAGAAATCATTTGTGTTTTACTCAATGACTTTCCGTCAATTACTACGAACTGTGACCTCTCTGACAGGAAATTATGAATCCAGTCATAAAACTGAGACGATATTCCATAAGCATGCAATTTCACTACAAGCCGCTTGTGTGATATAGTGCCAAAAGTCTTCCGGAAATCCAGAAATATGGAATCAATCTAAAATCCTGCGCGTTTTGAATGTGATGAATATATTCATTTAGGGGGTACGTCTAATCAATTATCGTTTTCTCTGCTTTCAAAAGAGGGTCATTTTTGCTCTGGCTGGGGACAACGGGTTGGACAGCCCGAAAGCGGGACTGTCTCGCCCAAAGCGGACGTTTGGTTACGTTAGTTATAATACATATCCAAAGTCATAAAATCTCAAAAACCGAGAGAGATGGCGTGTGATTAAGTTGCTAGGCTTACTTTTGGTAGCAGTAAGTCACATAACAGCATTCATCTCTCCTGATTTAGGTTTCCTACGACAGATACCAGGATGGTTCCTTTGTAAGTGTAGACGGCCGATTTCTTTTGCGATCTTTCTCCAATCTGAGCTTGACCTGCGGTTGCTGTAACCTTGTCGGAGAAGAGACTATACACCCTATTTGTCCTCTTTCTCAACTGTAAAACTTACAGTCAGGTCAAGTGAAAGCAGCTATATTTCAAAACTCTTTGAGAGCACGAAAAACATAATGTTTGTAACGGCTATCCAACCTTTTAAACTTGCCATTATTAACCAGTTAGGAGCAGATGCTTGCCACACCAAAGAAGCACAGGTTAATAGTGTCTAACTGCTGCTGAAGCCTACTATATCCTGTAAGTCGTTTTACAGAAGACAGATAAAAGTAATACTTTTATGTGTATGTGAAAGAGCAACCTAGTGTTTACTACGTTTTTATGTAAAAAAATTGACTTCATTCTGTTATCAATATACCACGCCTCCATTTGAAAGAGCACTCCAAAATTGTGGGATTATGCATTTACCCTGTACCAAATGAATAGCAATTAATAATTGTTTATTTGTAATTTTGATCAATTTAATCTGAAGATAGTTTCAGTTTTGTAAATGCGAGTCAGGAGTGAGGCACTTATGTGCCTGAATTTCAAAGCAGATGTAACTAAATTCAGTACTCCATAATTGAAATGCTGTGGTATGGGAGCCACGTTTGGAACAGCACGAATCTGTCTCTTCGAACATGTAAAAAAGTGAGATTGTTCAACAGTTGGTTGTACTCTGGTGATATTCACTTAAACCTGGATGTTCGGTATTTTTCAAAAAGTAAAAAAGCTACAGCATAGTATACATGTTCCGCAGTTCACTAGTTACGACGTCTTTTCTAGTTTTACTTTGATCAAGAATCTTAATAGATTTGACTTTTGCACATTTATCTGTTTGCTTCAGAGTTCCTTTCACTAAAATATCCGATGTATACACTGTTATATTGTGTGAAAAACTTGCTCTGCAATGAATGTTCATTTGCCACAATATTATTGTACTGTGATATGGATCGACGCAAACAATGTTTATGCTGGTGGTATTTCAACCGGACGGATGCTTGTTTGCTTGAATACACTGTGTGACCAAAAGTCTCCATCACCCATTTCAGTCCGATCAGAAGATGCCTTCTGTGTAGCTAAAAGCATACTGGACCGTCTTTCACTATTAGCACAATTCCTGATCTAATCTTTGGGAATGGCTCTCTGCTAACTTTTAACACAGTGGAGGTGTAATTTGTTTCATGGAACATAGTAAGTAGTTGTTTACTGTGTTTTGAGTGAACTGCTGTCACGTAATAGAACTCTCTAGTTTATCTTAAAGATGTTACATGGTGCTGAAGTCCGGGCTTTGAGCAGATCAGTGTACCAAATTACGTTTCTAGAATGTCGATGTGATTGTCTTTGTTTTGTGGAAAGCTGGAGTGTCGTACTGACCCAGGAAAGGTTCAGTTCCAAATGGTTACCATATTGTGGAATCATTATGTTTTGTACGATGCTTTCGTAGAACCTGCATTCATTTCGACGTTAACTGAATCCAGTGGTTTGAACCCTAGACGATCACACTAATTCTCCTGAATTTCAGTGTTCATGCTGCACATTGGTAAATTTCATTTATACGGCATACTTCAGGTTCACACGCGTCTGTTCCACATCTTGCAGTGTGACACATCTCAACATGGAATATTTTTCCGCTGCTCCAAGTACCAATCTACCGAAGGAAACACTAGTAGGCCTATTAGCTTATTACGCCCCATATCGCTACGATGATTCTGCGCTCAGGCATTCACCGATAACTTGCTCTTGTTAGTTCATGTACCCAACGCTTTCTTGTAGTTTACATCTTACCAAAATTTGAAGTTTCTTGTAGAAAGATGTCGTATCATTTTCTCGTGTGTGACAAGTGTGGATTTTGTTGTAAGTTAATCCGTATGGGAGAAACATGTCAGGATTATGGGTTGATGTTGCACAGGGGTGAACGCAGCGAGGAAGCCACTAAAGTGAGAGATTAGGTTATTCCATGTATTTGTAGATTATGTAGACAAGAAAAACGTGGGCAGGAGAGAGAGATTTGTGCTGTTGTTTTGGATTAGATAGGTTGAAGGGGGAAAGAAACAGTGGGAGCTGAAAGAAGGTGACATAATACGCAAAAGGAGAAAAACTTGTAAATCACATTTCAAATTCTGGTTATCCATCAGTTTTATTTGTAGTTACCTGAGTTGGGAGAAGTGCCTCAACCATTTTTTGAGCTAAGTAGAGTATAGCAGACTCGGAGGAGCGACTTTAAAGCAAGATCGTTACAAAAGTCACATTCAGAGAAAAGAGGCTTACTGCTAGGTTGCAGTGTGGGCCACATGCTGCAGGAAAAGATATATGTAGAATACCAGATCACAAGCATCGTGAAACCTAGTGCCAAGAGGACATAGTGGCCTTACTCAAGGATTTTGATGGAGAGGATAAGGCACTTAATAGTAAGAAGGGCAGGAAAGTTTGGCTAGGAACTTACAAGATAGCGTTAAGGGGGGCCTGGAGGAAATAGAAGCAGCAGCACTCACTCGTTTGGGATTTGTGGAGATTTTATAGTGCCGTAACCAGCTCTAGGTTAGCCATGTTAGCAAAGAGCTGAGCGGATTGCTTTGGACTGAAACGAAGTCTCATATCTTTGCTGCGTCTGTTGCAGCAATGGGGAGAGTTGGGGTACACAAATCATGGCCTGCTTGTCAATAGGAGAGGGAAGGAAAGATTAGCTGAACATCTTGCAGAAAATGTAAGGGGGCCTACAAGCACACAAGACACAACCCGTGGGGTAACCGGAGTCAAAGGGGCAAATTTTTTAGGTTAGAGTCAGGTTGCAGACAGCTAGTACTGAAAGAAATGAGGGCACAACAGGACCATAATATATGTAACAGTTTCCAGAAAAATAAAATTTATTTATTTCATCAAAACATTAGGTAGTTGAATAACAAGATAAGTGAGCTTCTTGTATGCCTAGAAGATGTGGTAAATTTGAAAGTGATACACTATGTGGTCAAAAGTATTCGGACACCTGGCTGAAAATGACTTACAAGTTCTTGGAGCCCTCCATCGGTAATGCTGGAATTCAGTATGGTGCTGGCCCGCCCTTAGCCTTGATGACAGCTTCCACTCTCGTAGGCATACGTTCCATCAGGTGCTGGAAGATTTCTTGGGGAATGGCAGCCCATTCTTCACGGAGTGGTGCACTGAGGAGAGGTACCGATGTCGGTCGGTGTGTCCTGGCACGAAGTCGGCATTCCAAAACATCCCAAAGGTGTTCTATAGCATTCAGGTCAGGACTCTGTCCAGGCCACTCTATTACAGGGATGTTATTGTCGTGTAACCACTCCGCACAGGGTGTGCATTAAGAACAGGTGCTCGATCGTGTTGAAAGGTTCAATCGCCATCCCCGAATTGCTCTTCAACAGTGGGAAGCAAGACGGTGCTTAAAACATCAATGTAGGTCTGTGCTGTGGCAGTGCCACGAAAAACAGCAAGGGGTGCAAGCCCGCTCCATGAAAAACACGACCACACCAACGCCTCCGTATTTTACTATTGGTTTGGGGTTGGGTTGTTTGGGGCGAGGAGACCAAACAGCGAGGTCATCGGTCTCCGCGGATTAGGGAAGGACGGGGAATGAAGTCGGCCGTGCCCTTTCAAAGGAACCATCCCGGCATTTGCCTGGAGCGATTTAGGGAAATCACGGAAAACCTAAATCAGGATGGCCGGACGCGGGTTTGAACCGTCGTCCTCCCGAATGGGAGTCCAGTGTGCTAACCACTGCGCCACCTCGCTCGGTTTACTGTTGGTACTTCACATGCTGGCAGATGACGTTTACCGGATATTTGCCGTTCCCACACCCTGCCATCGGATAGCCACATTGTGTACCGTGATTCGTCACTCCACACAACGTTTTTCCACTGTTCAGTCGTCCAATGTTTACGCTCCTTACACCAAGCGAGGCGTCGTTTGGCATTTACCAGCGTGATCTGTGGCTTGTGAGCAGCCGCTCAACCATGAAATCCAAGTTTTCTCACCCCCCGCCGGTCATAGTACGCTCTTCAATTGTCAGCGGTCTCTGTCAGTCAACAGACGAGGTCGGCCTGTACACTTTTGTGCTGTACGCGTCCCTTCACGTTTCCACTTCACTATCACATCGGACACAGTGGACTTCTGGATGTTTAGGATTGTGGAAATCTCGCGTACAGACGTATGACACATGTGACACCATATCACCTGACCACGTTCGATCCGTGAGTTCCGTGGAGCGCCCCATTCTGTTCTCACGATGTCTAATAACTACTGAAGTCGCTGATATGGAGTATCTTGCAATAGGTGGCAGCACAATGCACTTAATAAGAAAAACGTGTGTTTTTGGGGGTGTCCGGATGCCTTTCGTCACATAGTGTATTATGTTTTGTGTCTCCCTGCACATCTCGTAACCAAAGGGATGGAGAAGTCAAATATCGGGGATTATAGACTTGCATCATTCTCGTGTAGAGTTATAAGTGAAAAATATTGAAACAAATAGTTTTTGTGTTGGATTAGAATCTAGAAGCATATGCTTTTGAACTGCTACTGCAGAATACTTCTCTCATAATTGTAACTATCTACAGATCCCGTCAAGGAAACTTCCAGCTATTTGTGAGAAGTCTAGATGCATTATTGAGCTGCCTGACGGACAAGAAGAAAAAGTAGTTGTGGAGATGTCAGTGTCGATTTATTAAAAGATACGTTCAGGAAAATAAACTAGAATCTTTATATGGATGTTTCCATCTAATTTCAGTAATCAATTTTTCAACTCGTGAGCACTAAGACTGTAGCAGCCCGATTGCTAACATTTTTATAGACAGTGCTCAGACTGAAACAAATACTGTGTATTGAATTGTTAATGGACTGAATGATCATGACACACCATTAATTGAAATAAACAACATAGCACCTTACAGTCCTGAGGCTGATTCATACAGAGCATTGAGGCTTATTAATGAGAATAAGATGCAGTGTGTGTGTGTGTGTGTGTGTGTGTGTGTGAGAGAGAGAGAGAGAGAGAGAGAGAGAGAGAGAGAGAGAGAGAGAGAGAGAGAGATGCTAACGTCAGATTCAATTTATTACATAGTAAATTTGCTTCGGTATTTAAAGGTTGCTTTCGTAAACAGTTGTCCTGAAGATCATCAAAAAAGAAAAAGTGTGTCATGGATAACTAAGAGGATTGAAACCTCACGTAAGAGGGAGAGGAAAATTTATATAAAGGCCAGAGAAAGCAAAGATCTGACATTAGTTGCATACTACTAAAAATACTGTAATATTTCAAGAAAAGTCATTAAAATATCAAATAATATGCACGTCCTGACAAATCAATAATTCTGGGAGTAAGATTAACACTGTGTGAGATATCGTCGAACAGGAGACAGGATAGCTAGTCAGTGTACAGGATACCATAACATTTAAACTAAGTGACAATGCTGTGATTGGTAATTCGCAAGTTGCGTGTACTTTTAACAATTACTTTCCATATGTAGATGCAAAAATAGGGTTAAATGATTCAGTTGAAGAAGCAACAGAATATATTAAAGTTCCATTCTGCGAAAGTTTAAGCAACTAGAAGCATTATCAATATCGTGCAGTGAAAGAAATATAATTCTAAAAATTCTAAGAAAACGAAAGCTCATGTGGAGTTTGTTGGAATTTCAAACAGGATTTCGAAAATCTGTACCAACTTAATAAGGTCCTTAATAATACATGTGATACATCACTGGCACAGGGGACTTTGCCCAATTTCCTTATTGACATCTCTTTCCAAAATATTCGAAAAGTAATGTATTAGAGCAGTCTCACACTTAAGTAGAAACAATTTATTTAGAACCTCTCACAACGCATTCCAGAATGGATGCTCGACTGAGAATGCAGTTTGTACGTTCATTTATCAAACTGTATAAGCCATAAATAATAAAACGTACTGGCTGGAATTTTTTGTGATCTTTCCAAGGCGCTGAATGTGCAGATCATGTTGCTCTCGTAGGAAAACTCGAGTTTTATGGAACTGATGGTTTTACACACAACTGGATTGAATCATACTTAACAAACGAAATGCAATAACTTATGCTGAATAATTAATTCAAACAGTTCATGGAGGTATGTTCCGACTATGCAGCTAAATGAAAGGCAATTAGTTATTTGCAATACGTGTTTCGCTTTTTTTACTTGTGGGTGAAAACACGTCGGAAATCGACCAGCTGGAGCCTGGGGACTAATGAACACATCTCCGGAGCACACGTACGGGTTAACAGCACTGGAAATCGTAAATAACACTGAACGATAAATTCACCTCACGAAATTTGTGCTACAAAAGTTTATTCTAATCTAAAAAAAGAAAAAAAAATGACAAAATGTAACGTAGTAATATATATTAACTACTACATAATACATTTATTAAATATAAAAAAATTAATGTGCATTACAGGCCACTGAAGATGCTCCACAAATGAAACAAAGCGAAACACGTATGGCAATCAACAAATTGCCTTTCATTTAGGTGCATAGAAGGAACATATCTCCATGAATTTTGAAGTAATTAAGAAACGACTGAAAACAGAAAAACCGACGAGAATTCAAACAATGTAGACAGGGTACCAGATTTTAGTGACTGCTGAGAGATCACATACGAAGTCCAATAGGGTTCAATTTTGGGTCCACTCCTACAGAAAATGGACTTACACTAAATTTTGAAAAACCACACTATATTTAGTTCTGTACAACAAATAGTGTCTTACCAACAACTGATGTAGCGTGTGAGTAGGAGTCAGCAAATAGGATAGAATGCTCTAAATTTTTGGGTGTTCATATTTATGAAAACTTGGACTGAAAGAAGCGTATTACAATGATTCTCAAACAATTAATTTTAGTTACCTTTGCTCTTCGTATAATTGCTAATCTTGGAAACAAACATGTAAACCTCGCGTCATAATTTGCATATTTCCAGTCAACAACGTCTTACGGAATAATTTTCTATGGTAATTCACTTTGAAGGAAAGTATTGATTGCATAAAAGCGAGCCATGGACGTCATGCGGGTACCTCTTCAAGGACGGAGGTATTTAAACTGCGCAGTCACAATACATGTATTCGCTGGTGAAATTAGTCGTAAATAAACCTGCAAAATTAGAAAAGAAACAATGATGTCCATACCTACAACATAAGAGGGAAAAATGATCTCTTTTTACCCATTATTAAAGCTGTCAGTCGCTCAGAAATATGTTCACTATGCAGCAACAAAAATTTGTGATCACTTGCCCAATATCATAAAATGTCTGACACGTAGCGAAACAAGTTTTAAATTCAAAGAAAATTCTAAATCAAACTTAAAATCATTTCTCCTGGACAACTCCTTGTATTCCACTGACGAATTTCTCTTTGAAAACTCTTAGCCAGTGGAAAAATTTGTTTTTAAGTATAGTTGCGTTAGAAGAACTAAATAATTATATTTTAATTAATGTTAAAACAAATCACGCATATATATCCTGTAAACTGACTCTTATCACATGATATCGACAAAAGAATGCTTCAAATGATGTATGGAACATGTAACTTACTAATTAACAGTAGTGGGCGTTTTTGGAAAATCCGTCTAATGTGTAACGTGCAAGTATATACTAGCAGAAAGTATTTGCGTGGTAATAAGATGCAAGTCGTCCCGTTTACTTATGTTGTAAAAGATTTTGTGGTGTTTTTTGTTAAACTGCTAGAATGTTTTGGTCTCTGTTCTTAATATGCGAGGTTTTATTTTTGTTATCTAGCAACGAAAAATACAGTAAACAGAGCGCGCCTTATGTGGATGATGTATCACGTAGTCAGTGAAGCCGGTCGGGCATCTCGGTGTGTGTCACAAGGGAGCGCGTCCCATATAGCTGTATTTGGCGGTGATGGCTGGCGACCTTGACACGCTTCGCCCCTGGCCGCAAAGCGACCACCTGCCGCAGTCGCCGCAGCAGCCTCAGCAATCACAACTCGCGCCGCTCGCTACCTGCCTTGTTTGTTTGCTTTACGCCGCTAGCACACACAGTCCCTTCTTCCTCTGAGTCCCTTTTGTTTGTCAACACATTCTGACAACTCATTTAAATGATGGCGCAGTGGAACTCTGGATTCTTTCAGAGAACGGAACGACATTGTGCAATCAGCATATATATTTATGGACCGTCTGACAGCAACTGAATAAAACTGTCAGACGGTCCATAAGTAAAAATTATCAATATACCATAATATTACACGCAACTGAGGAAGACAGGACTACAAAAGTTATCTAAAAGTAACTTATGCTAAGAACAACACACACACCCATGCCCGAGGGATGACTCGAACCTCCACCGGGAGGGGCCGCTCAATCAGGACAGGCCGCCTCTAAGCGCGTGGCCACCTCTGCATAAGAGTTACTCCCCGCCCAACTCTCACAAACTCCTTGAAGACCGTTGAGTATGCATAGTCAAATGACACTGACATCTTTCCCGAAGCCGATTAATGCCTTGTGGAGTCCCAATATTTCACAAAGTCAGGCGCATGAAAGCGATAATTTGGCGAAGAACGAGTAGAGTTATAAACACCCAGCATCATTTTTAAAAGTTGCTATCTCTTTTGTAATGCACATACTCCGAATGGAGGCATTGGGAGGATGATTCTGTATGGTAGTACAGTACTTAAAGAGCGATTGACTATTTTCTGAGAATTGGACTTTTTTTTTTTTTTGTAAGTTTTATCTAATGAAGTCAGCGCTTTTTCTGTAGTGACATCGTTGTTAGTTAAATAACAACCCAAACAAGATGTGAAAGGAAGCTACAAAGCAACTGTATAATTTGTAAATTGCAGTGGGAGCAACGCTTGTAGTGTTGGAAGTGCCCTTTCCCGGAAGAACCGTACAAGTGCCGTACAATGTGATTGTCAGTTTCCCATCTAGCAGTGCAGTCAGCGTGCTGTGATTACCGTTGATTCTGTCGACATGTGTTTCTCCCTTTAGTGACAGTAGTTACTAACTTCCGTATTCTGTAATTTAATACATTTAGTGGAAAATATACTCCAGGTGTATCTGAGCACGGCGTCGCCACTCATTTGAACGGCTCTCTACGAAAGGGCCGGTATAAGATCGTAAACTGGGTGGGGACTCGCATGTTGCCTGATCAGTTTGCTGACAGACTATAACAACATCGACCTGCATTTTCTGGTATAACAAAATTCTTTGCAAGACTGAAGCTTACGTTAAATACCCTTCCGACGTGTGGCCCATAAAATTGGAACAGAAAGGCCACCTGCCCAAAAGAGAGTGATTATCGCTGTACTATCGACACGTGGGTTCCCTGAAAGCTGCGTAGTTGCTCTCGGATAGGTGGGCGCCTGCAGCAGTCTGCATGCGGGCTGGGCTGTGACACCTGCTGGCCTGAGGACTGTGATTTCTACACCACATCACTCCGTTCTCCGCCGTGGATGTAATGTGTATCCGAAAAACAAACCATTGATTCCATTTCATGGTTCCACGTCTTTGCGTGTGGTGTATTTAGTAGTTCACTGCCCATTATAATATACCTGCAGTAAATGTGTTTTAGTTAACTTATTTGAAAATAACACAGGTAAGGACACTAAGGACCTTCCTACAGCGCGCCTCAAACCAAACCACCAATTATCGTAGGAGTAACATATTACACATATCTTAATTATATCGTTGTCTTGATTGAATTATTGTGTATCATTAATGTTGGCAAACTTCCGCGAATGTAGTAATGATGGGAGATAGAATGAATCGCCAGGAGTCACTATTTTAAAAACATGTTGTCATCTCATCATCAGGTATCGACAATAATCAGTTGCTAAAGTCCATTTTCCGAATTTGCTCCAACGACTGCTTGTTGACAGTCTTTTCTGCACTTTGTTTACTGGCTTAATTTTCTCTTACTCTTATGAAGTTCCAAGAAAATGCTGTTGCTTTTCTTTGTTTAAGTCGATATTTGAAAGACGCCTAAAAGTGCATGATCGAATATTGCTCACCGCAGGATGTAAACTTACCGGACATGGACGCGACTCCTTTGTTCTAAAACTAAAGATATATCATCGTTTCCCGACTTGAGTGATTGTTCTTCTTTTTCTGAATCCTTCCTGACTTCAACCTCTATTTATTTATTTATTTATTTTATTTTCACAGGTTTTGCAAAAAAATGGTTCAAATGGCTCCGAGCACTATGGGACTTAAGTGCTGAGGCCATCAGTCCCCTAGAACCTAAAACTACTTAAACCTAACTAACTTAACGACATCACACACATCCATGCCCGAGGCAGGATTCGAACCTGCGACCGTAGCGGTCGCTCGGTTCCAGACTGTAGCGCCTAGAACCGCTCAGCCACCCCGGCCGGCCACGTTTAACAGCCTGATACTTTAATTACAGCTGCAAGTTTGTCTTTTATCCTAAAATGCGATTCTTGCAACTCTTTTCTGTGTGTTTTAACTGATTTAGTTTTATGTTTATGAAACGATACGTGTAACGAGCCCGGATATGCTTGCATGGCTTTGAGAAATTACTTAAAAACGGTGCTCAGATTGGCAGCATCAGCAGCATTAAATCTGGCGCTAGAACTCGATCCAGGTTTCTCTGAATTAATTGTCTTGCAGTATAGCGCTCTTAGTGCTAGGCTTTAGGAACCTTCCACGTCGCTGAGTGAAGGGAATATTTCATCTTACGGAAGATGAAAGGACACGGATAATTCTCTTCTTTCCTTGTGAACTGAGTCGATACGAGTTTAAGACACACCAGTTGACAGGAGAAGTTCTAGACAGGCGAAGAAAGTAAACTCTCATTTCCTTAGCCACTTTACTGAGCGAGGTGGCGCAGTGGTTAGACACTGGACTCGCATTCGGGAGGACGACGATTCAATCCCGCGTCCGGCCGTACTGATTTAGGTTTTCCGTGATTTCCCTAAATCACTCCAGGCAAATGCCGGGATGGTTCCTCTGAAAGGGCACGGCCGACTTCCTTCCCCATCCTTCCCTAATCCGATGAGACCGATGACCACGCTGTCTGGTCTCCTTCCCCAAACCAACTAACCAACCTTAGCCACTTAGAGACCGCGATCAGTGCTTCAGCCGCCGAACTAGGATGGCTTTCCTCATTCGTGCGTTTGAACTGTATTCATCGCGTAGAAAGAATGTTGTGTCTGACATTAAACTTTTTACCGTAGATGGTTGTCATGAGTGGATGCAGAATGCAGTGTTGTTGATAATGACAAGATTGATAACCGTGTTCGGTAGTCAGGAGACTTCTGTTGCAGAACGCAAATGGTACGCTAAATTTAAAGTCTACTCTCGGCGGTCGAGTCATTAGCGTCTGTGTCACATGTTCTCACTTGATGAGACACCGCGGTTAACGTAGGTCGTTGGAGCGTTGTCTGGTAAGTATTAATTGTAATCCGTCTACACTCCTGCTGCTGCTGCCGCCGAAATTCAGGGTGTGTAAACTTATTCCATTATTAGTATTGTGAACAAAAATTCTACTCACGAATACTCCATCGATTCATTAACGTGAACCCAGAGTGAAGGTTTCTGAATCATCATCGCTTGCTAAACCCACACAAGAATTTTCTCACTGTATCCGCACGAGTAACCTTCCACCGAGCCGTTGGATGATTTTAATAAATACACTCTGCAACACTTAAAGGCGAGGTAGCTGAAGTAACTTAATACATTAACCAGTGAATGAAACTGCGGGAGCATGTTGGCAGAGGTCTCACAGCCGTGCACAGAAAACTGGACGTCGCATCGAGGCCCGCGAGAAAGAAAGGCCGCGGTGGGTACGTCACAGCACGTGACACTCCGAAATGCCTTCACAAAAGAAGACAAAGTAAATATTCCAGAATTCGCATCAAGAACAGCTGCCAACATGAGTAACGTAGAAGTAAATATCCTAGGAGTAGTGAAGCAACTTAAATCACTTATTAAAAGCAAGTCTTCTGGTCCAGACTGTATACCAAACGTAGAAGTAAATATCCTAGGAGTAGTGAAGCAACTTAAATCACTTATTAAAAGCAAGTCTTCTGGTCCAGACTGTATACCAATTAGGTTCCTTTCAGAGTATGCTTATGCATTAGCTCCATACTTAACAATCTTATACAACCGTTCGCTCGACGAAAGATCCGTACCCAAAGCCTGGAAGGTTGCACAGGTCGCACCAATATTCAAGAAAGGTACTACGAGTAATCTACTTAATTACAGGCCCATATCATTAACGCCGATCAGCATTAGGATTCTGGTATATATATTTTGTTCGAGCATTATGAATAACCTCGAAGAAAACGGTCTATTGATACACAGTCAACATGGATTTAGAGAACGTCGTTCTTGTGAAACACAACTAGCTCTTTATTGACATGAAGTGTAGAGTGCTATTGACAAGGGATTTCAGATCGATTCCGTATTTCTGGATTTCCGGAAGGGTTTTGATACTGTACCACACAAGCAACTTGTAGCGAAAGCCTGCAGGAGATTTTCACTCTGCAGCGGAGTGTGCGCTGATATGAAACTTCCTGGCAGGTCAAAACTGTGTGCCGGATCGAAACTCGAACTCGGGACCTTTGCCTTTCGCGGGAAAGTGCTCTACCAACTGAGCTACCCAGGCACGTCTCACGCCCCGTCATCACAGCTTTACTTCTGTCAGCATCTCGTCTCCTACCTTCCAAACTTTACAGAAGCTCTCCTGCGAACCGTGCAGAACTAGCACTCCTGAAAGAAAGGAATTACGGAGACATGGCTTGGGCACAGCCTGGGGGATATTTCCAGAATGAGATTTTCACTCTGCAGCGGAGGGTGCGCGGAGGCGCTCTTGGAACTAAAAATGTTCGACGAATGTGCTGGCCTGCCCGTTCCCCCCAACTTAAACCCCATCTATCACGTGTGGAATGCGGTGAGGAGACATACTGCAGTACGTCCACGTGCGCCGATGACGATGCAGCACATGTTAACTGCCCTAGTAGAGGAGTGGAACGCTGTATCACGAGAGCACTTAACCAGCCTTGCAGACAGCATGGGAACACGATGCAGAACAGGCGTTGCCGTTACGTGGTGATCACACAACGTATTAAGAAATATGTCACTCCTTTTGTAATGTCTACGAGACCGTCATGAGTAGCGGTGGCTACAGTGTAATTATTGCCTTTGAATGAAAGTGCCAGTTCTGTTCGTCTCATTGCGTATTTTTTTCATTTAGCTTCTGATCATACTGTACCATTTTTTCCTTTGTATGGTTCAAGCTTCTTCGAGCTATGTTACTTGACAATGACACATCATGCGAAAGTTACTACTTTCCGTAAGTTTTGCACACCAGTGTATTTTCGGAACTGAGAAAGTACCACACGAAGTGACTATGGAGGTTATGTCCAAGGAATCCAAACAACTCATTAGCCATGTATCCCGCTATCGTATATCTTTGTGGTGTAAGATTTTTTTAGATCGTAAATACATTTATGAAGAAGTAGAAACTAAACTCCTCCCGAACAGGCATAAAGGCCCAACGGTACTGACCGGCCGCCGTGTCATCGTCAGCTCATAGGCGTCACTGGATGCGGACATGGAGGGGCATATGGTCAGCAAACCGCTGTTACCGCCGTATGTAAGTTTCCGAGATCGGAGCCGCTGCTTCTCAATCAAGTAGCTCCTCAGTTTGCCTCGCAAGGGCTGAGAGCACCCCGCTTGCCAACAGCGCTCAGCAGACCGTATGGTCACGCATCCCAAAGTGCTAGCGCAGCCCGACAGAGCTTAACTTCGGTGATCTGACGGGAACCGGCGTTACCACTGCGGTAAGGCCTTTGGCATGAAGAAGTAGAAGAGAGATTTAATTCAACTTTGTTGTTCTTGGTGATGAAATTATGAATTTGTAAATAATCGTTTACATAAATATGTAGTAGTACTTAGAAATTTCTGCATACACCTTTGGAAAAATAATGATGTCGATAATACCGCATTCCTTAATTTTTTTATCGTGTCATTGAAGAAACAGTTTCTTACAAATGCTACATTTTCATAACAAGTAATTTAGTTTCGTACTAATGTACAAATATATAGTTTTTACTGGGAACCAAACTCTTAAAAGAGCTCTTCCTGCACATTGGTCCTTTTTTGTGGCACAGTCGCCCCTCTCTCATAGATATCTTAGACAACTTTAATGGCCACATTGAAAATTTAAATTCTTTTACAATTCCGCCCATATTTAACTGAGACACGCGAACACACTAAGTTTCTGAGTTTCATTAACGGATAGTGAAATACTTAATTTGAATAAACATTCCACGTGTTCACTGTAATTAGTTTGTGGTATTGTCTTCCTGAGTAGTCCGCGTCTAGAGCTCAGAAAAGAAGACTATTTTACGTTCGCAATATTTTATCCGAACGGAACCCATCATGATGTTTTTAGCAGAGAACTGCATGTATTGTTGTTTGTTGTTGTCGTCTTCAGTTGTAAGATTTGTTTGATGGGGCTCTCCACGCTAGTCTGTCCTTTATAAGCCTCTTTATTTCTGCCTACATGTACCAGGGAAACACTGTTACTCGTCGTCGTCCGCATCGCAATACGGAAGCCGTTAAAGTCGTCCCGAAGACGCCTGCAGATAGCGTCTCATTTGCCGCACCACTCTCTTAGATTTCCTGCAGTTGTGACTACTGTAGGAACTCCTGCCTTGTTCCAGGATGAAGCTTCTCTTTTTACCAACCCCAAATGACGGGCCTGACGTTTCCGATCTTTGAGCCATATTAGTGACCTGGTAAGAGGCTGTGGCAGGGGGCCAATTGGGCCAAGGTTTGTTAATGGTATGTTATATACGTCCATGACTCCAGTTTCCTGTCTTGTGAGAGGCACATTCTGGCCTCCCAAGGAAGAGGTCGCGATGGCGGGTTTAATTTCCTGTATGTTCATAAACAGGAATTTTGTATTGCTGCTTGTGAAGTTTTAACGCTGATGGAATTAAATATGTTGATGTAGATGAGTTGATTAGTTTTGTTCATAGGGAAGTCTTGAATGACGACTTGCATCTTGATATCATGCATTTTTTTCAATTCATGAATTCTCATCCTATGTTCCCATTTTTCATTTAATAAATACCTTACATTAATTTCATATATAGATAGTAAAAAGCTATTTTTGGTACAGGAATCCATCGATATAAAAATAATCGCTCACCTTCAGGTGAGAAGTGGTTTAAATTCTTCATTATTCATTGTTCGAGGGTTAATTCGCTTCCGTAGTGAATGAAAAATCGCTCCAACTATTTCTTAAGAGTGCCGCTGGACATGTAAAGGAATTTTTAATGGGCACTAGGAAACAAATACCGTTGACATCGCCGAAAATGTCTCTGTTTTCAGTTGAAAGTAATTCTGTTCTTTCGAAACAAGCTGTGAAGGATGCACCATTAGGCAAGTTAGAAAAACATGCAGCAGCAGCAACTGCCAAACTAACGGGTTTTGTGTTTCGACGTCATATTAATTTATTCGCACCTCCATATTTTAGTTCTGTAATACATTATCGTTATCTGATCGTAGAAATGAGCAAAATATGGCTTGCATATTCTTGAGGGCTTAGATCGAATGATTTTTGTGCTCAGTTTGCCATGTTCTTGTATTAATTATGTCATCGTTTGTTTCCAACAAAGAGCCTGTGTCACTCGAATATCATATTTAGAAAGAAAAGTAGACGGCATTTAATTGAAGTAGGAGATCGGTTGGATATCGACGAAGCAGAGTACGTAAATTAATGGAAATGAGCGATTCCGTTTGGGTGTTACTTTGTTTAGCAGTAAAAGCTATTTTAAAGGGGAACGCGTCGCGCCAAAGCTCCAACGCAGCTACATGTCTTTTGGTAATAGTGTTCAGGCAATTGACGCACCGTTTCTGTCCCACTGGCTGACCTAAGGTTCGTGTTTGGTGTAGTTCTTGTCAGTACCGTCCAAACTTCTTAGTCTCCCATCACAGTGTGGGGCCGGCGTCTGTGGCCGTGCGGTTCTAGGCGCTGCAGTCCGGAACCGCGCGACAGCTACGGTCGCAGGTTCGAATCCTGCCTCGGGCATGGATGTGTGTGATGTCCTTAGGTTAGTTCGATTTAAGTAGTTCTAAGTTCTAGGGGACTGATGACCTCAGATGTTAAGTCCCATAGTGCTCAGAGCCATTTGAACCATTTAGCCACAGTGTGGGACTAGCACTCCTGGAGGATGTGATACGGTGAAGAGCTATTCATACTTGCAACTGTGCGTAAAGTGAATACGTTATTTACTCTTAAATATTACGTGTTGCCATCCAGATTATAAAGATGAAACTGTGTCCAGAGAAAATTAATGTGCGTGAAACTTGAATGAACATAAGCGAAGTTAGGGAGTTTACTAATGGAAACAGTAAACAGTAATCTGAAGTAATTTTCCAAAAAAATAAAATAAAGCTCCGCAGCCATTGACATCTCAAAGTCGTATACAACCGACATTTCGGCTGTCTTTGCAGCGGTCCTCTTTAGGATCGCTTAATCGCTGTTAAGTCAGTCTGAAGAGGACCGCTGCAAATACTGTCGTATCTTCGGTTGCATAGTTGTTTTAGAGTATTATAATGATGCTGCCTAACGCAGAAAACGATTTTATTGAGAACACAATAAAGTTCCCGTAACATCATAACTGTACGGCGTAAAACGTAGCAACGCGTAAGGATGGTATCTGGTGTAAGCTGAATTTCTGCCGTCTCAGTAGTAGTTGTGCAACTGCTATCCGCCATCTACGTCACAGCTTCCCGCGCCCACACTGCGAGCACCGTTGAGTCAGTGGCCGGTAGCCTTCAGCGGTACCTAAATTTAAATGCGGAAGAACCTTGCTGGTCGCCGATCAGTTGCCAGCAGAGATGCTTTTCTTTGTGATAATTGCGGTCCCTAAGTGGGCGATGCCTGCTGCCGCAACAGCACGAAACGCCTGTGTGAATTTCATTGCTCCACATTACATTTTACGGAAATATTCTGTATATCCGCCTGCACAAGGTTGAAGAAGGAGGAGGAGGATGAGGAGGAGGAGGAGGAGGAGAAGACGGAGAAAGAAAAGGCACAAGTTGTTTATAGAGTGCTGTTCCAGTCTGAACTTCAACGATTCATTTCTAGCAGTTCCATTTCATAAGAATGTCTTCTGGAGATATCTGGCAAATCATTGCGTGGGCTGTAGTCACTGTAATTCAATGATTGTATCGTTCTTGTATCTGTATTAAGTCAATGTTGTTTTTCGTCTGTTGTGACATTTGCATTGTTCCTTTTCACTGTCTCCGTTTTCTGTTCACTTAGGAATGTATCAATTCAAAAATGGTTCAAATGGCTCTGAGCACTATGGGACTTAACTTCTGAGGTCATCAGTCCCCTAGATCTTAGAACTACTTAAACCTAACTAACCTAACAATTCTCACTCTCGTTAGCATTTGCGAAAATGGCAGATGGAATAACGTTTGTATCAGATAATTGTTGTGATGCTCCAAATTTTGCGGTTGTAATATGTTTCGAAATTGCCCCCAGGTTAGGAATGGAAAGATCTGATCTATACAGGTACTGTTGACGTGCAGTTCAGTGTTCCTTTGGGAGCAGTTGTTGAATTACAAACTGCTATAACTATGTCGTTGCCTAATTTCGGCAAGAAATTTCTCTTATTATTGTACCTCCAGTAGTTGCTTTAACGAAGATGTACACTGACAATGGACGAGCAGCACAGTTGTGCATGATTGACTTTGTCAACAAATGAAAGTAAAGGAATAATTCGAGGGATAGGAGATCGAGAAACGGTGGAATGGATGTGGAAGACGTAAAAGACAGGTTACCATATATTTTGGCAACATACACGACATGAAGTAACCTCACTCATCTGAGATACCTGTTTAATGAAGAGAGGAAAACAGTGTTAGGATCACAGATAAGACTAGCTGTGTGAACGTTGTACCCAACAGTCTTTCATGCAGATCTGGAGGACTAGCGTAACAGTACATTCCAGGAATCGTACGAGTACTGTATAATGTATATGATCACATTTCTCTGGTGCTTAACTTTCTCGACACCATCGCTTCGCATACGGAATGTCTTCGAGTTGCGTTTGTCTGTTTCCCAGGATTCTGTTTTCTATTTTTATTTTGTGAAATAAACTTTCAAGCAGGCTACTTACAATTGTGTAGCGGTGTTTGTATTGTGTGTACATGATGCGTTCTATAAAAAAATGAAGAGCTGGAGTACCGGTTCCTCATCAACATCTTTGTCTCCTTTGCGCTCCCTTACTGTTAAGTGAAGACCTCGCGGCGGTTATTTCATCGCGAGGATGTGGCTGAGGTAGCCACTCCAGTTGATATTCTCCCACAGTTCGGAGTGTAAGCGGTGGAAAGTGTAGTGTGGGAAGCGCGAGCCGGGCGCCAATAGGTGCCGGCTGAGATGGCACGATACGGGTGTTCCGCTGCTGTGACCTTTCGCGCGGCGGCGCGGCCGGGCTTACGAAAACTGGCGGGAAACGGAGCGCGGATCGCGGCTGGCTGCTGGCGTAATCAAGGCGCCTGGCATTTGATCGGACTGTCGTCACGCTGGCTCATTGTGGGGCGCTTGCGCTGCCGATAACGCCCGTGCCGCTTCTTGTGCACTCTACCTGGATTCCGCAGTAGCTGCAACTCTCTTCCGTGCTGCACACCTTGCTAACAATAATTGTTTCCCCACTTCGGCGACGCCGTCCGGTATTGATCAAGTTGTTTCTATGCCGACAATTATGTAAGCTGCTGGTAGCGCGTGAGCTACTCAGTGAGCCCATCTAGCTTCCTGTCCCGTTTCTCTCGTAATGCAATTACTATAACCGTCTCAATGCTCAGACGAATTTCCTTTGAACCATTTTAAACTTTTGCACTATCAATGCACATTTTTTATCCATAATGTCACCCTGAAGAATTTCCTCGAGTGATGAAATATTTGTTCTTCGTGATAAAATAGTAGCTTGTGGTTTACCTTCGCAAATTCGGTCCACTGTCATTACTTCTGATTGTAACATCGAAAGACTCAACACCCTAACGTTCTTAGCTGCAAGACGGATCGAAGGCTGAAAAGAGCGACTCGCCTTTAAAATGGTTTGTCTAGCTACACCAGGCAATATTCTTCCGTATCTCCTTTACTTTTTCAACTTCTTTGTTTTCTTAGTAGTGTACATTTTGTATTTATTTGTGCCTTAGGCATTCCCGCCGAAACTACAATCGTTAACGAAACGGCTATTTTTCCTTTCGTACCTCGTAGACACAAGATTCTTGACGTTCCTGTAAGGTGCTTTTCTTTCTTTTTGATTACTTAGGAGAGATATTCTGACACATCCTGTAACTTACTGAAAAAAAACCGCACACAGAGAAGGTGAACAGGTATCCATCTATCTGCGTAAATCCAACTTCGATTGGCGGTTGGCTTCATTAGGAATAGCCGCAATATCAACAATTAAACAATTTGTGATTTGTTTCTATCCCCAAAGCGTTAGTGAAATCATCATTTTTCAGCCCTCCTGGCTTTCTTTATCCTTGTATTTGCGCAGCAGGGTCATTGGTATTTCAACACCATAAGTTCTTGTCAAATGTTTATCCAGTTTGAGCCTCTATCTTGTTTTTACGGCCTTACCCCTAATTTGATAATCAACGGCCATCCTATTTTGTTTAATGGGTATAAGAAAACAAGAATATAAGCTTATACAGCACATGTTGCGTAGGAATTGTTAACTCGTAGATTATTAACATTTGTTTTGAAGCCGAATGTGTATGTGCTCGTTTAGCTCGCCCACCTTGAAGCAGTCGCAGTAGTACAGTGCAAATCATCACCATAAACATAATTTTGAGCGTCTCGCCAAACTGACTTATCTTTATTTGATGTCTCTCGTGAAGAGTTACTAGGGCCATTCAGAAAGTAAGTTCCGATCGCTTGCAAAACGGAAACCACTGTGAAGATCCGATGAAGCTTTACACAGATGAGTTGGGCAGTGTATTTAGTACGCCCGTCGATCGCGTTACGTCGCTATTTTAATTCTGAGCGCACAGTGAGCACATAAAGATGCCAAAAAAATATTAACTCGCACCAAATACGAATTCCTGGTGAAAAATTTCGTCTGAAGCTATGTAGTTCACATAATGTAACTGTCGTGCGTTTCCTTCTTCAAGACAATTCTCAGCCGCATTCTGCAGGGGTAATGAAGATATTCCTGCAGCGTTTTCGATGGGACGTGTCTGTTCACCCACAATATAACTCTTAAATGGCTCCCTTTGAGTTTCATCCCTGCTCACATGAACCGCTGGCTATGAAAATAACAATTTTGGCACGGACAACGAGCTGTGGACCAGCGTAGAGAATTGTCGGAAAGCACTGGCAGCTACCTTCTATAAAGAAAGTATTTGGAAGTTGGTACAACGCTACGACAAGTGCATAAGTCGGAGCGGCGACTGAGTAGCCGGAAGTTATAGGTAACTGTTGTTTTCACAGTGGTTTCCATTTTGCAGCCGATCGGAACTTACTTTCCGAATAACCCTTGTATTCTGTAAGTTAACCGTCAAAACATAAACAAAATAAAAATGGCCGAAAGACTCATGGATACTAGTCGATTGCTCATTGCGGTTACTATGTTTAACACGACGCTTTTAGCTCATGTACGAAAACAACTCAGAAGATTCTGTGAATAATGACTTCCTACTTTCTCGACGGTCATGTCATAGGCTAAGAGATTTCATTCGAGTCTTTGTTTCGGACGTTTAGCAGGCAGCGAATGCAGAGTGACGCAATGCGTTTGTTTGTTGTGAGTGTGCGAGCGACGAAAGCGAGAGCGCGTAGCCAGTGGAGGGAGATGGTAAAGTAGCCCAAGAGCAGTGGGTTAGTGGCGAAGTGGGTCGCGCTGCTGGCGTAGCGTGACGCAGGGCGGCCTACACCACAGGCGTCGCCAGGGACGCCGCTTACATAAATGTCATGCTCTGTGCTTGCGAGAGGAAAGGGCGGGATGATTATGGAGGGGGGGGGGGGGGGCAAACTCGATTATCATTATTCAGTGATGTGTTTCTCTTAATTTCTGTTTAGAAAATAAGTATAATTCGTCTAGGATATATTTCGAAAATTGTATTTCCGTTTTATTATACATTTCGGCCACAGGACTCACAAATATTTATAGTTATCGGTTTGAACTTATTACCAAGTCATTACCAGATGATTCGAATACGTTACATAGTAACTCGTCAACTGAGTGCCTGCTCACGCCCCTTAACTTCGCGAGCACGATGCTATTCAAATCATCAGACGTCGTGGTAATAAGTCTAAACAGGTAATGGAAACGTTTGTGCGACCTGAGGCTCAAATACACAATAACAAAGCTTCACTAGGCGGTCACTGTGTTTCTATGACACAATATACCTGGTCTGTATAACTTCGGGAACTCCTTTTGTATAATAAATAGAACATGTTCTGAACTTCCTAACAAGCACCAGGCCGATACTCGTCTTCGTAGTGACGTAACGGTTATTAAGATTAGTATACCTTGAGGCTGCTACTTGTTAACGAGGTGTTCCGACCTTTTACAGCGATTCAAATGGTATCCTAAATATGGTACTTAAATTATAGGACTTCTTAGAAACGTGTGTGCCAGCTTATTGAAGCGCAAATGTTACACGTAAGTAACATTCACTGAATGGCATCTACAAGCTTTTAAGTTGCTCAGTCTTTTCGTATGTAGATTATGAGTAGTTACTAATGACAGAAGCTAAATCACGATATTAATCGTTCTCTTCTTCCAGAACGATCCATCAGGAAGAAAGAGACAGAGAGAAGGCGCGCTGTTCGTGGCGCATGGTGGGGATATCCAGTATTGCCAACTCTATCCCTCCAAGGTCGCAGCTTCTAGGCGCTTGCTAAATGCTACTCGCTATGTTTTAATGTGTTGACACGCTCTTGTAGCGCTGTCGTTTCTATTGGAATACTGAACTGGGCGCATAAATGTGCGCAGTTGATGTTTAAACTCGTGATCTGTTGAAGCTGTGTCCTATATTACAAAACAAGCTCTTCCCTATGTCCGCAGTTGATTGTTGAGCTGTGCGAGTTATTTGCGCAATAGCTGTTGTCTTTGTTCAGGCATCCGTAAATGGCAGAATGATGTAAATCTATAGTTTGGAAACGCAACGGGATTGAAGTTGACTTGAAGACAGATCCACCTAAGATTGCAAATAAATTCAATATATGCGTGTAGCGCTTACACAGTAAGAATAAGTGCACGAAATAAAGAGTTTATTTCTACATACAGAATACTCTTTCATTAGATATACATATGTATGATAAAATAATTAATGACAGTTATTAATGAGCTTTTTGTTTTGCAGTGACACGTTTTGCTTTACGGTTACTGGATTTAAGAAGAAATTTGTTGAGACTGAACGTAAAAATTGCTCCATCAGTCCTTATTAGCATCGAATTCTCAAATGTTTCTGTTTGTTTACTTGACGATTTTTTTGCAATTAGAACTGACCGGTTACATAACCTTTCGTGCACACAGTTCCCCCGAAGGTTATGTTCCTTCCTCCAACATTACATGTGCATAATTCCGTCTAACGGTTGTTTCCTAATTTCTTTACGTTTTTCCTTTTTTTACACACACAACGAAGTACGATAATACAAATGTCTACTTAATTATCACCTGTCATCACTGAGCGATATTGATATTAGTAATACATTTTATTTTTGCAAAATTGAGGACTTTGTAGTGGCTGGTTTTGAAATCATGTTGGGTTATGAATGATTGGCTTCTTATGAGGGTGTCAAGATCTATTTTTAAAACCAGCAAAACTTCCTCCGAAAATGGTTTACAGATTTGTTTAAGTTTTTAAATGTGTTATATTTATGGTGAACACTAATTACTCTTACGGCTATAACGACTGTGCTTATGCTTAATTGCATAGATCTATTAATGGAAACAGCGACTTATTCTGCGTTACCAAGCGCTGCAAAATTAATGAAACAAGTACTGAGACTAAAACTTCTACTTCTGATTTTACTACTTCAGATTTTAATGAATCCAATACTGAAACTGCAGTCAGAACTCTCCGCCTCCAGTATTGACACTGTTATTAAAAATTATTTCGTAGAATATTATATACAAAGCGGTGATGATTTCCTGGCTCTGGAACGACTGCTCTTTATTTTGATCGAATGGATAATTTTAAACAACAACTAAACCCACCATCCACACAATTCAGTACAGGTTATTCCATGTTGCGCCGTACCTTCATTTGTACGTGCAGATTGCATGTGAGCTCTTTTTAGCCATTGTAAAATAGCAGTCATCTTTTGACTGCATCTGGAAGAAAGTCAAGGTTAGAACATGATCAAATTTGATTAACATCGAGATGGGGTGTGTACATCATGCTGAGTGATTCAGAAGCGAAACGGTGCGTTCGGAGAATTAAGGTAGTCTAATTAATTGACTGTATTAATATGAGTTATATTCAGAACAGCTACCGAATTTGGTAGTTCTCGTGATGGGATACTCATCCGACTTTACGGTGTAGCAGAGCAAAAACTCAAGCACATTTTGAATGGCTGTTGCTTACTCGATGTGACATTTACCAGATGTATGGTTATATGGCACAGTAAAAGAGCAGCATTATTTCCGTAGCCATAATAGGGAACGAAAAGAGGCACAAATGAGATTAACATTGCTACGAAACTCATACTTGTACAGTTATGGAAACGTGTATATCATATGTGATCAGATGATTCGTGACAATGAAATGGATGTATGAGGCGAGTTTAACTTTCTTAATGTATGACAGCAATCTGATTTAGGAACTTCAGGATCATGTCTGTCGAGTAACTCGTCATATCGTGATACAGATGCTGAATTTAGTGGATGAGGGAACGTGACGTTAATGAAATGCTGTGAGGCGTTTCGCAGTACCGTTAGAATAACTTTCCCACTACTATATTGCAAAGAACTCTCCTTTTATGATCGACAGTGGTAACACTGTCCTGAATTGTCCAAGCTTTTCTTGTGTGTGTGTGTTTGTGTGTGTGTGTGTGTGTGTGTGTGCTCCCACGCGCGCGCGCGCCTGCATGCGTGCTTTTAAGTCCGTAACAATAGTTGTTAAATGAATAACAACTAATTATAAATAGACGCATGCGATCAGAAAGCACATAAATAAGAATATAGAAACACGTGAAAAAATAACCAGATAAATTTAATTACTGCCTGCGTGAACGTAACAGATTCTTAGTGCCAAACAGTAGTAAGAGAGGAGAAAGTGTCCGACTGTTGCTGATTTCAGGTTATATCAATAAGTATTGCTCATTAGAATGTTTGGCGACTTCATTGCTAGACAAAGTGTTAAGTAGTACCGGAGGTAACAGGACGGGGCGCACTACTCGAACTACGACTTATGTCACCAGATAACCAGTACTACACACTACTCGCACGTGGGATGAGCGCTTCCCAAATTCCTCTCCACTCGTCGAGATTTCGTTTTTCGTAACTTTCTTAAAACTTGTTAGGCGCATGCAAGGACGATTCCTTTGGAAAGGACACTGCCGATTTCCGTCACCATCCTAGTACTATCAGAGCTCTAAAGTCTTTTAGAGCAACGGTAAGTTAAACCCTAACCTCCTTCCATTCCTTGCCGTAAGGACTCATCCCGACATCTTTATCAACTAGTTCAGTGAAATCACGGAAAGCCAAACGGGATTGGCAGATGAAAATTTTGAAGTCTTTGCTCCTAAACACAAGTCCAGCGTCTTAACGAATATATCTCGCTCGATGACGCGCCCACAGATGCGAACCAGTCATTCATGAACAAGGCTATTGTTGTTTAATATGCATAAGCGACGTTTCTATGGTGTTACTAGTTCGAATTACTCTGAAAGTTTTTTAGTAAAGTATAATTGTGGAATGGAAGAGGCGTGACCGCAGTAATATATTTTTCTTTGTTCATTAAACGGCAACAATCTGGACACATAATATGAGCGGCTTCGGAGTGTCCACTGCTGCCTTCTTCAGCTTTAAAAATAAGATTATAATATTTTTTAAGCTTTACTAAAATGGAATCAAGTTTCTCTCTTATTTATAGATATGAAGGCGACTGTGAAATGCAGCTGAAACCGGCGAGAGTGTGACTAGCTTGTGATTATAACCATTTAAGAAACAATATACAGCAGTTGTTCTTTATTTCCGTACCGTCGTTTACTGTTGGCCATTAATATTGCAACAACATACAACAAACGTCCAATTAGCTATAAGTGGAGCTTATTACGTGCGCATTTCGGCGCAAACGTACAAAGTAATTAGGAGTAACGCCGTAAAAGTTTAGTTAAAAATCGACATTTCGAGCCATTGCCTATAAGCTGGCAGTACTGTTACCAATGATCTAAGGAATGCCCTACAGGCGGCAGCGTAGTACAGACAAGCGAAACGCAGCCGCAGTACCAGTTACAAGAAGTTTCCATTCTTGCGACATGCACCAAAGAAGAACAGCGTTCTGTCATACATTTTCTGAGCAGTGAAAGTACGTAACTTATTGAACTCCATCGGCGAATGACAGTATGGTGATGCATTTCCATCATTACAGAAAGTGTTTGAGTGGCGTAGAAAGTTCGCAAATGGCGTGATTTCTGTAACAGACGCTCAGCTACAGGGTCAGGCACACCGCGCTGTGACGCCAGAGTCTACTGCAGCAGTTGAAGCCATAGTCATGGAAAATCGCCGTGTGACAGTGGATGAAATAGTTGCAGATCTGAACATTAGTCATGGCTCAGCACTTCACATCATTCATAAAGTGCTGAAGTTTCGCAAACTGTTTGCAAGATGGATGCCACGGCAGCTCACTCCAAAACTGAAAGAGCGTCGCGTTGTTGTCTTTGGAGAACTTTTGCGGCGCTTTGAAGCAGAAGATGATGGCTTCTCCGCTAGAATTGTTAGAAGAGACATAAGCTGGGTACAGTAGCACCAACCCGAAACAAAGACAACAAGTAGGGAATGGCACCATCCCTCTTCATCAAAACCCAAGTAGTTCCTGACGCAGCCATCTGTAGGGAAAATTTTGCTGACTCTGTTTAGGGAAGAATAAGGCGTTGTCTTCGAGCATTGCAAGCCTAGGGGAAACACCATCACCTGTGCGTCGTATTGAAGTATGTTAAAAAATCAAAGATCAAAGCGACGTGGACTTCTGACCACGCGTGTCATTCTGCAGCATGATTATGCTCGGCCCCATACTCCCCATGCAACCATTGCATCCATCGATGACCTGCACTTTGACACTCTACCACATCCACCGTACTCACCGGACCACGCACAGAGTGATTTACCACATGTCTGGACCACTCAAAAAAGAGCGATGGAAGGAAAAATATTTTGTTGCACCCCCCCCCCCCCCCCCCCCCCCACCCTCAGAGGAATCCGTACACTTCCTACGCTCTGGAAGATGTATGTTGAACGGCAGGCAGAGTATGTCGAAAAATTATGCACTTTTGTTCAGTAAAAACAAAAACAACTACGCCGAATATATAAGGTTTTCATGTTGCTTCCCCCCATACATTCTGAATGTAAGGAAAGAGTACGCAGCAGATTTCTCAGTCAGAAATCCTATTCAAATGTTGTTGTGCGATTATTATTGTCCTATGAGGCGTGTAAGAAGGAGACAATACTACCAGCACTTGTCGGAAATGGATAGCGGCAGAGTCTTGGCCTGTCGCGACTGCGCATATCGTTCCGCGATACTGCTACCCGCAGTGGTCGGGATCCACGACTGTCGTGCGAATACGTAATCGATGGGTTCGTTCTCAACTCCATGTCTGATCTCAGTGGCAGCATGTTACTAGCGCCTGAGAGGACATATTATTTGCTTATCCATGAAGAATCGTGTCTTGATTCAGAAAATGGAGTTTGCGGCGAGAGGAGGATGCACACGGACAGTGCGACGAAGCATTGCGTACAACGGACTGTCAAAACTAGTGGCCATTCTTGCGACTTCACTGGTGCAGCAACTGAGAGGCGCGTCCACAATGGTGCGCTCAGTGACAACACTGGGCGTATGAGTGGAACCACGTTGCGTTACCTGACGAGTCCTGGTTCTGCGTGCGACATCAAGAAGGACGTATCCGCGTGTGGAGGTTCTAAGGAGGAAGGATGTTGCCATATTGCATTTGTCATTGTCATAGAGATGTAGAACCTGGTGTGATGGGCATGCAGCATGATTTGCTCTTTCTCACATGGCTTATTGGTAATTGCTACAGCAGGCGTTGCATTTCTGGTACGTTAAGGCCGATGGCTGTCTCGGTGGCGTTATCTTACCACAGGGCTCACCTATCTTGGAAGAGGGGGCTGTTCGACTGTTGCTCTGACCTATACTTTCTACGCATCTCTCATCCATTAAAAACACCTAGCCATGGATTGCCAACAGACTGGTATGCCACCACTTGTCACCCATTGTAACTGATGAAATCTGGCACGGAGTTGGAACTACATGAAATGACATACTCATATCTACAGTTCAAGCTCAGTTCGATTTTATGCCCCGCTAGGTGAAAGCCATTCTTGCTGACAGAGACGAGAGTCACGTGTACTGAATTCCGCACCATGTATATCCCCAGATCACCTGCAAATCTTCTGGGATGCTCCTTACGTGTTCTTGTTCTGTTCAGATTCGGGCGTCCCTTGGGAACAGTGAATCACTGCCTAATCTCTCAAACTGGTGCTGGAACACAGCAAACATAGTAATTACAACATTAAATTCTAATGATCTTTCTCAGGACCCCAAAGATTTGACAACACATTCAACCTTGAAGATCTGTGACTTCAATATCCAACGAATCTCTAAAAGCAAAGAATATCTTTGACGTCTGTGTTATGAGAACAATGCGAACGTAATTATTTTGCAAGAAATGCGCACAAAAAATGACAGAGATCTCCTAAACAGAGGAAAAATCTCACGCTATAAGCTGGTACATGCTCTTCACGATGAACATCGTGTGTACGGAAAGCAACGTATGATAGGATGGACGTAGCCGATTACAGAGTTGTTTTCAAAGGCTGTACAGACAATACTTTTTATCTTGGCAGTGACGGCATGTGGAACTGCTAACGTCAACGTGTACAAACCCCCCATAGTGTACTTGTCTGATTTTTCACTATCCCAGTCATCTATGTTGGAGACTTCAAGCCAACTCTGTTCATGGAGCTATAAGGATGCTGATATAAACGTTAACATCTTACGGGTTTCGTTCTCCTTGAATAATCTATATCTGATTTTTAGGATCCTGATCAGCGAAGTGGCAGAAAGACACATCACCGGACCAATGTTTTGTCAATACCAGTTATGCTAATACTTATGAACTCGCAAATAGGAAGATAATAGACTATTTTCCACACAGCCAACAAGGCCCAGTCTTATTGACTCTGGCGTTCAGGCAACGTTAGTAAGACCAACATTTATCTCAGGGTGGTCTGATCAGTGTGATGAGATATACGAATCAATCAACTTACATGAACTTCTTCAAGCTCTAAATGATCACAGAAAAAGGAAATGGCAAGAAGCTACAATGGTGTTTCGATTTCACCCATTCGAGCCATGAAGATTGGCAACTGATGATGAAAATTGGGTACAGATTCTAAGCCTTAGAGACGCCAAAGCATCATCACTCCAAACGAAATCCCGAAACGCTTATTGCAGAACTCTAAAGCAGCTGTAAACAAGAACTGTACTAGACTTGCGAAGACACAGTTACGACTCAAACGTAGTTTCCCATTCAGAGCTCTTGCGCGAATTCACAAGTGATGAGATGGAAGAAGCTTAGGCAAATGCGCTTATAAACAATGCGGCTCGTTTCGATTAAATGTATCCAGAGTTCCTGAAAAACACAGTTCCCAAAACTGAGCAGTGGTTGTTACAGCTGTACAACATGATCTTGACTACTAGAAAACTGACAACAAAATTTGAGGCTGGAAAAGTAGTAGATGCCAGTGATAACGAAGCATCGCGTTACACATCTATGTCACTGCTGAGTGTAGTTTATAAAGTACCCGAAAGAAATTGCAAAATCGAATCCAATCATTAATTGACAAAGAAACTCCTCTTCAACAGTCCGGTTTTCGTAAGAACTGAAGTTTCTGTGATCAGGTATTGACATTAACACTTTTTATTGAAACAGGCTACCAACGTAAATTAAAGACTGCAGTAGCATTTGTAGGTGTTCTGCCGCATCTGATACCGTATGGCGCCATGGCCTGTTATCTAAATTTGCAGAAATCGTGCCATGCAAAATACTGATTAATCTAATGGAGAACATCTTTAGCAACAGGAGTTTTCAAGTGTTCATTCCTTGGAAAATAATGTAGTGGCTGGAGAAGGCAGAACGACGGGCTACAGCAGGGCTCTGCCGAGTTGCCAACCCTTGCCCAACACTTATGCTAAGGAAGATCCAATTTGTTGACGACCTAGCACTTGCTTGTAGTGCAGCAAATATGGAGGAGGGTGAAGGAGTTTTCAGCACAGATTTACCACGATGGGTGATTACTACAAGATCTCGAAATTGAAGCCAAATCCATCTAAAACACAGGTAAATGCTTACTATCTTACTGTGGTCTCAGAAAATGCTCCTCTGGAACATAAGCCATATCCAAAATAGTTGAGGATAATTTTGAACCAGGCCATCACTGTAAGAACCTCCTAGAAAACATAGCAAACTAAGTGACACCATGATTATTATTATTATTATTATTAGTATTATTATTAGATAACTAGCCCGGTCCTGATGGATTACAAACGTAAATATTCTTGTGCTTGTTCAATGGCACTGGTTTAGTCTGCGGCAGAGTACTGTGCTTCAGCGTGGAAAAACCGTGCATATGTACGCAAAGATGATGAAATCTAAATCAAATAATAGGAATAATTTGTGGCACTACTAAGTCAACACCACTTCCACGGCTGTCTGTATCGTGTAATATTGCACCACTGTCAATTGGACAAGAGGCAGCAGCAGCTGTGAGAGTGTTCCAAAAGTGTGCTGCTCATCAGAACTCGCTTCCGTGTAACCAGCTACAGTATATACATTCTAGCTGACTTAAATCCAGAAAAACACACTGGCCATTGCAAGATGCGCCCCTTGTATACGATGTGTGGCAAGAATGGAAAGAGGTTTGGCAGAAGCTTCCTCCAGCAAATTCTCGCCATGTTACTGATCCTACCAAATGTGTGGATGGGTTTGTTCTTTCCAGGGAACGATTCCGTCCAAGGAATGAAAGATGATGATCCTGTTTGTGTGAATGAGGATGTGGACTGCAGGTTTGCTGTACAAAGTACGCAGAACCTGATTGAAGAGTGTTTATTACGAAAATATCCCGGTGAACTGCATTTGGTCATACCAAGATTTGTGGTATAGTAAAGACACCTAGATATTCAGTCATAAATTTTTTGTGTATTTGTTTATATTCTCTATTTTTATGTACATTTAACTATTGATATATGTGGTCTTCAAATAAGTATGTAAAATGACCATGTAAACCATACAAATACTAATAACGTGAAAATTTAATTATGAATTTCTCCTACTGTTCTTAATATGAGCAAAAAAAAAAAAAAATTTCGTTACATTATCGGTGCTGCAGTTTTAATGGTAACTATGTGTAATCGATAATTTTTCGTCGAGTGTGTGTGTGTGTGTGTGTGTGTGTGTGTGTGTGTGTGTGAGAGAGAGAGAGAGAGAGAGAGAGAGAGAGAGAGAGAGAGAGAAATGGGGTGGTCAGGAACAGAGGAGTATCCTGTAACGTAATGCATTAGAGATCTAAACATAACTTACCTTAAATCTATCAGTTCCCCTGATGTGTGATGGTATCTGTTCTGGAATCTAAGTGTTGACGTCTGAGTTCAAGGAGAAAGTTAGTTTGGATGTGGCCTTGTGAAAGGGCTGCAAAACTTTCCTTCGCGCAGATGACCCCTTTGTTTCTGATGGCTGCCCTTGCTATGAAAATGTATAATGAAAGACGGTGCCGTATCCGAGGTCTCTCTGAAGAGAGACGGCTTGCTGGCGGCCCTGTTTCTGAAACTGAGTCGCAGTTTTACTTTCGCACAGTGTGGTTGTGGCGCTCGTAACTCCGGGCCGGAGCGGTAGCCATGAATGTCCCATAAAACTGAATGTACAGCGGACGATCGCGACGGGCCCTCCTCTGCGAATTGGGGCGGAAATAATAGGGTGGTGGCGGAGGCGGCCGCCAGACGCCGCCCCGCACCCCAGCCAGCGGCGGCGCGGGAGACTGCGCAGCAGTGTCAGCATAGCACACACACACACACACACACACACACACACACACACACAACAGTCAGACGTTTTATCCCGTGCGACTGATTCCTTGTCAGTGTTTATCGCCAGAATATCGAGGAGAGATTATTTTACGAGGACAACGAGAAAAATTTTCCACCTAGTGACGAAAGATTTTACGTCAGAAACGCCCATACTTTTTCGTGTCGATCTGTTTTAAGTGAGTATACCTTGTCCAACATTTTTTTAATTGAGCAGATTCTAACCGTGAAATGCTGTTACGGGAGTCTTGCAGAAGTGCCCTCTACGGCTGTTATATGTTTTTCTTCTTTCAGTGGTTGCGAAACTAGGTAAATGGGATGAGTATTCCGATAACATCTTTTCTCCATTGCCGAAGTAAAACAAAACAAAGGTGCATTACTCTGAAAAAAAGTTTCTTCTCTTTTCTCTTGCAGTACCCACCTTTCCTCTCCTCTCAGCTCGTTTACTGAACTTGGGCTGTTTTTCCTGGTTTGAGTTTGGACTGTTAGTTTCGTTTGATGGCAAAACAAATAAGTGTATTTTTGGATTGCAATAGAAGATGGCAGGTTACTACTTATACAGTTTGAATTTTTACATTTCCTAAGCTAGAATGACACTTCTCGTACCCATAACATAATAAATTGCTGTGTGTTTCGAAGAAAATACGTCTATGTGGTGAAGTGGTGTTCTGATATCTCCGATATGGACGCTATCCAATATCTCCAGAATGAAGCATAGTATTGTTTATGAATAAAACATAGTGTTGTTTATCAGAACAAGATTCGCTGGCTTCAGAAAAAGATGAAGAAAAACATAGTCCGTGTCTAGTGTTTCGGAGGTAAATGGAAAGCATTATCTTAATATTAAATGTTGTATCAGTATCAAAAAAACTGGTGGCTAGCTAGCATCTCTGGAATTAACAGCAGTGAGAGTGCGCAGTAGTCGGCCGTTGTGGCCGAGCGGTTCTAGGCGCTTCGGTCCAGAACCGCGCTGCTGCTACGGTCGCAGGTTCGAATCATGCCTCGGGCATGGATGTGTGTGATGCCCTTACGTTAGTTAGGTTTCAGTAGTTCTAAGTCTAGGGGACTGATGACCTTAGATGTTAAGTCCCATAGTGCTTAGAGCCATTTGAACCATTTAGAGCACAGTGTGTTTCTTATAGGGTGTCTTTAGATACGGTGACATGTTGCACGCAGTTTCTCTCTGTTCCGTTAGGAAAATAACCTTAAGCCGTAAAGATAACATTTTAGTTGTCCTTCTATTCTCATTGAATATGTTGGATAACGTGAGGAAATGACATCATACTTGAGGTACTTGCAGTAAAATAAAATGAGGACTATCGATTGAGGTTAGATTTGCTTTCAGCTGCGATACACATCTCTGTAATGTATCACTGTAGTCCGTAAATCTATTTTTAAACAAATGTACAAACTTTCTGAGAAATAATAGCTTTTTTTTTCATGAGAATTCTTCAGTTCTGTAAGGATATAGTGGTTACTGGTACATATTATGAGAACAATAAAAATTATCTGGGGATGTCAGTGAAAAACTGTATTTTTGCGTCAACACTGTATTTAATTTTACATGTTCAAATGGTTCAGATGGCTCTGAGCACTATGGGACTTAAAATCTGAGGTCATCAGTACCCTACAACTTAGAACTACTTAAACCTAACTATCCTAAGTACATCACACAGCCATGCCCGAGGCAGGATTCGAACCTGCGACCCTAGCGGTCGCGCGGTGCCAGACCATAGCGCCTAGAACCGCTCGGCCACACAGGCCGGCAATTGTTTACATGTAATCCCGCCCAGCACACTTCCTGTCTTTTTTCCGTATAAAGTATACCAAACTGGAAAATTTGTAGAACATACATCTATAGTAGCTATAATGTCTTCGTTGGACTCTACACGTTTTAAAATCTTAACTGCTTAACTTTAGGAATAGTATAAGTTACAAGATTACACATCCGGTGAATGGTATGTATTTCAAACATTATGGACTTCAAAACATTAAATTTTCCTACTGCTCAAGCACTGTTGTTTTTTTGAAAGAAGATTATTCCTCTTTTTGCCTATGCAGTCCATGACTTTTGTCATGTACTCGTATTTTATCGCCCAGTTGGTCCAGGCGGCTTGCGCAGTACGCGCCAACTATTTTATAGCATTTGTAACATGGTCGATAATAAGCATCCCGTTTCTGTCCCAGAAATTTCTGTCTTTTGTCTTTTCTGCAGATGAAGGAGAATTAACCATTTTTCGTGCGTTTCCCGGCTACAACTCGTCACTTTGATTGCTGTTCCATTCGCTCTCTTTCGTGCATTTCCCCCGGCCACAGCCCACAGTTTTGATTGTTGTTCCGTTTCTGGCGTGAAATGGTGATCTCATGTCCACAGTAACAAAGCGAAATGACGGACAAGCTTGATTCTTGTAGAAACGATTTAAAATTACTGAGAAATTCGCTTCCCGTTTTACTTTTGAGCAGCATTCAGGAAAAGTGGCACGCACACTGGGCATAGCTGCCTCGTAGTTAATTATCTACGTGAAACTCTGCGTGCGAATTCCGTGAGCTATCCTTACACCTGTGAGCTGCTGTTGGTGGGTACCGTACTGTACACTTCCTCGGTGGTTTCACCTATGAGTGCACCATAAAGTGGGTCATCCAGGGTACGTCGTCACAGCAAACGTGCTCCGCGTGCAGACGGTGAGCTCTGGCCTGCGAGCAGCGAGTACTGTACCCCTCCATCGACAAAAGGGCATGGAGGGGACGGAGCCGTGTGGAGATGTGTCTACAAGAAATCGATCCTGAGGGGAAATGCTTGGAGAAATCTAGGCTTTTATAATCCCTGTCGTGTTATAGATCAGTTGCGTCAAGCTGCGGATCATTACTGCAAGATTTTTCGATTTTCCAATTTGATGCGCTACAAATCCTGATTTTTCCCCAGTATGAATGGTGTTCTATTTGTAGATACATAAACTAATAAATTACACTACAATCTACGCTTTGTACACTTTGCTTAACGGTGTTAGAAATGTCGCATCCAGCTGTGTACCTGCCATATCTACACTTCCGTAAAGCGCCAAAGAATATGCAGCAGACTCTGTAGAAAGATTTTACAAACTGTCTCTGAACGTCGTCTGCAGTAACCTGTGTGGGATACGTGATTTTCATGGTTGATAAACAGCACCACTCGAAACTGTTCTACCTAAAGTGGACATATATGTTCAGCTGCAACTGCTAAGTATTTTTCCCCCCTAAGTCGCCATCCTTGAAATGGCACAAGGACCTTGATAAAAATAGTGCAGTTTTGCAGGTCGTCCGAACGGCACATTCACTTCATTATTCATCATTAGCTTCTTCTTATTCTCCTCCTCCTATTCTTCACCGTGATAAAACATGCGATGCCTGTATAAATTGAACCTCATGAAAGTGTTCAGCGTATTACAATGCACTAAACATATTCGAATCCATCTTGTTATATAAAATGATGAGATCCCTCGCACTGCGGATTGAAGTGCAAATACATTGTCGGTGTTATCCAGTTCTAACATGACACCACTGTCAAAATTGACCCACACGTACTTCACAGTTCTTCCGTGTTGTCACGGCCACAAGATGCGCGCGCATTTCCCTCTCTCCATACCGCGCCGCAACTGCACTGCTCTCGTGAGCAGGCGCGAGTGCTCACGCTTAAAATCTGCATATTGTTAAGCCCTCATGTAGACGAGAAGTACAGTCGCATTTAAATTTGGCCGCTCACTTCTTGACTGTTGAAACTGAGTCACCATACTTATAAACATACATCAACGTAAAAGGGATAAAGAATTTTATGATGACACGCTATCCCTGTTTATTCATCTGCTTGAAATATACACACATGACTATTGTAGAAAGCCGTATATACTGAGCGAGGGGGCGTAGTGGTTAGCACACTGGACTCAAATTCGGGAGGACGGCGGTTCAAACCTGCGCCCGGCCATTTCCGTGATTTCCCTAAATCGCTTCAGGAGAATGCCAGGATTGTTCCTTTGCAAGGGCACGGCCAGCTTCCTTCCCCATCCTTTCCTTACCCGACGGGACCGATGACCTCGGTGTTTGCTCCCCTCCCCCAAGTCAACCAACCAACCAAACCCTTATGAATAAAATTAAACAGCAGGAAAATGTAACTGCCCGTACATGATTTGCGTCAATGAACAACGTGTAACAGCATAGCAAAAATAAAATTTCAATTATATGGTGCTAGTCCTATGCCATGCCAAGGAAGTTTCTCCTTGCACTAGTAAATACAGTGGCTGTACATTGCTCCACGTGTTTTGACAATAGAAGAACATACAACGTTCAAGAGGATGAAATGTAGACATCGACATGTCTGCAATAGTAAGTTCCTTTTTAAGCTCCCAGGAACAAAAATGTTTATTTTGCACACAGAAGTGGCATGTGAAGAAAAAGGGGACTGTACACGATTAAATTCGCCACTGCGGGTACTGGATTAAACACCGTACTGATTCTCTACATAAGGACTGGTGTCTATCTCGTGCCTGTGTATTACTACAGGGTGACAATTATTGACCTGTATGAAATAAAATCGTCATAACTTCTGGTCGGTTTGCGTCAGGACCTTCAAACTGCACGGTTGGCCGCGGGGCATGACGTGAATTAGTATGCGCATGCGCACGCGCCTTGTTGTTGTCAACCATTTGCACGTGAAAATGTCACGATAGAGCGTGCCTGAGCGTATAGCGCTTGTGGCCTAATATGCGAGCTGTAACAGCCCATTTGCGGCTCAGACGAAGTACGCGACCGAGTTCAGAAGACAACCTGTCAAAGTGTGCTAACAATCAAAATATTGACTCGCAAGGTTCGGAGAACGGGTTGTGTTCGTGCTGACAGTGTTGGCAATGTCGGTCGTTCAAAACGGGTGAAAACGCCAGGAAACGACCAGAAGGCACTCGCTGTTTTTCAGAGCAGCCCCAGCAAATCGATCAGACGAGCTGCACAACAGGGGGGAATCAACCGGGAGACACTGCGACAAATTGTTGTTGAAGACCTGCATCTCTTCCCATACAATATTCAAACCAATCAACAATTAAGCCCCAGCGCCATGGAAAAGCGGTTGTTTATCGCCAGCACTGTTGTCCACAGAATTGACGAACGGGACTTTGATGTGAATATGGTTTGGTTTAGCGACTAAACCCACGTTTATTTGGATGGATTCGTCAATAACCAAAATTGGCGATCAAGAAGTCTCTTCACCCTCAATGGGTGACTGTGTGGTGTGCAATGTCCAGTCACGGAATAATCGGTAGGATATTCCTTGATGGCACGGTGACTACCGAACGGTACGTGAAGGTTTTGGAAGATGATTTCATCCCCATTATCCAAAGTGACCCTGATTTCGACAAGATGTCGTTCATGCAAGAGGGAGCTCGGCCCCATCGAAGCAGGAGATTGTTTAATGTCGTGAACAGCACTTTGGGGGACCGCATTCTTCTGGGGTACCAGAGGCCACTGGCATGAGCCTCGATTGGCCGCCATATTCTCCGGATCTGAACCCATACGACTCCTTTTTGTGGGGCTATATTAAAGACAGGGTGTATAGCTATGACCTCAAAACGATTGCTGAACTAAAAACAGCCATTCAGGAGGTCATCGACAGCATCGATGTTCCGACACTTCAGCGGATCATGCAGAATTTCGCTATTCTTCTGTGCTACATCATCGCGATTGATGGCAGGTATATCGAACATGTCATAACCTAAACCTGAGTATCTGCAGTAACGTTTAGATGTTGAATAAAATGTGTGCAGGTCTTAGTTTGTAACTAATTTACGTCTTTTATTCATATAGTTCAACTATTTTCACCCTGTTTTAAATCAAGCGGCACGAGAATGTGAGGTGTGATTGCAGATTTTATTTATTTATTTATTTATTTTTTTAAAAAAAGATAAAATATGTCCAGCAGAACTGTGAGGCTATTTTGCTTCTATAGTCATCTATTTTACTATTACCGTCATATTTTGAAGCAGTTCGCCCGCGCTTTTCTTCGATAATATTGAAAGTCAACAGTTATTTGTAGAACGTTTCGTGAAGAAATCTCGTAGAATCAGGGGTGTTTAACCTGATAAATAATAATTTATGTATTTGCTTTGAGTTGATTTTTTATGAATTTTTCGTATTTTTACGTTTCACTTGCAAATACAACTTTTAACGTTTTACAAGATGGTATTATACACGTGATGTGAGCTGCAAATAGTTTCCTTGAGCTTGGCGTAGCAGCAACGGGGACTGCTACGCTGTCGCTCGATTGCGCCGTGCTGTTGAAGTAATCGGCTGCCAGCCGCGAGATAAAAACGGCCCGCGGCGAAGTCGGTCACGGACGTATGTAGAGAACCGCAGCCCGCCGCCGCACCAGCCACCAGTGGCCGCCCATCCACTGCAAGCCGCCTTTATTTTGTTTAGGCACCGCAGTGCGTAATACCAAACATTAACTGTCCATTTCCGTGGTAATACACTCCTGGAAATTGAGATAAGAACACCGTGAATTCTGTGTCCCAGGAAGGGGAAACTTTATTGACACTTTCCTGGGGTCAGATACATCACATGATCACACTGACAGAACCACAGGCACATAGACACAGCCAACAGAGCATGCACAATGTCGGCACTAGTACAGTGTATATCCACCGTTCGCAGCAATGCAGGCTGCTATTCTCCCATGGAGACGATCGTAGAGATGCTGGATGTAGTCCTGTGGAACGGCTTGCCATGCCATTTCCACCTGGCGCGCAGTTGTACCAGCGTTCGTGCTGGACGTGCAGACCGCGTGAGACGACGCTTCATCCAGTCCCAAACATGCTCAATGGGGGACAGATCCGGAGATCTTGCTGGCCAGGGTAGTTGACTTACACCTTGTAGAGCACGTTGGATGGCACGGGATACATGCGGACGTGCATTGTCCTGTTGGAACAGCAATTTCCCTTGCCGGTCTAGGAATGGTAAAACGATGGGTTCGATGACGGTTTGGATGTACCGTGCACTATTCAGTGTCCCCTCGACGATCACCAGTGGTGTACGGCCAGTGTAGGAGATCGCTCCCCACACCATGATGCCGGGTGTTGGTCCTGTGTGCCTCGGTCGTATGCAGTCCTGATTGTGGCGCTCACCTGCATGGCGCCAAACACGCATACGACCATCATTGGCACCAAGGCAGAAGCGACTCTCATCGCTGAAGACGACACGTCTCCATTCGTCCATCCATTCACGCCTGTCGCGACACCAGTGGAGGCGGGCTGCACGATGTTGGGGCTTGAGCGGAAGACGGCCTAACGGTGTGCGGGACCGTAGCCCAGCTTCATGGAGACGGTTGCGAATGGTCCTCGCCGATACCCCAGGAGCAACAGTGTCCCTAATTTGCTGGGAAGTGGCGGTGCGGTCCCCTACGGCACTGCGTAGGATCGTACGGTCTTGGCGTGCATCCGTGCATCGATGCGGTCCGGTCCCAGGTCGACGGGCACGTGCACCTTCCGCCGACCACTGGCGACAACATCGATGTACTGTGGAGACCTCACGCCCCACGTGTTGAGCAATTTGGCGGTATGTCCACCCAGCCTCCCGCATGCCCACTATACGCCCTCGCTCAAAGTCCGTCAACTGCACATACGGTTCACGTCCACGCTGTCGCGGCATGCTACCAGTGTTAAAGACTGCGATGGAGCTCCGTATGCCACGGCAAACTGGCTGACACTGACGGCGGCGGTGCACAAATGCTGCGCAGCTAGCGCCATTCGACGGCCAACACCGGGGTTCCTGGTGTGTCCGCTGTGCCGTGCGTGTGATCATTGCTTGTACAGCCCTCTCGCAGTGTCCGGAGCAAGTATGGTGGGTCTGACACACCGGTGTCAATGTGTTCTTTTTTCCATTTCCAGTAGTGTAGTAGTAGCGATCCGTTCATTCTCTGTTAACTTTTTCGTGAATTACCCGAATCATTCTCGATGAAACCTAATGTTGATAGAAATCGAAGTGTCGACTGCCTTTGAAACCTGTTTTTGTTTTTTTATTTTTATTTTTTTTAAGTCGGCAAGCCGCATTCTTTGCTTCTTTGCTTCTTTGCTTATTTGAGCAAATGATACACTTTAATAATTCTAGAACTTTAAGACTAACAGAGTGTTAAAAATCATGTAAAATATGTGAAACATCTTGAAAATGACCGTCAATGAACGTCTCAATAATTCTACGATGCATGTACATTAATTATGTGATCTAGTGTAACGTCCACTCATCGGCCTGTTCCGTCTGTATTGCAAATTACAGTTGGTGAAAAATTACTGACTCAAGACAAAAATGTATTATTTACATTTCTTATTTCTGTTATAGTTTTTTGTATTGTAATTGCCGTTGTCTCTTCGTGTAATACATCGCGTTAAATATGACTAGTCCTTCCCATGCCTTAATATCCGGAAAATTTAGCTCTTTGGTGTTTCAGTTCCCTGACGTAGAACGGCAACTGTACGGAAGCTATTTTATATCGCCGTCATGTTTCGCTGTTGACTCCAAGCATCCGTAACTTATTAAGTGGTTCTCAGTCAAAAGTATTAATTTCTTGATTTTAAATAGGTATTAAATGGATAATGTACTACATTGTATCCACTAACACGGCAACATGACATGTGATTCTACCTCACAACGAACACATTTTGTAAAAAAAAAAATTCTTGAAAAGCAGAAGATGGCAGCACAGTCTGTCGAAACCAGTTTTCTAAGATAAAGAAGAATTTATGCACTCTTGGCTATAGAATTTTTTTTTTTTTTTTACTAAATAGGTGCATTTCGCACACTAGAACGGATCGGTTATGACAGAACCGCTTGGAAAAACACACAGCGGGAAGCTTTGAATCGTATCCTTTTATTTAATTATATGGTTCAAATGGCTCTGAGCACTATGGAACTTAACTTCTGAGGTCATCAGTTCCTTAGAACTTAGAACTACTTAAACCTAACTAACCTAAGGACATCACACACATCCATGCCCGAGGCAGGATTCGAACCTGCGACCGTAGCGGTCGCGTGGTTCCAGACTGTAGCGCCTAGAACCGCTCGGCCACTCCGGCCGGCATTTAATTATAGGTTTTAACTGATCCGTAGGATCTCCGTCTGCGCTGTTATCCGAGAGATAGTTTTAATGGTTGTTTTAATAATATTGATGGATTCTTTCGTCACAACTTGATACAACAATATTGTATTTAAGGTTAATAACAAGCGGCCTGGGTTTTCTTTACGAACCAGTTTTAGCTCCTTAGGCTATTATCAAGTGACACACGACTAAAAACGTGATCAGTAAGTAATTTGTTACTACAGGCGAAGGTTTTAGGATCAGCAGAAGACTACGGCCTGTGAAAGTTCTTTAACAAGTCTTTTTTAAGATCTAGGACCACATCCTAACTTTTTTTAAATGTTGTAATAAAAGCACGCGATTACAACATCGATGAATTTATCGAATTTATTTTCTAAAATATATGTGATAAAACTCTTTTCAGTGTAATAGTTATCTATAAACGTTTGGTTCAGCACTCTAACTAAACATTGACCACCCACGAAGTCCATTCTGAACATTCCACGTCCTGCCGAATCCGTTTCCTACAGCTCTGTCGCCTAACACAGGGGTAGCCAACCGTTTCTACTTGCCGCCCACTTTTGTGTCTCTGTTAGCAGTAAAACTTTCCAACCGCCCACCGATTCCACAATAATGGTGAGGTACAAAGTAGGGAAATAATTTTACTTTATAAAATTTGTAAAACATGGTTACAGCGTTTAACAATAATTACTTACAATATACATAATGTCAAAATTTTATGAAACCTAATGAAAATGTTTTAGAAAATGCGTGTTAACTTTTCTGTGTCGAATCTTACACGTTTATTCCGACCGGTTTGAATTGTCAACAATCATCCAGGGAAAAGCAAATTTCACGTAAACGTATTGTTTTCTGCCTTTTTACTTGATGATGGTTGATAGCCGACACGGGTCGAAATAAATGTGTAAAATTCAATACAACAAAATTGACATGCATTTTGTAAAATATGTCGCTTTTAAAAATGTTTGAATCCTAACGAAAATATTCTAAACGGATACCGCCCTGTGTGAAAGATAGAATGCTCACTAGTGGGCGATAGGAACCAGGTTGACTACCACTCCTGTAGTAGCAGGCTCCGCACTTAACCCTCATTTTCCAGCATTCTTCCCCTGATAGCGAAAATCACCAACAGCCGCAAATCAGCACACGAGACCTGAACAGTTCACTATACAGTAAACATTAAGCGATTGAGTTTGCTCCAACCTGAGCAAATAGTCCCTCTGAAATACTATGCCCTCAGGCACCAAGGACAGTAAACTTCTGGGACCAGTTCTGACGTACCCTAGTTTCCAGTGTCGTCACAAGAACCCCTGATGGCTAAGCAGACGTACGCGTAATGGGGAAACCACAGTATATCTCAGGAACTTACAGGGTGTTTCAAAAATGACCGGTATATTTGAAACGGCAATAAAAACTAAACGAGCAGCGATAGAAATACACCGTTTGTTCCAATATGCTTGGGACAACAGTACATTTTCAGGCGGACAAACTTTCGAAATTACAGTAGTTACAATTTTCAACAACAGATGGCGCTGCAAGTGATGTGAAAGATATAGAAGACAACGCAGTCTGTGGGTGCGCCATTCTGTACGTCGTCTTTCTGCTGTAAGCGTGTGCTGTTCACAACGTGCAAGTGTGCTGTAGACAACATGGTTTATTCCTTAGAACAGAGGATTTTTCTGGTGTTGGAATTCCACCGCCTAGAACACAGTGTTGTTGCAACATGGCGAAGTTTTCAACGGAGGTTTAATGTAACCAAAGGACCGAAAAGCGATACAATAAAGGATCTGTTTGAAAAATTTCAACGGACTGGGAACGTGACGGATGAACGTGCTGGAAAGGTAGGGCGACCGCGTACGGCAACCACAGAGGGCAACGCGCAGCTAGTGCAGCAGGTGATCCAACAGCAGCCTCGGGTTTCCGTTCGTCGTGTTGCAGCTGCGGTCCAAATGGCGCCAACGTCCACGTATCGTCTCATGCGCCAGAGTTTACACCTCTATCCATACAAAATTCAAACGCAGCAATCCCTCAGCACCGCTACCATTGCTGCACGAGAGACATTCGCTAACGATATAGTGCACAGGATTGATGACGGCGATATGCATGTGGGCAGCATTTGGTTTACTGACGAAGCTTATTTTTACCTGGACGGCTTCGTCAATAAACAGAACTGGCGCATATGGGGAACCGAAAAGCCCCATGTTGCAGTCCCATCGTCCCTGCATCCTCAAAAAGTACTGGTCTGGGCCGCCATTTCTTCCAAAGGAATCATTGGCCCATTTTTCAGATCCGAAACGATTACTGCATCACGCTATCTGGACATTCTTCGTGAATTTGTGGCGGTACAAACTGCCTTAGACGACACTGCGAACACCTCGTGGTTTATGGAAGATGGTGCCCGGCCACATCGCACGGCCGACGTCTTTAATTTCCTGAATGAACATTTCGATGATCGTGTGATTGCTTTGGGCTATCCGAAACATACAGGAGGCGGCGTGGATTGGCCTCCCTATTCGCCAGACATGAACCCCTGTGACTTCTTTCTGTGGGGACACTTGAAAGACCAGGTGAACCGCCAGAATCCAGAAACAATTGAACAGCTGAAGCAGTACATCCCATCTGCATGTGAAGCCATTCCGCCAGACACGTTGTCAAAGGTTTCGGGTAATTTCATTCAGAGACTACGCCATATTATTGCTACGCATGGTGGATATGTGGAAAATATCGTACTATAGTGTTTCCCAGACCGCAGCGCCATCTGTTGTTGAAAATTGTAACTACTGTAATTTCGAAAGTTTGTCTGCCTGAAAATGTACTGTTGTCCCAAGCATATTGCAACAAACGGTGTATTTCTATCGCTGCTCGTTTAGTTTTTATTGCCGTTTCAAATATACCGGTCATTTTTGAAACACCCTGTAGGTTCTCATTGAATTCACATATGCTTTGCCCGAAATCACGTCCTTTCTGTATGAAAGAGCTTTCACTCCTCGGGGTTTTAATTTTACAAAGGCACGTGATTAACGTTGATATGAAGCAGAAACACTCAGCTAGTACACAGATTGTAGGATAATCCGTGCAGACTGTCTTAACGACCAAGGCTGTATTCAGAATCTTAATTTATTTAAATCGTATCAGATAAATTGTAGCCTACTACATTAGTCCCCCTCTGCCTTGTGAAAGATCAGTCACAAATAGACTCTATAGTATGTGAAGCAAATAGAAGCCAAATTCTTTTTAAATACGCAGACACCTGGGGATGGTCCTCTGAAGGAAATAAATACTCGACCTGACGGGTAGGTAAGTTGTCCTTATCTCCTCTTTGAAGCGTACGCCGATTCACCTCACTTTTCTGGATGTGGACCTTGATGTAGGTTTCATCATGTGTTGCTGTTGAGTACCATTTTAGCTTTGTTCATCGGTGTTCATTTGAGCTCAGAGTACTTACAGTCTTAACTTTCCCTTCGTAAGTATCCACACGGTACGCTGTTTATGACAGTGGCCTTCCTAGTTTGTTGAGATTAAGTCACAAAAGTTTGTATTCATGATATGTGGACAAAATTGATTTAAAATGTTTTAAAACGCATATGTTATTACAAATAAAGTCTACCGTGCAGTTCTGGTAGATGCCTTACGTACGATGAAATAGGGGGATGAGATTATTTGAGATGAAACTTTTTAAAAGTACTGCAATGTTTGTTAGAATTCGCGCAATTTGGAAGCCTTTTGTTCGTCGTAGTTGTCGAGTGAGCAGTTTGTTCTGGTTACTTTTCATGTGCATTACCGCGCGCCCTCGTTAGTCTTTTCACGTATCCATATGCACAGATGGTTTGGTGGCCAATTTGTTTTAACACTGTGACTTCGCTCGAAACAGCGGGTGAATTTATTAAAAAAAAATTTCGTATACTAGTAACCGACACTGAGATACACCGCGTCAGAAGCAAGGCGGCGTCAATTAGTAGATAAACTGGACCAAAATAACGGCGCGGCGCAGTGCGGTGTTGTGAGGCGGCGCGCGTGTGGCGTGTTTACACGGTCGGGGAGCCAGCGACACGCGTGACGCAGTTGATGGAGGTCCGGGCCGTGCCGCGTGCCGAAATAGCTGCGCGAAATCCTGGCCAGCGCGGCGACCGGCAGTAGCCGCTTGCTGTAAAAAATGTAGGTCTGCGGGAGGACTCATTCACACACATGTAGTCGACACGTGCCGGCGTATCGTCAGTCAGTTTCGAATCTCTTTCACTGCATATTAATGATGTTCCGTAGAGAGCAAATGCAGCCAGTTCCTAACGCGATGATTTTTGTACACTGGCGGCCATTAAAATTGCGACAGAAAGAAGGATAGTAAAAAATATAAATTTGCTAGGGCTTTCGGGTCACTTATGACAAACTGCATGTTCGTTTCTGTCTCCGGATTTTCGACCGACGTTTGTCTGGTGATTTTTCTGACGCTTCGCCAGCACGAGTAGCAGGCATTATCAAAGGTTCACCCTCCACCACCAGCAATGGAAGGTGAAGATTTGACAATGTCAGCCATTCGTGCTGGTGAAGCGTCAGACAAATCACCAAACAAACGGTGTCCGAAGAACCAGAGACAGAAGCCAACATGCAGTTTGTCGATAGTAAAAACGATAGCAAACAACGAAATTTTACGCATTCTTTATTTATTTGTGTAGGACACTGTCATCGATGTTAAGAGACCATAAATGTAACACCTGCCGCCCAACTTGCCAACAGACGTTATCATGTTTGGTACTCAATGATATCCTATACGATCATGCCAGGCAATAAGCTGATATGATGATCACGAATGCAGTCTGGCGACTTTTTTTCTCCCCGGACCGTTCACACAGAGAGAATTCCTTCTTGATGCTGTACGCAGAATCGGGACTCGTTTGAAAAGACTACGTGGCGCCGATCTTGTGCCTCGATGTCCAGTGTTGTCGAGGGGCCTACCACTGTCAGCGCGCCCCTCTGCCGCCGCAACAATGGTCGCTGTGCTGACAGTCCGTGGTGCGCCAGGCGTCATCACATTGTCCGTGTGGGTACTTGTTTCGCTGCATACCAGCCCATTTCCTGACTCAATGTGCACGACGTGGCTGTGCGATGCTGCACTACCGACAGAACGGTACGTCCATCCTCTCGTCCGCTAAACACGTCTGGCCGTCGGCCTCCTGCATCGCACTGAATATGTGGTTCCTGAATGCATCCATTCCATATTCGCATGACAGTCTTGCGATCCCGACCAACGCGAGCACCTATCTCAGTAAGCCATGATCCTGTCACTGTCGATTACTGCTATGTACTGGTAGACGTTTCTGCTTCTTTCAAAAGCCATAAAACAACCTTCCCAGAAACAGGCAAAATTAAAATGTGATTTCTGATTGAGGAACCCGTAACTTGGTCTTCCCTGATCTACAGAATGTAGGCGTTACTTCTATCTACCTTCCGCGTTTGTAAACAGTTTGCATATCCAAGCATGTAGAACACTTCATGCCAGTGATGGCAGTTTTAATCCTAGCTATGTAGTTAACTCTAGAACATTGTGCAGGTGATTTAAAACTTGATGGTGATGACTCACAACGGCTTGCTATGTATTCACCGCCTACCCATTCAGACACAGAGGTAGTTCCAGATTCTATGGAGGCAGGGAAAAACGTTATCGACCTGTAAACAAATGACGATGACTTCAGTGAAGTCTGGCGTTTTTCATCTCGGAAAACGTTTCACATTAACGTAAACCAAATTACAATTTCATATATGGTATTGCCTTTGTTTATAAACTTTTTTTAATTAGTCGTGGTGCCTGTCTTTCCTTCAAATGGATAAGATGGACTGCCACGCTGTACACAGTTATCAGTCATCAAATGGTTGACAGAATTCAAACGTGAGCGTAACTCTCTTTAAGGTGAAGAATGCAGAGGGCCTTTCCGAACTGGAACCACACAAGAAAACGTCGAGTAGGTGGACAGTATGGCTTTCGACAGCGGCTGTTAAATTTCTATGAAATACCTGACGCCCCAGGCATATGTATACGCTATATTTTACATGAAAGGGTTATGCGCAAAGTGGAAGTGGCATCATTTGAATGAAAGTGTGAAGTCAGAGTTTTCAGCAATGTTTCGACAGTTTTAAAATGCTCGAATTGCGTTTGTCCATTTGTTACTGTGGGTGACGCCAGAGACAAAGAACTCAAAGCGGTGGGTGGAGGCCTGTGTACCGCACGATAAGCGACGAAGTCAATTTTACCCGCCAGAAAAGTTGTTGCGAGTGTTTTGCGAAGTGCAAAATGGATCCTTCTTATAGAATGCCTTGGAGTGGATAAAACCATAACCAGATGGGTGAGAAAAATGGTAGAGAAGGCACACATTACTTAAAAGCATAACCTATGTTACGAGGAAAATGCACCTTTCACATAGCGGTGCTTTGGTAAGCAGAAAACTGACCGATTTGAAGTTGAGACACTCTGACTTGCACGCATTCCCATCATCAAAGAAATCCGAGACCTTTGAAGGTACTAACCGGCCACGATATTATAGCACTTGGCCTCACGTGGCCTTTCTGGGAAACACGCGGTGACGATGTAGTAAACAAAAGCCGTGTCAGTTTTGTGAAGTGTCGTGCACACTGCGGAAGTCCGAACGGCTTCACGAGTAAGTTGTCCGGTCGTTAGAACAGCAGAGCACACTCGGAAGTTCTTCAAGCGCACAGGTAAACACACGAGTCGACAGAAGCGTCCTCACTCACAGGTGCAGTAAGATTGTGACCGACTAATACTCTACCGTCTGGTAGCTGCGTCCACATATAGGTAAACATGTTCTTGTAAGCAGTCCATGCTGCGTCCACGACACGCTAGCGTTCATAGTTTTCACTATTGCTCGCGCACTCACGCTGAAGTACGTTATTTTACACTCGATCTGGACGCACCGTCTACTGAAACTGTTTTAGGATTTTTGTTAAATCTAAAAAAACTGCTTTTAGCTTTTCATTGGTAAAGCATGCAATTTAAAATTTGGAACATGTCAGACGTATAATTGTTTTTAACGCTAAAGCATCCCACACGTTTAGCGTATCAAAATGTTTATTCAAAAATTGCTCTGAGCATTCTGAGGTCATCAGTCCCCTAGAACTTAGAATCACTTAAACCTAACTAACCTAAGGACATCACACACATCCATGCCCGAGGCAGGACTCGAACCTGCGACCGTAGTGGTCGCGCAGTTCCAGACTGAAGCGCCTAGAACCGCTCGGCCAAAATGTTTATGACATGCTCCTTTTCCCTACGATATCATGGGATATCCCTCTTTTAAATCTACTCGCCTTTTACTTTCATAATAACTTGACGTTTCCTCGCTACAGCACAATGTAAGTTATATATTTTTTTCTGTACTTATACTATAGGGGTAAAAACTTAATTTTTCGTGTCCTGTTATGTAAAGTATTTATATATCCAGTACATCATCCATCTACATGACAGGTTTCAGATCCTCTGCAAATGGTTGAAATACGAAAGCCAAAACTGGTCGTGGAATAAAGAACATATTAACACCTGAAGCATCTGTTAATTAATTTAGTATACAGCTGCGGAGCAATAGCACTCGCTTTGGCTTCGTCCACGTTGACTCTGGATGAATCTCATGTAAAGGTCTCTTTGCTTTCGTAGCAACTTTCTATCATGACTATCGAACTTCGGCTTTTCTCTACTGTTCCTTACAACGCTGCTCGGCACATACCTCTACAGTCCAAAAAGTTTCGAGACTGGATTAATAAAAAAAATTGAGAAAAGTTAAGATGGTTGTTTTAATGATTTATGTGATCTGCGTAGTCTCCCCTCCCCCTCTCCCCCAACTTGATTACAACGCTTAAAATGTTCATGCAACCATGTGAAACTTCAAAAAAGTTCTTCTTTTGGATGTTGTCCGACTGGAGGATCAAATTGGCTTGAACCTCAAATTGTTGACCCTTCATGTGCATATCTGCACTTTGTCGTTTTGTGACAGGTTCGTCTTGATAACAAGAAGTCTTGTCACCCACAATGACTTTTTCCAGAAAAGAGTTGTCAGCGTATTGCATTTCATTCAAACCGCAGCAGGCGTCCACGCGTCGTTGTTTTTGTCAGGACTGAGGGTGTGCAAGGACAGTCTTTGCACATATTTTTCTGTTTTTCAAAACGTTGTAGAGAATGTCTTGAACACTTGTTTGAGAGATGTTGCTCGTTGACACTGTACGGTCGCGCGCCCACTAATTATGGTTCAAATGGCTCTGAGCACTATGGGACTTAACATCTGTGGTCATCAGTCCCCTAGAACTTAGAACTACTTAAACGTAACTAACCTAAGGACATCACACACATCCATGCCCGACGCAGGATTCGAACCTGCGACCGTAGCAGTCGCGCGGTTCCGGACTGAGCGCCTAGAACCCCACTAATTAACACTGGTTGCTCACAAGTGACTTTTCGAATGCAGATCTGTTGTTTACGGTTGCTATTTGAAGGAGCCACCGTAGTTACTGCGCTGACGTCGCATATACGCCAGAAATCAAATAAGTCTCGGAAATTCATGGACGGGAAGTGTATATGTCGAACAGTTATAGTACTGTTCTAGCTTTTGCAGTCTTTGTCATGTAGGGATGACCATAGACGTAGAATGAATTCAGAGACGTTGTGCTGGAATCGAAACAGGGTATATGGCCCTTATAAAAATATATCTGAAAAATTTGGAATCCTTGGAAGAAGCACAACGTAAAACTAGCGAAATCCCGTTGGGAGAATCTGTATTCAAGGAAAACGGTGCTAGTACTCTGCTGCCACCGTTGTGTATCTCGCTTGGGGATTGTGAAAAAAAGATGAGAGAGAGTGGGACGCGTACAGAGCTACACAAATAGTCGTGTTTCGCTCCCTCAGTGCACTTGGAAGAGGACAACGAATAGCTAGTACTGGTGCAGGGAACCCTCCCCCATGTGCTTTACATTGTGCTGCTCACAGTAGTCCTATAAGTGTATAGGCATCCGCAAAAGAATTGCGCGGGGGTGGGGGGGGGGGGGGGGGTTCGGCGGCGGCCCCAGATGTGACAGTTGGCCCTCTGCTGGAAGCTGTGGTACAGCCATTTTATTGACTACAGAATTCTTATGCTTTTCTTATGTCTGTGTTAGTAGTATTCTGAAGCTCCTGGCTGAGTGCGACGGGAAATATTGTAGATTTACCAATGACTCTCTTACTGCGGTTTGTTTGATTAGGCTGGTCAGGGAAATAATTATTCCTTTTGCTTGGCCCGGCAATTGTTTCGGAATAGTCTTGCAGCCATGGCGAATGTCAAGATTTCTCTGTAACTTCCTCGTTACTGCCCTTATCGAGCTGCAGAAAGGAAATCATTCCGACATGCTGGCGCGCGGATTGAGACGCCTATAAACATGGCTGCACTATACCTGACCAACATCCGTTCCCATTCCCACAAGGGCACCCCTTAATTCCACTGCACGATTTAATGACGACAGTGCTTTACCATTTGTCTATCGTCATAGAAGACCCGTCCCGGTTTGAGGATACTACATTGAGTTTTACAGTTACTGACCGATTGTAGAAGAGGCCGAGAACAAAGTTATGCAGTACCCTAGGTCTGTTCATATGAACTTCATCTATGGATCCAAATATATCAGTCGAAGAAAGAAAATCTCATTTTCTGTGCTCGAAGAGAATGAAAAAATGAGGCATTTCAATACCGAAAAGTTCTCCATGCCAGGAAATTGGACCTACACAAGCTCCACTAAATGCAGCATAATTCAATAACAGTTATAGAATCACGAATTTTCATGGTTGCACAATAATGTGCGAAACCGGGATACTAACGACCATCTTAGAACTGTCCTAGGCTGTTAAGAATCGGTGGTACCGGTCAATTTGGTTTTGGGAGGTTTCACACTTCACGCAGACGACCCAAAAATACAGTTTCAAAACAGATTTTATTAAACTTTAATTATGCCAGTCAAATTTCGAAAATAGAAAGCATCAAAACAGCCCGATAAATCCATTAACGTGAAGTGATGTGAAGTTTTTAGGTGTTGTTGATTGTATCAAAATTCAACAGCTATTTTTAAATTTTACATCAGTTTCCTCCACTTTGGAGAGTACTAATTAGTAAAATTTCTTCTGGTTGTTTTTGTTAATAACTAACAATTTTTCAACCTTTCAGACTTTTTTTGTAATCCTGATTTTCAATTTTCCGTGTCAGACCAACGTTATTGATATACGAACAAAAATATGTTTTGTGCATATTTTTTAGCTTTAATTTCTGAGTCGTGGAATGCGCTGGGTTTAATCTTATAGGTGACATAAATTCCGATTGTTAAGTCGGAAAGTTGGAATATTACATTCATACTGATAATACAAAAAGATTTACTTTGCGTATATTAATGGAGTATGCTTTTCTTTTAGGAAACAAGGAACTCTGCCTTCAAAAATTGAACTGAAACTATCAATCTTTGACATACTAGCGTTTGGTGTATTTCCCTTCAAATTTAGTTCTCGGATACATGTTCTCAAATTCGCCGATTCAGTTATATCAAAAATAGCAATTTTAGAATCTTGCTCCCTTTTGGATAAATTTCTCCGAACGCCCACCTATATGTAGATGTAGGTTCTAAAAGCTTGAGCCTGTTAGTAAGTAGGAGATCTAAACCGTTGTCCTCGCAAACCGTTTGTCTAACTAGTCGCTCGAAGTAATTTACGGAAGAAATGTTCAGAACAATCTCAAACGAATCCATACTCCTGGCATCAGTTTAAATGCGTGGCACTTACTGTCAAATTAAGTTCCCCACCCCCGCCCCCTCCCTCCCCTATTTCTATAGTGCAAACAGAAAATTTACATAAGAAAATCTGACGTACTGCCGGCTGGAGTGGCCGAGCGGTTCTAGGCGCTACAGTCTGGAGCCGCGCGACCGCTACGGTCGCAGGTTCGAATCCTGTCTCGGGCATGGATGTGTGTGATGTCCTTAGAATAGTTAGGTTTAAATAGTTCTAAGTTCTAGGGGACTGATGACCTCAGAAGTTAAGTCCCATAGTGCTCAGAGCCATTTGAACCATCTGACGTACTGTGTCGTTTTTGGTCACTTGAAATAACTTACATTGCACTATCCAACTATGAGACGCCAAGAGAAATTCTGAAATCGTCATCTGAGGAGCCGCAATCGTTGCAGATGCATGCCAACTCATGAAAGAGCAGAGACTACAGAGCATGGGATTGCGCATTTCATCTTGACAATATCACAAAGACTACGGCGAAGAAGAAAAAAAGATTTCTTCCATAGTGAAGGAGTAGGTTATTCTGTTTCAATATAGGCATTATGATCATAAGGTGATTTTACATTAAAGAACAGCATATAGTATCGATATAAATGTTAACCGTAGTGTCAGCAGTGTATTGTCGTCGGCTGCACGTATGAAAATTATACCTAGCGAAACGAATCTTCTTCAGCTGATGTTACAAATATTGCGTATCACTGGACATTTGTCCACACTAGACAGGCTTCCCATGATTCACTAAATCATTTTATGTCGCCTCCTGTGACCAGTTTCCACTTCCTATTAGTCCAGTCGCTGGTACATTGGACCCTACAAAAGTTGTAAATTTCACAAACTTTTAGTATATTGTATGTATGTGGTGTATAGTGCAAATAAAAGTTTTCGACTTCGAGAACCCTTTGCTATCGCAAGGAGAGCCGAAAAGCCGCAATATTTTGACATTTTTTTTCGATTTTTCTCTAGCAATTTTTTTCCCTAGCGTCTTATGACAAAAAGCTCTCTTACATTTCTTTTAGAGCGTTAAATTTTCTACAGTTTTCATTGGTCAAACGCACTTTAACACCTCAAACAAACCAAGATACAAAGCCTCAAAGGAATGGCAAAATTCTCAAATTATCAAAAACACTGCAAAATCGTAGGTTTCAGCATTGTAATTTTAATTGAACAACTTTATATTTTAAAAAAATGGCAGGTACCTCTAATGGTCGACGCTTAACACGAAGAACCCACTACCACTGTCCTCAATGGGATGCTCATTTCTAAGTTGCGTAAAAATAACAAAAACACAGGTTTTTCGTGATGAGTGTTTGTAATTGTTAGAGTTCAATTACCGCAAAAACACCACCCCACTCGTCTCCTAATATAACGTCATTTCTTAGGAGCTAATGTGTATTTAAAAAAATGGAAATTACTACGAATAATCATCTTAGGGCTGAAGCTCTTTTCTTCCGTGTTTGCTTTAACAATACGTATGTTTTTGGATGGGGTCCGCCTTTACCAAAACACAATTTTGTTTTTTAACCCAAACATGTTTCACTGCAGTTGCAGCATCTTCAGTGGGCTTTTATTTTCCATCTGTTAAAGATAAAAAGTGTTCTTTGCTGTTTGTATACATGTAGCTATTAGTTTTTAAATTGTAATTACATATATTTGAAAAAACACATAAATTACGTGGTAAAAAGGTGTGAATTCGTAATTTATGTGTTTTTTCAAATATCTGTAATTACGATTTAAAAACTAATAGCTATATGTATACAAATAGCAAAGAACACTCTTTATCTTTAACAGATGGAAAATAAAAGCCGACTGAAGATTTTGCAACTGCAGTCAAACATGTTTGGGTTAAAAAACAAAATTGTGTTTTTCTAAAGGCGGACCCATCCAAAAACATACATATTACTACGAACAAAAAGAACATTTAACGGAGTACAGAATCATACAAAACAGTCAACGCGTTGTTCTCTTAGTTCCGTATGACGATTCAGATTGGGTATCAGCTTCTTCCACCTGAGCGATGATCTCGTCGTTGAATTTACCCTTCATCGTAATTCTCCCTTAACATCCTCCTCGTTGAAATTCGCCTCGGGGGAATTCTCGCATGTATGACACCAACAGTGTTCGCCAATGGCAGAGTACAGGATAATGCTTTTTGGAGCTGCAGACCTCCTTTCGTACATTTGCTAGAAATGACTTTCAGTAAGGAGCCTAGAGCTGCATTTTTCGATGTTTTTATGCGAATCAACCCTCCTCTTATTAGCGTCCTCCTCCGAACTGATGCGGGGTTCGTCGCCAAGCCATCCCTGTACTTGTAGATAGATACGAAATGATTGGTACTGGACGGCGTCTCGAGTTGGCGGCAGAATCACAAGCTGGGATTTGGGTTTTTCCGCAGATATATGCAACTCTCACCGTCAGAGATGGTCTTTGTACTCTATTCATGTCATCACGTACAGTGTGAGAAGAAACGTTTCCCCTGCTTTAGAAATTTGACATGCTGTTGTGCCTGGCTGTTTGAAATTACTGCTCCAGCCAGGGAAGTGATTTTCTCGTAAATGGTGCTGACTTTATTTTTATCTTATCCAAAGAGGATTGAAGTAGTGTTTCACCCATCTGCGATATGAAGAGAAATGCTATACTATTGATTGAATCGGAGTGATGCTGATAAGTGCAGAACTGTGGGGAAATTACCCTCCAACTCATCTATACATAAACGTTATTTTCACAGGAGGCTAATGCTTTCAGAAGCACCAGGAAACATACGTCTTTATCCGTGATGGTAACATTATGATAGTCACAATATCCAGCGGTGTTCATTATCATCAGTCATAACGGTTTCTTCTATTACTTGCAGAACAGTTCGGTAATGGCACGTACCACTGTGCTTTTTTTTAAAAAAAATTAACTCAATGAAAGTTATAATGCTAAAAGGTACTGTTGTTTTGCAGCTTTTCGATAATTTGGGTAATTTTTCGTTCATTTTAAGTTCTACATGTTGATAAGCATCTGGTGTAAAAAAAAACTTTCAACCAGTGCCAGTGGAAATTGCAGCACGTTTAATGCTCTACGAGAAAGGTTAGAGAGCTGTTTGACGTAGGACGAAGGGGGAAGAACTTGTAGCGAAAAAATTGCAAACATTGTCAAAATTCCGCGGTGTTTCGGCACCCGCCAAGTTAGCACAAGGTGCCTGAGGTTGAAAATTTGTGTTCTGAACTACACACCACCTATATACTGAACAACATACCGAAATATCGTGGCAGAATGTCGACGGGATCCGGCTGCATACCCGGAAATTATTAGAAGAACATACCGAAAGTTCACAAAATTTCGATCTTTTGTGACGGACCGCCCCTTTTTCATTACCTGTTCAGCTGACCTACAGATCCATTTCGAACATCCGCCGTGTGGGTCAGGTGTGATGTTAATCTGTCAGCTTGCCGCTTTTCTTTTCTTGTAAATATGCTATGGTGATGCTGGTATTTTGAAATCTGCTCGCAGTATTGAGAGAAAGTGTCCATGCAGACGGTGATTCACGCAGCAAATAAGGCTGGCATTATTTTTACTAGCGACAGTGCAGCGAGAGAACGCTTGGCCTAGATAGAGTAATGGCGGTGACGACATTTTGGCCAAGACCTTTCTCCTGCCACTCATTTGCTTCCAGAGTAATAAGATATTGCCCAAAAGCGTTTCGCACGGCGTGCCGGAAACTTTTCCATTGACGGTCGCATATGTAGCTGATAATAACGCCTTTCTGATGCATCATTCTACTAGGTTTCTCAGGAGAAATGTACATCTTGGTGAGAGTACAGAATGAGTATGCAGTAGATCGACATGGTGTGAAAATGCGTCTTCTGTAACTAGATCAATTATTTTATGACATCGTGACAGCGAACATACGAATAATGCTCAGTAGGTGTCAAGCATTTATAAAGTAGCAGTAAAAATGTTCTTTGTACGAGGATTCGTAATACTTTCATTGGCAAAGGGCTATATCATTTACTACCTCTTCATTACGACTGTCTTCACCGCGCTGATGGAAGAGAAAATTCGGTCAAATGTTGGTGTGTTCCCAATAAAGATTTAAAAAACTGTGATTTGACACAGTAGTTGTTTGTCGCTTAATTAAGGCTATCAGTTTAGCCGTTATATGCAGTGTACTGATGAATGTCCTTGTAGTTACCGGTTGCACTAATTATGTAGTTCAAACGATTTTGTCATAAAATAATGGTATCGCACCACACAAATATGAGCCCCAGACTAATCTGGTCAGTTTCCATCAAAAGTTAAAGGACTCCTTGCACTGATTTTTGCGCATATTGTGGATTAGTTCTGATGATCAGATATAATTAGTGAAACTTAATGAGAATACTGTATTTTTTAGACTCCAGCTTGCATTTCCATATTTGCGACATTACGTGACAAGTGGAACGAGCACACGGAGCCGCGGTCCGTGCTTTTCAGCAGGAGAGTGGTTCTGGCTAGTTATTACGTGTATCGAAAGTGAAACTGGGTCTCTTTGTATGTCAGGCGAGTCCGCTATCGCGTCGGCGGGGTTCCGCGACCAATCGCAACGGCGGCCGCGTTGTACGGCGTCGGCGTCGGCGTCGGCTGACCCACAAACCCACTACACTTGAACTCTTTCGGCGCCGCGCGCCGCCGCCGCCAACATGGCTGTCGCGCGCAACCTTACGTAACGTGACGTCAGCGATCAGCGAGCAGCGCCGCGACGGCCGACTCGTCAAACTCTCACTGCCCGCCAGCCCTCGCGTAATGTGACGTTCGGTTTTCTCCAGCCGCTGTGGGCGAAATCGCTCTCGCTGTCTGCTCGGCGCGGCGGAACTGCCGGAGTTGCGGAGTGTGGCCTAATACGCCGGGGGAAATGCTGGCGCAAGCTCTGTGGACGTCTGCGGGCTGCTGCTTGTGCTCCTCCCCCCCCGTAACCAAACATTGCGGCACCCTTTCAATCGTAAACATGGCATACTTAAGGCTGCTGCCTTGTGTTTGATTACCAATACCTTGTTGGAATCGAATAAGACACATCTTACAGCAAGTGTTTCACCAATTATATGAGAAATAAAGGCACTTCTCCAGTTATGTTTCTTCGCGCGCAGTACACCACGTAGCATAAACTTAGTCTCGTGCAGCGGAAGTTTGCGTCATTTTTGTATTAACGTATTCAAACAAACACTGTGGACGACAAATTACATAAGTGTGAATTTCTGCGAGGTGTTGGAGGCAGAACCACACACACACACACACACACACACACACACACACACAGAGAGAGAGAGAGAGAGAGAGAGAGAGAGAGAGAGAGAGAGATCATAATATAAAATGGTGTAAATTTTCACAGTACTAAATTAGAATGTTTTCTTGAATGTGTTGTGCTGCACACGAGAAAATGTATTTCGTGAAAACGCATTAGTAACAGCTACTCCAGTTCATGGTTCTGAGTCCCTCTTGCAGGTTGCCTATCTGACGGTTTCCAGGGGTACTATAAAAATTTGGTTTTCAGTATTTCGTATAATTATTGGCCGAATTTAAAATTTGAAAATGCTGGCATAACTTACTCATTAAAAGGTATAATCTTACGTTAAAGATTTAACCCGAAGACAAGTACTATAGTCAGAAACAATGTATAGACACACACACACACACACACACACACACAAAATGATGAAAGGAGAAAAATTTATGGCTTAACATTTTCGCTTGTCATGTGATAAAACTTCAGCATCGGCCATGACTCTTTCATTTAGTGCTTCTTTACTACTAATTTTATTCGCAACACATACTGCAGATAGTATCTGCATATACATCTGAATTTACCTGCAAAATGGTATACTTGTACGACACATAGTCCTAAACACTGAGATGCGTGGAACACTAGCTTTTGAATAAATCGAGTGAAAATTACTAGGACTATACTCATCTAGTGTTTGATAGTTGGTAACTTGCCGACGTACAACAAACTTTAAAAATAATTTCAAACCTTTCCGAAACTTTTTCTCGCTTCGTTAGATTCCTTAGAGATTTGGTGTATACTGGTAAGCATACCATTTAAATACTTATTGGCACAGTTGCATATTTTCTAGAAACATTAAAATAAATTTTTTCGCTACTGCTAGACCCAGTATGTCTCGTGTGTGGTTCTCGATTTTCGCTTTACCCTCGTATTATATGAAGAGCTCGTGTCTAAATTCCATGCAGATGTTACTGGAAATTATACGACATGATATAGGAGATTAGTGGAGAGTTACCTTCAGGGTCCATATTATTCCAGATGTCCATGTGGAAAAAACGACTTTACGTGTACATTTTTGCTGTGTGGGTAAAAAATTTCAAAATTTGTGGTGTGGGCTATGGGACGAAACTGCTGAGGTCATCGGTCCCCAGGCTTACGCACTACTTAATCCAACTTAAACTAACTTACGCTAAGGACAACACACACACCCATGCCCGATTGAGGACTCGATCCTCCGACTGGGGAAGCCGCTTCCGTTGTGTGGGCTGCGAGGAGAAACCTCTTCCATGTGTTCTGAATAGAGAACTCAGAGGGTTCATTAGCAGCGCAGAGCCAGAACACGTAGTTCGTGCAGCGTCCTTGGAATACGTGACGGGTATTTTTCAGTATGTAGTGGTGGTTTCTTCTCTGTCAGATATTGCCTCAAGAAATCTTACGCTCGTCGGATGAATTCTGTATGTGCGGGATGATTCCATGATGACGAGACAAATTTTCAGTGGTAATGGAGAAGGGTGAATGTATCAATTTGAGGTAAGGAACCCTGATCCAGAAAAGACCAAGTCGATGGTTGTAAGCGAAAATCGTTCTGACACTTCTGAGTGTGGACCTCTTCTACTCCAGGGTCTTTGGTTATCATATTTTAAAAGGATGTAGTATGGATCAAAACAAGAAAAAAGCGCAGTAAAAGTGAATTCTAAAATGCATGACTTAAGAGCAATGAGTAGCTTGTGCAGTAGAAGAGATGTTTTTTACAGTTGTTGTTGTTGTTGTTGTGGTCTTCAGTCCTGAGACTGGTTTGATGCAGCTTTCCATGCTACTCTATCCTGTGCAAGCTTCTTCACCTCCCAGTACCTACTGCAACCTACATCCTTCTGAATCTGCTTAGTGTATTGATCTCTTGGTCTCCCTCTACGATTTTTACCCTCCACGCTGCCCTCTAATGCTAAATTTGTGATTCCTTGATGCCTCAAAACATGTCCTACCAACCGATCCCTTCTTCTAGTCAAGTTGTGCCACAAACTTCTCTTCTCCCCAATCCTATTCAATACCTCCTCATTAGTTACGTGATCTACCCACCTTATCTTCATCATTCTTCTGTAGCACCACATTTCGAAAGCTTCTATTCTCTTCTTGTCCAAACTAGTTATCGTCCATGTTTCACTTCCATACATGGCTACACTCCATACAAATATTTTCAGAAACGACTTCCTGACACTTACATCTATACTCGATGTTAACAAATTTCTCTTCTTCAGAAACGATTTCCTTGCCATTGCCAGTGTACATTTTATATCCTCTCTACTTCGACCATCATCAGTTATTTTACTCCCTAAGTAGCAAAAGTCCTTTACTACTTTAAGTGTCTCATTTCCTAATCTAATTCCCTCAGCATCACCCGATTTAATTTGACTGCATTCCATTATCCTTGTTTTGCTTTTGTTGATGTTCATCTTATATCCTCCTTTCAAGACACTGTTCATTCCGTTTAACTGCTCTTCCAAGTCCTTTGCTGTCTCTGACAGAATTACAATGTCATCGGCGAACCTCAAAGTTTTTACTTCTTCTCCATGAATTTTAATACCTACTCCGAATTTTTCTTTTGTTTCCTTTACTGCTTGCTCAATATACAGATTGAATAACATCGGGGACAGTCTACAACCCTGTCTCACTCCTTTCCCAACCACTGCTTTCCTTTCATGCCCCTCGACTCTTATAACTGCCATCTGGTTTCTGTACAAATTTCCCGGGTTCGATTCCCGGCGGGATCGGGGATTTTCTCTGCCTCGTGATGGCTGGGTGTTGTGTGATGTCCTTAGGTTAGTTAGGTTTACGTAGTTCTAAGTTCTAGGGGACTGATGACCATAGATGTTAAGTCCCATAGTGCTCAGAGCCATTTGAACCATTTTTTTTTCTGTACAAATTGTAAATAGCCTTTCGCTCCCTGTATTTTACCCCTGCCACCTTCAGAATTTGAAAGGGAGTATTCCAGTTAACATTGTCAAAAGCTTTCTCTAAGTCTACAAATGCTAGAAACGTAGGTTTGCCTTTTCTTAATCTTTCTTCTAAGATAAGTCGTAAGGTTAGTATTCCCTCACGTGTTCCAACATTTCTACGGAATCCAAACTGATCTTCCCCGAGGTCCGCTTCTACCAGTTTTTCCATTCGTCTGTAAAGAATTCGCGTTAGTATTTTGCAGCTGTGACTTATTAAACTGATAGTTCGGTAATTTTCACATCTGTCAACACCTGCTTTCTTTGGGATTGGAATTATTATATTCTTCTTGAGGTCTGAGGGTATTTCGCCTTTCTCATACATCTTGCTCACCAGATGGTAGAGTTTTGTCAGGACTGGCTCTCCCAAGGCCATCAGTAGTTCTAATGGAATGTTGTCTTTCCCGGGGCCTTGTTTCGACTCAGGTCTTTCAGTACCGAAGATGAAAAAGTGCTCTCAGCTGTTAAGAAATGCGCTTTAGAACCCGTCTTTACTGGACTTTTTTTTCTTGTTTTGGCCGATACTACCAACTTTCAAAATATCGAATGCAAAAGCAAAGAACTTATAGCAGAAGATGTCCACTGTCAGAGATATCAGAACGAATTTCGCTTATAACTTTCGGCTCGGTCGTTTCCCTTCTCCATGACATCTGCAAGCTTGTAACATCGCCACGGAATCACTCTGTATAACAATTTCACTGGCTTTGGATATGACTCGCTTTCAGACAAAATCAACAAACCCTGCTCTTTCATTTGGTACGTTGTAGGACATCAGAAGCAACTGTTAATTGTTCATTGCATGCTCGTAACTACTTATTAGATACTTTCAAGAAATATATTGTTGATTGTGGAGTGTTGACTAATTTCTGCTATTCGTGTATTTCGTTAGTTGTTTGTAGGTGACTTTTTTGTGTGTGTGTGGCTCGCTTTAAAAGAGAAAATTTGATAATAAAGCAGAAAACATTCCGGCATTGTTTCTGTTATTTGAAAGTCTTAATGATAAATTTCGCTGTTATTTGTGTTTTAATGTGGAATTTGGTGCGAGGTGGCCATGTGTACGTTCCTGCCGACTAGTGTTCATCTGCGATGTAACATGACTACCCTACTCACCTTTTCGAAATCTTATTTTTGTCACCTTAATGATCCGATACTCCTGTAGGGTTTCGAAAATTTTAGCAAGTATTACTTGTACCACTGCGCAGGCCTTGGCGATATCTGCTTTGATTACGGACGTTCTTTATGTAACAATGTCAAAATGCTCTTTTACACATCGTTTAATATGTAAGCGACCGTGCTGTGTGTGGCGGTGGCGTTTGTAGAAGTAGCCCGGGAAGGAAGATCGCAGGCATAAAGTCGTAGTGCCTCTCGGCATTTTGGGAGCAAGGTTTTTTGCTGTGTACAGTACCTTTTTTCCTAGCAGGTTTTTGAGCGTATTTGTGGCGTTCTGACATCGAGTACTGACTCCGATCGAATCGTGCAGTCTTCCTTTGAAATTTTCTCTCCCTTTCGTTAATCCATTTTTGTACGCTTCCCAGACCGGCGAAAGTTATTTGAGAATTGATTGAATGAGAGCTTTTCAAGCACCCTCATTCCTGATTGTTTGAATTACTCTTCCTTAAGATTATTCCGAGAAATCTCACATGAGAAGCATATATCCAACGGGTCTTTGATTCTTCTCATCTTCCGCACGATTGTAGCACTTACTGGGATGTAACAAATGGTGCTCTAATACGACGGTCTTCTCAAATGCTTTCAGGTAATCGAAGTTCAAACTTCTACGAGCGTTTTGAGTACCAAACGAGTGTGCTCACAACCGGCTAAGACGACAGAAGAGACGTCAGCCCCTACTACGTTCGCTTCCCAATATTTTTTGTATAATATTTCATAAAATACTCGTATGTCTACAACGATATATGTTTATTCGGAAACGAATAATATTAATATAATGATAATCGTAGAGGTAAATTCTCTCGAGCTATTGTCGAGGTTCAATAAGTAATCGCGGTGATATGAACATTTTCGATATATTCAGACAAATACGAAAAAGTTATCACAGTGAAGGCATTATACATAATTCTTCGCCATTATTGGTAGGCCGACAGTATTTAGGATGCTGCTTACCGTGTTGTTGTTGTTGTGGTCTTCAGTCCTGAGACTGGTTTGATGCAGCTCTCCATGCTACTCTATCCTGTGCAAGCTTCTTCATCTCCCAGTACCTACTGCAACCTACATCCTTCTGAATCTGCTTAGTGTATTCATCTCTTGGTCTCTCTCTACGATTTTTACCCTCCACGCTGCCCTCCAATGCTAAATTTGTGATCCCTTGATGCCTCAAAACATGTCCTACCAACCGATCCCTTCTTCTAGTCAAGTTGTGCCACAAACTTCTCTTCTCCCCAATCCTATTCAATACCTCCTCATTAGTTACGTGATCTACCCACCTTATCTTCAGCATTCTTCTGTAGCACCACATTTCGAAAGCTTCTATTCTCTTCTTGTCCAAACTAGTTATCGTCCATGTTTCACTTCCATACATGGCTACACTTCATACAAATACTTTCAGAAACGACTTCCTGATATTTAAATCTATACTCGATGTTAACAATTTTTTCTTCTTCAGAAACGCTTTCCTTGCCATTGCCAGTGTACATTTTATATCCTCTCTACTTCAACCATCATCAGTTATTTTACTCCCCAAATAGCAAAAGTCCTTTACTACTTTAAGTGTCTCATTTCCTAATCTAATTCCCTCAGCATCACCCGACTTAATTCGACTGCATTCCATTATCCTCATTTTGCTTTTGTTGATGTTCATCTTATACCCTCGTTTCAAGACACTGTCCATTCCATTCAACTGCTCTTCCAAGTCCTTTTCTGTCTCTGACAGAATTACAATGTCATCGGCGAACCTCAAAGTTTTTACTTCTTCTCCATGAATTTTAATACCTACTCCGAACTTTTCTTTTGTTTCCTTTATTACTTGCTCAATATACAGATTGAATAACATCGGGGATAGGCTACAACCCTGTCTCACTCCCTTCCCAACCACTGCTTTCCTTTCATACCCCTCGACTCTTGAACTGCCATCTGCGTTCTGTACAAACTGTAAAAAGCCTTTCGCTCCCTGTATTTTACCCCTGCCACCTTCAGAATTTGAAAGAGAGTACTCCAATCCACATTGTCAAAAGATTTCTCTAAGTCTACAAATGTTAGAAACGTAGGTTTGCCTTTCCTTAATCTTTCTTCCAAGATAAGTCGTAGGGTCAGTATTGCCTCACATGTTCCGACATTTCTACGGAATCCAAAGTGATCTTCCCCGAGGTCGGCTTCTATCAGTTTTTCCATTCGTCTGTAACGAATTCGCGTTAGTATTTTGCAGCTGTGACTTATTAAACTGATAGTTCGGTAATTTCCACATCTGTCAACACCTGCTTTCTTTGGGATTGGTATTATTATATTCTTCTTGAAGTCTGAGGGTATTTCGCCTGTCTCATACATCTTGCTCACCAGATGGTAGAGTTTTGTCAGGACTGGCTCTCCCAAGGCTGTCAGTAGTTCTAATGGAATGTTGTCTTCTCCCGGGGCCTTGTTTCGACTCAGGTCTTTCAGTGCTCTGTCAAACTCTTTACGCAGTATCATATCTCCCATTTCATCTTCATCTACATCCTCTTCCATTTCCAAAATATTGTCCTCAAGTACAGCGCCGTTGTATAGACCCTGTATATACTCCTTCCACCTTTCTGCTTTCCCTTCTTTGCTTAGAACTGGGTTTCCATCTGAGCCTGCTTACCATATGTGAATGAAAAACGTAGTACAGACAAACACTAAGCACATTTTATGAATACCAGTTTCTGACATTCACATTTAATTTTTAATACTGATAATGGAAAACGAAACTCATTAACATTTAAAAAGAATGGTCGTTCAAACATTATTTTGGATTCGAGTCAAAGAAAGGGAGAGTGAGGAGGATTGTTATATGCACACCATAATATCTCTCTTGTTCTGTTACAATGCAGATGGTTTTTGCAATCGTTCCAGAAAATTTTTGATTTGTTGACACAACAATCATATTTTTCTTTAATATGATCTTCAGCGTACACGTCGCCCGCTCGTTTTACGTGTTGAAAGATTTCATCATACCGACTGCATTCGTTTTCCTTCACCATCAATCGATAATGATCAGGAACAGGTTGTTCTTCACGTATGGCAATAGACAGCTTACAGAAATGTTTTGTGTACATTGGTCGTAAAGTCCCTAGATTTTGTGCAGATGTCTTAAAATGTTTTAAAATGTGTGGGCCTATAACTACTCGTACTTCAGTTTGTATCGTATCCCCAATGAAGTGCATTGCCCTCCTATTGTATAGCGAGTATTAAATAAGTTGCAATTCGTGTGTAGTTGTATTTGTTCCCTCCTTGTGCTGGTTTTATTTGTTCAGAAATTACGTACAAATAAACTAAACTTAGATTTATAGCATCGTGTGTGTGTGTAAACCTCCATAATTAAATACGAAGTTATTATCCGTCTTATTGCTTGCCAAGTCGACCTAGCTGTATCGAAGTGACCATACAGGTATCTACCCCCGTTTGCGACTACCACCACGTCGAATTCGCCACAGATTGTGATGCGTGACCCAAAGTGCGTGGCTACGTCTGGTCTTCCGAAGCGAGGCCCTCCTAAAAGACAGGCCGTGGCGTGTACGTCACAGCACGTGCCACTGCGGGTCTTACGAGAGCCAGCAGCCGTCTCCGCCGGGAAGCTAGTAACTATTTCAGACGAATTTAACCTTTCTTGACTGCTTGTTGAAATGCATGCAAGTTCTCGATAGCTCACTAAAATATTAAGACGTTCAATGGGTACCTTTTCAATTAAATATTGATTTTGATTTTCCGTGGGCCCTGCACGGAACCGAGCAATCACGAAGTATGGCGGACAAGCCGACTACTGTGACGTCACAAGTTTGTTGCAGGGCCTGTGTATCATCTCGTTGACCCCGTTTCGAAGGTAAATTTTGCCCTCACAACGCTGTGTTCTCTGAGCAGTACTTAATAGAAAGTAGTTAGTAGCATAAAGCGTAAGCGTGTACAGAATTGAAAAACAGAAGGAAAACGTACGCACCGTCAGACATTGGGTTTTCGAAATGGGCGTTGTTGTGTAATAGTAAGAGCATTATGTCAATAATTACGCTGAACAGTGTTGGGGACAAATTTCATAGCACCCAAAATAGCGTTAATCGACACTACAAGGCTTCTATTCGTGAGGGCATTCGAAATTTGGTACTGTGTAGAAACTGTAAGCGCCTACGAATGCTGTCCAGGAAGAGAGTCAAAGCGCTTGAAATTTGGCATTGTAGAAAGACACTCTACTGTACCGTACTAAACAGTCACTTTGTATGGTTGCTCTCATAATAAATTAAAGTGAAATATTGGTCTAGTAGGCGTATACTTGTAACCGACCGCCAGCACTCTGTTTTATGAATGAACAACCAGATCGCCTTGAAGTAGAAAGTTGCACAGTCTAATTAACCTTTGCCAAAAGTAATGTTCTTCATTCTAAAGCGATCTGTCGTCAGACCACTTCACATCACCTATCGGCACATAGGACGAATAAAAATGAGTGATTTGTGGAATACAGGTACGAACATACCTCAGATATTAAATGTAACTGCACGAAGTCTGCTTTCAAGCCACATTAAATGTTGCTGTTTCATTGTGTTTCACCGTGAAAACACAATGACAAATACCGGTATGTCTTTCGGCAGCGTACTGGTCAGTATTTAGCTCTAGTTTTAGAAGGTGAATTGTCTTGGAAGGCTAGTGAATCGTTTCTTTTCATTAGAACTCGGTGATCATGTCACATGTTTTTATGGCTCGGCGGAAGAATAACTGCTGCGCCGAATACTTACCACAAGTACGTTAATTATTCGAGCAAGAATTCTTTCATGTTACTTATGTGTCCTCTACGTAAACTTCGTTCTCTGTTGAAAAGAGCTTGGTGTAAAAGTACTCGACCAGTCGTAATATCCAAATAAAATAGATATTTGTGTTTCTGCCGGCCCCCTTGTGGCGGAGCAGTTCTAGGCGCTTCAGTCTGGAACCGCGCGACCGCTGTGATGTCCTTAGGTTAGTTAGGTTAAAGTAGTTCTAAGTTCTAGGGGACCGATGACCTCAGATGTTAAGTCCCATAGTGCTCAGGGCCATTTGTGTTTCTGTTTACACTTTCGGTACGTCTGTGCGTATATAGGCACCTGTAACCTACTCCGCAAGTCACAGTATAGTTTTTGACGGAGGAACATTTTACCAGTTGTATCCATTCTGTATCCTGTTCTCTTAGAGCATGGAATGGACGAGAAAGTCTTGTCTTTATTATGTAATGCGAGGAGTCATACATTGAGGTGACAAAAATTATGGGATACCACCCATTATCGTGTCGGACCTCCTTTGGCCCAGCAGAGTGCAGCAACACGACATGGCATGAACCCAGCAAGTCGTTGGAAGTCCTATACAGGAATATTGAACCACGCTGCCTCTATAGCCGTCCACAATTGCGAAAATGTTGTCGCTGCAGTGGTTTGTGCACGAACTTATCTCTCGGTTATGTCCCACAAATGTTCGATAGGATTCAAGTTGTATCTAGGTGGCCAAATCATTCGCTCGAACTGTCCAGAATGTTTTTAAAACCAATCGCGAACGACTGTGGCCCGGTGACGTAGCGCATTGTCATCCATAAAACTTCCATCGTTATTTGGGAGCGTGAATGGCTGCAAGTGGTCTCAGATGGTTCGTGGGACTAGAGGACTCAGTCCATTCAATGGAAACACAGACCACACCATTATGGAGCCATCACCAGCATGCCCAGTGCCTTGTTGAGAGCATGGGCCCATGGCTTCGTGGGGCCTGCGACACACTCGAACCCTACCATCAGCACTCACTGACTGAAATCGGGATTCATTTGAAGAGATGACAGTTTTCCAGTCGTCGAGGGTCCAATTGATACGACCATGAGCCCAGGAGAGGCGCTGAAGGCGATGTTGTGCTATTAGCAAAGGTACTCGCGTCGCTCGTCTTCTGTCATAGCGTATGAACGCCAGAATTCACCGTCTTGTTCTCACGAATACGCTCGTCGTACTTCTCACATTCGTTTCTGCTTTTATTTGACGCAGTGTTGCTTGTCTGTTAGCTCTGACAACTGTACGCAAACGCCGCTGCTCTCGGTCGTGAAATGAAGGCCGTCGGGCACTGCGTCGTCATTTGGTGTTAGACATGCCTGAAATTTGGTGTTCTCGGCACACTTGTGACACTGTCGATCTAGGAAAATTGAATTTCCAAACTATATCTGAAATGGAATGTCCCCTACGTCAAGTTCCAACGACCATTCCGTGTTCGAAATCTGTTAATTCTCATCGTGCGGCCATAATCACGTTGAAATCTTTTCACACGAATCGCTTGAGTACAAGTAACAACTCCGCCACTGCACTCCCCTTTTATACCTTGTATACGCGGTACCCTCTCCATCTGTATGTGTGCATATCACTGCCACTTAACTTTTGTCACTTCAATGTATGTCGATACGGTCGCTGAACAATTTGTGAAAATAAATTCAATAGCCTTCTAGCTGCAGTTTTTCAAAACCCTGCCAATACATCTTGGTTGAACAGGATCCCTTGAGCGCATGTTTGAACAGTCGCTTTGAAAGTGAGTTGCCCATGATTGTATTCTCCCGTCGTCGTTTAGTTGCAATTAAATTCGTAAGTGACCGTCACAGTCACCACACTGCTGAAACCAAATACTCTTCTCAGAGAAATAACAGTATACTCCCGTGAAAAGCATTAAGAACTATAATGAAAGAACTTCGGACGAGGACTAGCTGGCAGCATTCGTCATGTAACATTTGGACTACTTCAGGAGAATTTTCTTTAGAGCTTTGTCTCTTACACCGGAGTAAGGGGACGTTTATGTTTGGCACAATAGAGTCACATTTACGAAGCCAAGTTATTATGCAAGAGTAATCAACCGATGACAACGTCTGTCGTGCAGTTCTTTTTCCGATTTACGTCAGGCACGCCGCGTTGTACTTTTTTTTTTTTCCGAGTCTGCTCGTAACGACGTAATTAGACTGATTTTAAATTTCCGCACAAAAACCTTATGTCGCTCTATAAAGGAGAAGAAACAAACTAATTGCTACATTCTATATTTTGAGTAAACATTGCTAGACAGCGTTTTCAAAGTTGTCTTGTTTATCGCTTCATACTGCAAGCGCAGAACCGGTTATGACTGCTAGGCGTTAAACAGTCTGCGTAAACCGTGTTCGTTTTGCTGCGACCAGTGTAACTGAACAGCTACGCAGTTTTCTCGTGACGCTTTACGAGATAGTTACAAAAACAACTACATCTTTTTCTTTAACTATCGAATTTCGTCTGCTGTGACACTGCTCTTCATTCAGTGGATTTATGTGATGCACATTTTATCTTGTGCTCGTTTGGGAATTAATATCATATAACTTCTGAACGTGGATGAAGTGTGCGTTAGCTGCACATGATCTGAGGTCATTGTTTTGTGTAGCCAAGAAAAGATTAGAAACGAAATATTTTTGACATTTTCATGCCAGAGACGGTATCGTAAGACTACGTTCTTATTTACAGGGACATAACATTTATTTCGAGGAAATCAGATTGTACGTTTTCTCTCAATGCACTTGTGTCTAGTCTGAAGAATGAACACGACACAAGCGCCCAGGTGACGGCAGCGTGCGTGGCAATTGTGTCGCCAGCCCTTTGCGAAGCGTGTGCAAGCGAGCAGTTATAGTCGCAGTGGCCGTTCCATTACCCGATCTCGCCAACACGCTCTCTATCCCGGGCGATCATTTCTGGCATTCCGCTCCTCAAGCGGAAAACAACTGCGTGCAGTAAAGTATTGGTTGCGTGCACGCACACACGCCTACTGCCAAGAGAAGTATACTATATGTACATGGTAATGGTATAGTTTCAGTTCACTTGTATCTATATGCTAATTTGTGAACGTGTTCTCTGCTTATGACAGTTTGTAACAAAAATGGCCATGATGATGAGGTTAAACTTCAAGCCGCGTTATCTGAGAGCCTTATGTAAGAAATTTTTACTTTTTCGATTCCTTGACTATGCTCCGAGAAGGATTCCGTGACTAGAAAATTGTATGATAGGTAAACTATTCAACTTCCTTGAGGTTATTGCCTGTGTGTTATTGCGACTACAAAAATGCGTGATTGTTTTCACCAGACGCGTTTCGCTCTATTGAGGTAAAGCATCCCGTCATAAAGCATCCTCTGTGAGACAGTGGTTTTAGACAGTAACATTTCTGAGATATTCTGGCCTGCCCACGACTTACAGCCAGGTTCAGACTTCTATATGTCGTCAACCATGTACCTACAATCTGCACTTGTACATTTATCATTCGTATTTTCTTGTACAAGGGAGACGTTTGAACTGAAAGTTGCATGCACGGTTTCGGCGGATAAATACGATACTGCAGTGGCTGTGTTGTTCAGAAATACGATGCAATGTTCCGTCGGATATACCGGCTGTAGTCGCCGCACTGCCTGTTCTTTCGGGCATGTCCGAAGGAACATTGTATCGTAAGCCGCAATAACACAGGCGCTACAATATCGTATTCATCCGCCGAAACCGGGCATGTAGCTTTCAGTTCAAACGTCTCCCTTGTACATGGATATAAATGATAAATGTACGAGTACAGGCTGTAGAAACATGTTTGACGGCAGATGGAAGTTTGGGTCTGGCCTCGAGTTATGCTCGGATGACTTATGGTAAAGCCACCGCTCGCGGCAATCGGGAAGTCCGGGTTCGAGACCCTGTCCAGCACAAATCTTCATTGTTGCCATCCCATTATACAGCTGATAGTTGTTCATATTCGCAACTACGAATACATTTCGTGTACCTTTGGGATTAGTTAGAAAGGCGACTTCACTCCAGAGCCCAGCGTCAAACATCCCTATCTCTTCTGGTTTCAGCTCTGGAGGAAAACTGGGCTGCCATTCCCTCGCACACACTCACACACGTCACTGAAAGTGTCCACAACAGAGTCTAGCAGTTATAAAGGCGAATTGTGGACACACCCACATTAATGTCCGCTAGTAGGTGTTCGGACACTTTCATCGGATGGTGTATTTACAATGTTCCCTTATTGCAATGATGTAAAAAGAGTCAAGTAAATAATAAAGAAAAACCGCTCGAAATTAGTAATGTCCTCAGATATTTTATTCTATTTTCGTCTTATTCGCGTTGGCGTGCCGTTTGTCTGCAGATTAACTTTACTTATTTGCGTTTTAAAAACTGTTCTTTCATTATGCCCGTTGCGGCCTTCTCTTCGTACGTTGTGTTTTATCTTAAAAAATATTTGTTTACAAAAATTGATTAAAGAACTGGAAGTAAAATTAGTATTTACATAAATTTAAATATGGTAGGCCGGTAAAACAGCGAAGATATAACGCAGCAGTTTACTATTCATTCCCTCCTACAATGGTGTTCTGTGAAATTAGCCTTACAAAAAGTTTCATATCGAACTTCAGAAATCCTTTTATAGTTTTTTGTTTTTACGATTATTTTCTACTACCATTAGAAAGAATTCATTCGCACTATAAAAAAGTATCTTGACAAGTAAAATTTCTGCAGTACTAATGGCGCTGAGCACACGTTATTATGCACCGTAGTACTTTCTAAAATTTATTTTCTACTTACTGTAACGCCCAAAAAGTTGAGCCTTTTAATGGAAGCTTATTGGACGAGGGTAAAAGTCTGTTTTGTAAAATTATGTTTAAATAACGAGAAAAATTGTACAGTATTGTCGTACTTCCAAACAGAAGTAATCTGTTTTAAATTACTCTAAAAACTGCAAATTTCCGACAGGCACGATGCATTGCTAGAGAAACTGTTTGTGGAAAATCATTTTTCAGGATATACAACCGGTATTCGTTAGAAGCCAGGAAAACTTCCTCGGGTAATTAGATGTGATTTTTCAATATTAGCAGGTACCCGATAAGAAAAGATAGGCTGCAGCTATTACTGGTGATTCTTTCATACCGCAACAAGATACAGACCTTCAGAAATAGGATGATTCTCTGTTTGCAGTCACATAACCAGCACGAGCGTCAAAGTGCGACGCTTGTAATGAAATTAAAGAGCCTACATGCTTTTTTTTCGTAAGAAGGATATCTTCCTCGGCTGTCACAATGGTGGGACAGGAAGTGAAGTGCGTGTTCCTTTACTACAATCAGATGCGTGCGGCAATCAAACCAAGAAATCTTCAGTGTATTTCATGTGCAATTTTTCACCGTTGTTGTCCACTGTCTCCCCTCTGTGGACTCACATGATGCAAGTTACGGCCATATTTGTGAAACACTGACAGCAACAGATAACATTAGGATATTTGTGAAAATTGGAAAACCGTGCAGGAACGATCAGAAAACACAAAATTTACAACATCTGTGGCTAAATGTGCCAACACTACGAGTGCAAAACTCTGTAAGAGTAATGTCAGCTGTAATAATAACATGCCTTGTTGCAGTACATTAAATTTCGTTGGAATGTTACTCAGATACTATTCGAGAAGCTACTTCTTTTATAGTGCACTGATATTAGATGCTGAAGAACTGCTGTGGCTCATTTGTCGAAACTCGTTCCCTGCAAATAGTCGGTCGTTAACGCGTTTGGCATCGAAGACAAACATTAGAAATTTTGAGCGGCGTTTGTATATGTCTGATAGCTGCTTTGTTGGAATCTCTCTCCAGTTTAGTGTTGGAGATCTTTAAAAATCGTCTTCCCAGTGGTTGATTGTCAGTTTGTAATAGTTCTTATCGTCGAAGGACGATAGTCCTACTTTTCTACATCATGCCAGCTACTTTCTTTTTCTTTCTGTACGATTGCTTTACGATAATCGTAAAAGCAAACAAACTCAGACCATCGGTGCAATGTACGTTAAAGCAGAACACTTCTAGAAATGCTTTGCCAAGAGTTCATAGTCGCCTGAGCCGTTAGCTTTTCAGCACAGGGGAGTTTCCCCTCATTAGATGCTTGCGTACTAACGACATGAAATCATGGGTGCAAATGCGTCTATTTCTATTACAGTACTCGAAGAGAAGATGTTATATGAGTAAACTATCATCCATCTCATGAAAACCAGTACGTTTTGTCATCCAGCGTCCGACTTCTGTCTAGCTCTTTCCCCTATGTAAGCTACTTTCTCTCAGGCTACGTAGTCATAGATTTGTGCCATATAGCAACTACAAACAAGTTGTAACTTTGTTCGAACGCTGTGGTTTACTTTCATTCGTATACAAGAACGTCAGAAGCACGTCATTACGTGTTTAGCGTGTGCACGTCGTTTTCGTGACGTGCTAGGAGAGAGAAATCATTCGGTCGACACAGTGTGAATAGAATGGCCAAATCTGCTGACAAATGCGAATTTGGTGGCATGTAGATAATAATGGCACGATAGCTGTTACGGGTAGCACGCGTTGACGAGGATCGTCGGTTGTTTTTGAGCTGCTGGTGTTTATGGTTCAAATGGCTCTAAACACTATGGGACTTAACATCTGAGGTCATCAGTCGCTTAGACTTAGTACTACTTAAACCTAACTAACCTAAGGACATCACACACATCCATGGCCGAGGCAGGATTAGAACCTGCGACCGTAGCACTGGTGTTAATACAATTCATGGCTACAACAGCGGTGGTTTGCGACAAGTTCTGGTACGTAAACGCCTCAGCCAAGTACGTAAATTCTAAGACTTGCCAGTAGCAAAGCAGGATTTAGTCTTTAACTCAACTTGAAACAGAGCGCAGTGTTGAAAAAACACGTGTATTAGGAGTACGCCTTTCATTGCATGTTATGACAAAGCTCAACAAACTCCATTGATAGGCACTACTGGGAAGGTGCTACGGATTGCAGTGTGTCAATATTCGAATAAAATTCAAGAAAGTTATTCTCTGTCTATCATAAATATGTCGTTCAGTTTGTTCAAAAAATGGTTCAAATGGCTATAACCACTATGGGGCTTAACAAATGGTTCAAATGGCTATGAGTACTATGGGACTTAACATCTGAGGTCATCAGTCCCTTAGACTTAGAAATACTTAAACCTAACTAACCTATGGACAACACACACTGTCATGCCCAAGGCAGGATTCGAACCTTCGACCGTAGCAGCAGCGCGGTTCCGGACGGAAGCGCCTAGAACCGCTCGGGCACAGCGGCCGGCATTCAGTTTGTGAAACACTGTTTTATACAGACAAGTGTCGACAGTAATTTTTCCCACTATTCTTCCAATAACAGAATAGCATAGGAAGGGGATGGATGATTACTGTACGCGATGTACGTCTGTCAGATGCTCCAGACAATAGATGCAGCTATAAACATGAATTCGACACTCAACCCTCAAGCCACGCATACTCATCTGGATCCCCACTGGATATATAAAATGGTTCAAATGGCTCTGAGCACTATGGGACTTAACATCTGAGGTCATCAGTCCCCTAGAACTTAGAACTACTTAAAACATCTGGTGTCATCAGTCCCCTAGAACTTAGAACTACTTAAACCTAACTAACCTAAGGACATCACACACATCCATGCCCGAGGCAGGATTCGAACCTGCGACCGTAGTGGTCGCGCGGTTCCAGACTGACGCGCCTAGAACCGCTCGGCCACACTGGCCGGCACTGGATGTATCCTTGCGACTCAAGGCACAATTATAAATGAAGACTACGAAAAAGTACAAACCACGTGCATCATTTCTGGATTATGTCTTTTTCAACGGCGCTGACATTTCCGATAGGACTGCAATCATAATCACAAGTCCATAATCGTGCTATGTAGTTCGAGGAGAGTTCTAATAAATTCGAGTTAATGCTCTAGTCCCAAAACTTATGGATGTTATTCCCAGGAATCACATGGGGTAATTAATCTAGAGCCAGCTGAGAACTCACAGAACGCCACTTCATAATTATCAAGAAATGTGTGACCCGTGTGTGGTTAATTGCCGCCATCTACCTCCGAACAAAAAACAATGTCTTACAGAATCTGTGCGAAGATGAACAGTAACTATTTTGAGTGCTAAATGCAAAGGAATGTGCTGTTAGGTGAGTGTACAGAGTATTCTGGCATATAAGTGTGTAGCTACTGTATGGTGCCTATAGTTCCTTGACGCCCAACGACCCTTATATGTACATGAGCTCCGAGGTGTCAGCCTACATATTTGACTCAGTCTCTGTCGTCTTCTGATGATTCTACCCTGACCTGCATTTGTCTCAATTGTCTTTCTGCAGTAACGATTATTTGTTATGTTGTCGTTTCCTCATGATTTGTTATATAAGGAAATTATTTTAGTTTGGAAAGGTTGCTGACCGGTATACTACTAGTGTTAATTCACACGGGATGTTGTACATTATGTCGCTGTTGTTTCGTCTGCGATCTGTGTAACTCCCTAAGCTAATTATTGTAAGGCAAGAGATGACAATATAACACTCAAATGGAATCAAATGGCTGTGTTCATAGATCGATCTCGTTTGCGAAGTAACATCAGATCTTGTACTACTAAATTAACTCTTGTACACCCTGAATTTCACGGTTTGCTGCCATACATTAAAAAAATATATGTGAAAAAGCGTGACATCGCATTGTCCACCTGACGCAAGCTGTACTGCCGTTTACCTTTGTGTACTTGGGTTTTCGAGGGGCAGAGGCGTCACGTCGTGGTGGAGAAAGCGCCCGCTGTGTTTGTCGTAACTGCAGCAATCGGCCGTAGAAAGTCCCTGGGTTGCTTACACGGCTCCTCCCGGCCGCTGGTTTCGTCACGGGCTGTGCCCGCCGGCGCCCAAGTGCCTGTGTTTTCGGAGCTGTGCCTTTGTCGGCCTCCCTGTGTTGCTCCCGGAGTCGGTGTAAACGCACGCCGCCAACGCACGAGCACTACAAGCCTCAAAACCTAGCACTGCAGACATTCATATCAACGTGTAACGGCTACAGCAATGATATCTCATGCCATTAGTTCATCTTTCTTGGCCGTTATGCGGCATTCAGAATTGCAGAATGAGAAGTTTGAATGTGTATTTTGGAGACCGAGCCACTTGATGGGTAGCGTGCTGGTCGTCATTCAAATTCTCTTGTTACTCAAAAATTGGAATACAAACCTCCTGCGGCTCTTGGTTCATACAGATATGAAAACGGCACAACGAAAATGTTGTTGCTTAGATCTAACATATCGACGGCAGTCGTGGATAGGAAATGTTTGACTAAAATTATACTCTCTCCACTAGAATGCTTGAATTAACTCTGAAATTGTTTATGGATCAGTTTAAAGCACTGTGACAATGTGAAGTAGACAAGGAATTGGACGTTATTAAGGAAAAGCGGTCCTCAAATCCCCATTTGACGATTCTGATTTAGATTTACCGTGTGGTTCCCTGTACAACTTCAGGCGTATGTCAGTACAATGTATCAAACAGACTGTGGTCGATTCATTAGCCCCGCCCGTGTTCAGCTGCGATGCGCTATCTCACATGAACTCAATGGTGTGGGGTAAACACATACCTTGTTTTTATTCTTGTATATAGTTGCATATAACAGAATCTTGGCCCTGTCTTTGCCTTTACTACACTCTCAGTTCTCACAGACATTCTAGCGATTTGGTTTCGGAAGTACTCGTGGGAAAAGCGGATTCTTCATAGGGCACATTGATGTGGGCACTTTTCAATCGACTCCAGTCTTCATGGCGTGAAGCAACAAGGACGTTCCTAAGCATGCCATAAATATGCCATTGGATGTAAAAATCAGATGCTTTAAGCTGGCGGCTAACAACCTGGCCGGTTTTTACCTTTTTTTATTAAACGGTCATTTATAAATAGCAACTACCTCGTTGTCCTTTAAAGCAACGACAGCATTTATCCATTTTCTGGTAGTAGTGCAAACCCACAGTTGCAAATTTTACTATGGACAAGGTGAAAACTGGTAGACGCCGTTCAGCAAACATTCTCCAATTCATACGGTTTTATTGGCATACGACGTATCATCCCAAAACATTTGTTGCACAGTTTCTCACCAACCGTATATACCGCCTCACCAATTGCCGCACTTGCATAGATGTGGCGCCCGTGCGCGCACACGCAGCGCTTCATCTGAAAGGTTTTGAACGTTAGGTGTGAACATGGCAACTTTTTTCATCAGTTTTGTGTAAGTAGCTTTTCGCTTCCTCGGGCGTTGTTCTTGTCCCTACCATTTTATTTTCTGTAAATAAGGTTCGGCCTTATACAATTCAGTGAGTTTCTTGATAGTATTGATCCTACTACGATTTAACCACGTTGCAAAAACGAACATTCTATTTCCAAAACGAAGGACACTGCTATCTCTACCAGCAAATTAGCGTAATGCAAACAATGATAGAACTTACTTTGGAACTTCTCACCTTCTGACGCGAAGACATAGGGCTGAGAGGTCTAGATCTGAAACCTACAAAGGCGACTCCCGACTCCCACACACACTCCTGTTTACACACATAAAATGGTAAAAGATCTAAATTCATTTCTCCTCTGATCGACTGTTCGCCAAAATGATGGTACACTGGCTCCAATTCACCGGCCTCTTGTACTTTCCGATCGTGGACTTCGTGACCTGTGACGTCAACGAAGTGTTGCCGACCATATTTATTTTAAACATGGATTTTCCGACCGTTTCAGTAACAAGAATGTCCCTTCGTATGTTATCTAGGATTAGGACTGGCTATGTACGTAGTACAAAGGCATGTATAAATGTTCTTTTTTATTTTTATTTCTTTTTACGTTTTTTCTTTCCATAAAATTATTTCAGCACATAATTAAACATTTTGTCTTGTTTTGTGAATATTTATTTCTCCCTCGGTTTTTTTGTGTGAAAAAACTAGATATTTTAAACATGTTAAATCCCTCGCGTCGGCACATATTCTGACAGTGTGTTTAACCTTTTGTCAAGATCTTCGTATCTTTTCTTCAGCTTATTTATCAGGAAGTATACGTTTGGATGTTTTTTATGTATTTAGCACTCCGTCTTCAGGACACAAGTGGCCCATGGGGACCATCGGACCGCCATGTCATCCTCAGTTGAGGATGCAGATAGGACGGGCGCGTGGTCAGTACACCACTCTCCCGGTCGTTATGGCGGTTTTCTTTGACCGGAGCCGCCACTATTCGGTCGAGTAGCTCGTCAGTAGGCATCATGAGGCTGAGTGCACCCCGAAAAATGGCGCAAACGCATGGTGGCCCGGATGGTCACCCATACAAGTGCCGGCCACACCCAACAGCGCTTGACTTGATTCTCAGCCTTCAAGGTCCGGACAATCACAGAGGGTGGGCTTATTGGTAGTTGGGAGCTCCAATGTTAGGCGCGTAATGGGGCCCCTTAGGGATATGGCGGCTAAGGAGGGGAAGAAATCCAGTGTGCACTCCGTGTGCATTCCGGGTGGAGTCATTCCTGATGTGGAAAGGGTCCTTCCGGATGCCATGAAGAGCACAGGGTGCAGCCAGCTGCAGGTGGTGGTACATGTCGGCACTAATGACGTGTGTCGCTTTGGATCTGAGGAAATTCTCTCTGGATTCCATCGGCTATCTGATTTGGTGAAGGCTGCCGGTCTTGCTTACGAGATGAAGGCAGAGCTCACGATCTGCAGCATCGTTGACAGAACCGACTGCGGACCTTTGGTGCAGAGCCGGGTGGAGGGTCTGAATCAGAGGCTCAGACGGTTTTGCGACCGTGTTGGCTGCAGATTCCTTGACTTGCGCCGTAGGGTGGTGGGGTTTCGGTTTCCGCTGAATATGTCAGGAGTTCACTACACTCAGCTGGCGGCTACACGGGTAGCGGAGGCTGTGTGGCGTGGACTGGGCGGTTTTTTAGGTTAGAAGGCCTCGGGAAAGTACGGGGTGGGCTGCAATCTCAAAGGGTGCATGGCAAATACAGGACGTGCTTGGATCAAGGAACAGTCGGAATTGTAGTTGTAAATTGTTGTAGTTGTGCTGGGAAAGTCCCTGAGCTTCAAGCGCTAATAGAAAGCACAGAAGCTGAAATCGTTATAGGTGCAGAAAGCTGGCTGAAGCCTGAAATAAGTTCTGCAGAAATTTTTACGAAGTCTCAGACGGTGTTCAGGAAAGATAGAGTAGGCAGAATTGGTGGTGGAGTGTTTGTGTCTGTCAGTGGTGGTTTATCTTGTAGTGAAGTCGAAGTAGGTACTCCGTGCGAATTGGTATGGGTGGAGGTTATACTTAACAGCCGAACTAAGTTAATAATTGGCTCCTTCTACCGACCCCCAGACTCCGATGATATAGTTGCTGAACAGTTCAGAGAAAATTTGAGTCTCGTAACAAATAAATACCCCACTCATACGGTTATAGTTGGTGGGGACTTCAACCTTCCCTCGATATGTTGGCGAAAATTCTTGTTCAAAACCGGTGGTAGGCAGAAAATATCTTCCGAGATTGTCCTAAATGCTTTCTCCGAAAATTATTTCGAGCAGTTAGTCCACGAATCCACGCGAATTGTAAATGGTTGCGAAAACACACTTGACCTCTTAGCCACAAACAATCCAGAGCTGATAGAGAGCATCATGACTGATACAGGGATTAGTGATCACAAGGTCGTTGTAGCTAGGCTCAATACCGTTTCTTCCAAATCCACCAGAAACAAACGCCAAATAATTTTATTTAAAAAAGCGGATAAAGTGTCACTAGAAGCCTTCCTAAGAGACAATCTCCATTCCTTCCGAACTGACTATGCAAATGTAGACGAGATGTGGCTCAAATTCAAAGATATAGTAGCAACAGCAATTGAGAGATTCATACCTCATAAATTGGTAAGAGATGGAACTGATCCACCGTGGTACACAAAACAGGTCCGAACGCTGTTGCAGAGGCAACGGAAAAGGCATGCGAAGTTCAGAAGAACGCGAAATCCCGAAGATTGGCTAAAATTTACAGACGCTCGAAATTTGGCACTGACTTCAATGCAAGATGCCTTTAATAGGTTTCACAACGAAACATTGTCTCGAAATTTGGTAGAAAATCCGAAGAAATTCTGATCGTATGTAAAGTACACAAGCGGCATGACGCAGCCAATACCTTCGCTGCGCAGTGCCGATGGTACTGTTCAAATGGTTCAAATGGCTCTGAGCACTATGAGACTTAACTTCTGAGGTCATCAGTCGCCTAGAACTTAGAACTAATTAAACCTAACTAACCTAAGGACGTCACACACATCCATGCCCGAGGCAGGATTCGAACCTGCGACCGTAGCGGTCGCTCGGTTCCAAACTGTAGCGCCCAGAACCGCACGGCCACTCCGGCCGGCGATGGTACTGTTTCCGACGACTGTGCCGCTAAAGCGGAGTTATTGAACGCAGTTTCCCGAAATTCCTTCACCAGGGAAGACGAATGGAATATTCCAGAGTTTGAAACACGAACAGCTGATAGCATGAGTTTCTTAGAAGTAGATACCTTAGGGGTTGCGAAGCAACTCAAATCGCTTGATACGGGCAAGTCTTCAGGTCCAGATTGTATACCGATTAGGTTCCTTTCAGATTACGCTGATACAATAGCTCCCTACTTAGCAATCATATACAACCGCTCGCTCACCGATAGATCTGTACCTACAGATTGGAAAATTGCGCAGGTCGCACCACTGTTTAAGAAGGGTAGTAGGAGTAATCCATCGAACTACAGACCTATATCATTGACGTCGGTTTGCAGTAGGGTTTTGGAACATATACTGTATTCAAACATTATGAATCACCTCGAAGGGAACGATCTATTGATACGTAATCAGCATGGTTTCAGAAAACATCGTTCTTGTGCAACGCAGCTAGCTCTTTATTCGCACGAAGTATTGGCCGCTATCGACAGGGGATCTCAAGGTGATTCCGTATTTCTAGATTTCCGGAAACCTTTTGACACCGTTCCTCACAAGCGACTTCTAATCAAGCTGCGGGCCTATGGGGTATCGTCTCAGTTGTGCGACTGGATTCGTGATTTCCTGTCAGGAAGGTCGCAGTTCGTAGTAATAAACGGCAAATCATCGAGTAAAACTGAAGTGATATCAGGTGTTCCCTTGGGAAGCGTCCTGGGACCTCCGCTGTTCCTGATCTATATAAATGACCTGGGTGACAATCTGAGCAGTTTTCTTAGGTTGTTCGCAGATGATGCTGTAATTTACCGTCTAATAAGGTCATCCGAAGACCAGTATCAGTTGCAAAGCTATTTAGAAAAGATTGCTGTATGGTGTGGCCGGTAGCAGTTGACGCTAAATAACGAAAAGTGTGAGGTGATCCACATGAGTTCCAAAAGAAATCCGTTGGAATTCGATTACTCGATAAATAGTACAATTCTCAAGGCTGTCAATTCAACTAATTACCTGGGTGTTAAAATTACGAACAATTTCAGTTGGAAAGACCACATAGATAATATTGCGGGGAAGTCGAGCCAAAGGTTGCGTTTCATTGGCAGGACACTAAGAAGATGCAACAAGTCCTCTAAAGAGACAGCTTACACTACACGCGTTCGTCCTCTGTTAGAATATTGCTGCGCCATGTGGGATCCTTACCAGGTGGGATTGACGGAGGACATCGAAAGGGTGCAAAAAAGGGCAGCTCGTTTTGTATTATCACGTAATAGGGGAGAGAGTGTGGCAGATATGATACGCGAATTGGGATGGAACTCATTAAAGCAAAGACGTTTTTCGTCGCGGCGAGATCTATTTACGAAATTTCAGTCACCAACTTTCTTTTCCGAATGCGAAAATATTTTGTTGAGCCCAACCTACATAGGTAGGAATAATCATCAAAATAAAATAAGAGAAATCAGAGCTCGTCAGAAAGGCTTAGGTGTTCGTTTTTCCCGCGCGCTGTCCGGGAGTGGAATGGTAGAGAGATAGTATGATTGTGGTTCGATGAACCCTCTGCCAAGCACTTAAATATGAATTGCAGAGTAGTCATGTAGATGTAGATGACTTCGGTGATCTGACGGGAACCGGTGTATCCGCTGGAGCAAGGCCGTTGCCTTGCATGTATTTAAGAGTTAAGTTTCCTATACCTACCTTCGACAGCACTCGCGGTCCTGCGCCGCTGTTTAAAAACATTCCGTATTTCAATTAAGAGGCCAGGGCTTTCCATCCAAAGTCTGGCAATTTCATGATTTTTCTCCACTAAACATTTCCTCCATCCACGCTTCAATCAACACTTTGGTGGAAGAGATGACACTGCAGCATACATGCGTGCAAATCAATCGGACTTTTTCTCTACCCTTTATTTCTCCGTTAATCCCAGTTCTTTTATTTTGTTCCACAGACAGTGTTTGAAATGAAAATTGCAACCGGAAACGGATGCTTCATGGACCGTTGTTTTCGTATCTTTAATTGTAACCATTTCACAGACTAGAACTGCAGTTCTCGGTGACCTCCCATATATCTTATTTTTCAGTCCGGAAAAAAGTCTTTAATATATATTTTGAATTTTGTCTGGGAGCAAAGCCAACAAAACAGCAAATACCTTCGTCTCCTCTCCCTTGCTTCCGACGTCGATGTGTGTTCTGCACAGTTATTGGGATTGCTCCGAACAACTGTCAGATGTTGCGTGCATAAGAACAGTTCCATTTTCACGAAGGATTTTCTCCGCTTTTTCACATCCGACACCAGGACTCCTTTGACAGGAATGGGCGCCTCGTCAGTTTTTTTTTTTTAAGTTATCTTCCGTTAATTTCAAAATGTCTTCTCTCAGTTGAATTTCCGACCTAAAAACAGTGTTTTGGCTCCTCCCGACAGCTTATCTTCTTGCACTACACAATGCAGTCTCGGTGTCATTATTTAGCATATTTTCGATGAAATCTATATCTTTTCCTTTCCAATCTTGTAATTCGTCTTTAAGAGTTTGGATAAAGGAATATCTTTTCTGCGCGGACTCTTTTTGTCGTAGTTATACATTCGTTTTTTAATGTGCAAATCTGTTTTGTTAGATGGGCAAGAATGTTGCTGTTCAGCCGTGATTCGGCCATTTAGAATTTTTAAACGGCCTCGGCATTTACTGCGGATTTCACGCTCAGCCATTTCGTATATTCATCACATGTTGCGCGGATCCTGTAGCGATGACAGTCTTTGAGCAGACACAGCTTCGTAATCTTGCTGTGCGTTACGGACCCCCCAAAAGCTACGCAGGGCCATTGTTACTAATCACACTGTACGCTTGTGACGAGCAGCACAAGTCAAGCAACAAGATGGCCATAGCCTCAAAAAGTTATCATGTCCGAATTGAGCATTGACTTGCGCAGTATCTCAGTCTGTAATTGGATGTTGAAAAAGTGAGTGAAGACTTTAATTTACGAACGCCGTATTTCCTGTTTGAATCAAACTTGAGGACTTTCAAGAGGGAAATTTTTTCTTGGTTATATATTTTTATTTACAATAGTTCTTACAGGATAAAATGTCCATTTCGTGGCTATAGGTGTCACATCTACCACCGTTGTAAACAGGATGATTTAAAGTATCTTCAATGTTAATGCCAATCCTTTCATGTGAAGATCTATCTTATCTCTCCAAATGTCCCAAGAATTTTCTGTTGCACCACCCACAAAAGTAACTGCGAAACCAAAACCAACCAATCAGAATGGCTTCATCATAGCCGAAAATAGTGGTTAGGGGAGAGTGCTACTCATTGGAAATCAGCTTATAACAATTCATGTGACAGTGTCGAAAATAAACTACGTATAACAAGTGAGTATAACTTAGAAAATACCTGTAGAAGTCGACCCTTCTCTTGTAACTACAGAAATACGGTATGCGCCGCCACCGCTTTTTGCTTTTGCATTGATGTGCGACCAACAAGCAGCGTGGGAACAACATCGTGTATGCTCAGCACGAACAGCTTTCCAGTATAGCAAAATTTCAGCGACGGTATTGCGGAAGTAGAAAGCCGGTCGGTCTCAGATTCCAGGGGGCTGAATGAACCGGGAAAAAGGGCATAAAAGGCGCGGGAGAGATGTACGGCTACCTGGACGCCCTCCTCCAGTTACAGTCGGCCTGCCCACAGGTAGCGGAGAAAGTCGGGCCCTGTGTCGTTTTTTGTGGATCTCTCCATCACAGGTGCGGCAATTGCGGGCCCCCTGCTCTCCGCGCCCATCCACCTGATGGCCCTTACCATCCTATCCCCTTCCCCAGAAGGGTCGAGTCCCCCTCTGCGCTACTCGCCTATTGTCCGCGCGAAAAGCCTTATTCACGAAAACAAATAAAAAACAGGGTTTCCCCAAATACCTACTCAGGAAACCTTGTGGACGCACACCGATACCAGGAGTTGAGTTATTGTCGCTTGGCTATCAGCTTGCTTAAACGATAATTACGTATGGTTAATCATAATTCCTTGGGTGTACAGTCGAGTTGTGAATCAGGTTTTGTAAAAGCTACTGAGTTTGCATCACTATACTGTGTACAAAATGTATAACGCCAGTTTGTGTAATGGATGAATGGATGAAAAGCTTGCGACTCTGCACCAAGTGACCCTCCATCAGCCTTCGGTGCTGTTACAGTAGTCAGTAGACAGATCCTGTACAGCGAGAAAACAGAATCGCTTCTCTGATCTGTTACGCATTCGCGTAGATTTCTAATGGCGGCGTATTGCAGTGAAGTTTGAGCGTTAATTTATTGCCCAAATCTTTGCTTGCGATGCTCGGCTAGGAAAAACTGCCGTTGTAATTTGGCATATGACGGAAATCCTCTCATATGTATCTGTTTGCGGGGCGTGGCAGTTGGGCATAGGAATGATGGATAGGGGTTGTAATAAGTTCATTTGCTCGTGTATTCTTCGATGAGCATCTTTGATCAGGTTATAATATAAATCAAGTAAAATGATTTTCACATATAGAAGATTTGTCTTCGACTAGTACAAGCAGCATTAAGGAGAAGTCACTGCGACATGTTTTTAACCCACTGCAACAGAGAATAAATGGAAAACATCTTGCAGGATCCACCTCTCTACGCTGCAAAAATTTGTATGACCTGTAACGGCCCACCTTACGTGAACATCGAGGGTGCCGACAAACAGCAAGGCCGACGACGTATCAAGCTTTAAGCTATCACACATAGACGCCAACACGGTTGCCATTCGAGGGCGAAGCAGGAGAGATGTTCTGGTGGATTAAAATTTTATGCTGATCTCTGTGGCGCACCTCAACCGCTCAGTTCGCGGAGCGTCGTTGCCGACGTACGGGGAGATTTAACGTCTTTGTGGGGTAGTAACTCACTACTGGGGCTGTTGCTTTAGGTATGTGAAGCTGCACACCGTTAATCAGTCATGTGTCACAAATTTCTGATACACTCTCCTACACAATTGTCTTAAAACTTTTCTTTACGTTAATGACAACTAACGATTATGTAAAGGTTGCGAGATTGTCATCGCTGTCTCGGAACGTTGCAGTCTAGTACAGCAGAATGTAGTGACTTGGAAGTGGTTGAAGTGCTGAGTAGTCCTCTACGAGTAAAGAATACATGCAGCCTCAATAATAGGTTCCTGCCTATGGAAGCGATGGACTGATTTAAAATATTGGTTGTCATTAAAACACGTATTACTGGGAAGATATTCGGTTAACACAGATGTCACATTGGTGGATATGGCTGTGATGTTCGAGAAATGGAACGCTCTTGGCATTACAAAGTTGTGTTCCAGAAATACTGACAATCATCAGCAGAGCAAGTGGCACCAACACTTGAGAACACAAACGATTTGTCACTGTCCGTGTCACGAAAGATGCAAACGGTGTACACGCGGAGGATCCACAGCTTCTCCAATTGCCTGACATCGCTTCCGGTGCAATACATACGTTCCCTGGGTTGGTACCTATTACTGAGGCTGCATGTATTCTTTACTCATAGAGTATTACTCTTCAACCACTTCCAAGTCACTACATTCTGCTGTACTAGACTGCAAGTTCTGTGACACCGATGACGATCTCGCAATCTTTACATAATCGTTAGTTGCCATTAACCTAAAGAAAGATTTTAAGACAATTGTGTAGGAGAGTATATCAGACATTTGTGACACGTGAGTGATTAACGGTGTGTAGCTTCACATACCTAAAGCAACAGTGCAGCCCCAGTAATGCGTTACTATACCACAAAGATGTTAAATCTCCTCCTATCTCGTCAACGACGCTCCGCTAACTGAGCGGCTGAGGTGGCCTCAGAGATCAGCATAAAATTTTAATCCACCAGAACATCTCTCCTGCTTTGCCCTCGAATGGCAACCGTGTTGGCGTCGGTGTGTGACACGTCGTCAGCCGTGCTGTTTTTCGGCACCCTCGCTGTCTTACATTAGGTGCGCCGTTACAGGTCATACAAATTTTTGCAGCGTAGAGAGGCGCAACCTGCAAGACGTTCTCCATTTATTTTCTGTTGCAATAGGCTACAAACATGTCGTAGTGACTTCTTCTCAATGTTGCTTCCTACAGTCCGTCTAGCATCGTGACATTCCTGAACTCAGTCGCTTTAGTGCCTTCCGTGTCACATATGGCAGATAAAATCTTGCGGCAGTTTCCTCTTTGACGTTCTCACCAACCCTTCCGGTTAATGAATTTCGCTTAGGTCTCTTCGCCGAGATCCAGGTACTGATAGAATTGCTGAAGTAGTTCGCATGAAGCTGCTATTTGATCTCAGCGTAGGTTTTGTGCTTCACGTTCGAACACAGGTTGTCCGGGATCGATTTCCTGCTTCTTTTTCTCTAGTTCTGCGGATGTGCTTCTGCGGATGTCAGGTGGTGGTATACAGATAATTTGCTAAATTTTGGTGACAGGAGTTAGTCGTAGGCAGCGAGCCACAATGTGTTCAGTTTCATTCAGTGCTTTATGAGTTGTCAGGCACGTGTGGAGTTTCGTCAGAATGGTGTTGCATATTCTGCTGGAGACAAGCGTTAAGACCAGGTCCGATGTACGAATCAAGTTCGGCTGTGAGCTCCAGGTAGTGCCAGTAGAACGTTCAGACCACTGTTTACGTAGAGTTCACCACTATGTTCAACTATAAGGTTAGCTTGCGACGTCACCATAAAGTGCAGTGTAGCATTAAATAATAATTAATTTGGCTGCCATAGTAATGTGTAATTTACTTTTCTAAGTCGCCCCGTATGTACACTACTGGCCATTAAAAGTGCTACACCACGAAGATAACGTGCTACAGACGCGAAATTTAACCGACAGGAAGAAGATGCTGTGATATGCAAACCATTAGTTTTTCAGAGCATTCACACAAGGTTGCTGCCGGTGGCGACACCTACAACGTGCGGACATGAGGAAAGTTTCCAACCGATTTCTCATACACAAACAGCAGTTGACCGACGTTCCCTGATGAAAAGTTGTTGTGATGCCTCGTGTAAGGAGGAGAAATGCGTACCATTACTTTTCCGACTTTGATAAAGGTCGGATTGTAGCCTATCGCGATTGCGGTTTATCGTATCGCAACATTGCTGCTCGCGTTGGTCGAGATCCAATGACTGTTAGCAGAGTATGGAATCGGTGGGTTCAGGAGGGTAATACGGAACGCCGTGCTGCCTCGTTTCACTAGCAGTCGAGATGACAGGCATCTTACCCGCATGGCTGTAACGGAACGTGCAGCCACGTCTCGATCCCTGAGTCAACAGATGGGGACGTTTGCAAGGCAACAACCATCTGCACAAACAGTTCGATGACGTTTGCAGCAGCATGGACTATCAGCTCGGAGACCATGGCTGCGGTTACCCTTGATGCTGCATCACAGACAGGAGCGCCTGCGATGGTGTACTCATCGACGAACCTGTGTGCACGAATGGCAAAACGTCATTTTTTTCGGATGAATCCAGGTTCTGTTTACAGCATCATGATGGTCACATCCGTGTTTGGCCACATCGCGGTGAACGCACATTGGAAGCGTGTATTCGTCATCGCCATACTGGCATATCACCCCGCGTGATGGTATGGGGTGCCATTAGTTACTCGTCTCGGTCACCTCTTGTTCGCGTAGACGGCACTTTGAACAGTGGACGTTACATTTCAGATGTGTTACGACCCGTGGCTCTACCCCTCATTCGATCCCTGCGAAACCCTACATTTCAGCTGGATAAAGCACGACCGCATGTTGCAGGTCCTGTACGGGCCTTTCTGGATACAGAAAATGTTCGACTGCTGCCCTGGCCAGCACATTCTCCAGCTCTCTCACCAGTTGAAAACGTCTGGTCAATGGTGGCCGAGCAACTGGCTTGTCACAATACGCCAGTCACTACTGTTGATGAACTGTGGTATCGTGTTGAAGCTGCATGGGCAAGTATACCTGTACACGCCATCCAAACTGTTTGACTCACTGCCCAGGCGTATCGAGGCTGTTATTACGGCCAGAGGTGGTTGTTCTGGGTACTGATTTCTCAGGATCTATGCACCCAAATTGCGTGAAAATGTAATCACTTGTCAGTTCTAGTATAATATATTTGTCCAATGAATACCCGTTTATGATCTGCATTTCTTCTTGGTGTAGCAATTTTAATGGTCAGTAGCGTAAGTCAGTTCCTATACTCTTACGTTTGTATAGGCTTACAGGATTTCCACAGTTTCTTCTTACAGCGATATAGCTGAGGATAAACTGTCTACAAATATATTCTGTACGTTTTTGTTTATCACCATAAAAGGCGTTTTGCATTTGTAACAATAATATCTATCTGTTCGGTAGGCACAAAAAATCACGGTAAAATATTCGTGCTGCAGTTCATGAACTCCAGGCGTTTGCGGTGCGCTGGGTCTTCTATCGGCAAAGAAACTGAGTCGGTGAGTCTGGATGAACTCTATGCGTGATGATACTGGTGCACTATCCTCACTTCGACCCACGAGCAAACTTTAAAATGTTACAATTCTGGCATTACTTGTCACCGCCCTGCAGCAGCCCGATTACACTCAGGTAAATATTAATATCCGACCAGTGGAGTGAAAACATATAGTGCTAAGAGTTTTGTCTAACTTCCAGCTAGCTCCTTCAACGTCCTCGGCACTTTCGATAAATAGAAAAGTCTTGGATTGAGGTTTCAAAGTCAAGAAAGACAAAACACCACACTATAATCGAACACATCTAATTCGTCGTATAAACACTATGATTGTTGCAACATTAATATATCTCCCAATGTCCATGTATGTGACCAACACCACCTGTAGCTAACTATAGTTGCTCCACGTGTTAGCATATACGGTCGCCGAATATCAACACTAGGTTGGGAGAAGTCATTACACACGCTACGTTGAACGTTGCAACTGCCTGTCATCAGTAACTAGAGCAAAATACCGCCTAATACGCCAGCCATAGTTAAAACGATGAAGTCCATCTACAAACCTCGGTGGTCGTGACAACACAGAGAATCCTCTTCCTGTTAGACGTACTTTCTTCCCTCAGCGATTCATGAGTTCCGAGTAATTCTCCAAAATTATTAAATATGGAAGCATCTTAGTCTGTGTTGCAGCTTCAAAATAATTGGCGTGTTTCTCGCTAACGGACTTTCTCATTGGTCCAGTCATCTTTACAGCTAGAATCACTCTCTATGTGGTGCTGGCAAAATCACTCGTGAGCAAATTTTGCGGAACTAATGACTTGAAAAGTTTTCGTCACGTCAAGAAAAACTCTCTGATTATTGGTACAGTGAAAATGTTCTCTGATGCCACAGTCGCTATATCCGGTTTGGGGAAACTCTTTCCCGATCCGCCTAAGGCTGCCGACTTGGGTCGCATGCCATCTCCAGTGCCTTCCAGAAAGTGCCCACAGCGGGTGCTTGTTCTCGCCTCAATAACTTACGCAGTTTTTTCCCAAAATCTTAAGCAAATTAAATTACTCTACGGCTTGAAAACATTGAATGATAAATCCTTCCATAAGATGATCCTAAGGGCATATAAAAGGTACTTTCCACATTGCCGCACCAAAGAATCGACAGCGGTCATTTAGTTTTATTGGCGTTCGTCCTGCAAACCTGAGGCCGTCTCTTACAAAGACAGTGAAGTTCCAGGTTTGTGGGCTGTCTTGTTCGCCTGTGTTCGTTCCCACGTCATTTAAAATATGCTGCACGCCATTATGCATGGGAGCATCCGAATAGTTACCAACTTCCAGTTTCAAATCACACATGTTTTTATAAATTTGTGTACATCTTCACTATACGATTATATTTTTATCAAAATTTTTGTCTATTTACGGATTTTTATGTGAAATCAGAGGATCATGCAAAGAGTTATTCGTATTTTTCTTTATTCTGGTGATAGGTACAAGTTGGTTCAAATGGCTCTGAGCACTATGGGACTCAACTGCTGTGGTCATAAGTCCCCTAGAACTTAGAACTACTTAAACCTAACTAACCTAATGACATCACACACATCCATGCCCGAGGCAGGATTCGAACCTGCGACCGTAGCGGTCGTGCGGTTCCAGACAGTAGCGCCTTTAACCGCTCGGCCACTCCGGCCGGCCTATAGGTACAAGTATTATTGTTTTGTTAGTGGTAGGGTGCCGAGTAATTTCCTTGTGAATGATTCATCTGTTGGCTTTTTTTGTTATTTAAGAAGAATAAAGTAGGTAAAAAGACGAGAGATAGTAGAAATCCTTGCATAACCCAAGAGATAATGAATTTAACTGATGAAAGGAGAAAATATAAAAATGCACTAAATGAAGCAGATGAAAGGGAATACAAACGTCTAAAAAACAAGACTGACAGAAAGTGCAAAATGGCTAAGCAATAATGGCTAGAGGATAAGTGGGAGGATTTAGAAGCATAAATCAATGGGGGAAAGATAGGTGCCGCCTACAGAAAAATTAAAGAGACCTTTGGAGGAAAAGAGAACCACTTGTATGAATATCAAGAGCTCAAATGGATAACCAGTTCTAAGCAAAGAAAGGAAAATAGAAAGGGGGATGGAGTAGACAGAGAATCTGTACAAGGGAATTGTACTTTAGGGCGGTATTATGGAAATGGAAGAGGACGTAGATGAAGATGAGATAGGAGATGTGATACTGCGTGAAGAATTTTACAGAGAACTGAGAGACCTAAGTCGAAACAAGGCCCTATGAGTAGGCAACATTTCGTCAGAACTACTGATAGCCTCGAGAGAGCCAGCAATGAGAAAGCTCTTCCATGTGGTGTTTGAGACAGGCGAAATACCCTCAGACTTCAAGAAGAATATCATAATCCCGATTCCAAAGAAACCAGTTGCTGACAGGTGTGAAAATTACCGAAGTATCAGTTTAATAAATCACGGTTGAAAATTACTGACACGATTTCTTTACAGAAGAAGGGAAAAACTGGTATAAGCCGCCCTCGGAGAGGATCAGTTTAAATTTCTGAGAAGTGGAAGGAACACACGAGGCAGTAGTGACACTACGACTCGTCGTAGAAGATAGGTTAAAGAAAGGCAAATCTATGTTTACAGCGTTTGTAGACTTAGAGAAAGCTTTTAACAATATTGACTGCAATACTCTCTTTCAAATTCTACAGGTGGCAGGGATAGATAAAATACAGCGAGTGAAAGGATGTTTTCAGTTCGTACAGAAACCAGACGGCGGTTATAAAGAGTCGAGGGGCACGAAAGGGAAGCAACGGTTGTGAAGGGAGTGAGACAGGGTTGTAGCCTATCCCCGATGTTATTCAATCTCTATATTGAGCAAGCAGTGAAAGAAGCAAAAGAAAAATTTGGAGTAGTAATTAAAGTCCAGAGAGAAGAAATGCAAACTTTGAGGTTTGCCGATGACATTGTAATTCTGTCACAGGCAGCAAAGGACATGGAAGACCAGTTGAACAGAATGGACAATGTCTTGAAAGAGGGAGATAAGATGAACATCAACAAAAGCAAAACGCGGATAATGGAACATAGTCGAAATAATCAGATGGGGATTAGATTAGGAAATGAGACATTTAAAGCAGTAGATGAGTTTTGATATTTGGGTAACAAAATAACTGATGATGGTTGAAGTAGAGAGAGTATAAAACGTAGACTGGCAATGGGAAGAAAAGCATTTCTGGAAGCGAAGTTTGTTAAGATCGAGTGTAGATTTAGCCGTCAGGAAGTCTTTTAGAAAGTATTTGTATGGGGTGTAGCCATGTAGGGAGGTAAAACATTGGGGATAAACAGTTTAGTCAAGAAAAGAATAGAAGCTTTTGAAATTTGCTGCTACAGAAGAATGCTGAAGATTAGACGGGTCGACCACGTAACTAATGAGGAAGTACTGAACAGAATTAGGGAGAATAAATATTTGTGGTGCTACCTGAATAAAAGAAGGAATCGGTTGGTAGGGCACATTCTGAGGCATCAAGGGATCACCAATTTAGTAGTGGAGGGAAGCGTGGGGGGGGGGGGGGGGGGTTAAAAATCATAGAGGGAGGCCAAGAGATGAATACAGTAAGCAGATTGAGAGGGATGTAGGTTGCATTAGTTACTAGGAGATTAAGAGGCTTAGAGAGGTTAGAATAGCATGAAGAACTGCATCAAACCAGTCTTCGGACTGAAGACTACAGCAACAAGGTTTACAATATTTCTTAGCATTAAGTAAATGCCTATATTGCAATTTTGCGTATGCATAAATATTCCAAGATTTCACCAATATTTTATTGACGTTACTCTGGAGATAGTCATCTCATTTTTAAGTTTGTTGGTTTGGGGATGTAACTGCCAGTGCAGTGAGCAAACATGGAGTAATTAGTGATTTTAAGCACTGTGTTCTTTGTGGTCTTCAGTCCAAAGGCTGGTTTAGTTCGGATCTCCGTGCTGATTTATCCTGTGCAAGCTTCTTCATTTCTGGTTAACTACTGCCACCTATATCCTTCTGGAGCTGCTTACTGTATTCATTTCTTGGTTTCCCTCTACAGTTTTTAGCCAACACATTTCCTTCCATTGCTGAATTGGTGATCGCTTGATGTCTCAGAATGTGTCCTGTCAACTAATCTCTTCTATTAGTCAAGTGTGCAACAGATTTCTTGGCTCCCCAGTTCTATTCAATACCTCCTCATTAGTTGCGTGATCTATTCATCTAATCCTAAGCATTCTTGTGTAGCATCACATTTCGAAAGCTCCTATCCTCTCTTTGTCTAAACTGTTTATCGTCCTTGTTTCACTTCCATACATGGCTACACTCCAGATAAATACCTTCAGAAAGATTTCCTAACACTTAAGTCTGCATTCGATGTTAACAAATTTCTCTTCTTCAGAAACGCTTTTCTTGCCATTGCCAGTCAGTATTTTATGTCCTCTCTACTTCTACCATCATCAGTTATTTTGCTGCCCAAATAGCAAAACCTATCTAATGTTTTAAGTTTCTCGTTCCCTAGCGTAATTGCCTCAGCATCACCTGAGTTAATTCGAGTAAATTCTATTTTCCTTGTTTTGCTTTCGTTGATGTTCGTCTGATATCCTCCTTTCAAGACCCTGTTCATTCCAGTCAACTGCTCTTCCAAGTCCTTTACTGACTTCGACAGAATTACAATGTTTTTATTTTTCTCTCTGAATATTAACTCCTATTCCAAATTTGGCGTTTGTTTCCTTTACTGCTTGCTGAATGTACAGAGTGAATAAGTCAGATGATCACTAAACTAAATACAACAGATCATGATGTCACTGCACAGTAACTCCCTTCTCAATTATCAACTGCCACTTCCCTTTCATGCATCTCCTCCCTCTCCCAGACTCTTATAACTGGCGTTTGGTTTCTGTACAAGTTGTTAACAGCTTTTCGTTCTCTGTATTTTACCCAGGTTACCTTCAGAATTTCAAAGAGAAATCTGCAGTTAGCATTGTCAAAAGCTTTTTCTAAGTCTGCAAACGCTGTAAATGTAGGTTTGCCTTTCCTTAACCTATCTTACAAGATAAGTCGTAGGGTCAGTATTGCCTCGCGTGTTCCTTATATTTCTTCTAAATCCAAATTGATCTTCCCCGAGGTCGGCTTCTACCAGTTTTTCCATTCTTCTGTAAAGAATTTGTGTTAGTATTTTGCAACAATGACTTATTAAACTGGTATTGCGATAATTGTCACTCCTGTCAGCAACTGTTTTCTTTGGGATTGGAATTATTACATTCTTCTTTAAGCCTGAGGGTATTTCGGTTGTCTCGTACAGCTGGCACACTAGACGGAAGAGTTTCGTCACGGCTGTCTCTCCCAAGGCTATCATTAATTCTGACATCTACCCCAGGGGCTTTGTTTGGACGAAACAGTGCTCCGTCAAATTCTTGTCGCAGTATGATATACTTCAAATTCTTGTCACAGTATCATATATTCCATCTCATCTTCAAATCAGTCCTTTTCCATTTGTATAATACTGCCTTAAAATTCATGGTCCCTGTATAGTTCCTCTACATACTCCTTCCACGTTTCATCTTTCCTCGAATTTGTTTAGTACTGATTTTCCATCTGATCTCTTAATATTCATACAGCTGCTTCTGTTTTCTCCAAAAATCTCTTTAATTTTCCCTAGAAAACTTAAGCATAACGAACAGAAATTTTGAGATGAGGTATGTGTTAGGAGCTTCATAGTTATCACAAGTGAGTCAGTAGATACGTTTTATTAATGTCATTGTGTAATTTTGTGCCCTGGTTAGTATCTGTTTGAAGTTTGTTATTTGGCATTTATGGCACATGGAATACTTGTTCTCAGAGTTTACTACTCAGTATTAAAAAAAAAAAAAAAAAAAAAAAAAAAAAATGGTTCAAATGGCTCTGAGCACTATGGGACTTAACATCTGAGGTCATCAGTCCCCTAGAACTTAGAACTACTTAAACCTAACTAACCTAAGGACATCACACACATCCATGCCCGAGGCAGGATTCGAACCTGCGACCGTAGCAGCCGCGTGGCTCCGGACTGACGCGCCTAGAACCCCTCGGCCATCGTCAGTATTTCAGTTTTGTTCATATGACGGTGTGTGTAATTTTGTTGAGCTTTTGTTTTCCATCCAATAATACCAGCAGATGTTCCGTTCGTCCTATATCTTGTCCAAAATGTGTTCCAAGATGAAAAACATATCTGAAATAACGCTACGCTACTATTTAATGACTCCCCGGGTTTGAACGACGAGAAATCTGTCGTTGCAGAGCACATGTAAAATTCCATAGACTGTCGGAAAACTGAAGAGGGAGCACGCAAGACGCCACTCTTTTCTTTTTTTTTCATTTATTTATTTGCACGTTAAGTTCCGTAGTACCAAATTGAGGAGCAAATCTCCAAGGTCATGGAACGTGTCAGTACATGAAATTGCAACGTAAAAGTAATAACAGAGATAAATGAAATGTTTATGAATCCAAAAAAGTCAAACCATAAGTTTAAGTAAACACAACAATACAACAAGAATCGGCTTAATTTTTCAAGGAACTCCTCGACAGAATAAAATGAGTGACCCATGTGGAAACCCTTCAGTTTCGATTTTAACGCGCGTATATTTCTCCTAAGATTTTTGAATTCTTGTGGTAGCTTATTGAAAATGGATGCAGCAGTATACTGCGCACCTTTCTGTACAAGGGTTAATGAAGTCCGATTCAAATGCAGGTTTGATTTTTACCGACTATTAACTGAGTGAAAGTTGCTTATTCTTGTGAACAAGCTAATGTTGTCAACAAGAAATGACAGTAAGGAATCGACAAGAGGCATTGCTCGAAGGGCCCGTTTCTGAGTCAAAAATCTCTATCCAACTACGCCACAAGGAGCAACTGCAGATTTTTTCCAGACGTCACACCAGTTCCTCTACAGCGCTCCGTTTAAATGTGTGGCAACTCAATGCTCAGAGGCTCCTGGGAATGTTTACTTTTCTACTGAACGTGTTAACAATATACAGAAATTAGTATCTAATGTATCAAATGCAAGAAACGCACGTCAACAGACTCTACGGACATCACGGCACGCTGCACTGTACTGACAAAGGGGAACTGATTCTTACAATTAGTCATCCAGTACGGCAGCTGCAGCATTCTTCTGCGAATGGACGCTTCCCCCATCACAACCGTACTCTCCTTCAGTTTACAGGAAGACTATACTGGTGCTCTATAGTGTATTGTCACATTTTGTTTGGGTTGAAACTTCCTCTGACAATGATGTTTGCAAATTATTTTTATTTGGTCCAATATTCTTGGGGTGGGGGGAGTGGGGCTGTACTGTGTAGTTGTGTGGAATACATATTATGTCGCACTAATAGGGGACATGGAGTATATGTGAAGAATGGTCACACAAAATGTCTCGCTGAAGAGAGTGTCAGGAATGCCAAAAAAATTTAGACTGCCAGTCAGTCGAACAAAGACGCGATATTTGCCGTAGAACCTTACTCAAGAAATGCCAAGAACTGATGTTAAATTTGGGATCTGTGAATATCCTTCTTGCTCCTACATTTCTCTCCGGTAAAGACGGAATATATATAGTTGGAGCAAATACACGTCTGGTCTAAGTTTACCCTTTGCGTATTTTTAAGTACCTTACAAAGGGATGCAGATTGCCATACTCAGTATTCTGTGCGTAGGTATTTTTATGTCTAATGCCTGTAATCTCCTTTTCAGTTCTTGGACTGTATGGAGTGACAGCCTGTACTGTTTATTTTTCCCAGTTGTTTCGCACGTTTTCTGTTACGCTAGTTTTCTTGCTTTTCTTACATTTTTCTCACTTTATTGTGAGACAGGTTTATACAGCACTGCTAAGTGTGCTACTGTTTACTAACATCTCCTGCTGTATACTGAAGAGAGCTATGACACAAATAAGTGAAGTGAAAAAGGCGCTAGAAGAACATAATTAAAAAAAAAAAAATGTACTCGACATGCAAGGGGAGGCATTATTGCTACTTAAGACATGCTGTCAATCTTTACAGTCCGACTACAAAAATTAAGGCACCCTTTGAGTAACATACAAACAACGTAAACAACATCCATTAAGAAAAAATTATACCCTAGTAAGATAGTAAACAAGTAAGGACTTTTTTAGAGTTTCATTCCCTACTCGTGAATATTGTTGTAAACCTTTGTTTTGAGCCAAATATCCCAATGCGCTTGAACCTGTAAACTGAAAATCTTCTAACTTAGTTCTGGAATGGTGTTGACCATTGGCCGGCCTTGAAGGCAACAAAGACGCCGTTTTCAACAGCTCATTGGGTTTGAACGAGATCCTGTTAAAGAACTGCGAGATGCTGGATTTCTTTTGCGATACTGCAGAAAGACTTGGGATGAGTGCAGGGCAGTGTCTCGGGGTACTGTGCGCCGTGTCCACCGTTGAGGAAAAGTCTCATCGAGAAACTGACGTACGTTGTTGTGTCAGTGCGGTGCAAATCCATCCTGTTGGAAGATGAAGCCATCGGAGTCCTCCTGAAGTTTTGTAAAAAGCCAATTCTGCAGATGCTCAAGGCTGGATAGGGCGGACGGGACCCCGAGACACTGCCCTGCATTCTTGGCCTCCAATATCACCTGACATGACCCCATGCGTATTTTCTTGTGGGGATATGTGAAGGATAGTGTGTTCATCTCCCTTTTACCTCGTGACATAGAAGAAGAATAGAATAACAGTCTCCATAACTTCGGTAAGGAGCAGATACATTATTTAAAGTTTGTTACAAATTTAGGTATCGTGTAGATGTTGTTCGTGCTGCTGCTGATGGACACACAGTGCATTTGTAATAGCATAGCTATTCTGAGAGTATTTTGCAATCCATCCCATGTTGGTAATATGTTTTTATCAATAAATATGGAGTTCTGAAATCAGTTAATTCTTCTTGAAACACCCTTTATATGTAGGAAAACATTACGATATTACACCATGATATTGGTTTCAAGGTATTGCCTTCATTGCAGCTGCTCCCGAACGAGAGGTTTCGATACTGGACTCATATTCGGGAGGAAAGGTGTTCGTATCCCAGTCCAGTTTTGTGTTCGTATCCCAGTCCAGATTTTAATGGTTTCCTAAAATTATTTAAAGCGAATGGTGGAAGGATACTACTATTAGTTCCCCGCAGCTTCTTTTGCCCCCTTCATCCCCAAGTGCTTCAGCTGCATCGACGTACTTGTCTATGAGAGAGCAATCATACTTTTACTGTCTGCCGGCCGTAGGCAACTGGAAACTCTACATTTTCGATCAGTCACTCAAATCGCGAATCGAAGACCCTGTAGGTCATGCCCCGACCTCACAATGCTCCTCCACAGCCAGCGATCTTGTGCACTTTGGATGCAGCTGTCACGGACTACTAGTTGGCAGAGGTCTTTCTGTAGCTCATCCTCCCATCGCTTCCTGAGTCTTCCGATTGGACGGGTACCATCAGGTTTTCCTATAAGTATGGCTTTTGCCCGAGAGGTATCTGGTCTCGTAGCAATGTGGCCTGACAAGCTTATTCTCCGCGCTTTCAGTTTTTGAACGATGTTCGGTTGCCTCATCAGCTCATACAGTTATTGGTTTTTTCTACGTCTCCACGAGATCCCTTCCTGGACAGGTCCAAAGATCCTTCTCATAATTTTTCTTTTGAAGACCAACAAGTTTTCTTCATCCTTCTTTGTTTTGCTCTGGGTTTCTGTCCCATACAGCAATATTGGCACTATCACGGCAATGTATGCTTTAAGTTTGGTCTTAATTGACAGATGGGCGCTGATGACCACGCTGTTTAGCGCCCGTAAACCTCAATCACACCTTAATTGACAGATTCTTGGATGACGTTACCTTCTTTAGACTGAAATGAGTTTTAGACCCGTTCAAAATGCGTTGGTTTATTTCCTATTTTAAATTATTTTGCCTGTTGAACCATGTACCAAGGTATTTAAAATTCTCACTTTATCAGATTTCCATATCCCTACCTGTAATGGGATGTCATTAGGGGCTACTCTTGATACGTCCATTACCTCGGTCTTTTCCGTAGTAATTCGTAACCCGATCTTACTTGCATTTTGCGCTAGATCCTCTACAGTTTCTGCCATCTCTTCCTCCGATTCTGCTAGAGCTGCGATGTCCCCTGCATAGCCCAATAAATCTTTCCTGCCTTTTAGCGTCACCCCTTCGTTTTCTCTTTTCATTTCTCGGATTGCTTTCTCTAAGACCAGATTAAATAACAGTGGTGAAATAACATCACCTTGTCTCACACCCATTCTGATATGGAACTCCTCGGACAGCTCTCCTTGGTATTTGGTTATTGTCTCCGCTGTGCACACCTTGATCATATTTATTAACTTCATTGGTGTACCAAATGGTTCAAATGGCTTTGAGCACTATGGGACTTAACATCTGAGGTCATCAGTCCCCTAGAACTTAGAACTACTTAAACCCAACTAACCTAAGTACATCACACACATCCCTGCTCGAGGCAGCATTCGAACCTGCGACCTTTGCGGTCTCACGGTTCCAGACTGAAGCGCCTAGAACCGCTCGGCCACACCGGCCGGCCATTGGTGTACCAAGCTCTCTCAGGATGTTGTACACACTTAATCTGTGGATACTGTCATAAGCGTTTGAGAAGTCGACGAACGTCACCGGAAACCGATAGTTGAATTCCCAGCACTTTTCCCAGATTTGCCCCATGGTGAAAATTTGATCGATTGTCGACCGTCCTTCCTGGAAGCCTGCCTGGTACTCTCCTACAATATCTTTTGCAAATGGCTTAAATTTTTCAAGTATTATTAAAAACAGGACTTTATAAGGTACCCTTAGAAGAGAAATGCGTCTGTAGTTGTCCTAATTCCTATTACTGTTTTTTTTTTTTATGCAGGGAGAGAATGACGGCTGATTTGCAATCTTTGGGATTTTCTCTTTTTCCCCTATTTCTTTTATGATATTGTATAGCTCTTCCTGAAGTGTTTCTCCTCCTGCCTTCAACATCTCTTCCGTTATCCTATCCTCTCCTGGTGTCTTATTATTCTTTAATTTCCTCATTGATCTTTCTACATCTTGTAGAGTCACTTGAATGTTTCGGTTACTCTCATTTGGAAAGACACTCTCTGGATCTTCAGCATTTTATAACTCTTCAAAATGTTCTCTCCACTTATTCAGATTTTTTTTTTCTTGTCTGCTAGCATATTTCCATCCTTATCATTAATAACTAAAGCTTCGTTTCTGTGATCGTTCCTCGCATGTTTCAACATCTGAAACATTTTCCTGCTGTCTGATATTGTATTTCCCTTTTCGATTTCATCACTCATATTGTTCATGAACTTTTTTTTCAGTTCTCAGAATCCTATTTGTTTTTCTTCTTACGGTCTTGAGTGCTTCCTAATTTTTTATGTGGAAATTCCTAAAGCTTTTTAAATAAAACAAACGTTATTAACATTCTGCGTCTTTATTCTCCGTGTCTGCATATTTGTAGCTCTCTGCCACTAGAGGGCTTCGAACTGTAGCGTGTAACGTGGCGGTGTGTAACGTAACTATGTCGGTGCATGAGAAGCAGATTGCGGTAATCGAGTTTCGAATTCACACATGTAGCACCCATTCCTTCAGCAGAGGTGTGGTTGTGGCTTCGTCAGCAAAGTGAGACATTCTGCAGTGACGGTATCAACAAACTGGTCTGTCGTTGGGAGAAAAGTGTTCGTCGTCAGGGTTACTACGTTGAGAAATAAATATGGAGACATGAAGAATAAAGATGCAGAACGTCAGTAACCGTTGTTTTATTTAAAAAGCCTTAATAGTTTTCACACAAAAAATTCGGAGTCATGACTTTTCAGCACGCCCTCGTAATAACGCAGGCCATACGCCTATCTGGTTTCCTGAAATTTACTCGATTTTTTTCCCCCCATTATTCTTATGGTTCAATTAACACATAATACACGCGTCGTAAGGTTTTGTTGATTTGGGTATTATTCACATTGTGGCACATCCATGGCTGATAACCATTTGCATTGGCTATAAAGTTTGCACTGGAATCGCCTTGTCGTCGACAGGTTAACATTGTGACAATCGTGATGGCTTTCAGCTCTTTACTCAGTGAAAAAACTATTTTACAGCTGTACAACTCGGTCCTGATACCAGTAATATATAATCTGCTTTCAGTTTGCTACTGCATAACAGTGTCTCGGATTCACTGTGAATGAGATTGTAAATGTATTCTTCAAATTTATTGAGTATCGATGGAGGGTACCAAGAAATTGCTATTTTGAAAGTTACAAAATGCTCTCAGATATATTCTTTTTTCTCATTGTATTTGGGTGGCTAACGAAATAACCGCAACTTTTTGCTGCCAAGAGGTTCTATCTGTCGATAAATATTACCAGCGAAAGTCGCCTCGTACTTGACACCAAGGCAGCCAGCTTAAATACGGCAGCATTGACGTAGCCCCTACCCTTTTTAAACCGTTCTGTCTCCGTAAGTGTGAGCGGGCTACAGAACCGGTGAGCAGTACTTTACCTATTAGAACTGGACATCTGCAGTTCTTTGAGTATCGGTACGCCTTCGACGAGTGCTTACCCGGATTTCCCACAGTTGGGTCCTCCGCAGGGTTTGGCGCCTTTGTTCCCCTGCTTCCCGTCCTTTAGAGGCCCAAAGCCTTCCTTCCAGAGGTCCCCCTCCCCTTTTTGCCCCGCGTCCCTTTCTCCGCGCGCGCGTGTCCGTGCCCGAACGTCTTTGTGCCTCGTGTTGGCCTACTTCGGCGAGGGTGGACCCCGGCAGTCTGCCGCGCTGACAGCCGGCCCATCTTCGCCTCTCCTGTCCTACTGCAGCGGTTTTCTGCTGTCTCCTCACGTGTGCCAACATCTTTTTACCGCAGCTGAAAAATTTGCCTTGTGCGAAATACGTTTTCTTTGCTTTGCATCATGAAGTGCGTACTGATGGGGTATTGTTGACAACCACCACACCCGTACACTGATCCAAATACACGCCCCCCCCCCCCCCCCCCACCCACACACACAGTATGGACTGGAACGGTGGTCAACATTGACCCAGAACTACGTTAAAAGATTTTTAATCCACTCTTTCCCGATTGGGAATCCCTCTGCCCTGCTCAAAAGAACAAAGTTTTACAACATCATTCATGAGTAGGGAATGAAAAACGATAAAACAAGAGTTGCTGACTTGTTTATTATTTTACTAGGGTATTTTTTTTCTTAGTAGATGTTGTTTGTATGTTAATTCAAAGAGTGGCTTATTTTCTTTAATCGGACTGTAAAGATTGACTCATGTCTTTCGTAGTTTTGGTAATAATATCTTCCCGTGTGTATCGAGTACATTTTTTAAAAATAATGTTTTCCATGCGCCTTTTTCACGTCACGTATTTGTGAAATAGCTATCTTCACTATACATCAGACAATGTCAGCAAACAATATCACACCATAGTAGCGCCGTATGAACCTGTCTCACACTGAAGTGAGAAAAATGCAAGAAAACCAGCGTAACAGAAAACACTCGAAACAACTGGGGAAAGTAAACGTACATTCTGTCACTCTATACAGTCCACAAACTGAGGAGGAGATTACAGGCATTAAAAAATACAGAAAAGTACAGTATTTTGACTGAATTGATCTTTTGTTAGCGTTCCAACATTTAGCAAGTGTTCACGCCGTACCCATAGATTTTAGGAGACTTTTTTTGTTCTTGAGTGTGTGTGTTGTGGTGCAGTTTCACAATAACCAGTGGGTTCATCATATTTTCTGTAAAATAACGAAACAAATATTGCGTGATAACGTATACACACTGTGCAACACAATTAAAGGACCATTTTCTTCGAAAACATATAGGTGTCTCCCATTGCGACGCACAAGTTTGAAATTAGGCTTAAAGGTGCGAACAGTCTTCTTCTGTAGTGGTGCGAAATCTGGCGCCCTGTGGCGTCGCACCTTGGGGCCGGCGGCGCTTAAGACATTCACATTTAGGGAAGAAGTTCATGTGAGGTTTACGGTATGTTAATGATGTCAGATTGGCACCAAATGTCACCATAATTCTGCCCAATGCCATCGTGGACATGCCGCACGTTGGGAAGGTCGTCACCCCCCTTCCCCACCTCTCAAAGGCCCTTCACCCCTCCTGTTTGACGCCGCAGTCATGCCTAGCGTTGATATCATGGGCCACGGGTGGCCGAGGAAAACATTTCAGACACATCGCCGCTCAATATCGACACGAAAAGGTCTCAAGGGATGGTATTAAAGGGCGTCAGTGAAAGCACCGGTTCCCTTGCAGCGTCGATTCCCACATATTTTGCGGTCGAAAACTGCTGTTCACAGTACGATGAACTAGAGTTTCTGCCCGTCATCGCCGAGACGTCGGTAAGAAATGTGGGTAAGGAGTAGTATGACGTCCTTCCCATGTGTGACACATCCACGATAGCGTTGGACAAAAGTGAACCTTTAATTGTGCTGCGCAGTCTATATACATTAATATAACATCGTAAAGTTTCTGTTGATGTCATTTGCAGTAAAGCTGATATTTTTCTCCGGTTTCTCATCTGCAGCTGATCGGGATATCTCTTGTTGTCTGTTCTAGATATCACTAAAATTTTAGGCCTGAAATGAAAATATTGTTTTTTCCCCTGTTTAATGTCATATTATAGTACTGCAGTGATCTTAAATTCTTCATGTGATGTTACGATAAGGGGATGTTTTTCGTAGTTAGTGTGATCCAAGTGTTGTGCTTAAGAGAACGTTAAATGCGGAAGAATATGAACACTTCTTACTGAATTGTGCACTGTGTACAGTAGGGGAACAGTTCGGAGACACTGGTTGTATCAGCTTAGCAACATCCATCCTGTCATGAAGCAACATCCGTTAGGCAATAGTTCGTGTATAGTAACATTCCTGAAATCGGGTGGCGTACCCAGAGTCCCGTCGTGAACCCAACAGAACACTTTTTGGATGAATTAGAAGATCGACTTGACTCTAGAATCCAGCGTCCAACACCTCTACCTTCTCGGTTTTCGGCTCGTGAGGGGAAATGGGCTGCCATTCCTCCACAGATATTGAGACACCTCAGTGAAAGTTTCCCCGCATATTTCAAGGCGTCATAAAGACGAAGGGTTGACAAACTCCATATTATTGTCCACTAATATGTTTCTTAATATTTCCAATGAGATTGTGTGCAAATTACACACACAAACCCTCAGCAATTTCCATACGTGGCCTAGTTATCCACATGCTGCTATTTTCCTGTCTCACTAAACCCATTTATCAGGTATTTAAATACCAACTCGTCATTTCCGCTCTGTATGTACTACAGAGGAAGGAAGAAAGGAAGAAACATTAGAGTCAAGGACGAGGTCGTTAGAGGCGCTGGAAAATATCGCTATGCAGAAGAATGGGAAAGGTAGTCGACCGTTCCTATTCAAAGAAACCACCTCGCCTTAAGCGATGTAGGAAAATCACGAAAAACCTAAAAATGAGTGACTGGACGAGAATTTAAATCGTCGTCCTTCAGAATACAAGTCCCTTGACTTTTCGCTCGTGTCTGACCCACAACAGATAAGAACTTTTTTCTTCTTATGTCACAGTTACACATATCACTGTCAGATTCTGATCTTCTGTAGTTTGTATTCGGTTTCATTCATTACAAATTGCAATTCCTGCACCAGTTACTCACTTGTTAGGAATTCCTACATTATCTGCAGTCAGATTGTCTCATCAGCCTTAGGCGATGTCTGCCGCCACAGGAAACGAAACGCCAGTCCCGAGAATGTACGTTAGGCCACGGCTAAAGTGCCGGAAACCAGAAGTCACTAAGAAAAGGTCTGGATAATCGGAATTGCAGTTTGTATTACGTACACTGTTGTATTATGTACACTGTACCTATTTAGCCTTTTCTACGTCTGACACGTAGTCTTGTAAGGAATCGCCTTAATCCAATTTACCATCGATTCAACGCTACGATGTATAGTTATGCATCCGAGTAAGTCGCTTCTTTGTCACGTGACATCTAATCTCATTGTACACCTACTGATGTAAACGAAGTCTGGTAATTGGGATGAAAGATGTTACTTCGGTTTTCTGTGCACTTTGAGCGAGGTTATTCTTAGATGCTTTGTAAGAAAGTCGTCATAAAAAGGCGGAAATCGAACAGTACTACTAAGGCAGAAGTTTCTCTCCTCCCTATATAGCCCGATTTACGATGACTGCTCTCATAGGACCTACATCTACATCGATACTCTGCAAATCACATTTAAGTGCCTGGCAGGAGGATCATCGAACCAACTTTACAATTCGCCATTATTCCAATCTCGTATAGCGCGAGGAAAGAACGAACACCTATATCTTCCCGTGCGATCTCTGATTTTCCTTATTTTATCATGGTGATCGTTTCATGTAGGTCGGCGTCAACAAAATATTTTCGCATTCGGAGGAGGAAGTTGGTGATTGCAATTTCGCGAGAAGATTCCTCCGCAACGAAAAGCGCCTTTGTTTTAATGGTGTCCATCCCAAATCCTATATCATTTCAGTGACACTCCCACCCGTATTTCGCAATACTCGTACAAAACGTTCTCCCATTCTTTCAACTTTTTCGATGTACTCCGTCAGTGCTATTTGGTAAGGATCCCACACCGCGCAGTAGTATTCTAAAATAGGACGGACATGCGTAGGGTAGGCAGTCTCTTTAGTAGATCTGTTACATTTTCTAAGTATCCTGCCAATAAAACGCAGTCTTTGGTTAGCCTTCCCCACAACATTTTCTATACGTTCCTTCCAATTTAAGTTGCTCATACTTGTAATTCTAGGTCTTTAGTTGAATTTACGGTCTTCAGATTTGACTGATTTATCGTGTAACGGAAGTTTAACGAATTCCTTTTAGCACTCACGTGGATGACCTCACACTTTTGATTATTTAGGGTCATTTGTCAATTTTCGCACCATACAGATGTCTTTTCTAAATCGTTTTGCATTTTTTTTTATCTTCTGATGACTTTACTAGTCGATAAACGACAGCGTCTTCTGCAAACAATGTAAGACGGCTGCTCAGATTGTCTCCCAAATCGTTTATATAGATAAGGAACAACAAAGGGCCTATAAGACTACTTTGGGGAACTCCAGAAATCATTTCCGTTGTACTCAATGACTTTCCGTCAATTACTACGAACTGTGGCCTCTCTGACAGGAAATCACGAATCCAATCACATAACTGAGACTATATTCCATAATCACGCAATTTCACTACAAGCCGCTTGGTGGTACAGTGTCAAGAGCCTTCCGTAAATCCAGAAATACGGAATCCATTTTAAATCCCTTGTCAGTAGCACTCAACACTTTGTGCGAGTAAAGAGCTGGCTGTGTTTCACAAGAACGATATTTTCTAAATCCGTGTTAACTGTGTATCAATAGACCGTATTCTTCGAGGTAATTCGTAATGGTCGAATACAATATCCTGCAGCATATCGACGTTAATGATATGGGCCTGTAATTTAGTGGATTACTCCTACTACCTTTCTTGAATATTGCTGTGACCTGTGCAGCTTTCCAGCCTTTGGGTACGGATCTTTCAAAAAATGGCTCTGAGCACTATGGGACTTAACATCTATGATCATCAGTCCCCTAGAACTTAGAACTACTTAAACCTAACTAACCTAAGGACATCACACAACACCCAGCCATCACGAGGCAGAGAAAATTCCTGACCCTGCCGGGAATCGAACCCGGGCGCGGGAAGCGAGAACGCTACTGCACGACCACGAGCTGTGGGCAGTACGGATCTTTCGTCGAGCGAACTATTGTATATGATAGTTAAGTATGGAGCTATTGCATCAGCATACTCCGAATGGAACCTAATTGGTACACAGTCTGGACCAGAAGACTTGCTTTTATTAAGTGATTTGTAGTGTTGGCAGAAGAGCCAACACCGTGTTACTAGAGGAGGCCGAAATGCACGCGTTTAGCTCACGCAGGCTGGCGTGAGGAGGGAAGGACTATACTGACGTGAGGTCTGGAACATGACAAGAATTAGAATTCAGAAAGCGGACGTAATTACTTTGATACTTAACTTTAATCCATTAATGACTCACAATACTATCTGTTCAGAAGACAGTAACTGAATAGGGCGCCTTGCTAGGTCGTAACAAATGACGTAGCTGAAGGCTATGCTAAACTGTCGTCTCTGCAAATGAGAGCGTATGTAGTCAGTGAACCATCGCTAGCAAAGTCGGCTGTACAACTGGGGCGAGTGCTAGGGAGTCTCTCTAGACTAGACCTGCCGTGTGGCGGCGCTCGGTCTGCAATCACTGATAGTGGCGACAGGCGGGTCCGACGTATACTAACGGACCGCGGTCGATTTAAAGGCTACCACCTAGCAAGTGTGGTGTCTGGCGGTGACACCACATGATTTAAGTTGCTTCACTACTCCGAGGATATCTACTTCTATGTTACTCATGTTGACGTCTGTTCTTGATTCGAATTCTGGAATATTTACTTCATCTTCTTTGGTGAAGGAATTTCGGAAGACTGTGTTTAGTAACTCTGACCAACAGCCTGGTATTATACGTGTGACGAAACGTGTATATACAGGGTAAGAAGAGATTCTAAAGCGGATGTTTTTTATCTAAATGTAGACATCTTTTTTCCAGATAAACGTCACACACAAGCATGAAAACGTTGTCTTTACTAAAGCTGCGGCAGCCAAAATGCATGTCGGGAGGCCTACCTGCATAGGTATGCATTGAAATATCGGACCGAACCAGCATACGTAGCACGGAATCGGCCAAAGCTAAAGTTTATCACAGATGAGAAAGATGGAAAAATGTCAAATACCTTTAGAACGTCTCTTTTTCGGGGTGGCTCTGGTAACGTGTTGCAGAAGCGTCCCTATTTGCGATACAACAATAATCAGATGACAGTACTCCCATTTCCCTTTATATCTTTGCTCCTTCAGTGAAATACTTAGGTGAAAACGCACACTATGTCCATCTCTCACGTCACCACAGTTTGGTGCGAAGAAATCGAGATGATACTGCGAAACGTACACTTCTACAAGTGCCGTTCAATAATTAATACAACACATTTTTTTCTGATAGCAGATTGATTTTACTCAGGAGTCCACTAGACCATATTATTCCCCAGTCTTTTGGCTATAAAACACCATTTTCAACATAATCTCCGTTAAGTTCGATGCCTTTATGCATCGTTACTGGGATGGCCTGTATGCCCGCATGGTGCCACTCTACTAGTCGACGTCGAAGCCCGTCTTGGTGCATTAATAACCTCCCCATCGTCCACGTACTGCTTCCCGCGGAGTGCATCCTTCACTGAGCCAAGCAGATGGAAGTCGGGAGGTGCGACATCGGGGCTGTAGGGTGGATGAGGAAAAACAGGCCAGTGTACTTTTGAGTTGTGAACTCTTCACTGGTGCGCAGACTTGTATGAGGCCGTGTGTTGTCGTGGAGAAGGAGAAGTTAGTTTGCATTTTTTTGGCAAGGAACAAGCTGAAGTAGTTCCTTCAATTTCCTCAGGGCAGCTCAGTACCCTTCCGTGTTGATCGTTGCACAATGAGGGAATGCATCGAACAGAACAATCCCTTCAGCGTCCAAGAAGACCGTAATCATAACTTTATCGAGTAAGGAGGAGAGGTGGTGTGGCGCCACTCCGTGAATTGCAGTTTTGTTTCCGGTTCTAAGTGGTAAACCCATTTTTCATCGCCTTTGACCATTAGCGTCTACAAATTGTCACGAGCAGCCTTGTGACGCACAGATGGTCCTTCGTTGTTTTTCATTACAAATAAATTTTTTTTTTGAAAATATTCAATTCCTCAGAAGGCGCAATTGAAAACTTCATCGAAGATAATGTCACTTCACCGCAAATATAGCAGAAGTTATATGATTAATTAATAAATTCGAGACATTGTTGCCTTTTTGTAGTAGATAACCAGCTGTGAAAGTACATCACAATAAAATTCTTGTGAAAGCCATGTCCACTTTTATTACAACAGTTCATGTGCACCGAAGTCCCATACCTGACCACAATGTTATTGTTGGCGCGATGACCACGTGTAGAGCATGTACCCCTTATGGAATGACAGTGCTGTGAGAATTGTAACTTGCTCAGGAATGCTGCCGATTGTTATAAGTCGAAATATAAGATGAAAGTAACTACAGGTTCTGGTAATAGTAACAGTTTGAAAACATGAGCTAATATGCGAGTTTTAGCTTTAGTTTCGAATTCAGTGACACAAACTTCACAAAATTTAGGTAATTTTGTTTCCATAACATTTTGAAAATTGATTAGTGTAGTATTGTAATCAAAAGGTCTGTTATATGATCAGGGACGGACGAAGTTACGTTGTCTTGTGTGATGTTTTAAACAGCTTATGATTTATAGGAGTGCTGTAGCTGTATTTGTCATTACCTTCAGCCATTCACACTCCTGCAGAGCGCAAGCCGTTACAATTAAAATACGCTAATGACTTATAGAAGCAATATTTAGCCACTGAAGAAAGAGGCCTTTAGCCGCGTTGCGGCTCAGCATTTCCATTACACACGTACCACAAGCACACCTTGGTTACACAGTTTTTGAGCTAGCCTACTTGCCGCTGTTAATGCGAGATTGGTGGCACACTGGCCGGCTCGCAAAATATGCTGCGGTAAACTCTCAACTCAGAAAACTGAATTCTTTGTTGATCTTACTTCATTCTCGAGCCGTAACTGATTAATAATATAAACTTGATTCGGCAATGGCCCATGCTCCATAATGCTAGTATCATTTAAGCTATACTGTTTCAACGCTGATGTTCAAGATTTCGAGAACTCGTAGAATTGCAAGTTTCTCCTACTTATTTCTGTGTAGTTACTGATGTTCCGTAAGTCACTTGAGAGCTTGAAGAAAAACAGGTTCAAACAAATCAGTTAACGTTACTGTTGTCTTTATTTTCTGCTGACTTTATACGAGCAACTTCCACTGTAGTGTCCACTGTTTCTACTGTTAGCGTGGTATTAACCATCACAGTCACATCTATAAATGCTATTTAGTTTGCACTATTTCCATTTATTCACATTTGCAAACTATTTTGATTGAAGTGATTGGTATCACTTCAGTAGATTTCAGCAGGTGGATTCATCTCAGATGGTGCAGGTACACAGAAGTTGTTTTTTTTTTCCCTTGGGTGAAGTCAAGTTTTCGTTAAAGTCAAGTATGTATTGTTTCTTCATGTCATTGTTTGGTTCGTCACTTTTGAGATAATCTTGCATTCAGAAATTACACTTCTTTAAATGTATGTGCAAATTTAGTATCTGAGGTACAGAAGTGCGTCAAGATGTCAAGGGTACACGCTGGGGCGCCGAAAAGCTCTCTAATTACCGATGCAACAGCACAAAGAAACTGTAATGGAATGTCGGCGCTAAGCGCTCCTCATAATCATTGCGCTTCATCCTGCAGCTTAACTTTCGGTTTCATTCGGAGCTATCGAAAGTGAAAACGGGCCCAGCTGGAAACTGCAATTTTTGCGGCATTCGCGGGTCGAAGTTTGCTGGTAGCCGACACGAAGCAAGTAGGTCAGTGGGACAGGGCCCCCACCACGGCGGCTACCCCCCCTACCAGGCGCCCCTTCCACTTTCCCCCCTCCACGACTCTCGGCTGCCGCCGCCCCTTCCCCTGGACCACTCTCGCTTGCCGCCTGCTGCTGCATGTGTGTAACATAGACCTGGTTCTGTAGAAAGTGGGTCAGCCACTCACTTTCACTTATTACATAGGTTCCTAATCATTATCCATTGTATCACCGGCGGGAGGGGAGCTCGCGGAGGGGATAGGCGCGCTTGGAGGGGCGGGCTAGGGGGTTTGGCTCGGCCGGCGGCGCCGTGCTGTCAGTTAGTCTCGAGCGTGGACAAGTGTTGGTGGCACCACTACTGTGTTGCATCGTTCAGCCTCGCCATCGTGACGCTGTCCACCTGCCTGTTGGATTATTACTTCGCCGTGGTTACCGTCGCTTTGCGCGTGTGTGATACTGTGAACTCGTGTGACTGAGCGAATTGACCTACTATTTTTTTTAAAATTTATTTCATTAATGGAATTGGAAATTCGACACGTAGTGGAAATGCGTGAATACTACGTACTTCGTGTTGTATGTGACTGTGATACTGATCCACAGTTTTGACTGAGGAGTTGAATACAGTGAAACCTCAAGGTTGTGCCACAGTTTTGTGTAACTGCATGAATGAGTCACTATCGGACTCCGGACTTAAAAATATCTCTTATGAGAAAGAGCACCGTGAAGTGCGCTCAAAATACGATTGTGCTGGCCATTGTTATATTGGCGCCTTGCGTCCCTCCCCTAATTAGAGGGGTGGGGTTTCCTCTACAACTAGTGTAGTGACTGTGATAGGTTCGAACACAACCAGAACTCGAATTTAACTTAACTGTCCCTCAGATCTCATTGACACTGCCAGACATTTTGCAACGCGTATTAAGATATACACAGTGCACTGTGTAGTATTGTTGTACTATAAAGACATCCCGGCCAGGAGCCTAGTAACGTAACCAATACGCACCGTGTAGAAAGAGGCAAGCGAATATACAACTTTGTGTAATATGCTATTGGACATGGAGCACCATTCTGCCGCTATGGTCTACATGAACATGTCGCCGTTTAATTTAAGTCCGACGGGCAGCGCCAGTGGTAGCCCGCACCACTCGGGCGCGATAGTGACGACGAGCGTGGCGTCGACGGCGCCCGGCAGCAGTAGCATGCCGCCTCCGCTGTACTGTTCGCCGCCGCCCATGGGGAGCACGGCCGGGGGCGGCTCTGCCAGCTACGGCGGCGGCTACCAACAACAACAGCAGCAGCAGCAGCCGCTGGCTCAGCAGCACCAGCAACAGCAGGGCCATTGCTTCAGTAACATGGACGCGTCCTATCTGTTCTCGCTGGCAGGCGGCGGCGTCGCCGTAGCCGGCATGGATGTGGGCGGCGGCTACGGCGGCGCGTCCGGCGCGGCGGTGGGCGGCGGCGCGGCCGCGGGGGCGGCGGTGGCCGGCGCGGCCGGCTCCGTGGTCGCCGAGCTGCCCGACACCAAGGACGTCATCGAGGAGCTGTGCCCCGTCTGCGGCGACAAGGTGTCCGGTTACCACTACGGCCTGCTCACCTGCGAGAGCTGCAAGGGCTTCTTCAAGCGCACCGTCCAGAACAAGAAAGTGTACACGTGCGTCGCGGACCGCAGCTGTCACATCGACAAGACTCAGCGGAAACGCTGCCCCTACTGCCGCTTCCAGAAGTGCCTCGAAGTCGGCATGAAGCTAGAAGGTGAGTGCCCTCTCCTCTTCTCATGCATTTCGTAAATAACGTGCTTACGTTCTCAGTGTAAACTTTTGTAGGAAAAAGTGAAATCTACTGTAGGCTCCCGAATAATAAGCTAAGACAAATGTCGCGGAAATGTTAGGTGTGGAATGCAGCCTTGTATGGTGCCAGAACATAGACGCTACAAAGACACGAAGAGCAGTGTGTAGAAGCCTTCGAAATGTGGGTGTGTAGAATATTAGTCAACTAGAAATTCAAATCAAGGCATCCGGCCGCTGTGTAGTCTGTGCTGATCATATAACTTATTAGTGATACTGCTCGTATATGACAGCCGAAAATTTTGGGAGAGCTATCTGTTTATTCGCAGTTATCTTTAAAAAATTTCAAATGTGGTAACACGTAGAGGAAACAAAGTTAAGGAAGTTGGGGGAGGGGGGGGGGGGGGTTATATACAGTGGTATTTCTGTCTGGACGCGTGGAATGTCATAGCATATTAAACTAGCTTAAAATTATGTGCCGGATCGAGCCTCGAATACGGTAGCATGCTTCCGCGAGCAGTCTGCCAGGAAGTTTCAAAGCAACGCACGCTCCGCTGCAGAGCGAAAGATTCATTGTGGATATTAAATTACTTCTAACGAGCCCCGTGTTTAGATAGTTTGACCGTGACAGCTGGTTCTTAACCAAGAAGTAAAGCTATTTTTTAAAACACGGGTTTTTACTAGATACGGTCGTGTTGGAGATGGGATGGTTTGTCAATCCCCCACCTGAGAATCGCGTCTCAGCCATTTGTAGGGGAATAAGTTACGTTTAACTCAGAATCCGAACAACTGCACAACTCTGTGCTTTCACATATCCGAAGGAAGCATTGCCAAAGATGGAAGTCACGTTAATTGCCAGAAACAAATTCCTTCAGTTAACCGATGAAGTTCTGATTTTCCTGTTGCATAGACAAACACCTGAAGCCACAAGTTTAGAGATCGCACGAAATTCAAACGACTCTCCAGTCAATAACTCGCCTGATGCAGTATTTTTTTCATTGTGACAAGTCTAGAATGCGTCCGCGCAGCAGTTTTCTCGAAGATATCTTTCGGCACCGCGTTTCCTCTTAATTTGTTTTAAAGATCAGCCTGCTAAAATGTTATGTCGCATAAAGACACACTTCCGCCACGAAGTTTTAATATGCCCTGAAATTTCGAAGCAGAGCACACTCGGTTGCACAGTGCAAGATTGACTCTGAAATGAATTGATGGTCGCAGGGTACAACCATTAAGCTATCGTGACTACGTACCATTATTGTACGTACCACAGGCCGAGAAAAACTCAAAAGGCGTTTCATAGATATCAAATCTTCATATTGCATGGGTGACTTGCGTCTCATTTATGATTTTGCCGTATGCTTGGTCGTTCATCTTACACTTTACGAAAGATGGTTCGTCTTTACTTTTTTTAACAGTAGCCGAGCACTAGAAACACAAGTGAGCTATAGGAAACGGGCAGTCGTTGGTGAGTTGCATGTTACGATGTGAAGATTGGCCCAGAGCCAGGACTACAAGCGTCTGGGATACGTTCTTGCCCAGTGTGCTGCATCTTTCATTACTACCTACCTGTACGGGCAGACAGTGCTGGTGTAACAAGTAAAGAATCCGTTGAATTTGCGTAACAATGCTGCGTTGTGGGCATCAGTAGTGCTCAACGATCGTTCGTGAGGACGGCAGTACGAAGCGTCCTTGAAACATCGTGAAGGTCCGAAAAGTGATGGGTATGCGGAGACATCGCATATGTTTTTAGTTGACACACAGACATTCCTTGACTGTTGCCAGAAGTGGAACTTGCTTCATTCCACGCGGCAGCTGCTGTGCTAGGTGTTTGGGAATAGTTGTTTTGATAGTCCAGCAGACAGCAAGCCACGTGAGGACGGCGTGTAAACTGAGACGGCGCAAATAGGTACTGCGTTCGTCTTGTTGCTGCTTTTGCCACGTGCCACCACATGTGTGTGTTTCGCGATGTGGTGGATGCGGACGCGGCAGTGTTTACTGTTAGCGAGCTCCCCATTAAATACTGCACCACTTGTTTTGTCTTAACTTTCTGTTGTCCTTGAGTGAGCGTTGTTTAAAGCAAAGTATGAGCAGCAGTGTCTTTAAGGTGCTTCAAGTTACACTATACAGCTTGATTCATGCTTGGAGAACGTATACAAACCGTTAAGAAAATGGTCTTATGAGTAACCTAAGAGCGAGAGCATGTCCTTCAGTTGTTCAAACGAAATGACTAGCTCTGTTTATGCAGACAGAACTCATCAATGAAGTTAGGATTATACTGCATTAAATGCAATAAGTCTTGAACAAAGCATTTCTGCCACTTGCACATGGCACTTTAGCTTCAGAAGATCCAGCCATCATATTGCTTGAAAGATACATCAATGCCTTTACGATCTATAAACACGGTGCGTCTACGAGATGAAATGGGATCACGTCAAATTAGAGAAGGAGGAGCAGATTAGTGTTCAACGTCCTGTCGATGACGAGGTCATTAGAGACGGAGCGCAAGCTTGAATTAGCAAAGGATGGGGAAGGAAATCGGCAGTGTCCTGTCAAAGAAACCATCCCGGCATTTGCCTGAAGCGATTTAGGTAAATCACGAAAAACCTAAGTCCGAACGGCTGGACGCGGGTTTCAATTGCCGTCCTCTCAAATGCGAGTCCAGTGTGCTAATCACTGCGGCTGTTTACACGCCTTGCGCTATGCGCATCAAACCGAGTGGCCAGTCACTTGCAGTATTTCGCTGTGACACAATAATAAAAAAAATTAAAAAACCACACACACACACAAATCAATAAACGCCGCTGATGCGATCAGGGGTGCATATGTTGATTTGTAACTTCGCGCGAAAGATTAGATGGTTTAACAGTTCACTTGTAAATATACTGAAGTTTAGCCGGCCGAGGTGGCCGAGCGGTTCTGGCGCTGCAGTCTGGACCCCTTGCTACCGCTACGGTCGCAGTTTCGAATCCTGCCTCGGGCATGGGTGTGTGTGATGTCCTTAAGTTAGTTTGGTTTAAGTAGTTCTAAGTTCTAGGGGACTGATGACCTCAGAAGTTAAGCCCCATAGTGCTCAGAGCCATTTTAACCATATTGAGGTTTATAGGAATACGATTATTATGATCTCTGAAGCTTCGGGTGCTCCTTAGACCTCAAGTGTGAAGTAATTAACGCTAGCGAATAGTAAAGTTTTGTGCTGATAGTTGGATATTTGTTGCGTATACCTCGTGTATACCGAACTCGGTGGTGTTGTGTTCTAGGTACGGGCACCTTCTGGGGAGCAGTTCCCCTTCCGGGCTATCAAATTCACCTTTTCCACAGTTTCGATAGTTCACGTTGAAGCCGGTCCCTCCTCATCTGAGTCACGTGTCTGCTCAGGACATGCTTTCAGGACTCAAAATTTTTATTTATAAAAGAACTATGAGTAACGATTGTCAAATCAATAATTGCTCGGGTTGTCTTGTTGCTTAACAGACAGTCCACTCAGCGTCGAAATTAACTACATACTAGACGTTTTATATATATATATATATATATATATATATATATATATATATATATATATATATATATATATATATATATAAAACTGTTCCCCATTCTACATTTTGATTGACAAGTGAACTGATGACAAAATATTCTGCACAACAGTAGAGACTAATTCCGGAATGTCGCTGTACCTGTTGTATTCAGCTTGTCTTCTTCTTATTTTTCTTTTTCTTCTTCGTCTTCGAAGAATATGCAATGGTCATACATTGGTTGACTTCTTTGTAGAAGATACCAATTTTCTACCTGAATTAACACAAATAACATGTGATAAGTTTTTCCATACCTACGCTAACATAATTTTTATTAGTAGGTGCGTAGGCGAGACCAGGGAAAAGGTGAGGTATGTCGGGACCACAGTATTGCATAACAGAAACTCCTTAGTGCTTACAAAAGACATGACGAAAAATAGTAAACATATACGGTCTTATCTAGGTGAAAACATGCTTCCCTCTGATATTAATTTTGAGAGGCCTTTATGATATAGAAGTGGAGCTCGAATGCGTTGACGACAGTGTCGCAAGGAAGTAGACAATGGAACAGGGGTTTTTGTCTTTGATGGCGACTTGAAAACCACAGCTCAATACCCTGAAATTTGAATGGGTTGGTCGTCACGTCCTGAATCCCATACCTGTTTCATAACGAGCTAGCATTACTTGACCTCCATTCTGGTTTGTGTCTGCGAATCGATACGGCGCAATAGCCTAGGCCGCGACGCGCCTGGTTGTCTGTGGTAGAATGATCGTCGCCAAGGGATCGTCCGTCTTTGGAGCGAGAACGGCGACGTGTTTACGACGCGTGTAGCAGTATTTCTACTGGCCGTATCTTGCTGGGCAGGGTACAAGCGCGCCACAGTGAAAGTGGAACAGTTCGCGAGCCAGCGCGTACAGTCGCGTCCATATCGCTCCGCACGCGTTCCATTTTATCTGTATTTATAATTGTTATCTGCTCGGCAGAGAGCGACGAAGCAATTTTGGTTGTATCTTGCTTTATCTGCGCGACACCTCGAGATACGAGAGCACGCTACAATTACGTGGGTATAAATACGTTGCAAAATCTACGTGAAGCGAACTGGCATTGAATGCGAGGACTGAAATTGGTGTCACTAGCTTTTCGGCCGCTACGGGGAATTGCGTTGCTTTTCACGCATATGTCGCGTGTAGTTCGTCTGTTCCTCCCATTTAAAATAAAGAGCTTTTCGTTCCCGTGAAGGATTCGGAAATTTAGGTGTATTACAAATAATGTTTATGTACGTCTGCCAAGTTACGCTGTGGTTAAACTGTAGGCCCTATTACTGGCTCGATAAGTCAGTTCAAAAGGTTGGAGGGAGGCAACGGGTACAACGTATATACCAGCTCCAGCTGGACCATACCTAGTAAAACATTGTTGTTTCCAGACCATTCTTCATGTTCATGTTTTTACTTCCATTAACCTATATGTCGAAGAACACTTCGTTTTTTTAGGACAATGTAGATCCTGTTCTCCTCTTGACCAGCATAATTTTGAAGAAGAAATGGTAATACAATGTCAATGAGAGCCGTCGCTAGTACAAGAATGAAGCATAGCTTCGGTTGTAAAACTTTTTTTTTTAATCTGAGTACGAGCAAGTAAAGTACACTAACTGATCAGAAGTATCTGGGCAACCCTGCCTAACGCTGAATTAACCATTAGACGTCACGAGAGTGTTGTTAGTAGGCAAGCAGTGAAGGCAGTATGGGTCGATCAGGAGACCTCATTGACTTTGAAAGTCGAGTAGTCATTGGAGTATCAAATCCACCAGGGACCTTTCAACCCTTCTATAACTGCCCAAGTGGACTGTAGATGTGATTTTGAAGTGGAAAAGCGGAGAAACAACTAGAACTAAATCAGTACCAGGGCCACCTCGTGTACTGATCAACAGGGACCATCGAGCGTTGCGGAGGGTGGCTGTAAGAAATCACATGAAATAAAGGGGATGAATCACACGTGATTTGCATTGTGCTAGCACAATAAGTGTGCGCAACGAGTTAAAAAGAAAGGGGTACAATGGTCGAGTAGCTCCTCGTGAGCCGCACATTTCCGTAGTCAGTGTTAAGCAGCACGAGGTGGTGTAAAGAGTGACGTTACTGGACAGTGGATTACTGAAAACCGAGTGCTATGGAGTGATGAACCACGCTAAGCCATGTGGCAATTCGATCGAAGTGCCAACACTGAAGTACCATGGAGGTGGTGTTACGATACGGTGATGTTTTTGATGGTAAGTATGTGGTCTCCTTATAGTGCTTAAGGAAACGGTAGTTGCGGTATGATACGGATGCGTTTTACGGACTTGGGTACTGCATACAGTAGAAGAACAGTTCGGAGATTGATTGTTTATGTTAGAATGGCAATGCACCCTGTCGAAGCAGCATCTTCAGGTAATGCTTTGTGGATCATAACATTCCTGAAATGGACTGGCCTGCCCAGTGTTCTGACATGAAGCCAATGGAACACTTTGGGATGAGGTAGAATTTCGAATTCGTCGTAGACCCCAGCGTCCAACATCATTACGTTCTCTGGTTTCGGCTCTTGAGGAAGAATGGCCTTCCATTCCTCCTCCGACATTCAGGCATCTCGTCCCCAGTAGAGCTCAAGCCACCATAAAGGCGAAGGGTAGACACATACCATATTAATGTCTACTTACAGACGTCTGGATACTTTTGATCAGTGGTGTATGTGCCCGATGATGCGTCCAGTACTCTGCCACCTGGCCGCGCGGGATTAGCCGAGCGGTCGAGGCGCTGCAGTTATGGACAGGTCTAACACCCTCACTTGGCGGCGGCTACGTTGAACATAGCAAGACTTGAATAATTCCTTGGAATTATGACATTTTCAAATGTAACGACATCAGTAGCTACTATTCTACATCTTGCTTGTGGCACTGCAAATATCACGTAATGAAGAATTTCCTTACTGAATAGATGCCTGCAAACAATTCTGTGACGCAGGGTAGAAGAGCTGGAGTTAGTGTGCCGAAATGACTTAGATCTTCTGTCGGAGAGGTTGCTTTTCTCCCTAATCCATGCTTAACAAGGATCTGATGCTCAGCAGCGAGCTACTTCGCCGTATACTCACTAAAAGAAGTCTCTTATAATATTGACACGTTTAAAGGTTCACAGAACAGAAAAAAACCTTGTACCGAAAGTTAATGTCGATTACCATCCCAGTCTACGTCACGGTGAGGTAAATATGGAGCAATTATCGTTCCTTCTCCTCTTCATTCTGGTGATGGGTAGCCATTATGTATTGCTGGCTGGCTGGTATTTTTATAGGTCACTTTTTCATTGCTTTAGACCTCGATATCCTATGGATCATATAATTTTTCCTGAACTTAACACGACTGTCTCTTCTGGCAACACTTTTCCTTATGTTGACATTTCACTCCACGGTTCAGGTTCGTCTTCAAACTTTATATTTTCTCCTGTAGGCATCAGTTAGTAAGCACCATGTCGTATGACGTAATGTTGTCGAATCAAAATTTACTTCGATAGCTGCCTTCTTGGTTTGCGTTTAGACCTAAAGACACACTACCGTCTACACAGATACGCATTATGCACATTGCTTTAGGAAAGGTTCCCGGGTCCAGCATTTCTCTCAGAAACAGTTTGTCGACTGAGAAAAAGTGACGCAATCCTGAAAACACTATTTAGATTATTTTGAGACTATGTTCCAGTTTCTGATCAGTGTATTGATTTTGTTCGGAAAAATCGTTTAGTATATACATTAAAAACACAGTTTTAGTATCCGGACCGGCTTGTCTGTCTATCTTGAGTCTGTAGTGGACCTCCATTGTTGCATAAGACGGTATTTGTCATTCGTATAGCTGCAGCGAAGTAGATGTTACATCACGTTTCATGACGGCTGTCTTCAGTCCCATTCTTCGGTATGACCAAATAGATGCCTCTGTAAGCCGCGTCACCCCTGAAAAACACCATTTGTAGACTTGGAAGATTCACTGTTAGCAAATATTGTACGTATGTTAGTGAAATGATTGCAATTAAAAATTAAGTCATTGAAAATAGTACAGTACGTAGTCCTTCTTATTTTTTTAATGCGCAAATATGTCAATAGATAAAAACATATAGCCAATAATAACGAAGAAAAATTTTGTGCACTTACAAACTGCACCGTATCATAAGCCTTGTATCGCTATGTTCGCCTTACGTGGCAACGAGGCTGGGACAATGGTAGCCATACTGTGTAACAAATTACATCAAACTAAATTGTTGAGTATAGATACGCGAAGAAAACAGGCAGGTATTGCCGTATTGTTATTTTATGTACCAGTTTACTCTCTCTACAGCTGGATGTGCATGGAAGATGTGCATGGAAGATGTGCATCGATAACAACAACAACGTAACTATGATGGCTGCAAGTGTAGTCACGCTGCAGGTTGTTATGCAGCATCCCAGCAGTTGAGCTGTGGAATACTGAAGATCGCGCGCCACCCTTCCACCTCGATCCAGTTTCACTCTCGATAATTCTCGAAATTGTGTCAAGGTCTAGCCGGTCTGAATCGCTGCGCCTGCCGACCGGCGCTGGCTGTCGTCGCCTCAGCGGGCAGGCCATCGGCATCTGCCTCGTCGCTGCTTCAGTTAATGTGCGTGCACTGGGGGGTAAAGCTCGAAAAAACACCTTTTGTGGGAAAAGACTTATTACAAATATTTCCCAGAAGCTTTGGACATTTATTATTTAGTCTGTTGTGAGTTTTTATATGCTATACAATTAATATTTTAAGAGTCCTTATGTGTCTGATAATCATAGAGCCCTCTGAGTTGCGTCTTAAGCTGCTGTTTTGAAAACACAGCAGTATTTAGTTCATAAACACGGTGATTATAAGTAAACTTTCGCTACATGCGCCAGCGTTGATGGGTATCCAACACAGTAGGAATGATGTTCAGACTGTGTGCTGCAAGATTTGCGTTGTTAGGAGTGCTGGTGTCATGACTTGCCGGTAGGCACCGCTATTGGTACAACGACAGAGGGTTGAAACACATGTATCAGTATGCTTAACACTTACGGGCTGTCAACATTGGTCTGGACAAGTTGAGCAGTAAAGCTGTTTCGTCACAACAATAGCAGTAGCCCTGCTGCTCTTCGCGAATATGGACGCATTAAAACAATACGGAGAGGTTCTCTTTCCGCACTGCGGTTGCGGTTCGTGATTTGTGGGAAGTTAGAATTAACAGGCGATTTGGGAATTGCTCTTTGAAGAGGCCGACGGCCACTTGCGCCGCAGATTGTTGAAGTTACTATTGCCATGGCTGAGAATGCTAGACTAATTGTGGAGGTTGAGATGGAGCACAGCGAGGGAGGTAGCCAACATCTCACTAGAGATGTTCCGGACACAGTAGAGCAATTCTCAATGCGAATCCAAGGTGTCATGGGTCCAGATGGTCGTCACACTGAACGACATTTGTAACCTCGAACTAGCATGGTACGCAATTAACAAATGTTACCCTCTCATGTGAAAACTAAAATGCATTTCGTTCAGTGTTTTATTCGTTATTTCTCTTCCTCGTGTCGTTACAAATATTTCCACAAAGTTTCGTTGTCGTACGAACAATCGTTTTTCAAAAAATGTTCAAATGTGTGTGAAATCTTATGGGACTTAAATGCTAAGGTCATCAGTCCCTAAGCCTACACACTACTTAACCTAAATTATCCTAAGGACAAACACACACACATACCCATGCCCGAGAGAGGACTCGAACCTCCGCCGGGACCAGCCGCACAGTCCATGACAGCAGCGCCCTAGACCGCTCGGCTAATCCCGCGCGGCAATCATTTTTCATGGGGCCCCTCTCAAGCAGCGAAAGTTTAATTATAACCACCCTGTGCAAGCATATAGCTGAGTACTACATGCCAATAAACGCGCAGGAGCTGCAGTTGTCTTTTCTTCTTCCTCCTTCCTTCTCTCTCTCTCTCTCTCTCTCTCTCTCTCTCTCTCTCTCTCTCTCTCTCCTCTCCTGTCTCTCTCTCTCTCCCTCCCCCCTCCATCTCCTTCGCGAGCACATTGAATTACTTGCGTAAGAAAGCTATTTCTATAATACATAGTGAGCTGATTTGACTGGATTCTTTCTTGTGGTGTCGGTAAATAAACCAGTAAAATAAAAAATTTGAAATTTTTAATGTAGCTTCGAAGAATTCTTTATAGTAAGGGAAAACGATGTTTTTTAAAGTGCCAGTCACATTACACAAAATGTATAGCATTTTAAAGCAAATAGCTTAGCGTTTGAGATCATCCAGTCGTAAATTCCACTTATTTCACATCAAAATTATCCCATTCGAATCCAGAACATATACTATTTCGTTTATGCAATACGGAAAAAACTTGTGTTTACAAACCATTTGGCTAGTTCCCCTATGCAGTGTCAACGTTACTGCCTTTCACTATTTAAAATTATTGGTTTCCAACTTATCTTTTAGGTCCTCTTGAAAGACCACTCACTCTGCTCTTGTCCTGTTCCGCAACTGCATCGCTAGATAAACCCCTTGTCTCACACGTTAGTATCTTGTAATGTTCAACGCTATGTAATGCGTATTTTTCTTGATAATTTTTTCCTGTACAGGAGTAGAAATTCCCCTCTCGACACTTCCGTTCTAGCGATCTGTATTCTGCCTGCAGTAAAGGCTGTCTGTGTTACTAGTGTAAGTTGTAACATTCGTGCTTCACATGTGAAAACCGTTAGTGTGCTATCTCTTACAGTGAGCCATGGCCAGCATAAAAGGCGACATGTCTTTCATTATTCCCCGCTATCCCAACGATTCATATCGAAGAATGCATACGGATGTTTAGCGCCCATTCCACACTCGGCTGATCAGCGCGGCGTCGTTTGATATCAGTGTCAAATGCGAAGGATGATCACGTGTAGGACACACATTTAACACATCACTGAAAAGGGAAGTCTTCAGGGTGCTGTTTGAAGGGAAAGGTCTACTCCAAACCTGAGAAGCCTAATATTCTCTTGTCTCAGACTAACTCTTCGGTACAGCGACATGTCGACGCCTTGTGTTCTCTTCCCCCCCCCCCCCCTACCCCTTCTACGCCGCGATCTCCGTGTCGAATGGGGGAAGACAAGTAAATGAAACTGGCAATCTATATGTCTGTGTCAAGACAAACTTCTCGGTTCACCCTTGTCCTTATTCTTTACTTTATAACGAGGAGCAGCAACTTAAAAGTGACATTGTAACACGCTTCTAACTCGTGCAGGAGGGAGGAACCGGAGAGCAGGTCTTTTCAGTAAGTTTTTCTCCAGTACTGTTTATTGATTTACTTTTTTAGCTCCGTGTTATGGCGAGAGTGTATCGCTTCTGAATGTGACTGGTGCGTAGGAAATGGTAGCTAGGCACTGCAGCCTCCTTAATAGTCTTCGGGGTCGGTGCTCAGTGGCAGCTTTCCCCTTCCAAAAGAAGTCTTATCCTGCCCATAGTGCATTCAATTAACCTTCATCAGCAAGGCAGGTTTCCTGGAGTGGTCTTATGTCATTGTAATCTTAATACTTAAAACAGTAAGCTCAGTATAATATTCTCTTTCTCTCTCTCTTTCTCTCTCTCTCTCTCTCTCTCTCTCTCACACACACACACACACACACACACACACAGCTTGCCCTTGGTGCGAGAAATTTCTCCTAAAGGCGAATTAACCACCTGTGGTTAATGGCATAGAAAGTCTCCAGAGGCGGATCAGGCTCTAGGACGATGAGTCTTATCTTGCCTGAATTGTCGGATAAGGTTGCAGTGACTAGAAAACTTTCAATTGTCTTCCATCTGCTTGTTGTTGAACGTAGTTCCTAGATGACCAAGAATGTGTGTTTGTTGAGATGCAGCAGCACTCTCATCCCAAAAGAAGTGATGCTCAGCAGTTTCCAAGAACATTCCGACTATCTTCCAAAATCCTGCGACAGTCAAGAAATAACGACGGGGCCAGGATTATTATGTCTGGAAGCCTCTTGACTCTTAGATATTAGGTGTGTGATCTGTCGTATTGGTTGAGATTGCCGGCCGGTGTGGCCGAGCGGTTCTAGGCGCTTCAGTCTGGAACCGCGCGACCGTTACGGTCGCAGGTTCGAATCCTGCCTCGGGCAGGGATGTATGTGATGTCCTTAGGTTCGTTAGGCTTAAGTAGTCCTAAGGTCTAGGGGACTGATGACCTCAGATGTTGAGTCCCATAGTGCTTACAGCCATTTGAACCATTTTTTGCGTGAGATTGTGGCTGTAGAGCAATTCGGCTGCTGCATCTACGACTGAGCAGTCTTATTTAGGGTCCACTCTGTTTATCTCATATATGAAAGCGGCTAGAAAAGGTGCCCCGCCGATTTTATATTCGCCTCCAGTGGTATCACATCAGTGCAGCCGAACAAATTATAAATTATATTTTCCGTCTTGGAATGTAAGAAAAGTCACTGATGACCGGTAAATGAGAGACCCGAAAGGAGAACAGGTATTGAAAGCAGAGAAGATATAACATTAAGTAACAGCACTCCAGGAAACCCACTTCGTTGATGAAGGTCAACTGAATGCATTAGGTGCAGGATACAACTTCATTTGGAAGGGGAAAGCTGCCACTGAGCATCGAATATGCGGAGTCGGCTTTTCCTATCAACAAAGACATTCTTAGGAATATGTCAGAGCCTTCATCTGGGCATAATGAACGCCTCACTGCATTAAGACTTCGACTGAATGAGAACCAGCATCCCACTCCAGATTCTGATGAGTATATCAAAGAAACGTTGTATTCAGATGTGGATGACATCCTTTCAAACATTAGTTGCTACGACAAATAATCTTACTATGTGATTCTAGCGCTAGAGACGATAAAGACGTCAAAAGTATCGCTTCAAATCATCATTGCAACACCCTAGATCGAAGCAGTAGCATCTCGTTGACTGTGTAATTGCCCACAAGAAAATGATGTTTTCATCACGAAAGCGATGACAGAAGCAGAGGGGAAAAATCAGTGACTTACTAGATACGTCATGCGTATGTCACTTCCTGCCCATAGGAGAAAACAAAAGAACTGTAGACACACATCTGATAATGAGAAGTTTGATTATGTCAGAATATGCCTCACAGTACAGGAAACAGCTTCATCAGTCCCTGTCTAAGGAATGTCATCATACTGTAACACAACAATGGCCGAACTTGAAGAGCACTATTCTGGATGCGTACTTAGAAACATTATATAAGACCAGGAAACATAAGAAAAGTTTTGATGAAAATAATAAAATTGAAGCGTGGATCTCATAAAAGAAAGTAGAAGTCTTTCGTCCTATCAAAGCAAAAACAAAGAACTACCCTTGCGCTGAAGAACGCGTGGTGGATAACAAGAACTAAAGAATTACAATATCTCGCAGACAAAGATAAGAGACAGTTCTTCCAAGCCACAAAAACAATCTATGGTCCAACCACATTTCGTAGAAATCCTCTTTGATCCAGTGACAACAAGACACTTCTAAAAGTTCAGTGCTCCATCATGACTAGGTGAGAGGAATAGTTTGAAGACCTTCTGAATCAGAATCATCTATTGATTAACAAGTGTACGAAATAATAGAACAAACACCCAACAAGGAAGAATTTAGCTCCCCATCAGCATTTGATGAAGTTAAGTGTGTTGTCAATGAAGCAAAGCATTACAAAGCCACTGATCCTGGTAGTATACCAGCGGAAGCTCTTAAAGAAGGTGGTGAGGAACTCATAAGACACACACACGAACTGGCTGTTAAAAATATGGGACACTGAAGATATACCTCCCGGTTTCAGAAGAGGTCTGATGGTTCCCGTATTTAAAAGAAAGGAGATCGCAATAACTACGGCGCATTATCGTTCCTATCTTTGCAAGTCGTTCTGTGCCATTAGTGGAGGAATTACTACCTGAGAGCCAATGTGGCTTCAGTCTCTCTAGAGGGAACACATGTGATGTTCAAAGCTCGTCAGCCTTAAAAAAAAATGCAGGGAACAAAATGGACACTTTTACATTGCCGTTATTGATTTCACTAAGGCATTTGACTCAGTAAACTGTGGATTTTTAGGAAAGATTTTACTTCTGCGTAGTTTTCCACAGAAATTAATGTTCATCTTGAAATTGCATTACACAGATGCGTCAGCAGCTGTCGTCGATAACGTCTCGGTTGGTGAGCCATTCCATTTCTATACCGGTGTTAAGCAAGGGTGTGTGATTGTCAGTCATTTTCCTGGAATGTTCCGCTGTCATTCAGTTAGTCAAAGTTGATCTTGCAAGAATACAGTTAACTAACAGGATGGGTGAGAAACTGTTTAATCTGAGTCGTCTAAAGGCAAAAATTCCTAACATTTTCTGCAGCATTAGGTGAGTTATAGTATGATGATGATGATGATGATGATGATGATGATGCAGTTGCAGCTCAGGTTGAAAAACAGGTGTTAATCGTGAATGCTTTGTCCACAGGATAAAAAAGAGGTCGCAAAATGAGTACTAGTAGAACACAAATCCTTCACCAACAAGCACTGCGAGAAGAACAAAGAAATACCAGTATCACCATAGACGAAGTGAGCCTTCAAAGTAGTTCATAACCTCCCTTACCTTGGCAGCATCCTCCGATACGGTCCAAATACAGATTCGCAAATTCCAAACAGAATTAACCATTATGGAGCATCCTTCGCCCGACGAAGATCTCTGGTATGTGACAACAACGATCTCAATGCTGCAACAAAGATCCTCATATACAATTCAGTAGTAATTCCCATCCTGCTTTATGGATCTGAATCGTGGACGTGTTACAGACGGCACCTTAAAAAGCTGAAACAACATGGTCAGCGATGCCTGAGGAGGATTCTGCATATAACGTGGCGAGGCAGACGCACATACACTCCAGGAAATGGAAAAAAGAAAACATGACACCGGTGTGTCAGACCCACCATACTTGCTCCGGACACTGCGGACACACCAGGAACCACGGTGTTGGCCGTCGAATGGCGCTAGCTGCGCAGCATTTGTGCACAGCGGCACAGCGGACACACCAGGAACCACGGTGTTGGCCGTCGAATGGCGCTAGCTGCGCAGCATTTGTGCACCGCCGCCGTCAGTGTCAGCCAGTTTGCCGTGGCATACGGAGCTCCATCGCAGTCTTTAACATTGGTAGCATGCCGCGACAGCGTGGACGTGAACCGTATGTGCAGTTGACGGACTTTGAGCGAGGGCATATAGTGGGCATGCGGGAGGCCGAGTGGACGTACCGCCGAATTGCTCAACACGTGGGGCGTGAGGTCTCCACAGTACATCGATGTTGTCGCCAGTGGTCGGCGGAAGGTGCACGTGCCCGTCGACCTGGGACCGGACTGCTGCGACGCACGGATGCACGCCAAGACCGTAGGATCCTACGCGGTGCCGTAGGGGGCTGCACCGCCACTTCCCAGCAAATTAGGGACACTGTTGCTCCTGGGGTATCGGCGAGGACCATTTGCAACCGTCTCCATGAAGCTGGGCTACGGTCCCGCACACCGTTAGGCCGTCTTCCGCTCACGCCCCAACATCGTGCAGCCCGCCTCCAGTGGTGTCGCGACAGGCGTGAATGGAGGGACGAATGGAGACGTGTCGTCTTCAGCGATGAGAGTTGCATCTGCCTTGGTGCCAATGATGGTCGTATGCGTGTTTGGCGCCGTGCAATTGAGCGCCACAATCAGGACTGCATACGACCGAGGCACACAGGGCCAACACCCGGCATCATGGTGTGGGGAGCGATCTCCTACACTGGCCGTACACCACTGGTGATCGTCGAGGGGACACTGAATAGTGCACAGTACATCCAAACCGTCATCGAGCCCATCGTTCTACCATTCCTAGACCGGCCAGGGAACTTGCTGTTCCAACAGGACAATGCACGTCCGCATGTATCCCGTGCCACCCAACGTGCTCTAGGAGGTGTAAGTCAACTACCCTGCCCAGCAAGATCTCCGGATCTGTCCCCCATTGAGCATGTTTGGGACTGGATGAAGCGTCGTCTCACGCGGTCTGCACGTCCAGCACGAACGCTGGTCCAACTGAGGCGCCAGGTGGAAATGGCATGGCAAGCCATTCCACAGGACTACATCCAGCATCTCTACGATCGTCTCCATGGGAGAATAGCAGCCTGCATTGCTGCGAAAGGTGGATATACACTGTACTAGTGCCGACATTGTGCATGCTCTGTTGCCTGTGTCTATGTGCCTGTGGTTCTGTCAGTGTGATCATGTGATGTATCTGACCCCAGGAATGTGTCAATAAAGTTTCCCCTTCCTGGGACAATGAATTCACGGTGTTCTTATTTCAATTTCCAGGAGTGTATGATAGCATCCTTGAAGAGGCATATGCAACCAGTACAGAAGCGATGCCTTTAAGACGCTAGGTACAATTGGGACGGCATGTAGTCCACATGCCCGATAATCGAGTTCCCAACAAATGTTTTACTCTGAGTTAACAGTGGGCAAAACGATGTATGAAAGGCCAGAGGAAACGATTTAAGGATGTGATTAAAGCTAACACGAAGATACGTCACATTAATGTTAACAAATGAAGGCCTCTACCGTGTACCGTTCGTTCTAGTGATCACTAGTCCATTGTGGGGCACTACTTTTTGGGGAAAACAGTCAGCAAACTGCGTTGCTAAGAGGAAGTGGACGGACAGAATCTGCTCCACCTGTTATCACTGCGGCGAACTGTGTACCTCTCGCATCGGATTATACATTCACCTCCGGACCCACAGATGATTCGGAAGACAAACCTACTCGGTTACGAATATTTGCTATGATGACGTAGTTTTCGAGTATCTACATTGTTGAGAAGGCGGCACCACTCCGTTATCTTTCAATGCCATCGCCTTAAGCTAAAACGGTGGCGGAAACAGGCCAGTATGGGAGCGGACCAGGCGAGAGCATTGGCAACAGGTTGGGTAAGGCACCGGCTGATAACTAGGAACCGGTTACGTGCGAGCCGCGCTGTGGAGCGTGGCCCGCGTTTAGCACGTGCGGGCCCGCCGCATCGCGGACGGCAATTGCTGTCGCTGGATCTGAGTGTGTGCAGTGAGAGCTTCAGCGACCGGCGATTAGGCGACCTCATATAGCCTACTCAAATGACTTACGGAGCCGTCAGTAAAGACTAGTAGCTTATGAAATCTTTTTGAAAGATCATTTTCATGTTCTATTCCACACCGAGGTGACGAAAGTCATGAGTTGGGTTGTTTGGGGGAACAGACCAAACAGCGAGGTCATCGGTCTCATCGGCTTAGGGAAGGATGGGGAAGGAAGTCGGCCGTGCCCTTTCAAAGGAACCATCCCGGCATTTGCCTGGAGCAATTTAGGGAAATCACGGAAAACCTAAATCGGGATGGCCGGACGCGGGATTGAACCGTCGTCCTCCCGAATGCGAGTCCAGCGTGCTAACCACTGCGCCACCTCGCTCGGTGAAAGTCATGAGATAACGACGTGCACGTATACAGATGGTGATAGTTTCGCGTACACAAGACAAGGTATAAAAGGGTAGCGTATTGGCGGAGCTGTCATTTGTACTCAGGTGATTCATGTAGAGAGGTTTTCGAGGTTACTATGGCCGCACGATGGGAATTAACCGACTTTGAACTAGGAGTGGTAGGTAGTTGGAGCTAGACGCATGGGAGATTTCATTTCGGGAACGATCAGGAAATTCAGTATTCCGAGATCCACAGTGTCAGTGGTGTGCGGAGAATACCAAATTTCAGGCATTACCTCTCACCACGGATAACGCAGTGGCCGACGGTCTTCACTTAACGACCGAGAGCAGCGGCGTTTACGTAGAGTTGTCACTGCTAAGAGACAAACAAAATTGCATGAAATAACCGCAGAAATGCATGTGGGACGTACGACAAACACATCCGTTGTGACAATGCGCGAAATTTGGCGTTATTTGGTTATGGCAGCAGACGACCGACGAGAGTGCCTTTGCTAACAGCACGACATCACCTACATATCCTCCTCTCTTGGGCTTCTGACCATAACAGTTGGATCTTATACAGACGACTGAAAAACCGTTGCATGTTCGGATGAGTGCCATTTCATTTCGTAAGAGCTGATGGTAGGCATAGTGCGTGGCGCAGACCCCATGAAGCCATGGACCCAAGTTGTCAACAAGGCACTGTGCAAGCTGATAGTGGTTCCAAAATGGTAAGGGCCATGTTTACATGGAATGGACCGTGTCCTCTGGTCCAACTGAGCCGATCATTGATTGGAAATGGTTATGTTCGGCTACTGGGAGACGATAAAATCGTCCACATGCCTCCGCACGGCTCCCTCCCTCAGTCCAGTTCCACGCCATTTTCCCGTACCATTCGCGAACGGTTCGTAAAACGACTGTTGGTTAGCTTCTGTGCCAGCTCTTAACTAGTTTGATTTGATCGTCGTGGTCATTTCGCGAAAAGTTTTTGGGAGGAAATATAATGTTGTTAAGATTCTTCTTGGAACATACCCTCTCGGGATTTTGATGGTAAATTGCTTCGTTAAGATCCCGCGCTTGCTAAATTATCCCGTCACGAAGCGTGCTACTCTTTGCTGGATCTTCTCAATCAGTTCGATCTTATAAGGGCCCCAGACTAATTAACAGTACTCAAGAATCGGCCTGTAAAGTGTTCTTTTAAGCCCCTTTCTTCCGTGGAGGAATTCCATGCCCTTAAGGTTCGTCCAGTCTGTCATCTACTTTTCCTATAACAAATTTTAAATAGTCAATCCATTTTAGGTTGCTCCAGACCTTTACTCCTTATTGTTGTTGTTCGTGTCGAACAGCAATCGATCTGTTTACCTGCTTATCCCAAGTACGTAACACGGTTTAGTGCACGTATGATTCCATTATGCAGGACAAGCGTATGGGCGATGTATAGGCGATCCACTCAGCGACTGCATTATTGACTGAGTTTTCAAATGGTTCAAATGGCTCTGAGCACTATGGGACTCAACTGCTGAGGTCATTAGTCCCCTAGAACTTAGAACTAGTTAAACCTAACTAACCTAAGGACATCACAAACATCCATGCCCGAGGCAGGATTCGAACCTGCGACCGTAGCGGTCTTGCGGTTCCAGACTGCAGCGCCTTTAACCGCACGGCCACTTCGGCCGGCGACTGAGTTTTGCGGCACGGTGCACCAATAATGGAATGACGCATTGTGGGGCATAATAATTCAGTCAAGGAGGAAGTAAATGCGGAAAAACGTAACAGTGAGTTGGAATAAATACATGCGTGGAAGGAAATCGTATAGCACCTTAATGTACTTGCCAATACAGCTCCAGAGGCTACTGTCTTGTTTCGGGGAGACTGGCGCGATTTCTTTCCGCATCCTAGTCCAGTCCTAGAGGGTGCTCAGTCACCAATGACCTCGTTGTCAACGGAATGTTAAACATTCATCGGCACTTCTGTTTATTTTTATGAGCGTTAAATTTGTGTCTATAGGGCCACTAGCTGCATGCACTACAGAGTTGTTCGACAGCTTGCACGTAAATATTAAAGATACTTAAAAAAAAAAAAGGGTCGCATAATATTACAAGACATAGTACTGATGAAGAAAAATGCTTGAGATGCTTGAGATAGGGGCCATTTCATTTGTACCGACAACGATCGGTCCTCACAAAGGGTCCTCGCCTACTCGTCATCAGCGAATAACGTTGCGAGAAGGGGCTGTAATTAAAGCACACGGGATGTCGGATTGCGTTAGTTTCATTTTGATCTTCGAGCAGTCCTCGGCAGCTGCATACGAGCAATAAGTTCTTTGTGCAGGTAAAATTGACCCATCAAGAGAGAAAAAGATGTCACATCCCGAAAACACTGCATCTCAATATATTGCACTGGACGTTACCATCTGTCCTCCCCAGTATTTGGTGAAATGATGCGTTACTCTTGGTTTTCTGCCAAACTGTGCGATAAGAGAGAACCTTTTGATGAAAGTAAACCACGTTTGTTTTTCTATCGAAACATTATAGTGACAGTGTAGTTTTAAAAATGCAGAATTTTTAACGTGTGCAAGATGGTTAGACAATTACTGTTTCCCCCGTTTCTAGGATGAAATCACCGCAGCACTTGTAAATTATCAACTGTAAAATAATAACAGTAACTAATTTTATATACGAAGTTCCCGTGTACGCCTTACAATACTCTCCTACAGATCTGATTTGTATGCAATTCAAAATTCTCCTTTGCCGTCTTTTTAATGCCTTTTATGAAAGTATTAATCAACACTATACACTGAGCATTATTTCGGTCTATTTGCAGTGCAGGTAACGTAAAAGTTGAAAATAACAAAAATTCCGCAAGGTGACTCGACCGAACTATTCAATTACGGTTTTGTACTCTCACCGCTGCTCTAAGCACTGTGTAATGATTACAGTAATATAAAAGGCTGATACCGCTTCCGACCAGCGCCAAAAATGGTACTTTTTTTCTTTTTTTTTCTTGAACGCTTGGTGTTGTTGCTTCTGTCACTTTCGTTTCTGGCCACGCCTTGGGTACATCATGAATCTGGTCGAAATCTATGATGAGTAACGCGGTTCTGTTGTGAGGTGGTGCATACTGTCTTCCAGCTGATTTCATTACTCGTTTCTTATTGACTGTGTCCCTCCTCCTTGCCGGCCGTTGTGGCCGAGCGGTTCTAAGCGCTTCAGTCTGGAACCGCGCGACCGCTGCGGTAGCAGGTTCGAATCCTGCCTCGGCATGGATGTGTGTGATGTCCTTAGGTTAGTTAGGTTTAAGAAGTTCTAAGTTACAGGGGACTGATGACCTCAGATGTTAAGTCCCATAGTGCTCAGAGCAATTTGAACCTATATTCCTGGCTGTGGCGACAGTGAAAAACATTGTTGTATTGTGCACAAGGTTCCAAAGCCTGTGTGTCCACCGCGTGTTACTAAACCCGTGGGCAGCCGGGTGTGTTTGCACGAGCTCTTCCTTCTTTGATGGCTACCTTACGAAAGAATAGCCCTTGCCTCCAGAAGTATGCTTTCCGATCATGCGTGTGTAGGTCTGTTTTTCAGCTATCCAGTCCTACCAAGTTTAAAAGTATGGGACACTTGAAAACAACCGTGTATATAGTTGATGTTTTAGATCATTGCGTAGATGTTGCGAATTAGATTCTTCAACATTGCAGATGATTCATTGGCATTGAAGAGACGATAGGTAACAATACGATTGTTCGTAAGATACGAGACATTTTATGTGCATTACATCAACGTTTTTCTGTTCGCATGAAATTTTACACAGCAGTTGTCTTTTTAGAAATCAACGCCGTTAGTCTTTTGTTTTAGAGTTTCCGATTTGGAAGGCCTTCCCAAGACAGTAAAACCGATGGCTACTACGCATTGAACTACGAGGGCATGGGCATTCGATGAGTAATGCAATACATTTTTTGTGTCGGCCAATGTCCTTCGAAAAAATGGAATATTCCCACATCAGCCCCTATCCTTTCATGAAGTTGCGATTGGTTGTGGTGCTATACGTGGCCTTCAAAATGGTGTCTGTAACGGATGAGCGTTCCAAGCAGAGAGCTGTCATTGAGATTCTTTTGATGGAAGACCAGAGCATCACAGATATTTATAGACGCTTTTAGAATGCATTTGGAGACTGGCAGTGAACAAAAGCACGGCGATTCTTTGGGCGAGGCGTGTCTTCAACATAATAAGGTCGTGCAAACCTGTCCGATCTCCCGCATGTCGGCCGGCCGCTCAAAGCTGTGACTACTGCAGTGTCGGGACTTGCGGACATACTCATTCGAGGCAAACGACAGATCGCAATCAAACACCCAGCTGGACGTCTCTGTTGGTAGTGCTGACACACTCATCCACCAGTGTGTGCCTGCGGGGTTCCTCGACGCCTAACGGAAGACCATAAAGAACAACGAAGGACCATCTGTGCGGAATTGCTTGTGCGTTGCGAGGGAGGGTATTGATGCAGCAAGACTAGAGTAGTACCATGCAGGCATACAGGCTCTCCCAGTAAGGTGCGGTAAGGCCGCCGCCTTGAGTGGAAATCATGTAGAAAAATAGGGCTTTATAGCCAAACGAGAGGAGAATAATATGGTGTACTGGAATCCTGAATAAAACCAACCTGTTTCCAGAAAAAAATGTGTTCCATTACCTATTGATCGCCCCCTCGCATATTGTAAAGTAAGTTAAACACTAGTTTCGTCGCAAACGACGAGGTATGTTAATACGAAGTGGTGCTACCGCTGAACTGGTTGGAGAGATCGCGTCAGCTTGCGTTTAAACTACGTCTAATCTGGCGTACTGTCTGCAGTTTGCATTGTTGTGGTCTGGAAAGAAACGCTGCGCAATCGCATATTCACTGTAGTGAAGCTCAGCAAGCGCTGCAGACCTGTTTCTCAGGACGAGCCGAAAATTTGATTTCGGAACAGGCGAAGGATCTATAGCACTGCCGTGCAGGGCAGCTAGGGATTTATTTATTTATTATTAATTGCATAGCTTCCCTACCTGGCGGTGCATGGAGAGCTAGTCATGTATACATCCATTAAAACTGAAACATACTCTTTGTGGGACATCCACAACTGTCGCTAAAATTTTTCGTGATGAATAAATGCGCTCCAACCGTATTTGACAAAGACTTCATTTGGACAAAATCCTACACACAACCTGTGTTTCAGGATGTAAATCCCATCTTCCCCGGTCTTACTGGGTGTCCACGACATGGCTGACTCAAAGAATCTTTTCATGCATCACCTGCACTGGACATCGCATGCTACTTGACAAATTTGCTGAATTTTTTACGTGAATGTTAAGATTTTCTCATACACAATCAATCTATGACCTGATGTTCACGATTGTATCGACCCTTTTAATGTTACTTGATTTGATGAGTGTATCGACCCTTTTAATGTTACTCAGTTTGATATAGTATTCCTTCCTACATCCTGAAACCCGGTTTGTGTGTATGATTTTATCCAAATAAAGGATTTGCTAGTAGAACTGGAGCGGATTGATTCATCATCATGAAAAGTAGCAATATCTGTTGACATTTGCCTTTGTCTTCTGATGACCGGTCCCGATGCTTACGAGTCGTGCGGTTGAATTTTAACTCTTTCGCGGTATCTGTGAAATGCTGACAATGATAAGTGTAGTTTGGTCAGACAGCGCAACAGTACGACGATTTTTTAAAGGTCTGCCGTTGTCTGGAAATACAAATACTTCGATGAAAATGATGCGAGCGAGGTTATGTGGACCGATTGTTGACGATCAGCTAGTGTCATGCGACAAGCATCAGTTCTTGGTGCAGTCGTTACAGTGCCGCACTTGGATGACTCTTAATACTGTAGATGAAAACATCGCCTCCGCATACCAACAGTGACCAATGCATTCCAGGTTTCATACTTTGCAGAAAGAATGTGGCGTAGTAATACGTAAAAGTATTTCCAGCAGCGATTTTGTGACTATTTTCGTGCATAGAATTTTGACTCCAAGGAAACAACAAGTAATCCTCTGTCTGTTATAGGGTTGATTTAATTATTGTGTTCGTAATAGGTGTTCTAATTACCTAATAGAGAGCTCGTTTGATTTGCCATTATCAGGGTGATTTCATTGGATAACATCAGTAGAGTACCAGATACAGATAACCGTGTTATTTTCACGGCTTATCTTTGAAATGTCAGACTCCCTCGTCCTTGCTAGACTTTCGCTGGCCGACGTTTACTTAAATGTAAGCCGCTATCTGTTCACGTTCTTCGAGGAAATCGAAGCTTTGTCTCAAAGATTTTGCACTTGTACGTCGAGCTTCCTGTTGCAAAATGTATAAACTTTCTATGTTATTCGTACATTTATTACATTCTGTATTTTTACTTCCAGGTGTCCAACGACCATTGATCCTTTCCCCTTCTCTTTCTCTTTTAAACTCACACCCTCGCTACAGCATACATTTTTCCCTTTGCGGAATCTCACCTCATCGTGCTTATCTTTCCCAGCAAGTACAGTATGTAGTAAATGCCCCTTTCTTCAGACTCGGTGGGCTGCGATTCCTAAATCAAAAACTGACAAAAACCTGTAATGTTATGAACATTAAACATAATTAATTTTTCGAATATCTGTTACAACTTTCCTCGATATTTGGAAATTGCACCCCCTCGCTTATTTATCAACATAGCTTTCTATAGGAAGAGTAGTGGGTTACTTCGTATCCTTCGAAATTGTATTCTGGATTGCTAACTTCCTGCAGTCGCTGGAGTGGCTATATGAACATACACTATGTGATCAAAGGTATCCGGACACCGCCAAAAGCATAAGTTTTTCACATTAGGTGCATTGTGCTGCCACCTACTGCCAGGTACTCCATATCAGCGACCTCAGTATTCATTACACATCATGAGAGAGCAGAATGGGGCGCTCCACGGATCTCAAGGACTTCGAACGTGGTTAGGTAATTTGGTGTCACTTGTGTGAGACGTCTGTACGCGAGATTTCCTCACTTCTAAACATCCCTAGGTCCGCTGTTTCCGGTGTGATAGTGAAGGGAGACGTACAGCGCAAAAGCGTACACGCCGACTTCGTCTGTTGACTGACAGAGACCACCGACGACAGTTGAAGAGGTTCGTAATGTGTGATAGGCAGACATATATCCAGACCATCACACAGTAATCCCAGACTGAATCAGTATGGAGTGACTAACTACGGTACACAGTGCGGTGATCAGACGGCAGGGTGTGGGTATGGCGAATGCTCGGTGAAAGTCATCTGCCAGCATGTATAGTGCCAACAGTAAAATTCGGGGGCGGTGGTGTTATGGTGTGGTCATGTTTTTCGTGGAGAGGCTTGCACCCTTTGTTGTTTTACGTGGCACTATCACAGCACCTTCGTGCTTCCCACTGTTGAAGAGCAATTCGGGGATAGCGATTGCATCTTTCAACACGATCGAGCATCTGTTCATAATGCACGGCCTGTGGCGGAGTGGTTACATGACAGTAACATCCCTGTAATGGACTGGCCTGCACAGAGTCCTGACTTGAATCCAATAGAACACCTTTGGAATGTTTTGGAACGCCGACTTCGTGCCAGGACACACCGACCGACATCGATACTTCTCCTCAATGCAGCACTCCATGAAGAATGGGCTGCCATTCCCCAAGAAACCTTCCAGCACTGACTGAACGTATGCCTGCGAAAATGGAAGCTGTGGTTAAGGCCAAGGGTGGGCCAACACCATATTGAATTCCAGCATTACCGATGGAGGGCGCCACGGACTTGTAAGTCATTTTCAGTCAGGTGTCCGGACACTTTTGATTACATTGTGTATGCTACTGAGGTGCCCACAGATTCATGCAACCCGCCCAAGATCTTACTAAGGAGTTTAAGGGCTTCGGTTCTCTGCGAGCGGTTTCATTGTCGAGAGAAAATGCCAAGAATGCTTAAATAGAATCTTCATTCGTGTAGAACCACAGTAAACTGATGATAAAAAAAGTCTGTGGGGTTCTCAAATATACTACATGGAAAAATTATGACACCTAATTAGTGGCTGGATGGGCAGCTGCACAAAATTGAATTCCAGCAATAGAACCATAACAGAACGTTACAGTACTCGATTTTTTCTAGATTTGCCATTGGGAAGGAGCAAACGATTACACCCACACATGTACTCTGTCTTTGAAGCAGCAATGACTTCACTGTCGTTCTTCTGTGGAGCTTTGGAAGAAGTAATGACTTAGGCACATGACTGCCGTTGTTAATCTGTTCTCGTGCTAAAGAGTGTTTTCAGCTGAGAAATTCGCTGACATGATATTTAAGAAGAGATACTTTTCTTAATCAGCATCAGAGCGTTCCTATCTCTAGAGTGAAGCCAGTTGCTTTATGATTCGAATTAAATCAGTGAAACGGCGTAGTTGGTACACTGTTATTTCCTTCTTGGCCCCACCACAATACAGGAGATGGATGTGAACATAATTAGAAGCCAGTTACGACAACAACATCACCTTCTCAGCTATTTACCGACCTATATACTGTAGTGAAAATAATTTCATATGCGCACGTTGTGAAGGTGGAAATAACCAACAAAAGCAAGACGTCCCTGGTGATCCTCAGACTTCAGAAAACTTGTGAAATGAATCGGTTGCGACACGTTGTCAGCATGATTCGCCTTAGGAAGGTCTTGTTTAATCTTTTGAACAATCTAAGTATTGATGATTCCTAGAATGAAAATGAGTGCTTATTTGTAGTTGTGAGCGGGACATTGCGTCGCGTGCTAGAATTTGTGCCTATCAAGCAAGAGGGCCTGTTTAATTTTGGCAGCGCCACGAGTGCGCAGACATGGAAATCAAATACTCAGTCCGACGGGTCCTTTCACTTTGGCCGCGCGGGGCACGCGAGGCTGCTGTCCGCAGCTGCGGAATTGCAGCATCCAGGTCGATTTAGAAACATGGTAATCATTGTCTTCCAGTCTGCATTGTTCTACTGGTAGTGATATTCCAGTGTCGTCACTTCCGGCGGTCGACTACCGGAAGCCATGTATCAGTAGGAAAGCTACAACAATCAAATGAATTAATGCGGACACGGTGTCTCGAGACTACACATCTAGTTCACTAACAATGGCGACGGATCGATTTATTGTTTGAGCACGTGGGCGTCGCCCTCAATGCCTGTAACTGTTTAATTAAGTGTAAAAACATATAATTTGGCAGACATCAAATCAGATCTGTCGGTAGATTACTGCATTTGTTTCGATATACCAGCCGTTTCTGCGATGTTTACTCTGATTTCTACGATGGGGAACATCTTTATGCACTGTTTAAATGTTAGAACAACACAGACGTCGGAGTCTCCGTTTCCCTGCAGGGAAGTATTGCTTAGTTGAGTCAACTCGATTCATAATTTCTCCTCTTCTGAATTCATAAAAGTCATACACTTTGGTGAACCGTGTTTTCAAAGCGAGAAGAAGGTTAACAGTTTGACAGAGCCTAGTAAGGAGTTAGACGTCGCCTCAGTGCTAGCTTGACTTGCGTAATCGGTGTATAAGATATATAGTTAGTACGGTTTTTTCACTACTTGTAGCATAAAATAAATGCTTTCTTGTAGTATCTGACTTTTTCACCATCCCAATACAGTGTTTTGGAGTTACTATGGCTAAGATTGCAAAACGATAAGCTTAGAAATTCAGAAATATTATGTAACTGTAGTCGTCGTATTGTTGGAGAGCAGCCGTGGTAATCTTGGAAGCCTGTAGTGTGTAGTGATCTCGACGTTCGGCTTCCAGAAAACAGCTAGCCACCTGGACTGATAAGTCTTGTTCGCTCTTATACTCCAAACGCCCCAGTTGGTACGCAATAAAAGTATAGTCTCGCGCTATGCATCACTTTCTTCTATTTTGTAAAATATACTAAATCAGGACGAAACGAAGATTAGGGTTTAACGTCTCCTCGACATCGAGGTTATTAGAGACTGAGCATCAGTCCGAACTGTTTCAAGAATGGAAAAGGGAATCTCCTGTGCCCTTTTAAATGAGCTATCCCGGCATTTACCTGGAGCGATTTAGAAAAAACACAGAAAACGTACATCTGGATGACCGGATGCGGATTTGAATCGTCGTCCTCAGTAGAGTCCAGTGTGCTAACCACTGCGCCACCTCGATAGGTACGTCAGAAGTATTATATCTTGGAAAGATAAGACAGAGAAACTTTGTAGGTCTATCCTGAAATATGGCTAAACGAAGGATGTTTGTGAGTCACATTAGTTCTTTATTGTATTGATGTGTTATCACTGATATCACTTCTCCTGTCAAGACTACTTATGTTTATATTAACAACAGAAATGAATTACTCTTAAAACGTAAATTCAAATTAATAAACAGGGTGAGAATGTGTAAGGGCCCCATAGAGCCTCTACTGTTGTGGTACAGGTTGTAATAGCTCAAACGTTGTCTTATCGAGTTATGATTGCAATGCTTTTATTCGTCTTTCAAAATGGTTCAAATGACTCTGAGCACTATGCAACTTAACTTCTGAGGTCATCAGTCGCTTAGAACTTAGAACTAATTAAACCTAACTAACCTAAGGACATCACACACATCCATGCCCGAGGCAGGATTCGAACCTGCGACCGTAGCGGTCGCTCGGCTCCAGACTGTAGCGCCTAGAACAGCACGGCCACTCCGGCCGGCTATTCGTCTTTTAGACACTGGAAGTCGTCTATGGTTACTCACGGTGATTAGACGCGTGATGCTCCAAATCAGTGCTCGAGTGTTGCACATGATACTGCGGCGTGAGACAGATGGGAATGTCTCTTGCAGTAATGATGATGCGAGTCTCTCGGAGAATTCAGGTGCTATGTTGTTACTGCACACAAATGCGCGTATCCTGCAACCGACAAGCTATGTGGAACAGAGAATCGGCACACAAGAACAGATAATGTCGATGTGTTCACGCTTTAGATTAATTCAGGCAGTGACAAACGGATTTCACTGATAGCAGCATACGAAATAAAGATCCAATAAAACGTAGCATCTCATTGGCCGAGACACTTGTGTATGCTGTTTGCATATTTGGGATGCGCCGATCCATTAGTCTATGATGCGTGTAGGTCGCTTCGTGGATGTCGCTCAAGAGCTATTTGACGGCCGACATGATCTGCATGGTTAGGCGATTAGGTCACTTTACACATTGCAACAACCGATTACAAAATGATACTGAGATACCGCGCTGACGCTTTGTGCAATCGTGTGTTGGTGTCTACCGAATAAATCTAACGATGTGGAATTGCGGTTAAGGCACTGGATGCTTACGCCAATCCCTAACGGTCCTCGCAATTTATTTTCACCTGTATCTCCCTGAACCATTCAATGGGAATGCCGAGACGGTTCCTTTGAGAAAGTCACAGCCGATCACCTTCTCCACCGTTGTCGAATCCAGGCTTGGATTCAATCTTTACGCTTGGTGTTGACGCTACGCTAAAGTCTCTAATTTTAGTTCCTTCACTCCTAATAATTTCGGTTCTTATTTACTGTTCACCTGCGTGGTCGTGCCACGACAATTAACTTGTCTTAAATAACTGACTGCAGTGGCTTGGTGAAATATAATTAATGGAAGGAATAAAGGTAACAACTTGACTTATCGTTGAGGCGTTGTTCAGAGGTAACAACACACACACACACACACACACACACACACACACACACACACACTTTATCGACAGCGGAGCAAACTTCTCAACTATACGATGAGTTTACCTGTAGTCCTTCCTTCATTAATTGCGATATCTTATTGATACGTGTGTTGCAGGAATTTTTATTTGAGGGCTGATCCTAGTAAATGGGTCAACTGACTTGAGCATATAAGAATATGCACAGACGGAAAAAAATCGCAGCACCATGACGGACTTGTGTGCGAATGTTTCTACATCTGAAAGATAATGTCTATTCATATTTTGCGACAGTCGCGTAAGAGTGACGCTAGTAGCGCCACTATGAGGATGCAAATCAGGTCTTCTTTAAATACATGTTATAATGGTTGCGAGCGTTTTTTACCTTTGAGATTAGACGTGGTGAGTTGTGTTAGTCAAGAATGCTTTCAAAGCGTCGCTAAGTTTGAACGACATCGTGTAATAGGACTACGAGAAGCTGGATGTTTCTCCTGCAGTGTTGCAGAAGGACTTACAGGAATGCTGCCACTGTATGTGATTACTGGCAGCGGTGGTCACGAGAATATGCGGTCAGAAGAAGACCGGGCTCGGACGCCCACGTAGCACTACCGGGACAGAATACCATCGGGTTCGGCGTACAGCTCTGGCGCATTGCTCTGCAGATCACATCGCACTGCATGTGCAGGAGCAATTTGAGCAGCAGTTGGCACTACAGTGACACCAGAACTTTTACAAATTGGTTACAGGACAGCTCCGACCCAGAAGCCCTGTAGCGGGCATGCCACTGACCCCAGATCACCGCGTTTTTGCGATTTCAGTGGTGTCAAGCGAGAGCTCATTGGAGGCCAGGGTGAAGGTCTGTTGTGTTTTCTGATGAAAGCTGGTTTGTCTCGGTGACAGTGATGGCCGTGTGCTGGTTAGGAGGAGGTTAGTTGAGGGCCTGCAACCAATCTGTCTGCGTGCTGGACACACTGCACCTACACCTGGAGTTATGGTATGGGGCGCATTCTATATGACATCAGGTTAGTCTGGTGATTCGACCTGTTGTACTACCATTCATGAATGGCATTCCAGGGAGTATTTTCATACAGGATAACGCTCGGCCACCTACCGCTGTTGAACCCAACGTGCTCTAGAGGGTGTCGACATGTTGCCTTGGTCTTCTCGATCGCCAGATCTGTCTCCAGTCGAGCACATGTGGGACATTATTGGACGACAACTCCAGCTTCATCCTCCAACAGCATTAATCGTCCCTGTATTGACTGACCATCTGCAAATGGCATGGAACACCATCCCGGCACCTGTACAGCACAATGCACGCTCGTTTACATGCTTGCATTCAGCGTGCTGTACACTGGTTATTAATTTAGCAGCATTTAAAAATTGCAGTAGCTTATCTCGCGCTTACATTAACTTGTGATCTTGCAATTTTAATCACTGAAATATGTTACCTAAACGAATGTATTACCGGAATTTCAGCACTCTACTGTACTTATTATTAGTTAATGCTGCTTTTTCCGTCAGTGTATGTATATTCAACACAGACGATTTCTTTGAAAACGTGTCAATTGGATGTAGCAGGGCGGGGAAATATGCTGTCATCCGTGTTGCAAAAGAGGGATGTCTGTTATTGGAGGAGTTGCTTGTGCTGTGTAAATTGTCTTTTGTCCCCGAAAGTGCGTGGGAAGAAAATACGGCTTCAAAACCAGACAGGGTGTGGGAAAGTGTGGGCGTGTTGCACAGCGAAAGTGTGGTATTCTGTGGGGCAGTGGGCGCGCACCCCAGGGTGCGACACGCGGCCGACAAAAAGAACCTGCGGGACGCCACCGACCGGGCGCATACCTGACTGCCGCCGCCGCCGCCTGCAGCCAGCGGCCGAGGGAACGGCGCGTTTTCGCTTCAGCACACACACAGTGTCGAAACTGCCAGCCGCCCGCCTGCCTGCCGCAAATTGAGGACACGGAAAGAGCAGAGCCGCGCCGTGCCGCGCCAACGCGCGCTCCCTGCCGACGCCGCACCAAAATCTGCCTCGCCACTGGGCCCACCGCGGCACACAGTTTCTCTGTACAGTGTATGTTTGCCTGCCGTGGTAAAAACGATTAATTTCATTAGCTCTGGACGATGAATCAAGTATCACCCAATGAGGCTAACTGAAGTCCCGCCTAGAATGACAACACCGTCATAGTTGAACGTACTTACGCCCGATAAAGCGAAGAGAGAAACAGCGTATTTCCCAGTCGTAGGGAAGTGGAGCGCTGTCGCCTCTTGCAACAGCTAGAATCTGATCAGCATATTCGTTAGACAATAACGCTTAGAAACTGTTCCTTTACCAGCATCTTTTTGCATTTAAAATACACGATTCGTTCGTCTAGATGAAGCATGAGCCAAATGAACTTCAGTACATTAATGTGTTCTAAAACTGTGTGACAAAGCTTTCCCCCAGTGATGCTAAATAACTTGAGGGAAGTGATGGGATGCTTCTGTCCAAGAAGACCGTTGCTTATTTCCTGCGGCCTTGCTGTTCAGCTGGGCTAAAATGAGCAACAGACGTTAAACTATGAGTTTCCATGCATTTTTAAGGCCAAGTGAAGAATAAATTGACGAACTTCATCCAGAATCAATTAGCCACTACTTCCAATAACTACCTTCTCTTCATTCCGTAATTTGACATGGCATGAGCAGTAAAATCCCTCCCTCCCTCTCTCCCTCCATCCCTCCCCCTCCCACCCCTTTCTCTCTCTCTCTCTCTCTCTCTCTCTCTCTCTCTATATATATATATATATATATATGTATATATATATATATATATATATATATATATATATATATATATCCATCCTTGTGTGTGTGTGTGTGTGTGTGAGAGAGAGAGAGAGAACGCGCGCGCTGTCCCCCCCCCCCCCCCCCCATCCCACCTCCTCCTTCCACTGTTCCTACCTCCTACTATTCCAGCCCTAAATCCTGTTCTGGTAGCCCTACCTCCACGTCTTCCAGCTCTTACCTCCTCTCATAGACAATGTGTCATATTAGCCTCTAAAACACTTACTGATCATCTGTTGTCCCGTTAAATTAACATGGCATGCTGTATTGGAATTAGGTAGTCTGGCTGCTTCAAGTCGTCCTAACCAGTTTTTACCTTTGCATTTGCAGTTGTTGTTTCGAGTGATCCCTCTTTGTCAATCAGGAATAGCACTGAAGTAGCAGGGTACAAAATTTCGAGCTTGAGAAAGTAGCAACCTGACTGCTTCGTGGAAATTGCTGCAGTTTGTTCTCGTTACAGCGATGAGTTCAAGTTTTCCTGCTTGCTGCTACAACTTTTCTAGCTATTTCAAATTCATGTACATGTTGTAAAATGCCTGTAATTATCATACTTGGTAATTTCTTTTCTTATAATCATGCTTTTTTGTTTTATGTAATTTTTTTAATGTAATTATTTTCCATCGCTTGTGCCAACGAATTTGTAAGCCGTCCATGGCACAAGAAACAGAAACACAGTGCTTAAGTCACTGGGGCGGGAGGGATCACTTGTAACCACATCTTCCATCCAGATTTAAATTTTTTCATTAAATTGATAAAGGCAAATGCCGCCATAGTTCCTTAGGTGATACACGGACGCTTTTCTTCCCCATCCTTGACGACTCTGTGCTCATGCTCAACCTCTGATCATCTTATGATTTGAACCCAAATTTTTCTTCCGTTTTACACAATCGCACCAATCTCCTGGTCGAATGGGTACCACAGTCAGTACTTTATGGAGTCAGACGAATTCCGCCATGTTTTCTTGTAATACAGTCGCCGATTCCATTCGCAGACCCTCTACTACAGATCTAGCGAATATTTTGCAATGACATGAATATTTAGGGAAAGTTAACCTGTAGCTATCCTTTCCCTTCTGACTGTGCCCAGGTACCAAACCTGGCACAAAATTTGCCGGCTTCGTTGTTGATCTACAGAAACTTTGTTGCAAGTAAATGAAACTTTGTGTATGGGACCGAAGCCATGCGGTGGGAATGTTTCCCAGCATTACGCACTTGGCTGGGAATGGGCGGTCGTGTGAGTCAGTACCGGCGCGGTGCGCAGCTCGCTGTTTGCTTTACGACAGAACTGCTGCTCGCCATCTGAGAGTTGTCAGTTTAGTTCAAACTCACTTACTGTTTCTGTTTCTTAATACACATTTTCTCTATAATTGCTTTGACCTCGCGGCCGGTTTAATCACTTTACGAACACAGAAACAATAATAGCAATTACTTTCGGAACACCAATGAAAAACAGTAATTACTTTCGTCTTATCATAATTTGGGGCCAGTCTAGAAGACACCCTCTGAATTCATGAGAAAGACTGGTTTACAAAGAGACCGTTATGTAAGGTGGCCATTTCTGTGAAAGTAATGCAGTTTCGTTGAGCTGAGGTGGCCTTTCAAGTGGTGGGTTTCCGGATGAAGAGCAGCATACAACTTCTGCTCACCATAATGATACACTGTCCACCTGTCAAAAACTGCTTAACCAACTTCTACAGCTGGAGACGTCAAGAGAGAGTCAGGGAGGTTCTGAAAGGCACCGACAGGGATGTGGACCCATGCCGACTCCAGTGCCGGTTCCTCGGTTGAGGACCCATATCGCGAGCAGCCCGATTGAGGTGCTCTCATAGATTCTCGATTGTGAAATCCTGGAAGTTTGATTGGCGGGGGAGTACTGTAAACTCATCCTGCGCCCTTCGAACCATGCATGTACATTGCGAGCTACATGACGCGTTGAAGCGTCCTGCTGGTAGAGGTCATCTTGTCGAGGAAAAACCAACTGCGTGTAGGATTGGACATGGTCCCCAAAGATAGATGCATACTTGTGTTGATCCATTATTTCATCCAGAATGACGAGATCACCCAGGCAATGCCATGAAAACATCTCCCAGACCATAACGCTCCCTCCCGGTTGCAGGGTATTTGCTTTCGCCATCACTGGACGTCCAGTTGCGGTGTTGGAGTGCAGATTCCAGCCTCCGTCGCCGATAAGCAGCAGTCCAGCAGTCAACGTGGGTGTATGAACCAGGTGCCTGCTGCGGAGGCTCATACTCAGTGACGTTCACTAAAACAGTCGTTGAGAAGACACTGTTTGTAGTCCCTCGGTTTATGTAAGCGAACAGTTCCTGAACAGTTGCACGTTTATTCGCTTATACACATCTCCACAGCCGTCGTTCATTCTTTTCATCTATAGCCCGTGGTGCTGTACAGTTGTCTCGGCACCGGTTGTGGATGATGTCATTTTGCTTCGATGGTATATCTTAACCACGGCGGCACGTGAATAGTCTACAGCTTAGCCGTTTTGGAAATGCATCTATCCTTGGCTCGAAAGCCAATTGTCATGCCCATTCGGACGTCAGATAAATTGCTCCGTTTCCGCATTATTACGACGACTGCACAATTTCCCGTATTCCCCTGACATACTTTAATACCCTCCACTGTTATTGCTGCCACCTGCCGTCTGTGAGTGGTTACTGCACGTTGACGTCGAATGTAGGCTGTGTTAATACTATTGTGATTGAGTTGTATATTCACACGTAGTTTGTAAAACAGAGGCTTGTAACATTATACGAAGATTTGTGTGTCTTCGTAACAATTGTAGCTTCATTAACGAATGACCACCAGAAATCGATTAACTTAAGAGCTACAATGACACAGACGTTCGAGGAAATGGACAGAAAAGTAAAACAATATTACATTCCGAAAATCATCTCTGTCGAATACAATATGCTAGGTGTCTAGGCACTACATAAGAAAGTTTCCACGTGGCCATAGACTACTCCTGCCTGTGTAGAAGTCACATACAGGGCTTGGGACATCAGGAGATAACCATCCAAGAAGAGAAGTGTCCTCACTCTAAGAGCTGACTACAGCAGAAAATTGCTTTCCAAACACTCTGATGCAGACAGTGCGTTTTAGAATGCTTGGATCACAAACCGCTTATTGTGTCTGAAAATGTTACGGACCTTCCTCGGAACAGGGCGTTCATATTTGATTGTGCAGTTTGAAGCTAGGTAATTTTGTTGCTTCATATAGGTGTGTTTACCACATAATGTAATTTCATTTAATAAAATTAGTGTGCTGTTAATTCATTTAGCTGGTATGATCTAACAACAATTTTAATATGATATGTGTCGCCGCGGTTATCGCATAGGAGTGCGCCAACCGAATGTGATGTCAAAGTACTAAGCAACAGATTAAATAAAGCGAACGATCTAGGCGCAATCGTGGTAACTGTTGATACCATTATGCTTCTCGTTTATCGCAGTAAGGTCTAGAGTTTGGCACCATATTCAATGCATATTCTATATTCCCCAACTTAGGATAATTTTCTCAGACTATCAGCTTTTATATATTCCTTTGTTTCTCTACATGGCACGAATGTGCTCTCAAGTGAAAATAATGCCAACGATTGACAGAATTCACGACTTTGCTGAGAAACTGAACCTGGCTGAAACCGTTTACCAAAGTTATGGAAAAGACATTCGCCGCTTCACTCACGAATTGAAGCATGCGGTGTAATTGAACCATGTATGATTCAAATGGCTCTGAGCACTATGGGACTTAACTGCTGTGGTCATCAGTCACTTAGAACTACTTAAACATAACTAACCTAAGGACATCACACACATCCATGCCCGAGGCAGGATTCGAACCTGCGACTGTAGCGGTCGCGCGGTTCCGGAATGTAACGCCTAGAACCGCTCGGCCACTCCGGCCGGCCTGAACCATATACATGCCTCACCTTCGCAGTCACAGTTTTACAAGTAATGTGGGAGTTATTCTGTCTTTTGCGACTATTAAAAGGTCTTATTTGTACCAGATACATTTTGATTTATTTAAAGCACCTTCAGTGATCAGTGTAACTTTTTTTAAAATACTTTTGTTCACAAAACGGATTAGAGAGCCCATTAACAGTTCTCATGTTTAAAAGTCCTCATGTTTAAATTAATTAAACAAAATAACGAATGAGAAATACTGTGATCTCCCTAAACGGTTTTGAAAATAATACCAAAAAAATGTGTTAGTGATGTGATTGCAGTGTTCCTTCACCTGACACAAATGTTTTTGTCTTAAATTTGCTATGTTAATACAGTAGTACGTTGCGTGGTGGCGCAGGTGTCTTCATGCATGGAGGGCTCGCATTGTTGTCTTTAAGACACATGCCATACTCAAAAATGGCTCTAAGCGCTATGGGACATCTAACGTCATCAGTCCCCTTGACTTAGAACTACTTAAACCTAAATAACCTAAGGACGTCACACACATCCAAGCCCGAGGCAGGATTCGACCGTGCGACCGTAGCAGCAGCGCTGTTCCGAACTGAAGCGCCTAGAACCGCTCGGCCACAACGGCTGGCTCAGGCCATACTGGTTGTGATTGACAGCGCGGACGGTGCTCGCGAATCCCGGCGCCACGCGCCTCGCGCCGCGGACTCTGCGCTTGCCCGTGCTCCGCAATAAATAATTCATCGGCCCGCGTGCTCGGGACACCACCGCACGACGAGGAATGCATACTCGCAGGGGCGTTGCTATCTCAGATGAGGCGCAAAAGTGCGCTGACTCAGCGCGCCGCCGCGTCTTCCAGGCGTACCGGGCCCCTACTGGCAAACCTCTGCCTGCCCTGAGGAAGCCAGCAGGCAGCGGCTTTTCGCTTCGCACTACCACCTGTCTCCGCTTTACAACCTGAATACGAACACTAACTTCTGTAGACTAGCTGTTCGTCAAATGAAGGTCATGTTGTTTCCTCAACTTTATTTTTACAATTCGTTGAAGATTTCCCTATAAAAAGATGAAATAGAAAGCTCGGTATCATCCAGTGGAATTTATTTTCTGCTTTGAGGTCTTCGAATCAGTAGGGAGCACATCCAAAGCTGTCAGTTCCTAAAGCTAACCTTGTAAAGCGCAAACTTTCTTGCCCCCAAATTACGCCCATGAGCGAAGCAGCAAAGTAAATAAACAGTAAATGCGACCAAAGCGTAACTTGGCAGTTTTCGGATGAATCAGTCAGGTGACGTCAGAAGCACCGTTTCCGAAGCAAGAACAGGAGCGTCAGAGAATACGCTATTGCCATGGGATCGCCTATGCTCACTATTGTAGATATCGTTGCAGTTGCCAGCGGCAGCATCATCATCGCCGTAATCACTACACTGGCCGGTGATACTAGGAATGTTGTGCAAAGGTCGTCATTAATATAATTGTATGACTGTTCAGTTAGTTTAAGAGTAAACATACCCTAAACAGCAGTTGCAGCGGACTACGAGGTGTTCTATGATGTCAATACTCCTCGCACATCAACAGTTTGTTAGATCCAGATGGTAATCATAATCTTTGCGTTTTAAATGTCATTCGGTCTCGTATTAGAGTAGAATTGTCGTATGACTTCTGCTCACCGTCCCCAAAAAGGTTGTATAACGTTTCTTCCATAAATTGCGTACTTTATTTAGACGATAACTAGTATTTGCTTTTCTGTATCTCCAAAAACTGCCTGACAAGAAATTGAAGCACCCAGAAGGTGAGGTGGAAACGAAACGAAATTTTACAGGTTCAGGATGTTAATTTAGTGATTGTAAATTAGAGTCAAATCTACAAAGACCTTCAGTTGGGAGAAGTGTCGAAATCATTTGTTGCCTCTCCTGAGGCAAGCTGGCCCACAAGTGTTGTAACCGGTACTTCGTATCCTGGATAATGGCACGGGGATTGCCGAGCTGGTTCCACACATGCTTTATCGGGGACAGGTCTGGGGAACATGCTGGCTACGGAAGTACCTCAACACCACTTAGACATTGACTCGTGCCATGCGTGGACAAGCACTTTCTTGTCGAAAGACTGTACCAGGATACTGTTACGAGGAAGGTAATACGTTAGGGTGTAGGATGTTCGTGACATACCGTTATGCCGTCAGTGTTCCCTCAATCAACACCAGCAGTGGGCTGACGTCATACCCGACGACTTCCCATGCCATGACGTCACGAGTAACAGCCCCAGTGCATCTCCGAAACTTTAGAGTACTGGACTTCTCTCCAGGTCGCCGGCATATGTGCTGACGATGGTCATACGAGGTACTGCAGAATTGTGATTCATAACTGAACGCAACGCGGCGCATTTCTTTAGCAGTCCATGCTTCCCAGTCACACCATCACTCCAAACACAGCCGTTTGTGTTGTGCTGTTAACGGCAGCCTACGCACGGGACGGCGGCTGCTAGTCTCCGACCAATGGTGCAAGATAAAACGCAATGTTTGAGGGAGTTTATTAACTGTTCTCGTATGGTAAGCGCAGATGTGCTGGGGTTACGATGTGTTTGGCTATCCCCCTTTGTGGTGGTCAGACGTGAACAAAGACGATGATGTAAGTGACTTGGAGAAAAGGCAGGCCCGACGAATGGGAAGCCATATGTATGCATATACTCCATAAGCCCCTGTACAGTGCGTACTTCGTACTTCTGCCCTACTCCATTCACGGACTGAGCTACCGAAAAATGGCTATCTATATGGCTTTGTACGTACCTTAATCTTTCTCATCCTGCTCATATGATATGTAATGGCGGCAACAGAATCGTCGCACAGTGTTTTTTGAGTACTAAATCTCTAAATTTACCCATTAGAGTTTCGCGGGAACGTTACCTTTCTTTTAAAGGTTCCTATTTAAGTTGCCCGATACCCCTGTTACGCTTTCTTATTGGCTATAGCGATCTGTTACCATCTTCTCCTCTTTCGATGTCTGCAGTCATGCCTACTTTATAACCAAGAATACTCTAGAATTGGTCGCTCTAGATTCTTATTTACGATTTTCCTTACAGGCGCACTGCTTTTTCCCAAAGCGCTTCCAAAAAATGTAAGTCTTCCATCGCTTTACCTGTTACAGATTTTACGAGTATTACCCCTAAATATTTCAACTATGTAACATCTTCCAGACATTCGTCAGCATCTTGTAATCGGATAGTCATGTTGTTTCTCTTTGTTGTAGACGTTAACTTACATTTAGGCACACTTAAAGAGAGCTAGTAGCTGCCGCATATTACGTCAAGCGAAAATTCTCTACAACTTTTACTGGAATTCCTTACTTTCCTGTAGACAACAGCATCGCCAGCATACAATGTTGTCGTGTTGCTGATCGTATCTGGTAGAGATCGTATTACGCTTCCTTGGCACACATGATGTTACTTTAATTTCTGTTTAAGATTTGCCCTATCTGATTCAACGTACTATGTTTTATTAGTCCGGTAATTCCTCTTCCCACGCTGTTGTGTTCAGACTATCTTTGAATGACCACCACCGGTGTGTTCATCTGCAGGCCGTTAGAAACATTTATCCAAACCCACCACCGCGAATATTCTTGTTTGTATTAGTTCGCAGTCGAGCTCATTTTGGACCTAACGCTTCTACCTGCTACTTCAGACACACCTCCTCCTCCACCTGGGAAGTTGCATCTATCTTTTCCATATACGTCCCACTTGTCGTTCAAAAAAAAAAAAAAAAATGGCTCTGACCACTATGGGACTTAACTTCTAAGGTCATCAGTCCCCTAGAACTTAGAACTACTTAAACCTAACTAACCTAAGGACATCACAAACATCCATGCCTGAGGCAGGATTCGAACCTGCGACCCTCGCGGTCGCGCGGTTCCAGACTGTAGCGCCTAGAAACGCTCGGCCTGTCGTCAAAAATTCTTTCTCCCTACTTCGGATTCCAATCAACTCAATTCTTAGTGCGTCTTGGGGAGTGAGTGCTTCCTAAGAACGATACTCATCGCATTTTATTTAAAATTAGCTCCACATAAGAAGTCACTCGTTTGTCCCCTTGTAGGCCAGACAACGAGGGTCAGACGCGATTTTAGTGGACACGAGCACGTCGTCATCGGATCATTGTACAATGTTAACGAGGTGCTTGGTCTGACGACTCATGTTATCTATGTGTCAATATTGGGCTATGGGGAAACTTCATCTGGGCGTCCTGTCGACGTCTCATTAGATAAAGCACGCTTGTATCGTTGCTGATCACTTGCGCCGAATTAGTCTCTCCCATGAGACACGGCGTTTCCCACCAGTAGTGTTTTCCATTAATGCCAGAATAACGTGTGTAGTATGACGGTGAATTTCAGTTGTTGTTACAGCTCCTAAACTTGCCGAATTTTAGTCATGTGTAACGTAACTGGTTTGACATCGAATACGAAGTCAGAGCGTACAAACATCATCTCGGTAATGTGTCAAAACTACGTGCCTGTGCCAGCACTTCAGATCACATACCAAGAACTTTCCTGGGAAATTCCTCACGTGATCATAATTTAATGAGGGAGTTTTGGATTCGATCGTGCATCCACTAAGAAGTGCGACAATGTACTGTTGATGTTTAGCATTTCCTTACGCAAGGACGACAGCGCTCGTGGAACGATACTCCTGTTGGTTGGTAGTTGCAGTCTGTGGACGCGGTGCTCTAGACACCACCACGGTTGCCTTTGAGTAGCCCGCTGGAAGCAGCAGATGATCCGGTCAGGGCTGGGAAGCGACGTCGTGCGGCTACGTCACAGAAGGCGCGTTACGTAAGCGGCGCGGGCCTTGCACAATGGGCGTGACGAAATGCGGCGCCGCTAAGTGACAGCTACATCGGCCTGCACTCACACGGACCTAGCCGCGCCGGAACACTTTTCGCCATGCTCGCCCGCCTTCCATCTGCTAGCAGTGCCTCGCAGGGGCACCTTACCCCAGAGTCCTGTGAAAGGGCTCCAGGCTAGTGATGTTTCGTATGTTGGAAATTTGCTGTATTTGAACATATTTCAGTAAAGTTTCTGAATAGGTAGACGCTCATGGTGTCTCCCATAGAGGATCCGCGAAAATAACGTCACCAGTGACGCAAGAAAACAACTGGTGCTAGGAGAGTAATTGCTGCAGACTAAACGTTTTAACAGTTTTAGAGATCGAAAGTATATCGACTGGGTTGCATCAACAAATTTACACGAACGTGTATGTCTCAGTAAGCACTGTGCCCGTTCAGTGTCGTTAGTTCAAAAATGGTTCAAATGGCTCTGAGCACTACGACTTAACATCTGAGGTCATCAGTCCCCTGCAACTTAGAACCACTTAAACCTAACTAACCTAAGGACATCACACACATCCATACCATTGTAGTTAGTACTGCATTCGTTTACAACAACCGAAAGCCATAGAGTGAGACTGATGTCAGTTCATTGTAGCAAAATTCCACGGAGAGTACTCTTAGCTAACCTAAGATTTAAGGGTTGTGAAAAGGCAGTTTTTTTAATCTGCCAGGAAGTTTCAAACATTATTACGGATATATCACTAAGCTCCTGTAACGATGCGGCAGTCTGTTGGTTTTCATACTTCTTACTTCTAGTCTTTTCATCTTTGATCTTGTCATGTCAGAAGTTAAAGAAAAATTCTTTCTTTTAATTACAATACTCATCAGTTTACATCGTAGAAGGAACTGTCGACTTTGTGGTTAATACAATGGTTGCACATGCTTCTACACCCGTACTGCTTATTTGACAGATAAATAGTGACTTGTGGCCGAGGGACACATCCGAAGACATGAAATGTTTTCGGACGAGGAAACTATCTTAATGACACTCCCTGTGAAATGAAGACGAACGTGTTTTCCGATGGTTCCATAAAATGAAATTTTTGACGCTTCGGACTGGTGATGCGCGGATATGGGAGATATGGGAAGTTCGCTCGTTCTGTTATGAGGCGGGTGAAGCTACTCACTCTACGACGGAGTGTGTGCATATATGAAACTTCCACGCAGATTAAAAGTAAGTGCTGGACCGAGACTCGAACTCGGGTCCTTTGCTTTTCACAGGCAAGTGCTCTCTACTGACTGAGCTACCCAAGCACGATTTACGCCCCGTCCTCACAGCTTTACATCTTCAGTACGTTGTCTCTTACTTCCCCGAACTTCACAGAAGCTCTCCTGGCAAACATACAAGACTACAGGCCGAGCCACGAACGATGGCTGTTCGCGCACGTCAAGACAAGGTCGGGAACTGCATTGTTGCCGGTTCCAGGCAACAGTTACGGTACGCGCATAGCGTGCTGTACACTTTGTGAAAGCGTGTATCCCGAAAATTGTGTGTCTCGCTTGCTTGTGTAGAATTTCTTGCTCACCACCGCCACCACCAGCCTTGGTAACTCGCAAAAAATGGAATAAAAACTTATTAAATAACTCGCTACGATCAATATAATGCTCGAATTGCATGTAACGTCCACAGCAGTGCGCGCTGAACATTACCAAACGTTCATTGGCTGTCGGAGAACGCGTGATGGAGGTGTGCAGAGCAAGCTTAAACTCGACCGCCATCGTTTGTGACTCCAACTACAGTACTCTTGGAAAGGATATCGGTGAGACTCGGCTTAGGCTTTCCTCCAGGAGTGCCAGCCTTCAAGTTTCGCAGGAGAGCTCTGTGAAATTTGGAAGGTAGGAGACAAGGTACTGGTGTAAGGAAGTAAAGTTGTGAGAATGGATCGTGAGTCGTGCTTGGGTAGCACTGTCAGTAGAACTCTTTCCCGCGCAAGGCAAAGGTCTCGAGTTCGGTCTCGGTCCGACACACAGTTTTAACCTGCCAGGAAGCTACATAATCCCACATACTTGAGATAGGTCATAAGATGATTATGAAAATCATTTGTAAGCTTCTTCATGAACTCTAGTTGGCTGTTATACCGACTTGTTCCTTATCCAAGTAAAATTACAGACCCAACATAAGTGTGAAACTTCGAGCAATGTCAGACAGTAGTGCTGTACCACTAGGTGAATTTTGCATATAGTAACTTTCTCAAAGTACGGTTTACACTCTGCCATTTTTTCTGTTTGGCATATACATTCCAGACCAATTTCTGTTCCACTGTAATAACGTAACTAAAAGGAAAAAGCTAACTGAAGGAAAAAGCTAACGATATTTTGGGCGCATATTGTATGACTTCTTTCCTCAGAAGTGTGGGAATTTAAAGGAAATATCTGGACGACATTCGGACAGCATTCTTGAGATCTTATTGATTGGCGACTCCATTGAGTGTCCTGTGCACCACGACGAGATAATGGATATACTTGGAAGGAGAGACAGCATTGGTCGTATTTTTTTGTTTTATTAACCGCAAAATCGATTTTCGGTCACTTAGTGACCATCCTCAGTGCTGTTATATACAATTTAAATTGGTAGGCACTGGTGTCAACAAGCTTAGAGCGATCACAAACAAAAAAATACGACCAATGCTGTCTCTCCTTCCAAGTATATTCTTGAGATCATTACTGCAAAGTTCTCGAACATCATAATGAAACCACCTTGTAGCGGTAGTCAAAGCACCTAGTATGAATAAGGAGTTCCAGATGTAGCCACGCAAGCTGCTGAGGTTCGCTTTTCATTCGAAGCAGATGTAGCTATAAAATTGCACGAATTTTGGTGAACACACGTAAATCTTCCTCAAAGTATGGAGTATTTATTATTATTATTAATACGGAAACAGCCGGTCGGATGATGTGAACAAAGGGAAGTTCCATCGATAACTTCGAAGTCAACACTACATTTGAACCGCGGACTGCAAGTTCAGCTGGAAAAACATGCGGCGAAGAAATGCTCGTGGTTTCATTGAAGGAACATCACGGCATTCGACTAAAGGGACTTAAGGAACTAACAGCAGCCTAAACTAGGATGCTTATTTAGTTGCTAGGTAGGAGTTGAGGTACGCAAGGAGCCTGTTGAGTAATTCCATATTGGATACTGTTTATTTTTAACAGGTATCGTGTCCCCGAAACACCAATTTGGTTTCTAGTGTGTAATTAGTGTTGCTCGGTGCAGCTCTGTGACGTCAGATTCACTAGACGGCTCAAGATATGGAAGCAACGCATTAGGCTGCTTATCTAGTATTTCAACGGCCGCGAAAGTTGGTTTCGAGGGCTAATAGTTCAGCGTCGTTTTGGTAGGTTTTGTGTGATGAACTTACTTATTTCGACTTTCTGCAATTCCTGTAGCACGTTTTACAGGTAATGTTAGGGAAAGAAAAACAACCATATGATCCCATGAATTCCAAGCTGCTTTACTGCTGATATTACTCCAAGGTAAGCGACTCACTGAAGACATATCGCATTGCAAATCTCTCCACATTTTCGGTTAGACCATCGTAATAATACTTTATTTAAGTAGTTTGCATTTTTATGTAAGTGCGGAAGTGCTCTGTGTGTCGTTTAACTGTGTTTCTTGCGCTTTTCAGCCTGCGCACTTCGGTTGCTAAACTTACCAGTGGCGTGACCGCAGGCTCTCAGCTACGGCTGGGGCCACGCCTCTGTATAGCAAGAATAAACAGCGACAGCAGAAATTGTTAGGGGGGAAAAAGAGATGCTCTCTTCCCGAAATTTGCACAGCTGAGTGGTTGTGTTGTGCCGCCGTCTTACTGCGATAAGATAACACGGTGCGGAGCACACGCGGGCGCAACCGCTCCTGTCTGAGCAGCGCCGCGGCGTGCTGCGCGGTAGCCGGACAGATTGGCGGCCTCCGCCGGGAAAAATTCCCAACGGCAGCTGAGATGATGGTTTTTATTTTCGTTGGTTTTGCAGTATTGCAGAATGTCTTGCCAACAGGTTCGACTGATAACATTAATGGCAACCTTTTACGTGAAACAGCATCATGCTGCGTATAACCGACCTTTCTTAATAACATTACCTTTTGTGTACCTTTCTGTGAACAAGAAAATAAAGTGATCTTAGAAAACTGTGTTTTGTCCAACACTGACATAACAATGTACCGATATAAGTTTTTACAAAGATTTCGTTCAAAACATAAAGTTGGCTTGTCTTAAGATTTTCCTTACAAGAGAAACTCCGCATCGTTCCCGCCCCCACCCCCCCCCCCACCCCTCAGATTTAGTAATAAGATGGCTCATTGGATAGCGTGTCAAAAACTGAACACAGATCAAATATGAAAACAGGCAGAAGTGCACTGAACCATGAAAAAAAAGCAAAATAGAAACAGTGAAAGGTCCACGAACAAGAAATGCAATAAACAGCAGCCTCAAACGGCAATGGTGTCGTGGATAAGTGGTCGTGGTGTTAGACAGCAGCCGGCCGGAGTGGCCGAGCGGTTAAAGGCGCTACAGTCTGGAACCGCACGACCACTACGGTCGCAGGTTCGAATACTGCCTCGGGCATGGATGTGTGTGATGTCCTTAGGTTAGTTAGGTTTAAGTAGTTCTAAGTTCTAGGGGACTTATGACACAGCAGTTGAGTCCCATAGTGCTCAGAGCCATTTTTTGTTAGACAGCGGGCGAGCAGTATTCAAAACTCCCTCATGCCGTTTATTTACTAATTTTTTTCACAACATTATGAACTGTCCGTCCGGTCATTGAAATGTTTGTTGTCTTTCTGTAGTTTTGGCAGTTGTCATAGTATACATTGGTTATCGAATATGAGTCATGTGGTAAGAATACGTTACCGTTGCAAGCGAACGCGATGAATAGTGAGAGCAGGCAAGACACCACATAGACGTCTCACAGAAATGAAAACAACAAACGGGTGTGAACTGTGTTACAACAAAGGAATTCAAGATTCAAGACTTCCAAAACGGAACGCGACTTCAGAAACGTTAGAAACTGTTTTAACAGAGCGCAGAGAAACTGTGTGATTGTGAAACTGTTGCGTTCATTTGTTGTAGCTAATGTGACAAACTATTATGTTTTCTTCATTTCCTTGGGATTGATCACATTCTCATTCATACGAACACCTATATCGGGAAAGGAAGCATATCTCACTCACTTACCATTCGTACAAATTAGGTACGTCGATAAGAGATTTCCATCATACGACTCACGTACTGTCTCTGATAACATATATAACACACCAGACGTGTTTTCCGGTGGAGGATTCGGTTGAAGTACAGGGTGATTCAAAAAGAATAGCCGGCCGCGGTGGTCGTGCGGTTCTAGGCGCTCCAGTCCGGAGCCGCGCTGCTGCTACGGTCGCAGGTTCGAATCCTGCCTCGGGCATGGATGTGTGTGATGTCCTTAGGTTAGTTAGGTTTAATTAGTTCTAAGTTCTAGGGGACTGATGACCACAGCAGTTGAGTCCCATAGTGTTCAGAGCCATTTGAAGCCATCAAAAAGAATACCACAACTTTAGGAATTTAAAACTCTGCAACGACAAAAGGCAGAGCTAAGCACTATCTGTCGGCGAATTAAGGGAGCTATAAAGTTTCATTTAGTTGTACATTTGTTCGCCATTTCAGCCAATAAAGTTTTTGGTCCCTTTTTCTTCGAAGGTGCTACTGTAACTGGACTACAGTATCTGGAGATGTTAGAGAATTGGCTGTTCCCTCAGCTCGAACAAGAAGCACAACAATTCGTATTTCAGCAGGATGGAGCGCCACCACATTGGCACTTATCTGTCCGTAACTACCTGAACGTCAACTACCCGAGGCGATGGATCGGCCGCCAGGCAGCCCTTGACAGAGCACTTCATCACTGGCCTCCAAGAAGCCCTGATCTTACCCCCTGCTATTTTTTCTTATGGGGGTATGTTAAGGATATGGTGTTTCGGCCACCTCTCCCAGCCACCATTGATGATTTGAAACGAGAAATAACAACAGCTATCCAAACTGTTACGCCTGATATGCTACAGAGAGTGTGGAACGAGTTGGAGTATCGGGTTGATATTGCTCGTGTGTCTGGAGGGGGCCATATTGAACATCTCTGAACTTGTTTTTGAGTGAAAAAAAACCTTTTTAAATACTCTTTGTAATGATGTGTAACAGAAGGTTATATTATGTTTCTTTCATTAAATACACATTTTTAAAGTTTTGGTATTCTTTTTGAATCACCCTGTATATTCTTATTATCAAATGTTTGCAGTTCCCATTCTAAAGCAAATTCCTTTCGACTGCTAATGGAATAGTTGTGCAAAATCAGCTGTCATTATAGCCCCCTACCTCACACCTCGCTATTGCAAACGGGCGTTACATCACTACATAGACACAAATTTGAATGAAGCAAACAGCGAAAAAATAAAAGAAATTGGCCTGACAGAGATTTGAACACGGCTCGCCCGCTTGGTAGTCCAACACCGTAACCACTCAACGCCATTGCTTTTGCACACCGCTCTATATTGCAATTCTTCTCCTTGGACCGTTCACTGTTTCTATTTTTCTTCTCACGATCCAGTACGCCTTCTTCCTGTTTTTATGCTTGATCTGTATTCAGTTTTTGACGGGATGTCCACTGCGCCCTCTTACTACTAAATCTGATGGGGTTGCGATGGGGAGTTTCTCCTGCTAGTTACTGCCTATCAGTACCATGATCGTTCGAAAAACAGGTAACGATTGATTTCCTTTCCTTATTTTTTGTGTGTAGCGATGCCTTCTTATGTCAGTCATAATTGTTTATCAGGTAATGTGGTAATTAAACAAGGCAAGTCTTCAGGGTACAAGCGTTTATGCCCTGACCAAGCGATGGAAGAGAAACGGTACAGTTGTCAACTTCTGGGCGTTACTCCTTTTTCTTTTCTTTTGCTTCTCCGGAATGGTGCGTATAAGAGGCGATCCATAAGTTCACATTCGAAGGCCGTAGAGCCGAGAATCTCTATGCCAGTCAGGTAAAATCGCCGTAAACATTGAGGCAGTCATCCCACGGACACACCTGATTAAAAGATACCTGTTTGGTGAAGCACGGTGTGGTGCTTAGTGAAGAAGTCCATAACTGTCTTCTGCACATTCGTGTTCGGTAGGAATCGACTCTTCAAGGCCATTTTCAAGTGACCGAATGCGTGGTAATCGCATGGGGTGAGATACCGACTATAGGGCGGGTGCTCCAGTGTCTCCAATATAAGTTAGTGTAACTTCTACGTTTGCGGTACGGGGACGTGCGTTATCGTGAAGCAGCATAGAACTTCGCGCACCATTCTACAACGGGATTTTCGACAGACACACACATTCTTCATTCTCCGATTAATATCTATCAGCGACTGTCCTTCGACAGCCAAGAAAAGAATAATAGAACATTGGTCCTGTTTGGACGCATTTGGTAAATAACGTCGTCGTGGTTCACGGTTCTGCATTCACCGCACAACGTCGGGAAGACACGAATGTCACACTAATCCCTTGCCTACTTTCGGTGCTTATGTACCCACATCGGAGTCACGCTATATTGTATATACTCGTTACTCGTAATCCTTTTTATTACACCTTGTAATAACGAATGTAAAGCGTTATACTCAGACAAATGAAAACTGGAACTCCTAACCCTGTAGAAAAATTAAGATTTTTCGCTTAGAAGCTCAGCACGGCGCAGTGCTACTCTCGTAGCCAAGCACACACTTCCCTTGGTCCACCAACATGTACGAATCTTGTCAGTAATCAAAGATCTGTGGTTAGAAACTATTCCAGTATGTATCTTTTTCAAGATTCGTGTAAAATGTCTGACATATCGTTCCATGCCTTACTTGTTGTTGATTAGATTCCCCTTTGTATCCCATGATCGCGTGATACGTTATCAGCAGCAGCATACACCGTTAAAGGAAAAAATTCATTGTAGCTTCACGGGTGGGTACGTGTTCGACGATAAAACCAAGGGAGTGTTCAATTCCTCCGATCGCACCTGAGATGTTTTTGTCATTAATCGTGAAAACCACCTTTGGAAATTCTTTGGGTAGCTGGAAATTGTGACGTTCCCGGGATTTAATTTCAACAACACGTAACTGATTGCATAAGTCAGATCATAGGTCGGAATAAGGTAAGAGCATGCTCTGTTTAATAGAGCTATGTTCAGAAAAGCTATATTGAGTTAAAAACTTCGTCCTAGTTGATGACCACTTTACCTTTCTCTAAGTTCCATGAAACTGTGGAATTTTTGCTGTTTAATTAGAAGAAATAAATAGTGTGTATGCGCGCATCAGAGCGCGATCGGTAATGAGTCGAGCTGTATCCCTATGATTAACTTCTCCTTGTTGTGGTTCACAATCACTTGAAATTTTTTAAGAGACATCATATTCGCCGTTGACTATAGAGATTTATTTATTTCACAGTTGTCATTCGACTGTAAAGTTATTATCAAGTGGTACGGCAAAAGATTTTGCTTCAACACGTGTCATACTTTTAAATCCTTATTCATGTATACAATGTCTTAGTCAGAATTGAACCTTTTCACTACAAGAATACGGCAGCATTGGAAGAGCATGAAACTCCGTACATTGTGAAATTATGTAAATTGCATGAACTATTGCCATTGTCAAAATCCTTAACACAATTCGCAATAAACCAATGGTCTTACGCACAGCTCACATGTTTAATTGGCAGTAGCTCATGTAATTTACATCATTTCACGATGTGCGGAGCTTGGCGTTCGTTCAGTGGTGCTTATTTCTTACAGTAAAACATCTCGGTTCTGACGATGACATGTATACGTGTCAGAAGATTTTATATTTCGACATGTATTGAAGCGAAATTTTTATGCGGTACCACTTCTTAATGGCCTCAGTGCCGAAACTATAGTTGTGGAATAAATTATCTTTACAGTTAACAGCGAATATGATGTCCTTTAAAAAACTATCCTTTATTTATTTATTTAACCGGATCAGAGTCTCAAGGCTTTTTCGGACATTGGGTTACAGTAAAGCAATATTTCACGAATGATGAATCTGAAATGTGCCAGTTAGAGCCATAGAGTGATATTAGGAATTAAAACAAGGTTAACGTCAACGTTTCTTGACATGCTGTGCGCATATTGCAATCGTGAACGCAACATACATTAGGAACTGATTCTGTCGATAGAGAGTAAATGTTCTCCTTGCGGGCAGTGTGCTTGTTTTTGATAATGAGGGAGAATATTAAAAAATGGAATGACACACTTATTTCCGTCACAAAGATGCGCCTCAGCGACGGACAGATTTAAATGTAGATGGCCAATGTGTATCTGTTAAATTAGCATCATGCTTACCTATATTGTTCAGATAACATACGCAGTTCATCCGGGTTACGTATTAGACATCCGCCCATATTTCGACAGGTGCCCTCCCTTCCATTTTAAGGCACAAATGCAACGAGAAGCCTGTGGCAGGAAATTTAGATCCTAATCGCCACCACTCAACCAAAGACGACCAACGTCACACGTTATCGATAGTGAATATTAATAATCACCGGGTGAGGTAGCGCTGAGTCTCTCCCCCTGCTGTTTGACCAGGGAGAGAGCAGGATTCCTCGCAAAATTTAGACAGAAACCCCCATTTGTCTCCATTACTGTTTAGAAGGTCATTAGTTAATTTAATTTCAACTGCTTCCTTTTAACACTATCCCAACAGCTGGAAGTGCCTGCCAGGATCTCCGTGTGTTTATTTACGTCAGACGACCAGTACCAGGACAATGTTCTGCAATAGCAGATTTGCTCTGCTGTTACAAGCGCGAGTAACGCTTACGCACAGTACACCGGTCCTCCGCGGTCCTGAGGGTCTGATCAATATATGACCTACGACAACTGAAAGGAGTACGACAGACACCGCCTTACACGAAGATGATCCTTTGCTAATCCTTAAAGGGCCCTAATCGTAGATGGTGGTCGAAAAACACATTTCACATAATATTTCCTCAGAATGCAATCAATCCTACAAACAATCCTGCCGGAGGAACATTTGCAAATCAACATTATAGCAGAGGTTGAAAATGCCGCGTTAGTTGTAAGGTTATTTTTATTTTTCAGTAGTTAAAACGCGACCGGTTTCGGGCTCTTACATTCCCACCATCAGGTCTTATAACTTTTGTGCTGTGAACCCGAACGCCGCGGTGGACGATTTGCAAGATGCGGTGTATCACCACTATACCCGTCCACCGCGGCGTTCGGTATAACAGCATAAAGTTATAAGACCTGATGATTGGCATGTGAGAGCCCGAGACCGCTCGTGTTCTAGCTATTGAAAAATAAAAAGAACCTTACAAATGATGCGGTATTTTCAACATCTGTTACAACCAATCCTGTTGGAAATGCCTCCAGTGTAAGACAGAAAGGCCATAGAGATTGGTGCCACCTTGTTGTCGTCACTCACAGAATTCTCGGTCGGTCAGTAGCGCAAAGCGCGTTCTGATCTCTCATTTACTATAACCGTTACGAGGAAAGGTGACTTCGATTGGGCCAACACAGCTGATAAACGTTCAGGGTCTAAGATGACTTGGACCTTGTGAACCAAGGTACGAAGTACCCATCACACTCTGAGCCGGACACTGGCAACTATCAGCCTGTAGATCAGGGATCCCCAAACTATTTTGGACAAGTGACCCCTTTTCCAAAATGAACTGTTACCTCAGACCCCCATGGCCAAATTACTTACTTTTAAGATCAACCCCCTTTATGGTCCGCTAACTTAAAACAGCTGATACAGAGTGTTATTTTTCATTCTGACTTAGGTCAATAGAAGAAGACAGATTGAGAATTAGCAATGCTATTTCCTACAAAAATATTAATTATTCTTAGTACACGTAACACAACATAAACAATACAGTACCTACCTATCTTGAAAGTTTTAAATAAGAACTTGTGTTAATTTAATAGGAGTCGATTTTTAGACCTCGTCGACCCCCAAAATCAGTTTTCGTTTATGTCGACCCCTAGGAAACCGATATCGACCCCAAGGGGTCGATATCGACCACTTTGGGAATCCCTGCTCTAGATAAAAGTCAGTGTGAGATGGTTTCCTATAAACGGCATGTCTCAGCCTACCGCCAACCTTCCTCCTAACCAACCGATCAAGGAAAAGATGTAGCATTTCAGATGTTGTAAAAATTTGTTTAAATTCTCACATTCATGAGGTTAAACAGCAAAAATATCGTCTACGTAACTGAAAAAAGGACACACAGGTTTCAATGCCGCTGACTCCAAGGCACGTTCCTCGAAATCTATATACAAACTGGCAATAAAAGGTGACAACTCGATCCTCATTGCAACAACATATGTCCGTTCATAGTAATGGTCATTGTCATTTTTGGTGGATGGAAGTCACCATATGTCGAAATAGTGTCGCTAATTTAAAACCAAACCTAACCGCTATTAACCAGGAGAGAGAGACCACATCAAAATTTATTAAAATATCGGTAATTCAAACGCATTACCTCTAATCGACACAAGGAATCCACTGAGTTTGTAATGTGATGAACCCACCAATCTATTAGTGGGCTCAACAAAGTAGCGAGGTATTTTCTGCACGATATGGTGGAGCACCAATGTGCTAGTTTAAAAGGAACCTCTTCCTCTTGGGTTTGGGGAGGGTCATATTATCTAGGGTAACACATTAAGAATTAAGACTCATGATACTCTTCCGCGACAAGGAATTTTTCTTCAGGATGTTGTTAGTCGTTCGCCTAACACTTTTTTGTCGGCTCGGCAGTGATCTTGCAGTACGCTGAATCAGATAGCAAGCACTGCATCTTTTGAACGTAATCCTGGTTGGCGAACACAACAGTAGCATTGCCCTTGTTCTCAGATAAAATAACAGTATCCGGATCAACTGTAAATTAACGTAAAGCAGATCTCAGCTGCTGTTACTTTACGCTTGGATGGACTTGCTCAAGTCAGCACAAGATAGGCTTCCCTCCTAACCTCCTCTGTAGCATCAGGGGGTAGTTCAAAAACAGCCTGTTCAACAGAACTTACAAAATCAAAGACCAGTAAACGCCTTGTTGTCGGAGCAAAATGTAAACTTTTGCCTAATATGGGTGTAATTGCAACGTCAAAGCTTTCTCTGTGAGATTTATCACAGAATTTCGAGATACGGTATTAAATTCCGAACCGCGGAAAATTTCAAACTACACTGTATGCCGGACAATAACAGAACGAAATTCCCTGTCAGAATGCAACCAAGAAGCACCAACCAGCCAATCCCAATAAAATGTCGAAATTTTTGAAGCAATGAAGCCGAAGAGGTTCCTTGGAAACAAAATCCACCTTTCGGCAAATGTAATAGATCCTCATTTAAATTACTGTACATAGCGTTTACGTCAAAAGGTAGTGTGCGTATGCCGTATTTAATCAGCATACCTCCATATTCAGATATCTTTGACAAGATATTTTGATTTTATACTTCCGGTTGCTACTGATATTTAGTACTTCACCGAAAGTTACTTCACATGTAATAGTCCAGTGACGATACTTCGCGTAATCAGTTAGCTTTTCAGTAGCATTATAATTGTCATCAGTTTCATGACATAGCATCTCTGGCCTGTTTCTCTTTTATAGGCCGCCGTTTCTGAGAGGGCCCTCACAGTCTTCTTGAGGGTACATATTGCAAAGCCTATTTTGGGGTGCAGTTTTCATCCATTTTCGTCATGTGTTTCATCTTTTAATTCTGTTTTTATTTTTTCACTAAGAGAATATACCTAATTCTTTACAGATCTCATCATTTCTTACATGGTCAGGTTTTAGAACTGCTGTTTACTGCACTTAGGAGTTCGATTTCCGCTAGTTAGATCTGAGGTTTATTTCGGGCTGTTAGTACCCATTTTCTAAAATTTTGTGCGCTCCGTTGGATGAAGATATGAGGTAAACTGAGATGAAAATTAGGAGAGTTTTGTAGAGAGAGCGAGAAGCAGAAGATCAGAGAAAGTAGTACTGTATCACAGAGAAATACGAGATATTACAATTGGTATCCAGGTCCAGAGGCGGGTACGCGGTGCGTCGAGAGCTGAGAAGTGTGTGTGCGGGCGCAGATGCGGGTAGCGCGCCGCTGGCCAGTTAAAGTCTCCATCTACGCTACAATGGATCCACTTGTCCCGCCGCACGCCACCCCACCAGCCCTTATGACGGTCGCCGTGACTCACGCCCCCAGCGCCACGTCGCTTAAGCGCTGACTCGGAGGCGTTAATTACGTGGCGCTGTCCAACACACTTGCTGAACTACTGCGTCATTATCTCTGTCTCTCCATTCTTGCCCCTGCGCCCCTATAAGTGTGCGAAGGGAACTCAGTTTGAAGCGTTTTCTGACTTGTTTGTAGAAAAGACCTATGTGTCGATTACATTTCACGTACAAACATGCTACTTGATTGAAGTGAAAAACGTGGCCAGTTCTTTTCTGAAAGAAATGATCATTGTTGGCGAGACTTGATGTTATCCATAAAAATCTATCACAGAACGACGAAGATCAGACTGAGTCGCTGATGATTCGTCAAGACCGAAGAAGTTGCGAATGAGACGCACGAATTGAAAAACGCCCCAAAGAAGGACATATCTGGAGGTTTCTCATGGTTGTATGAACGTTCTATGCGTAAAAATGAGTACTAATAGAACGCTGATAGGGATCTTTGCTGCTGACGATCTCGCAGGTTCAAAATTCTGTGATAAAACTGCAACTATTTATTCTCAACCAGAAACAACGAGAGCAGGCTATATAAACATTGTGTGTTTGCCAAATAGCCTTTTGGCTTCTGTCTTGGGTTCTTCGGTCGACGACTGTTTGATGATTTTTCTGACGTTTCGCCAGCACTAGTGACTGGCACTGCCAAAGCTTCATCCTCCACTGCTGGTGGACACAAACTTCACAAGTGATGATAAGAACGAACTGCATGACTCTGACAGAGCATTAGTGCTATTATCCTCTCAGAATCTGGGGGGTAAGATGTACTTTTACAAACTTAATGGGCGCGTTGTAATTTCATGTTTTGCAGGACTCTGTTACGTAGTCTTCTTTTGGTGTGCTCAGAGCCTGGATGATTTTGTATTCTTTTAGCGTTATCCCCATAGCTTTTCTCTGTTATATACCTGTTTCATTCGGAAACTACCAACTTGTTGCGTCACGATAGGTTAACTTAAAACTGAACGAAGTTGCATTCATTGTCCTAGATAGGCTGCTGAACAGGTCTGCATTCGGGATGACGACGGTTCTATCCCGCGTTCGGCCATCCTGATTTAGGTTTTCCGTGATTTCCCTAAATCACTCCAGGCAAATGCCGGGATGGTTCCTCTGAAAGGGCACGGCCGACGTCCTTCCCCATCCTTCCCTAATCCGATGAGACCGATGACCCCGCTGTCTGGTCTCCTTCCCCAAACCAACCAACCAACCAACCAACAGGTCTGCAGATATATAACAAACGGGACCTGCCGCTTCGCGACGTCAATGATAACATAGTGGCGCTTAGCACCCGCATAAGCCTAGTGGCTGACGCAATGGCAGCTAACCCAACAGCTATTACAACTGTAACACACGCACAGCTCCTGAAAATTACAATGCGTTTCACGTAAGAATTCTTATCAGTCGCGCTGAAATATCCCCAATGCCCCGTGATCACTTTTCGCTATAGGTATTGCTCCATCTTTTAATCAGTATACACGGGTCAAGAAGACAAAGTTAATTAAACATTCAAAAATGAATCGTTTTTTTACCTATCGTATTCAAGGAAGAAGGTATCATTCCTGGATTACGGGAAAAGTACATTTACCACTCAGTGGCAGAAATGCCTTTGTTGTAAACTGACAATACTATGGAAAGGAAAGATTGCCATTCACCATATAGTGGAGATGTTGAGTCGCAGACAGGCACAACAAACACTAAACACGTAACCTTTCGGCGAGGGCCTCGGCAGCCAGAGGCAGTGGTCACGTGTTTGTAAGCTGCGTTTGCTAGAACGTGTGTTGAGCAGCATTTGCGTGAATGTGTGTGGATATGTTGTCTATTTCTAAAGAATGCCTTCTGGCCGAAAGCTTACGTGTTTAGTAGCCTTTTATTGCGCCTGTCTGCGACTCAACATCTCCACTGTATGGTGAATAGCAATCTTTCCTTTTCATAATATTGTCATCATTCAATCCTGGATTTGAATTGTTCGTTGTAAATTGCAGTGTTTCCGTCAGCTGGTGGTCCATTGTTCGTGTAAAAACCGCGAGAGTTTTGTAAAGTTAATTTACAACTTCCGTTGGCCCGCGGCAGCGTACAGAAGAGTGAGAGGCGTGATTGGTGGGTCACGCTGAACGTACGCTCTGGTGGTGGAAAGTTCCAGCAGGGAGGGAGCAGTATCAGTGATCGGTTACGCCTGCTGAACACGCGTCCCGGCCAACGCCTATTTCCCCGCACGGGTCAGTCAGCCGTTCGCGCTATGGCACGGCGTGAAAGTTGGAGCCGCGTGCGTAACCTCATTGTTGCTGTGCGAGCCCATAAATACACTTGTCGCAGCATTTTGGGAAGTGCAACGTATTTTTTTAAAGCGTGAGGTAGGCGAGTCTGTTCCGAACGTGAGTTCCATTGAGAATTCAGCTGTGCAGTAACTCACGAAGTAGATCGTTTGCACACAAAATTATTTTTAAATTTTTGTCGCAGATAATGGGTTGAAAATGACATTGTTCTGAGGGTCTAGTAGCTGGTTTACGCAATACACAGGCAGGTTAGTAACTACGATTTCTGTGAAAAATACGTCATTGTCGTCGAATTTGTGACTGTAGTAATCAGCATACAGATAACTAACTCGCAGGCTTGTAGGAAAGTGGAGACTTTTTCCGACTATCGACATTTTTACGTCGCACGTAAATGTACGTTGCAGTATGCATTCTAATTAACAGTCCTCACATAATGTGCGCGGTTGCATAATACACAGTAATGAAAAGAGACTTAGTTTTTCTTTCGGCCTCATTGCAAAGTCGTCATAACGCAGTAAACACTTCCACCTTTTGCGAACTTCAAACTTGATCATTCTTTCGTCTGTTTGGTCTGCTCACTCTGCGGAAGCCGTTTTCGTTCGTTTTCCGCTGCGCAAAGTAAGTTTTGTGGTACGGCTGCCACCTCTTTACTTCCAAATCAGTAGGCGTTTCCTTCGGATTTACTCTCGTAGGCTCCTCCGCTCTCTCCGCCGTTTTTAATTTCTTCCTCTTCCGCTGTAGAGACGGTTTCGATCCTTACCCGCAATCCTGGCAACTGCTACCAGCCGGTCCAGACGGACTAATATTTTTTAAAATAGGTTTTATTCCTCTGTGACTCGCGTTTTGTCTTTCAGGTACCCTGCACACATCTTTGTTGCTGTACGACATTACAGCTATCGTTCGTGGACATGAGTTTTACCATTGTACTTCAAATGGCTCTGAGCAGTATGGGACTTAACATCTGGGGTCATTCTTTAGAAATAGAACTTAGAACTACTTAAACCCAACTAACTTAAGGACATCACACACATCCATGCTCGAGGCAAGATTCGAACCTGCGACCGTAGCGGTCGCGCTGTTCCGGACTGAAGCGCCTAGAACCGCTCGGCCACAAAGGCCGGCCTACCATTGTACTCGTACACGACAGATTTGATTTTTTTTTTTTTTTCATTGTTCTCCTCTGAGTTACAGCCACATCTGCTAACGGCAGTGTACATGGCGTTAATTTTCTATGGTTTTTGTTATTTCACGTCGTTGAAGCATGTTTTGTGTATCATAAACAGGTCTGCTAATAAAAGAGCAATACCGTATTATGGTGCCGGGCGGTCTGCGGCGTCTTGCCGCGGTGCTCGCGGCTCCCCCCGTCGGAGGTTTGAGTCCTCCCTCGGGCATGGGTATGGTGTTGTCCTTAGCGTAAGTTAGTTTAAGTTAGATTAAGTAGTGTGTCAGCAGTTTGGTCCCATAGTAACTTACCCCCCCCCCCCCCTCCTCCCTCCCCTATTCTAGTGTAAAATCGGTTTGTAGTCTGATAGATTCCTGAATTTGTGGATGTTGTTCGGAGTATTTTGTTTTTCTTTTTTTTCCCTGTAGGCAGACCACTGACGGATTTGAGGTGCTGGATTAGCATTTTGTTCAATTGTTTATGTACAGCCGTTAGTTACCACACACAACCGCACAAAGCTAAGCATATACTGATAAGAATCATTTGATCGAACTGTAGGCCTCCTTTACACAGAGTGATATAATGACCAACCAACTACGTGCCTCCGTTTGTAGTGGGTAGGATTTAAGTACGAGGCACGGTCTAGGCGGCGTTGGCTGCGCCGGAACTCCGGCCGGAAGTGCACGTCTGGCTAGCAGCTAGCTCATTCCACGGTTGCGCAACGCTCGCGTGTTTCCAGCGGACGCTCCAGTCCCGGCTACATGGGGAGACCAGCATGTTCTCACAGGGCGCCCAGCCAGCTCTTACACATATGTTTAGCACATGTATGACTCCTCAAAGCTATTTTAACATTTTATGAAGTTCACGATTCCCGATAAACGGCTACACGGTTGAGCATTAGATCCTAGTCATCTTGCAAGAAGAGAAGACTAGGTTTTCAATACACAGGTCTTGCAGGCGGGCATCAGGAATTCGTAGTTGTGGTTTTTAAGAAATGCCCTTCACTTATTTATGTCGAATAATTATTTTTATGTCAATTCTAATTTATTTTCAGTTAGAATTCCTTCTTCATACGTGTGTGGGCGCTAATGACCGGTCGGTCGATCTGCCTAACCCAAACAAGATTCGGGAAACGGTATAAACGGATTCCATGACTTGGTCTCCGTTTTTATTGTGAGTTCTTGTCAATAGCAGTCACAATAAACGGACTTATCATTGGTTAATACCGATTAGAGGTAAGAAACAGCGGACAAACATTCATCTTCATAGCTATGTGAGTGTATCTATAATGCAAGTTTCGAGCTGTTGCACGAGACTTGGCAGTGCTTGTGCTGCTGAAGCCTGTGTCGTGTGTGGAAACCGCGTGTGGTTAGCGGTGTGTTGCGACTGTCTAATTAGCTGGTCCGCGTTGCTTAGTTCAGCATTTGGAGTCGCCAACCGGAGTAGATGTTACTACGTTCTGGTGGACGTAATAGTGAGAACAAAAGTGTGCAGCCACTACACTTTTAAGCAACTATGCTAAAGTGGTGATTTTTAAGTGAGGCATAAATATGATCCAAAACGTGTTTTTTAGATTGTTCCACAAGCCAGCACATGAAACACGTCACCATTCAATCAACTATGAAACATTTCTCCCACTCAATGACTGTAAAGTAGAAGCAGTGCACCAGAAAAAATAAACATAATCATAAAGAAGTACATTATCTTTATCTCACTACTGTTTATACTACTATTATTTGTTTAAAATTATTATGTAGCACTTAAACGCTGTGTCGTAAGGCTAGCAAAGCACACGAGCTTGATAAAATGTCTGCTGTTCTCCCTAAGAAAACGATAAATTACGAGGAGCTAGTAGAAACTGAAACGCCGGTTCCTTACACAACTTTCATTAAGTACTTGGAGCTTAGTAGTGTTTCAAAATTCTCAGCGATAAAACCTGTTGTTATACGATAATAACGCTTACACGAGACAACTGGTGAATTACTTTTATTTCGTATGAGTGGTCGGTGTGACACAATGGCTGAGAAACCGACTCGTCTTTCCAAGGAGTGGGACTTGGACGGATGACGAGTCTTGTCTACTCTGTTTTTTTCTGAATAACTCCAGGTATAGTCAGGTATTACAAAAATGTGTTTAACAGCTAGGACCACGCTACAGTTACTATAAAAAATATCATCAGAATACTTTGTCAGCAGTTTTATGAAACGATTTTGACAAAGTTCTTTTATTGCGTAATGCTGGCCAAATGACAAAATGCTTAGTAAATAGTACACAGCTTTTTCTCTCCCCCTTCGGTGCCTACCCAATAGCAATATGCGGTTCTGACACTAGGAGAGTTTTTCTTCGAAAATAACCAGTTCGGGTAGTATTTTGAAACAGAGTACCAAGATGTACTAATTTTACGAAGAAACGGATAACAACGTGATATACTCATAGGAACGAACTTGACAGGAATCACGTGACCACGACGTTAGACCTGGACAACTACCGCGATTTATAACTCACATCTATATGTAGCAGAATCCAAGAACACATTCCTAGCTTAAACATTACGACATGTGTGCGGTACCTCGTTGGAGTCTCTGAGAACAAGAAGTTTGTGTCGACCGATGAGGCTCTCTCTACAGATGGCATTTCCCTTGAAAGCACGGACAACGGACCATTCCTGCTGGCACTGCACAGTTCACCCATTCTTTATGGCCGTATCTTCACCCGTTAAATATTTACTAAGAATGTAACCGGATCTGCGAAAACAAATACTCCTGTGTAAACGATATAATACCGCTGGTAGATCGCTTGCATAATTTTTTCTCCATTTGCACCAGGTTGGGGTATTCTACATTCGGTACGACAACGCATCAGCCAGTGACAACAGCTTTGTGTCAGAGTAGTTAATCCAACTACAGACTCTGCAAGTGCTAGTTATCACTGATCGTATTCCTGTTCAACACGTGAGGGATGCTGTCGAGAGTAATATTCGTGCAGTGTTATTGTTCAGTAGACTTCGTGAGCTGTGGCTGCCATTGAAAGACAGGGATCTCCAGCATTTCTGGCGTCATGGGGAGTCTGTGTCACTACAGGCTGTTGCTACTACAGTCACCAGGGTTAAAAATGCTGCTACACGCTACTGCGTGACGCGTTTAATTCAGTTTATAATTGTAAATTCAATAATGTGATGAAGTCACAGCTGCTATTTCTTAACTTTATGGAATGAAATATTAGTGGAATTTTCGTACCAGTATTCCACCACGCTCGAATAACAGGACAGTGTTGTGATATCTGAGGTACTGACGTTTCGACACAGAACGGCGGGACGCGTGTGCAATTGTACAAGTCATCGGCTGTCAAAAACTTGTCTTTCATTGTTCCCAATAGTAACTGTACAGGTTGTAACATTGCGAATTATGGGTGTTACTGAAGGATTTAGTCTTTCATATGACAGTGATTGTCCTGAATGCTATCGAATGGAGGTGAGAGTTCATGGTCCTGAATCGTTTGTCATAAATCTCTTCAGGCATAACAACGGAAATTTAGTATTTAGGATGCCTATATTGGTGTAAGGGAAACATCGATAAGCTGGACCATAAAATTTGCTTGCGTTGTTACAAGGAGTAAACTTCATTTCTTGCACGTGATTTTCTACACTCACGCTCCTCATAAAATGAAAACAGTTCGCCACTTTACTGATTTTACATTGATGCAAATGGAAAGTGTTTAATCATGAAAACCTTGATTGAACGCTACCAGACAGATACTTCAGTATTTCCACGCCTAGGGAATATGCTGATCGCAGTTTCATCCTTACGCGATCTTACTTTCAGGACAAAAAAAAAAAAAAAAATCTTAGATAAATAATTGTGAGTACGTGACGACTATTGAGTACGTCTAACGTTAACAGAACTTTTCAGATGGAGATCGCAACAAGTATGCAGAGTGGACGTGCACGAGCAGCTGATTGCCATTTATCAGACATTGAGAAAGGTCGAATCATCGGCATGAGGGACGTGAGAGCCGAATGAGAGGTGACGAGCTGGACTCAGGGCAACAATGTAGCATGAAGAGTAGGCACAGATCCTCCCAGAAGGTCTGCACTACGAGACGATCGTAGGATTGTTCGACTGGCTGTGACGAATAGACAAATGACAACAGCTGAAATCTGGGTAGAGGCTCAGACAGTATGTCACAACGAACCATCGGAGCAAATTGCTGAAAATTGGGTTGATATCTCGATTGGTATTCGATGTTTACCGTTGACACCGTACCACAGACAACGGATATTTGCAAAGTGTAGAGCCATTGTAGGGACATTGAGTGGCACTGTGTGGTGTTCAGCGATGAGTCACGCTTCGGTCTGTGGCTTGCATATCGACGACAAAATTCCCGTAGACGACCTGGTGCAAGATCACAGGAAGGAAGATATCTGTCTAACTCCTGGAATCATGGTGTGGAGAGCTCTTATTGGATATGACGACAGGGCCGCTTTCGTAATTGTTAAAGGGGGCTAAATTCTCTTGAGTGTGTAGTAAGAATGGTAAGCCCTATTATTCAGGCTACCAAACAACATATTCCAATAGGTTAATGCAAGACTTCACCGTGCAGTTGACACCACAAACGACTTGAGCAATGAACAAATCCTTGACTGGCTGGCCAACCAGGTCCCCTGATTTGTTTGTCACCCATAGATTATGGGTCGTATGAATAAAGCGGAGAATATACTTCATACTCGAAATTTCGGAGAACATTCTCAGGTTCGCATGAATAAAACGAGTTGAAGAATATACTTCTACCGAAATCGTTCTCACCGTGAGTAAAAGAGTGGAGGAAGTTCCTCAAAACAAAGGACATTCTCCGATTTAGCATGAAATTAAACTAGAGGAGCTTCTCACAAACAGATGACATTCTATGTTTTTCGAAGTGAGCTCTGTATCGTACTCTGAGCTGAGTAACTTCTGCTGAGGTTAAATTTTACCGACTTTTTGGTTGTAATGATAGAATTTATGTTACTTGGAAGCCAAAAGACATCGTAGCCAGAAGAAATACTGGAGAGACAAACTGTAGAATTTTATACGGGTTTAACAATAAAAACATTACTTTCCTGGCGAGATTCCTTGCAGAAAATCATGAAAGACGACGGGGGCTGCCTTTCAAACAAAGTGAAAATGTAAAAAAAATTGTTGCTATCTAGCAGACGAAGCTCTCAAACTGATGTACGAGAAGACTTAGGTATACACCAAAGAACTGTCTCACTGACATTGACAGATGTTCATCATCATGTCTTCTCACGGGATAAATCTGATATGTTGTTATGTTAGAAGTAAGTAGGTGGATCAAAAAAATTAATAACTGGTTTATTACAGACCTAACGGCGGTGTTATAGTGTGGTCGTGTTTTTCATGGAGGGGGCTTGCACCCCTTGTTGTTTTGCGTGGCACATCACAGCACAGGTCTATATTGATGTTTTAAGCACTTTCTTGCTTCCCACTGTTGAAGAGCAATTCGGGGATAGCGATTGCATCTTTTAACACGATCGAGCACCTGTTCATAATGCACGGCTTGTGACGGTGTGGTCACACGAAAATAACATCCCTGTAATGGACTGGCCTGCATAGTGTCCTGACCTGAATCCTACAGAACACCTTTGGGATATTTTGGAACCAACACCATAACGCCACCGCTTCCGAATTTTACTGTTGGCACTACACACGCTGGCAGATGACGTTCGCCGGGTATTCGCCGCACCCTGCCATCGGATCGCCACATTGTGTACCGTGATTCGTCACTCCTCACAACGTTTTTCCATAGTTCAATCGTCCAACGCTCCTTACACCAAGTGAGGCGTCGTTTGGCATTTACCGGCGTGATGTGTCGCTTATGAGCAGCCGCTCGACCATGAAGTCCAAGTTTTCTCATCACCCGCCTAACTGTCATAGTGCTTGCAGTGGATCTTGAGGCAGTTTGGAATTTCTGTGTGATAGTCTGTATTGATGTCTGTCTATTACACATTACGACCCTCTTCAACTGTCGGCGGTCTCTTGTCAGTCAACAGACGAGTTCGGCCAGTACGCTTTTGTGCTGTACGTGTCCCTTCACGTCTCCACTTCACTACCACGTCGGAAACAGTGGACCTAGGGATGTTTAGGAGTGTGGAAATTTCGCGTACAGACCTATGACACAAGTGACACCCAATCACCTGACCACGTTCGAAGTCCGTGAGTTCCGCGGAGCGCCCCATTCTGCTCTCTCACGATGTCTAATGACTACTGAGGTCGCTGATATTGAGTACCTGGTAGTAGGTGGCAGCACAATGGGCCTAATATGAAAAACGAATGTTTTTGGAGGTGTCCGGATACTTTTGATCACATAGTGTATGTTTGAGGCACAACAAAAAAATTTTCATGGCGACATACGGAGGCTATTCGCTTCCAAGTCACGATGAATACAACAGTATTGGCATCACATCTCATAGTGATGTTGATGATAGACACCAGTTTTGAATAGAATGAAAGTTTAATACCCTGTATGTGATTAACATCTTCATAAAGTTTGGTAAATATCGCGCTGGTGTCACCAAGTCACGGTATAACACTTTCCATTTCCGTGAATGTAAGCACGAACTAAACCTGTTTGATAGCTCCCTCAAATTTCCTGTGACGTGGAATGTGGGCATTTGTAGGTGGCGATATTGTAGAGTGGTGAAAGGTCGCAGAAGTTCTCACGGCAGGCGGCGCAGATTGGCCGGCGGAGCGTCCGCACCGCGCCTGCGTCGCCGGCAGGTGGCTAGCGCTGTATAGGTCAGTCGGCGCTTCTTGCGTCACCGCCCCCCGCGCCGCGCCGTGTAGGCCGCGGATCCCAACCTGCGCCAGCGCGCCTAACGGTCCCTCCCGCCTTTGTCTGCACACACCTCCTCCACTCACGCTGTGTCCGAGTACTTTCACATAGCTTTATGTCTGTTCTAGTCTCATGTATACAAGTTCTGAAAATGTGTTTCGAAGTTGTAAGGGACATTAAGGAAAATGTATAGAATGCTTTCGTATGCTTAGGAAGGGCTCCCTGGTACAATAAAATGTTACAGTCGGAAAAGACTTCTTGTTACAGATCTCATTGTAGTTTATCACAAAGATACTATCTTGAAAGATATTCGGTAAGCGACGCGCTATCGTAGCGTATGTACTAGTATTATACTTTTTATTCTTCGCTTGTAGAGGAACGTAGCGATGTGTGGAGGAATAAAATACCTGCCGCTTAATTGGTTCGCATGGAGTGGAAGGAGTGAACTCGACCTCTGTTTGATGCTGTCCGCGAGAGTAATGATACGTGCTTTCTATCAACCATCTGGCGAACCGAAACCGACTTGCCCGGATAACAAGCGTTTAGATGGTTCGTGTGATGGACGCCTAAATGTCACCTCGACAGAGTGCTCTGTAGCGTCACTGTTTATCTAGGAATTGTTTTATAACCGACCTGCACTACTGTTCTTCAAGCAACAGAACGAAGGAAAAGGCGTTAAAAATGGCGCTACGCGTGCTGCGGCTCTGAAGTATTGTTTCCTCAGTGAGGTTGCCAGAATTTTGTTATTCGTCTGTTCAAAAGTAAATAGTCGAGAATCATTGCGCGGGCTGTCAATTAGCTCATTTCTGCCTGCGAACGTAGGCATAGTAGGTTTTATTACTGTCGTATTTAACATATAGAAGTGTTAGTGAAGCACGGCTGCCTCCTTCACAAAACTGAAGGCAGCGCCGGCTATCACAGAATAAACGGTAAGAGGAGCCCAAAAAATACTATTCCTCATTTTCTACGTAACTGCGGTTGCACATAGGCTCCATCAAACATATTTTTGGTGCTTCCTAGTAAATATACTCAAACTAATTAACAGTTGTGACGATTATTAGTTTCCACAGAAAATCTGGTAATGTAATTACCCAAAAGCTGAGTGTGCTGCTACATTGCCGGCCGCTGTGGCCGAGCGGTTCTAGGCGCTTCAGTCCGGAACCGCGCTGCTGCTACGGTCGCAGGTTCGAATCCTGCCTCAGGCATGGATGTGTGTGATGTCCTTAGGTTAGTTAGGTTTAAGTAGTTCTAAGTCTAGGGGACTGATGACCTCAGATGTTAAGTCCCATAGTGCTCAGAACCATTTGAACCATTTTTTTGCTGCTACATTCTCCCATCCAACTCAACGAATCCTCCAGGACATGCCTGGTAGCAGAAATCCCGAACGAATGCTTCCTAACCAGCACGGACGATTCCGAAGGGCTGTGCAATAAAACATTAATCGTGGAGTGTTCTTTTCGTTTTGTTGAAGTCAAAGAATTCGCATAGGACAAGAACTAGGTGGTGCAAAAGAATGTTGAAAATCAGGTAGGCTGTTAAGATAAGGAATGAGGAGGTTCTGCACAGAATCGGTGAAGAAAAGAACATGTGGAAAACACAAGAAGAAGGGACAGAGCGATGGAGCACGTGTTAAGGCATCAGGGAACAACCTTCCCGGTACTAGAGGGAGCTGCAGATGGTAGAAGCTGTAGGGGAAGACAGATTGGAATACATCCAGCTGATAGTTGAGGACGAAGGGTGCAAGTGTTACTCTGAAATGAAAGAGGTTGGCGCAGGAGAGGAATTACTGGCGGGCCGCTTCAAACCACTCAGAAGACTGATGACTCAGAAAGATGGGGAATGAGTTCGAGGGCTCACACACAGTGCTTGTACGCAATGTAGCATGGGACGACAGTCACCAAATCAATCTTCGGAGCTTCTCTTCGGTTCTTTGGAGTAGCTGAGAAAAGTATAGCCCTCAGTCTGAGTCTGTCATTGCAGTGCTACTTTCGTGAAGACTAATTCTAACCATATTTACGGTTGTAGTGAAGAAAATCCACAGCGCCCTTTTGTCCAGCTCATTGCTGTCTTCATTTTTGTCGGACAGTATTCGACGCGGAAAATCCAGACCGTAAATGCTGTCTCCATCTCCCAGTGAAATTGATTCAAGCACGTATTGTGCTTCGAACCTGCCTAATACTGACGCTGGTGACTATCGTTTGTTCCAACTGATGTACTATGGTGACTCAAAGTGCCTACTATTTGCATGAAAGACTCCCAGTGCCAGCGATGTTTGGTCGACGATGGCTCTTATTATACTGTATTGTAAGTGCGGAGTAAAACATACCATAGATTACTATCTCTCTTTCTAATGTCTCTTCTTTGTGCACTGAGCAGTTGTATATTTCTGCACATTATTTACTTCAGTGTCAGAAGATGATGAGTGGAAATTTAGACGGAGTATCATTTGTTAGTTATGTGGGATATTCAGTCTTAAAATGAATAAACCTATATGTGCAGCTTTCCGGTGATAAAATAATATTTATACAACAATATTCGCTATTTAATTTTTTTAGGCGAAGTCTCAACTACGAACCGTGTAAAACAATAACCACTTCTCTTAAAACTATATGAAACGGCGCTTTTTGCTGTCTCTTAGGATTGAAGAGAGCCTACTTTAGAGTTATGTACTTTGATAAGACGCACACACATGAGGCCAGCCTCTTCAGACAACATTGGCAAATACGCTGTACGCGAGACTACGGAGGGCCCGCAACAGAACGAGTTGGTATTGATTATCCCAGATAATGAATCTAAGGTTGTCCAGTTGACGCATCTCAAATATCTAAAAACCATTTAATGTCATAAGCTACAGCTGCGCTTACGTAAACTGCACTAATTAAAACAATGTTGATGAGAAAGTGACCCGATTCCACCACATGCCTTCGTTGTCTGAATTTCGCTCTTAGTGCCAGCAATTGATAACAGAAAACGCTTCTTTTGTGTCAAGAATGTACTTGAAGAGTGGGAAATGATTGGCTCTGATTGTTCACTGGTCGTCAGTATAATTTGCAGGTTAGTATGTTGACTAAATCGGTACCACGCTCGATGCCGAACAATAGAGATCGTATCTGTTGATTACGTAGTCATAAAAAGGCATTACCATAGAATAAACCTGTTATCTTGTTGCACGAACGTGGGAGACTCGTTTTAATTTACAACTACGTTGCGGCCTAATAAAGTTCTGTGGTTTCACTAGTTGCCGAAATGACTACCTGATGCGTCTGTGGCCGATCAGAGGTCCCCTTTCCGTAGCACAGTCATAAGGACTTCTGTGTCAGTAGCTACACTGGTTGCAAGCTTACGCAGTCGTTCATGTTTTCATTACTCAGAATGATGTTTCGTCAATATGAAGACCTGTTTATTTCAGTTAGCAAAACGTAGGCTTCAGTACTGTACCCCGAAAAGTGATTCACAGGAAAAAAAAGCAGCTCAACAGCTCTGTTCGATTATCGCACACATCGGGACTAAAGTTCATGAGGGCTTAAAATTGAGTGCTCGACTGAAACGTGAATCAGAACCCTCATCGTTTACAAGCAGTGCTCTTACTTTTACAAAGCGGAAGACTTACCGAAAGATTGGAACTGTCAGGGAATAGGCGGAAAAGAGTCGTGACTCTTGCCGAAGTAGCACAGTTAGCGTCGCCCGTGAAAAGGAAGACTCCGGCTTCAGATTTTGGTGGGTCGTATATAAGAGCGTAATATTTTCTGGACGTGAGACCGATGAGGGCCAGCGAGGTTGTCGGTCTGTCTAATGTCCTTTTAAATTGTACATCGAATACTGAACAGAACTGATACCTTTCATCGCTGCCACTTTTGGTATATTGCTGAAATAACCGAAAAAATGCAAGTAACAACAACCTCAAAATTATAATTCTCTGTTGATGACTTTGTTGCTGACGCATGCAGTATAAGCTAATGTTTTCAGTCAGATTAAGAGTTGCAGTTACCACAATACATGAAATAGCTGCGGAATGAATAGTCAATATTTTTCACTTGACGCGAAAGAAATACGCGCTTTGATCGTTTTCGTGTACCAGCGTATTGTGCTTCATGGCGTATTTGTCATCCATCTGCATCTATATTATGCAAGCCACCTTAAGGTGTGTGGCGGAGGGCACCACTGTCACTTCCTCCCTTTACTATTCAACTCGTGAGTGGTGCAAGTGTTTGTTTATTTGAAGATTGTTTGGTAAGTTTGTAACCCCCCCCCCCTCAAAATTGCAGATGGTTAAGAGTAGACGGAACGAACCGTCTTTTAAACTGACTTGTTACTGTTCCCATTTTTTTTGGAAGGAATGAGACTGTCTATAAAACAGGAAATTCCTTCTTAGCGAAGTTGCCCATGTTACGCTTGCAAAATTTACTCAGAACTGTGAACCATTGCAGCTGTATTTCTCCATTTCATGAGAGTGCTAATTATGACCAAAAGTACACCTGGAAACATGGTTTTGGAAAACTGATACCGATTGAATTGCGATATGTTAGACCATATACATATAAAACTACTCACGTGTCTGAAAAGTAATTTCATAAAATTTTTATAAGCTTCCGGTATTTTCGACTTATTCGAGATAGTCCAGACCTTTTTTGTGGAACAGTCAAAGCTGAAGCATCAGTGTATATTTAGTAGTTCATTTAGACATTGGTGATGGACACAAGAGTCAGTGGGAGGAATAATCCGCTTGTAACAGGATAGCAGTTTTTAGAACCTCCCTGCGTGTTTTCCTTCCTTATTTGAACTTTGCCGAACTATGACCTTTCTCCGTTTTGCTTCTTCATAATAATTATAATGTCGGCACGAGAGTGTAATAAATATGGCTGTTTTAAACTTCTAGTAATACAAATAAGTGAAGCAAACTGTTTCTACTGTGGTATTAGCGTGATCCATGGAATTAAACGGGCAGCTGTTAGTAAGGACACTAATACTCTTTAAAAAACGCTAATGCTTTACGAAATGCATGTTGCGAACTACCTTTGTAGCAACAAATAAACGCTTGGGGCTATCGATACCCGTTTTTGGAGGAGAGCTTGTAGATGGGTTGTAGGGACGCGGGACGCAGCACCGTCGTGCGTGAGAGTTCTCCTAACGCACCTGCGTGGAGCGCGTCAGCAGCGGCTGTAGGCCAGCGAGGCAGCGAGCCGGGGCGGCCGGAGGCGCTCGTTCAGCTCGGCTCGCTTTTATTTCGTCACGGCCGGCCGCTAGCGGGCAACACAGGTAGTGCGCTGTTGCCACGTGGCCGCCCCCCGCTTTGCGCCCGCCTGTGTGGGATGAGACCGTCCTAGCACGTAACGGGCCAACCGCACCAATTTTCACTATCTTCACTCACAGCATAGCAGTTGCCTGTTTCTCCATATAATGCTGGCGCTGATCTTCTCCGGCCTTCTGCTTCGTCCATTGGCTGTACGGAAACTTCATCGTCTTTGCCCTTAGGAAAAAGAGTTTAACTAATAATGCAAAGCAAGGAAGTCTTGTCTTGCTATTGATAGCGCGACTCCTCGAGACCATTTATTTAACGATCTGTGCAAGTGCTTATTTTGAAACCATGAAGTTGCTGGCTACCTACCTAATGCATATGTGCTATCCTTAAATGACACTAGTACGTTCAAAAGTAAATAAATATATGTTACAGAAGAGATAATGAGTGTTATACTGTATATTTACCAACATTCGCCTTGAAAGCTGTTCTGGTACAGACGCATTGTGTGTGCCGTACTGCACCGCCGCTGGAGATATCAACGCGCGGTAGGAAGAGCAGCACGTACAAACGTCAGCTCACTGCCGAACAGACAGGCTATCTCTGAATACATGGCGGGAGATGCAATTGAATTTAAATGTTTCTCGTGTTTGGAAAAGTACCTGTTTATTCCAAGTTTGCGCGTTCGTGTATAAACAGGAAATTTTTGGAAATGAGTTATCTGATTTATTTTTAAGGAAACGCTGTTTTGCGATTTGCGGTGATTTAGTGACGGATTATAGTGTCATTGTGGATAATGGAAGATGTACAGCAGCTAAGGCGCCGGAGGGAAGTCGACGTTCATTTCGCCAGTCATTATTGCGGAAATTTAGAGAACTCGCATTTGAAAAAAAAAAAAAATGGTTCTGAGCACTATGGGACTTAACATCTATGGTCATCAGTCCCCTAGAACTTAGAACTACTTAAACCTAACTAACCTAAGGACAGCACACAACACCCAGCCATCACGAGGCAGAGAAAATCCCTGACCCCGCCGGGAATCGAGCCCGGGAACCCGGGCGTGGGACGCGAGAACGCTACCGTACGACCACGAGATGCGGGCAACTCACATTTGAGGCCGACTCCAGAACGAGTCTACTGCCGCCAACATACGTTTAGCGTGAGCACCGCGAAGGTAATACGAAAGAAATTAGGGTTCTAACTGGCGTTCAGACAGCCTTTTTCCTTCGTTCTATTTGCGAGCGGAATAGGAAAAGATATGACCAGTAGTGGCATCGTACGGTAGGTTTATGTACATAGATGTAGATGAAAAACAACGTGTTGTAGCCAAGCGCAGAAACCGTGCAGTCAGCTGATCATCCACCACAAATAACTTTTTATGCGGTAAAGCTGGGAAGCCATAGTGGATGAACATGGAAGGTGAGAGAATATTTGTGGGTCATTAGAGTGATGGTAAAGCATAAAATCTGAAGCAATGCATAGGAATCTCCATTTAATTCACAATTATGTGAATTAAATGTGGCGAAGCAGCAATCCGACTCTTATAATAGATGATTAAAGTTCAATTTTCATCGCACAGTTCTTAATGCAACTACATGTTTCGTTTTGCCGGCCGGGATGGCCGAGTGGTTCTAGGCGCTACATTCTGGAACCGCGCAACCGCTGCGGTCGCAGGTTCGAATCCTGCCTCGGGCATGGATGTGTGTGATGTCCTTCGGTTAGTTAGGTTTAAGTAGTTCTAACTTCTAGGGGACTGATGACCTCAGAAGTTAAGTCCCATAGTGCTCAGAGCCATTTTAACCATTTTTGTTCCGTTATCCTAACCTGGGTTAGTGAAGCCAATTTTCTTTTAGAATTAACGAGTGCAGTTTGTTTCTTTCAACATAGCTATGTATAGAGTGGTAACGGAACTGAAACTGTGCTTTGTCTTTTGAGATGTGTGTAGTAATATGGCAACCATGAGAATTTACCTGAAATTCGATGGATAATGGGAGTTCAATATCTTGCCCGCAGCTAAATACTACTAGACAAAAGGCGATCTGATGTACGTCGCAGTTCTTTCTGCAACACCATAATTGACATAAGGCCACCTTTACCCCTTTGTTGACATTGTATGAAGTCACTTCCGTTATATCCGCTGCCTCCAATCCACTCCCCATCCCGCCGTATAGGCGTTACATACTCTCTCTCCTCGTTTTTACCATTTTAGTGGAGTTACGACCACGTTACTAAGAGGCACGCTACGGAAAGATCACCTGATTTCGTTGGCTCGCTTGCGAAGGCAGCTGCTGCCTCGTTACAACTTCTGGAGCTCTACCAAAATCTGAGTTTGTGCTGCTGACATCGAACACATTGATTCTGCATGATCCTTTTTGTCACTTAATAAGTTGCTCTGAAGTGAGAACTGGAGCAGAACAGTGACAGTGTTCTGTGGCGAATGTCAGTCTCCATATATCAAAGATAGCGGTGAATGACATTCCAGAAATTTTCCAACTTTATACGGAAGTGACTGTCTGTTTTATTTATAATGTACTCATTTATTTCTGACGGAAGCAATCGTCTCATAGAGAATTAATGTTTTAGGGGGAATTAGTTCTTCATAATATGTCATATAACTAAGAGAAACATCGTTTTATTATCTGGTGAAAGCTACGTGACGATTTTTGTGCATGGATAATGATCCACTTGCTGTCGAGAAATAGACTGATTTATGACAAAACTAAATTATCTATCCATACAGTGCCTGAAGATGCGATACAACAAAAGCTAAATTATTTTGGCAAGGGATATTATGCGTGGCTCATATTAAGTACAGATTGTGGAGAAAAGTGTGCATAGTGCTCTTAAACAAACGAGGCAGAGTACTTGGTGATAGCGAAAAATTGTAGGCCAGGCGCACCGCGCCCAGGATGCAGTCCTTAGCCGCTGTGTCCCGCCAGAATAGGTAACAGTATTTTATGGTCCTTGCCGGCCTGCTGCCCGAATTTTATTATACTGTTTCTGTTGTTAATTGTGAAAGGATATGATTGTGTTGTGACTAAGCGTCATATAGTATCGAAGATTTCAGCATGTTTCCTGTCCATTAGATTGGACACTATGTTTTCGTGTGTGTGTGTGTGTGTGTGTGTGTGTGTGTGTGTGTGCGCGCGCGCGCGCGCGTATGTGCTGATGGGTGGGGGGGGGGGGGGGGGAAGTATCATGTCAACGGTTTAAGAAAAACTACAGTCGAGAAGTATGAGTATCTGCTTGCTAGAGTGGTAGCTGCGTCGTTGTTTGGGCAACAAATGTCAGAGAAGTTTGAAACGATTCCAAAAGAACTTAATCAGCCATGTAATGTGTAATGTATGCTACAAGTGTAGTGTTCGTCACTCTCAAGACTTGTTTTTGGTTGGCTTTGTGGCTTGGACCAAGGCTTCACTATAAGCAAGTTCACGCGGATGTAGGTTATGATAACAAGTCAGAGATAAAGATAACTACAGAGAATGCACTAACGTGGAAAGATGCGTGTAAACTGTCTTCGAGCTGCGGACAACACCTACATAACATTACATGGAAAACTAGCTTTAGTATCATTGCTTGAAGCCAGGAAACGACTGACCTGGTTGTATGAGTATTGTTAACTGTTTTTGTGGGGCAAAGGAGACTTACTTCTTGTAGCGCTGTAGAGTTTTGATAGATTATGTTGCGGAATTCAGCTATTTTGTGCCATGCTGTTGCGTCTTCACAGTACACCAGGTTTTACTGCACAGTAGTACGTCATAAGGCTTAGAAATCGCAGAAATACAGGCAGGGGTGAGAAGTTTGACAGACGACTGAGCGTACTGCATTGTGTCGTAATAAGAGGATTGGGGATTTATATAGTCAAATGATGACAAGCTGCCGAGTCTTCAGCCGCAATGTTGGGATAGTCATCATCATCTTAACCTCGTCGGAAGACGCTGAGTATTACTCCCGTCAAAGACGATGTGTCGAGATCAGCCAACTTTTCGTCAGTACTATACGTCGGGAAAGTCTATAACAACATAAAAAGCGAAATGCTCGTTGTCAAGACAGACGAGATGCGCATGATGTGGACGTGCGATGAAGTCCACTGAGCCGTCGGAAGGAAGTGAGTGGACTCGGTGTCGGGGATAGAAGCACGCTGTGAGACCGTGGATATTACTGTCTCGGCGGCGCGTTGCCTAACCTGGGCCGTGCCAACGGGAGCGGAAAGTGCCAGGCGTACCAACCGCTCCGCTCGCACTGCACGCCGTTCTCGTCCATACTCAACAATCCCGTTTTCTTCCAGAATTATCTCCAGCACAGTATTTGTAACTGTTTTGGGCAGACTAATCTGGAGACAAAATTACCACAACCGCAAATAGAGTAATAAATTGTCTGCGTCTGTGTGGCGTCAGTCAGTCTGGATGTCGAAAGCTTGTTGTAGCGTAAAATCGCCTTGATCTAGCGTTCAGCTGTTTCTGCTTAAGATGAACTTGAATGTCGAAACTAAGTTACATACAAAAGGCTACAAGTCATTGATGGCTCTAAGAGGGATCAGTTGTTTCTTCTGACACTGTCACGAATTGTGAAATGGAGGACTGTATCTTCTCAGAAATAATATATTGTTAGTCATCTTTTTATATATACATTTGTGTTTATCGTACCGGAGGTTCCGTGATGAAATCTGTCACAGGAAATTTTGTATTCCTCAGCCCACCGTGATTATCGAAATGCTCATGCCCGATTTCGTGTCGAGGAAGTACGGTGTGGATGTTAATTTCCAGCGTCGGAGAGCTATAGTGGCAGCAGTAGACAAGAGCTGTTCAGATAGCTGAATGAGCAGAGTACCGCCCACACATTACTGTTTGTGTCATAATAGTGTAGCTATGTGTTTTGCGGCTACTGATATCCGTTTCTGATTTTTGTTTCAGGTGAGTGAATCACGACAGCCATTTGCACACGTAGCTCGAAATGTAAGTAGTACAGCGCTTGCGAAATGCAGGTCAGGCAGGCCGGCGGCTCGGCTGCGCGCGGCTTGGCGTGGCGCGGCCGTGGGGCAGCCGGGTCCGCTGATTCACCGCCAGCGCCGGCCTGCGCTTCACTTTCGCCTTCCACAACTCACTCTTGTTCGCAACTCTTCCTTTCCGTGGAGACCGCCACCTTCGCTCTCGAGCCTCAGGAATTACCCGGTGTGCCGGCGTTGGCGTTGCTTTCTAGAAGTAGCTGTCACTTCACGTGCTGTAGTCTACCATACATTCATGACTTAACCATCTCCACCAGTCTTATCATCATCGTGCATTTTACACACACACACACACACACACACACACACACACACACACACACAGAGAGAGAGAGAGAGAGAGAGAGAGAGAGAGAGAGAGAGAGAGAGAGAGAGCGCTTGCTTTTCGTTATAAAATGAAACACTGTGCTTCTGATAACCCACTGGTGGGGGTGAAAATGTTTGCGCGGCTGTTTGCAGTTCAGAAGATGTATTGCTTCCCAACTTGAGTTTACTGGAATGCTCACTAACAAGATAAGCATACGTGAGTTTTCGTGTGATGATTGTGCTGGTCTCAAGTTATCAGCCTACGGGCTCATTGATCCACTAAATAAGTGGAGCCCCTCGACGTCCTCACTTGCACGGCGATCTTTGCAAAAAGTGCTACTGTCACCTCTACGAAAGGTTTATTGTGCTTCTTGGATGCACTTGGTGAGGACCTACGATGCTGTCCACGCGTCTGGGTGCGATGGCCCATTAATATAGGTGCCACGGTCCATCTGGGAGGTAGTAAAAAGAAGCTTTCTGTGACCATCTGGACGGGTGGTAGCTCTGCACGCAGATTGTGCTGCCGACGACGACTGTTCATACAAGGCTAGTACAGTTGTTACGGAAAGGGAAATTACTGTTGTTGCTGATCACTGACAGCATCTCTTTGATCACTGTGGCGGTATCGATCCTGTAACAGGTGAAGTCACCACCAAAGAGGCCAATTTCGTTGTAAAATCAGCTGCGTAATCTAGATTATCATTTGGTTTTTGTGTGTCGGCGGCTCCCCTGAATCACCTTAATGTTAAGTTGCATATATTCATTCGTCTACTGACGGATTTCCTAGTACCGTTTAGAAAGGAATAAATGCGGTTACACATTGACGTGTAATACATGGGAATTTGAGACTTGTGAAAAGCAGGATCTGTTTGTTACCGTTGCACGGCTTCCACTAACTACAGGGTCTGTATTTAGATTGACAGAATTTGAGAATTTTGTAACTTCTGTAAAGTGTGTCGAAACAATCATACTGTGGTGTCCTGAACGGCTGATATGGAACAATGAGCAAATTCAAATGATAGCTATACAAAGATCGCTGTCTCTGGCAGTAAATACTACCAAGCCATCAACACGTCAGTTAAAATCACTTGATATCAACCATCGCAAGTAGTAAATCAATGGCAATAGTATGCCGAAAGCGAAATTATTCTTGGTAACTGAACGTGAGATATTGAAATACTTCCCTTTCATCTCTGATGTTGTAGAGGTGTTGGTGAGGTAGTCTACATACAGAAACTTTGTAGCAGAACTTTTTTTATTCGTTATGGTAATACGTCGTACTCTTACCAATATCTGAGTGACGATGACCATTTTGTACATTTTGTGCCAATGTGTTAAGAAGTGTAGTGTCTACAGCTATACGATCGATGTTACCTCTTACCAATATCTGAGTGTCGATGACCATTTTGTACATTTTGTGCCAATGTGTTAAGAAGTGTAGTGTCTACAGCTATACGATCGATGTTACTACATCAGTGGATGGACGGTTGACAGACAGTCTCTTTATATGCTTTCAAGAACCAAATGTAAAGTTTAGCTGTGTCAAGGGAAATAGGAAAACTGTGCCCTCCAAATGTCTTCGTGGATGCAAGTGTGAGCGGGAAGGTGACGAAAGAACATCAGGAGACGTATTTTAGGTCAGTTTTGAAACCACATTTGCTGACAAATTCGCTATTACTTTGTGTACTTTGTGACTCCTTGTCTGGACATGCCGGCCGAAGTGGCCGTGCGGTTAAAGGCGCTGCAGCCTGGAACCGCAAGACCACTACGGTCGCAGGTTCGAATCCTGCCTCGGGCATGGATGTTTGTGATGTCCTTAGGTTAGTTAGGTTTAACTAGTTCTAAGTTCTAGGGGACTAATGACCTCAGCAGTTGAGTCCCATAGTGCTCAGAGCCATTTGAACCATTTTTTTTTGTCTGGACATAAGGAAGCCTCTGGAGGAAAATATGTAGTTTTAAAAATCATTCCACCTAAAACGACAAAATACAACCTCAGTACGTGTGCTTCTTCGGGCAATATAAAATTGCTGCCAGGAGAGTAACAGACTTTATTGAACTACGTACCATCAAGAAAATGGAGAGAAAAATTATGACCTTAGAACACAAGGTGTTAAGAAAAATCTTTCGATCTGTGTCACAAAATTGAATTTTTAGAAGAAGGAAAAACACATAAATATACACGCTGTTTAACGAATTAGATGCTATAGCTACAATAAAGAGCAGCAGAATTGATATAACATACTGCGAAGAGAAGAAAGGACGAAGCCACAAGGCACGAGACCCCTTGGCAGACCAAAACTGAGATGGATATCCGGAATCAAGAAAGACTTGGAGACCCTGGGAGCCCTCGAGAACATGGCCAGCGACAGGGCCCAGTAGAAGACTGAGGCAATGAACCGACTTCGGTTGGTGTGGCCAACAATGTAAAGGAAAGAGGCACTCCTGTGCTACATTAAATGTGGGTCTGACGGCAAATTACATTTTGACGGGGCGAGGGGAGGGGTGACAGTGAAAAACTGTGGAATCCGTCTGAATCTGCGCCTAATGCGATGCAATGTCCACTTCATACCTCGCTTAGTCACAGAAAACGAAAACATAGAGGACCACCGGTGTTCCAGTGGTAGATTGTACGAGAGAAGTTATTTAAAAAAGTGTAAATTTAAGTACTTACTTTATTTTCCACTATGCCGAATGACAACGCATTGTTAATGGCCGATGAAAGGTTTGCCTTCCCCCCGCCCCCCTCCCCCCCTCCCACCCGTCCCCAGAGCTCACCTGTGTACACTACGCGAGTCTCGTATCCAGACTGCAGGCGCTCGGGAGTGCTTACTGAGATATTGCGGTGAGGGCGAGTGAGGAAGTAGTGATAATGTCAGTTTCTCCAGAGACACTTGATATTAATTCCTATTCAGTCTGTTGTGCGTGTGATGTATCGCGATTCGATGAATTTTACGAATAGTATCAACGGTTGCTACTCAGTTACGTTTGTACTTCTATAATGTTGCTGATCTGTTTTATATTGCAGTATTTGCAAACGTTAAGCATTTTTCTTCGAGTGGCTCGTATCACACTATCATTTCTGCCCAAGGAGACAGTCAGTATCTTTGTCTCTCAGGAAACGCCCAGTATCTGTTCCTACAAATTAACTGTTAAACGTGTCTTCTCTGTTGTGCACTCGCATGAGTTGTATTAAGCAGTCTGTTTACAATTACTTTGTTCGTAGTTTTGAGTCTCCGAGCGAACTCATACACGTTCTCAGTTTGTGCCTTTGAAAAGTTACCCACTTGCTAAGTAAGGAAATCCATTCTTGCCGATTTAGGGAAATTTCACGCCAATCATTAAACCTTCACAATGAAACTCTGGTAGCTGTGAATTCTCACGTATTTCTTTCTTTGCATTCGGTCAGAAATAGCGGAGCTTGTGGTGAGGTTTCCAGGATCGCGTTGCCTCGTCGCTCGCTTCTCGCTGAGCGCTCTCCCTGCGCCTCGCGACGCTAGTCCGCTCCACCGACAGTCATTTCGCAAGTCCCTCGTGTGAGTATGTGGGGCGGCGTTTTTGCCACTTTCCCTTTTAGCGAACAGAAAAGTGTCTTGCCGATACCGCGATTTCAGTTTTGGTCTCAGAAACCAGAAAAGCTAGCCGTCGCATGCTCTCGTGCCACAGGAGCTGGTTATTTACACCTAACAGTATGCTCTTCAGTTTCTTTTAGCGGAGCTATACGCTACATGTCGTGATGTAGAGAAATGTGCGCTAGGTTCATATTAAAAACCTCTGCGTGGGATTATGCAGCCATCGAAAACCAAGTTTTAGATTATACCGGAGGAGAAGGTGCTGAGCTGCGGACTAAGTGATGCGTTTTATGTTTGTTTTCACAGAAAAAGAATGATATTGTTATGAATAAGGCTACAACAAGTAGGGATTTTCTGTTGTGAGTGCTACGGCGTGTTAGTTTGAGATTACGAAGCTAAGTTTTTACTGACATACTCCCTGGATTCGTCTTAATATAGACGATCTTAATGTGGTTACAAGCACGTGTTAAAAATAACAGAAGTGGAAGTTGTAAACTAACAGCTAGCCTTCATAAACTAGTCTGATGTCGGCGACTTCCTTAGGATGATGATGACTGCGAAGTCTTCCTTTTAGGGGCTGCGAATAATCACAGGTTTTCGTCGGACTTTGGAACCACGAAATGGTCGTTGTTCTCTTGTAAATTTTTCACAATTAGGCGACTGCGGTTTCACGTGTTCCCAGTTGGTAAATTACAGGCTGGCTTCAATCTAAAATACGAAAGGAGAGTTTAACTTTACAGAGCTATCGATATCGTCAGGGACTAAGTACATATTCGCACTGAATCACTTAAACACGGAATCACTTGTCGTCGTCGTCAGGGAACCCTTCTAAAACTCGCCGGAAATGATATACGAAAGTTAATTGAAACCAAAATTCAATTGATCAACTCGTCTCGATTTTTGAAGTTCACTATGTCGCTCTGTAACTTTGCTCAGATCTGGCAAGAATCTCTGCCCCATTCATCCTTTGCCATCTCCTTTGAGACTAACTGGGCTGTAGTAAGTAAACACAAGAAGAATTTCGATTAGTTACTTGTGCTGCATGCACTTTGTTGTGTGTGCATACGGTATAAAATGTGAGCACTCACTGCTGAAAACTACGTTCAAAAAACAATCCAAGAAAAGATCTGTGTTGAATGGAACTATGTTTGCAGAGCCACGAAGATCGATGCTAGAGAATCGATGGGTAAATGTAAGAAAATACTGTAAATTGATTATTGTGTGTGACTTGTTTCGGAGTAGGTCTGCACGTTAAACTGTTGGTTCCCCTGTAACTGGGTGGGCAAGTCAGTTGAGAAGTTGGAGGAAGGCAAGGGCAAACTACCTCCGTGCATAGTAAATCATGCGGGGTTAACAGCAACCTTCCGAATGACGACGGGGATACCCGTTACGTAGGGTCTGTTCTGTAGGTAAAACGGTAAAAAGTAATTCGTGGAAAATTCAAGGTACAAAGTTTATAGTTATCAGAAAAGAACAGTCCGAAGATGATCTGAAAATTGGAAATAAATACATAGAAGACTTTCCAGTGTTTGTGGTACTATCACAATCAGGAACAGCAACATCAACGCAGAGAAGTTTAAGTACAGCTGTAGGTCCTTCCCTATTTACGTGAACGAACCGCCTACTAGGAAATCAGAGCTTGTAAAAGCAGTCGGTGTCATATGGTTACACCACGCCGAATCAGTCACAACAGTCAGTGGTGTACAATTATACATCCGGAGCGATTGAAGATGGAACGAACACACAAAATCTAGCTGAAGGAGATGTCAGGTGGCACTTTGGGATTCATTGAAAGAATTCTAAGAAAATGGAATTCATACACGAATTGCGACACTACAGATGTATCGCCTAACTGACACTTGAAAACTGCTCGTCGGGTTTCTGCGGAGTCTGGTTGATGGCAAAGGTAAAAAAGATGAGAAAGCAGTTTCAGTGTGTGATACCGGTCTATTAAGTCAGTTGATGAATGCTCCACAGACACCGATAGGAGACATTACGATGTACACCGTGGAAAGGCATACTATTAAACTTCGAAGATGTCCCATTTGAGATGTTCAAAGAAGCACTTAACTTCCTGAGAGAAACCCTCTTCGTAAAGTGACGACAGCGAAGTCAGAGAAATTAGGGCTAATGCGACGGGAAACCTAAAGTCATTCCTCCGCCATACCTCCCGCGACTGCCATTGGAAGCCGGTTACGTAATATTAGTAAGTGTAATACGGCGCGCAAAGTACAAATGCAAGTGGTAGGAGGACGTTCTCGTCAGGAAGAATACGATGACTTTCCAATTACTGAGTACGCGTATGACGAGAAAGCGCATGTGACAATTATTGGTGCAGTGATCTTGTCAGGAGTTTATGTCTGTTGGATGGATGCGCATTTACCTGCCTATGTTTCGGGGTAAAGCTGTGTGTGTTTGCGGCAGCGGGCCCGCGAGGGGTGGGGGCAGGCGGCCGTGTCAGTCAGTCAGTCAGTCAGGCGGCGAGCGCGGCGGGCGCAAAGTGGGACGAGGTCGCCACATCTGGCAACGCCGGCGCGCACCCAGCCTTACCTGTTGCTGTTGCGTGCTTTAATAGCCGCCACCAGCACCAGCACTCTCGTTTCAGCTGGGCCACCCTCACCCCGAGGGACGCGGGCACGCGGTCGCTACCCTTTCCTTGACTGACACGTCTCCCCGTGTGCTCACACGTGGCTCAAACTCACCCAGGCTAGGCAGTCTCGACTGGCCATGCTGAAAAGTAATGCCTCCGAATTTTTATGTGTGAATTCTTAAGGCTCTTCAAATAAAACAAACTTCATTAACATTCTGCAACTCTGTTTTTCATGTCTACATATCTGCAGCCCTCTGCCGCTAGAGGGCTCCGAACTGTAGCGTGTAACATGGCGGCGTGTAACGTAACTGTTGTGGCGTAACAAGACAGCTACGCCACACTGAAGTAGCCGAAAGGCACGCGTAATCTCACGTAGGCTAGATAGAGGTCTGAAACAGGATACGTAATGAATGGTAGCAAGAAAAGTACGTAGCTGCTTTAATACTTAAACTTTTAATCCTTCATGTGAATACAGCATTCCTTGATGATACAAGTGAGACTCTATCTTTAAATGGTTAATGGCGCCTTGCTAGGTCGTAGCCATGGACTTAGCTGAAGGCTATTCTAACTGTCTCTCGCCAATTAAGAGAGAAAAGCTTCGTCAGTGTAGTCGCTAGCAAAGTCGTCGTACAACTGGGGCGAGTGCTATTCCGTATCTCGAGACCTGCCTTGTGGTGGCGCTCGGTCTGCGATCAAACAGTGGCGACACGCGGGTCCGACATGTACTAAGGGACCGCGGCCGATTTAAAGCTACCACCTAGCAAGTGTGGTGTCTGGCGGTGACACCACAGTAACTATGTTGGTGAGGGAGAAATAGCGTGTTCCGACTTCGAAGAGTTCGTCCATACATGGAGCACCCTCTCCCCCGGCATGACAGAGCCAGACCACACACGAGCGCTGCAACATCTGCAACAACCCGACGCCTTGGGTTCACTGTCATCGATCGTTCTCCGTACAACCTCGACCCCACCCGATTTTCATCTGCCTCGAAAACTTAAAGAACACCTTCGAGGACTTCACTTTGATAGTAATGAAGCGGTGCAAGCAGAGGTGAAGTTGTTGCTCCGTCAACAAAGTCAAACCATTCGACGGTGACGATATCGACAAACCGGGCTCTCATTGGAAGAAATGTGTTCGTCGCCAGGGTGACTACGTTGAGAAATAAATATGTAGACCTGAAGAATAATGATGCAGAAAGTTAATAATGTTTGTTTTATTAAAAACTATCAAGAGTTTTCACATAAACAATTCGGAGGTATTACTTTTCAGCACGCCCTCATATTTTACTCCTCCCTGACTAGCGTTATTCCGCACTACCCTGTGCAGTAGCTACTCTAAAAAGAATTCGAAAGATGGTAAGAAATGCTGCCACTCGTGGGACAGATTAAGTCTGCATGTCGATCGTCTCGTACTCTATGTCATTGCACCACAGGACTGCCCTTGCATGCTTGTAACTAAAATGGATGGTTCTCAGGTCGATAATAGGATCAAAATTTAGCAACATTTAGGATTCAGATTAAAGCTTTTAAATTCCGGTAAAGGCATTTACAGACTTACAGACTTGTGTTTAATTATAAAGTGAGACGCTGTCTCTGTAACCTGAGAAGGGTCGCTCTAAATCTAATTTAGAGTGGTACTTGTTGTTTATTTTAGTTTCTGTCGTACAATGGAGTACATTCCGCCACTTACCTCGCTTTTAATACTGCTAGTATCTGTCCCAAGCCACGGAGAGACGGACAGTCTAATTGCTAGGATTCCTGTTATTTGTATTATTATTAACCCTAATGATCATTCACAAGTAACCGAAAGAGACAGCCTTGTTACTATGGATTTGGCGATGTTAGTGTCGGAGGGTGGCCGGATGCCCTTCCCGTCGCCAGCACTGGTAGAACATTATAAAACAAAAACCTAAACTTGGGAGCGCTGTGCATGTGCATCGATGCATTTGCAGCTATAGTGTGTGGAGAGGCGACCAGATACTATCTGCCTTACCCGAAATCTCCCAGCAGTAATCAGAAGTAATTTAGGCGGACCTTGTAAAACCTAAACCAGAATGACCGGATACGCGCTTAGTGCACCACTTCGATCGGTATTTGAAGAGTCTCCGGGAAACTAGAATTCTAAATACCCATAAAACAGAGCACAGTCTAACGCAAGTTAAACACTATTGGAAGGCATCAACTAAGGGGAGACACTAGTTCCATTATGTAGTAAGCTACAGTCGCAAGTTGTCCCAACTACACTAAGCAGGACTGTGACCCTGAGACCGGGATCAGCGCCGAAAACTTGGCAGCATCTACTGGCGATGGTCACATTAGATCTTGCTCCAGACACTGTGCCTCAGTTACACAAAACTGCACACGCTGTGTTACTTCGATTGCTCTGAACTAGACGCAACATAGACCACGCCGTTTTGGGCCACTTTTCATTTATCTACCTATATAGCTATACCGTAGCCCATTGTACAGTGAATGGCTGAGGGTTCATTGTGTTAATATTATCGATGTTCTGTCTTGTTGCATTCGCTTATTGGGTGAGGGCAAATGACAGTATGCTTCTGCCCCTGCCCAGTACGTTTTGTTTTAGTCTGTTGGTCCCTACGCGATGTATACGATGCATGGTGGTCGTACAGTCTTCTTCGAAAGCAGGTTCTCGAAATTTATCGGTAAGGGATTCGCGATAACTGGGCTATGCCGTCTTCCATGGAATCCCATTTACGTATGACCAGAGTGTTTTTGTTACACTTTCGTGTTGGCTATGGCAACCTCTTACGAGCCTAGTATCACGTCTCTGAGTTCTTTCAGTGTCATTCTTCATGCGTATTTGATTAGGGCTGTTAACGCAGGGGCAATTCTCTATGACAGTTCGCACTAGCGTCTTCCATTTTCCCAGAGGCCTTCCAACAACTCAAATCTTCCATGCGTCCTCCCTAACACTGAAGTTAATTAACGTGTTCGCCCCAATTAGTATCCTTTATTGATATTACCGCTACATACTTCCTCGATATGACGTGCTCTAGATTCTCACCCGTGCCCTGTAGCTGAGGATACGGCGAAGCAGAAAGGCGGCGGTGACGAGTGGGCGTCGTGGAGCGGCGGCGGCAGCGCGAGCCACAGCGACGTTTGGCTACACTGCGATTTGCGCAATCACAGCGTGCGTCGCTTTATTCCCGCTGCCCGCCGTCCGCACTCTTCTGCACACTCGCGCCGCATTAGTCTAACTCCCTGCATAACAACTATAGTACCTATCAGCATGCCTTTCACCTGTATTTTGTTTCGCGAAAGGGAGGCGGATGGCAGATTTTCTTGCACACTCGTGGGATTAAGGAGTTTGTAGTGGAAGTTATCTTAACGATTACCTCCAGCCAACTTACTACATGGTCAGGTAGTAGAAATAGGCATTTCTAGGGCATGTGATGAGAGATGTAACTTTGGTGTGCCCTTTCCTTAGAGTCGCAGTTTTTTTTTTTTTTTTTTGACAGGTGAAAAAACTGAGGAAGGACGAAAGAGATACAGAAGAGAGAGGGGGAGGGAGAGTGACGTGCACGGTTTTGAGAAGTAGGGGAGGAGGAGGAGGAGATGGGCATGGATTGGAGGGTTATGAAACAGGATGCCGTCGGAAATGTATTGAAAGGGAATTATGAAGAGATTAGGACTGCAGTGTATTGAGCAACAGTTCTGTAAGACCTACCTTTCGTGATACAGAGACGCTTGTTTCTTGTTGTAGAAGGAACCATTCATTATGCCTACTGAGCCAAGGCAGCGAGCATGTAAAGATTATGTTTTGCGCTTGTTGTATTGTTTCTAACGGCTTTGCATTGGTTGTCACTGAAGTGGCGGAAAAGCAATTGCGTTATTGTTGCAAGCAATGTTGCATTGGACTGGGTGCAGTATGTCCCTTCTACTTGGTGATACAATGCTGATATCAATAAACGAATGAACGAGCCAAGAAGCGATGAGGACAGAGAGAGAGAGAGAGAGAGAGAGAGAGAGAGAGAGAGAGAGAGAGAGAGAGAGATCGCTGGGGGCAGGGAGAGCCGTGTGTAGCCTACTTTGTTATCAGGTCAGTAAAACGATCATCGTAATAGCATACGAACGAATGAGTTCGCTTTCCACAGTCTTACTGTTACTGGAACGGAAGAACAACTTGCTGACGTAGACTGCCACAGGAACTCCCTTAAGAAGTGGAGCACTTGTTCCAATGTGACATATACGCCGCCTGGCTTTATGCTTCATTTATTATTCCGTTTCTGGACCTGGAGGTTAGTGTACTGATGTAAGAATGTTACACGGAATAGGCGAAGAAAAATTAAATGGTTCAAACGGCTCTGAGCACTATGGGACTTAACATCTTAGGTCATCAGTCCCCTAGAACTTAGAACTACTTAAACCTAACTAACCTAAGGTCATCACACACATCCATGCCCGAGGCAGGATTCGAACCTGCGACCGTAGCAGTCCCACGGTTCCGGACTGCAGCGCCTAGAACCGCACGGCCACCGCGGCCGGCAGAAAAAATTAACTCGGCGTTTTACCACCTCAAACAGAGGAACCAATTTTAAACATCAGTCTTTGTTTAGACATGGCGAATAGGTCATATAAAAGAACCAACATATCACGGTGTTTACAGCATAAGTTTAAATGCAGTCGAACGTAAACTCTACCATTAACGCTAGCGATGGCAACCATTCTTCAAGAACCTCATATGCAAATGAAACGGGAAGAAATACGAGGTGTAGTGTGAACGTAGGCATAGTGTGGACTCGTCTGCAATGTAGACAATGATATCAATGAGTAACAGGAGCCTTTTTGAAGAAATACGAGGTGTAGTGTGAACGTAGGCATAGTGTGGACTCGTCTGCAATGTAGACAATGATATCAATGAGTAACAGGAGCCTTTTTGAAAGACATTAATGTCCCGTTTACCAGGGGACGCTGACACTTAGCAGTAACATGAAGCAAATTCCCACTGGTTGCCTGATAACCTATCGTGAGACACTTACGTCCCAGTGGTAGTGAAAGGCTTAGACAGATACTTTTTCACGTGACCTGTATTTTGTTTAAGTGGCTAGGATATAACGATTACAACTCGTGACTAGCATCTCCCAGAGCCGCAGACATTCCTTGTGTAATCATTTTGCATGCTACGTTGTTGTATTCACGAAGATTATGACAGAAAAGAGGAAGTGAGGTTAGAATTTAACGGTCCGTGGAAATCGATATAAACGACCTGTAAGCATTAACTCAGTGATGAAGGAATTCAGCAAGTCGACGTCATGTTAAGTGGTTTCAGGAAACCTTACGAGATATAAACGGGGAATGTAGGCCGGGAGGTGAAACCATCTCCCGCCGAAACGAGTCAAATGATGTGCTACTGACTGCACTGCTTTGCTCCTCAAAATGGTATTCGTACTTTTCAATGGGTACTTATTTGTACTGCCTTCTGCTTTCTTCAACGCGCATGTTTCGTCGTTGTTTAAACATTTATAAAATAAAAGTATAAAGTACTTTCTATGTGTATCGTCTGATACTTCACTGCTGTTCTCTCTCCTAAGCAAGAAGATAACGTTGACTTACGAATAAAAGTTTGTGGCTTAGCGAAAATAGTGGATCCAGAAGAAGGCAAGTTATGTACATGCTCAAAAGACTGAATTAGTGTGATCCATTTCCGGTTTGATACCTGTACATTCGTTGCACAGAAGCCTTGTAGCTAATGCCGTGCAGAATTTCCGAAGGTGATTGTTACGCGTGTGTCAGCGAGCATTATTCTGTTTTTTCCGCAGGAATCTTGAGAGAAACCTGACAATTGCTGCCGTCATGTGAATTTGTCTGAGGTGTGGGCAGCCGTGTTCTGCTGGTGCAGAACCACTCGAAGATTGCGGAATTCTGTATTCATAAAGGTGAGGTTTAGTTGCCTGTAATGAGGGAGCACGCTATGAAAGCGCGAGGAACTATTACGGCGCATTGCTCGGCAAATCCGCAGCCAGTGCATCGCTAGGAGAAGCAGCGAATGGACGAGTTCTGGACGAATCGGCGCTCTCAAGGTCGCTGCTTCGACCCCTGAGCAGCGCTCGCACGTGCAAGGGCACGCCTCCCGGCCAATGGGCTAGCGCGATGGGCGGAGCCTCGGCCAGCGTCGACAAGATGGCGGACCGCGTCGCCTTGCGCCGCGAACGCTTCGTCGGCCGTATTTCCCTCCATTTTTCGGATGCGGACCGCGCCGCAACTAGTGGTTTCAATTTTTAAGTAGTCTAAAAGAATCTTATTGTGCCGAGTTACTAGGAGAGATTTAATATTTCTATTTTTATCACTAAATGGCATCGGAAATGCGACATGTAAGGTATTCGTGAGCGAAAACTGCTGCGACTTTATACTTTTACTTAGGTGCTTTTGGTAAAGCGGTTGTTGAATCACAAACAGTTGAAATGTATGCGAAAAGTCTCGCTGCAGCGAATTGTGACACCAGCGTAGATGCCAGACATCCCGTAAGGCGACCGACGTTAGGTGTCGTGAAATTTTTCAGGGGTACTGCAGACTATAGAGAGCAGGGCAGCCCAGCCACCCTTGACCTTGCGATGCGGCGGCAAGGGGGCCGGCGTTCGAGCCCCAGGGAACGCGCGACCGGTCGGCCGCGGCCCTGAAAGCGAGAGCGAAAGTAGCGACGACGCAGACACGCTCTCTCCCGCGGCGGACCGGCCCAGACACCATGATCCACCGTACACTTCGGCCGCGTGGTTGCCGTCGCAGGCTACTGACGCGAATGTCCCGGGTAAAACTCTCGGTGACCACATCAGATGTTTCTGTGGGGGAAAGGCCTGGAACGGGGCTCACTCGTCCTCGTGAGGCCAAATGAGTTGCTTTACGAAGTAGGCCGGCCGAAGTGGCCGAGCGGTTCTAGGCACTATAGTCTGGAACCGCGCGACCGCTACGGTTGCAGGTTCGAATCCTGCCTCGGGCATGGATGTGTGTGATGTCCTTAGGTTGGTTAGGTTTAAGTAGTTCTAAGTTCTAGGGGACTGATGACCTCAGAAGTTTAGTCCCATAGTGCTCAGAGCCATTTTTTGAACTTTATGAAGTAAACAGCGAAATTAAGACGAATATACCTGATGATTTGATTTCTACGTCTGTCGCTCGTGTTGTGGACTTCTGTAACATTTGTTGGGTGCCCTATGCCTGACCGACTGTCTGTATGTAGCGGAGGAACTGACAACTACGGAGGAACTGATAACAACGCTATTTGTTTACTTTCATGGCTGTGGGATATAGGATTGACACAGCAGAAACTTACCATTTGATATGAGACCGATCGTGTCGAGGCAGTGTGATTTCACTGCCGGAAAAGTTTCCCTCGAAAAGTTTGAATTTCGCATACCCTTGTAACTTTTCCCGATATAGCTAGGATCACCCAGTATAAAATAAATAACATCTCTAACAATGAATAGTTCTTGGATGAAGCAGTCGCATCATTCATTTAATTTAGTCTTCTAATCGGATGAATGTGGGGCACTGTTTTTTTTTCCCTCAAAAAAAAAAAAAAAATAGCTCTGAGCACTATGGGACTTAACTTCTGAGGTCATCAGTCCCCTAGAACTTAGAACTACTTAAACCTAACTAACCGAAGGACATCACACACATCCATGCCCGAGGCAGGATTCCAACCTGCGACCGCAGCGGTCGCGCGGTTACAGACTGTAGCGCCTAGAACCGCTCGGCCACTTAGGCCGTCTGTAGTTTGGAACCTTATGGGGGATTGAGTAGGTTATGGTTAAAAGGGAAGATTTCAAGATTGGGTGCATGGAACGGGAGGAAGTGGACTGAAATTACAGTGGGTAAGGGCACAGGGGAAGAGGGGAAGGTGGGACCTGTTGTATGTGTATAATGTCTATGTGCAGCAACAGGTAAGAGGAAACTATAAGGCCTTGGGACAGAAGTTTACGAGGAATATTGGAGGGGCTATAGTGTTGTAGGGGGTTTGAAGAGATGAGGGACCCGTGAGCTAATACAGGTTACGATTGAGGCAAGGTAGTAACATACGGAAAACGAGGCGAAGTGCATGTCGTTCCAGAATTTAGAGGGAGCGATGGAAATTGGGAGTAGCATAAGTCCAAGCTAACTGGGACTTGTAGGGATGGTGCGCATGAGGGTTTTTGTATATTGATAGCGATAGTGATATTTAATCCTCTGGGGAAATGTCAGACTTGGACTAATTAAGGGACAGAATATCCTGCATTTATCACCCTCGGTATTGGTGAGTGGCTACTGAGTATCAGTGCGTGACTGACTAGTGGAAGCATTCACCGGTGGACTGCTGGCTGGAGGGCGGAGCGTAAGTGGCGCTTTGTTTGGGTTTATATTTGTGTACAACGACAACGTCCTCTTGGTACTGTGGTCAGGTAGATCATGTCGTGCGTCCTCACGCTGAAAACTGTTCGGCCGTTTAGTAATTTCGAATGCATGTCTGACTTTTGCTGAAATGAAAACATTAGCAAAGCGTGCATCCTGACAATATTTCTCACTATTTTCAGCTATGGCTTACTTGATGTTGTTTGAGGACATTTCGTACACTCCATTGGTGTGTAGCGTATTTTGGTTCACTAAATATCTCTTCTTTCAATTTCGCTACTGGTGTGTAGCGATTTTGGTTGACCTTTAAATATCTCTTCTTTGAATTTCGCTTTTGGCTTGAAGCTTTTACATCGGAGCATCTTTGCTATGCGACCACCAACGCTGTTTGTACGTCCCTATGGCAGAAACTCAGGTGAGTGTAGTGGCGTATGTTCTTCCACTTTCTTGCTTGCTAACATATTGACATCAGTCTCGAAAGCCAACGTTCTTATTTTTACCCGCCAATATTTAAACTTTAGACTTTCTACAGTGGGTAACATGATTTCCCTACATGTAACAACTTTTCACAGTTGTTAATCTATGTGTGGTATGGAGAATGTATACGGCCCAGTTCACAAGAGCGTCAGTGGAAGGGAAGGCTGCGGCCCCTAGTCGTGCATACAATCAAACGATTTGATGAGTTCAGACACACGTCATATCCTGAAGCGTCGCCACTAGTGCTGTAAAAGTAACGAGTTAATTTTGTGCCATATGTGTTAGCTATTGTGGAGAAACATAACCGTTACAAAGCATTCGTGACTCTTTACTGGATGTCATTACATGTGCTCGTGTGTACGCCATTTGGGTGGGCTCTCTTTCCTGAACAGATTTTTTTTCTTCCGTGTACTAACGAACAGTCATCATGGCTGTACTAGCGTTGTTGGTAACAGCTGAAGTCGCAAGATTTAAGTTTGTTGTTATCCATACTAATATTATAAATGCGAAAGTAACTGTCTGTTATATTTTCACGACTAAAACGTTGAATCGATTCTACCCGAGTCTGACACGAATTGAAAGCGGAGAAGAAAACTAGGCCAGTGACTAAATGTATTCGGTATTCCGTGTCACTGAGAACTTGCTCCTCTGGGTGTTAAAAAAGTTGAGAACTATGAAAACTGTCGGGACGGTACAAACGTGCAGGAAAGCAGACAGGCGACTAAGGAAACGCTTCCGTCACTCCGAGTCCGCTGAGGGTAACAACTGGAGGAAGCTACCGACTCGGTCTGAGTTGAACACAAAAACTGCACGCGGGGAAGAAAATATACGAGTGACGAAAAGCTTCGGGCTGTAACGTAACGGTACTTGGAGTCCCGTGACATATTCGTTACTCCCTAACCAATAACTTACACGTGGTATGTAACAGCTGTGGTGTTCACCAGCGCAAAGCACCAGTGAGCCCGCTAGGACGCGGTCTCACCGCTAGCTCGAGCAAAAGGGAAGGGCGGACAAAGTGGAGAGACACGTGTACTGAGTTGCACGTGGTGGCTGGCGGAGGGGAGTGGCGGCGGCCTTGACCCTGATACGGCGCTGCCCCGGCCTCCGAGGGAAAGCGTGCGAAGTCTCAGTCGCTCCGCCAGCGCCACCGGCGCCAGCGAAAGTGGTTTCGCTCTTTTCTTCAGCCGCACCGGCCTTGCCAGTTACGTCTGAGGGCTGCCACTGTCTGCTGCCCACACCACTGAGACGACGCGCATCAGTTGCGTCATCCTTACTGCAATAGATGTCTCGAATCGAGACCACCAATACTTCCATTTCAGTATGGTAGTGCAGATCAGGTTGTGGATGTTATTTCCACGTATTGCTTGGGTGAAGCTTCTCTTCGTACCCCGTCATATCCAGTAAACGTAGTTTTTTTTTCATTTGTTTAAACAGCATTCACATTATACTTTTTTGTTGCGAAGGTGGGACGTAAAAATATCCATTCCATTAAAACTGTTATCAGAATGTAGGGCATACGAAAGGTGTACTGTAGAAGTTGTGAACAAACACGGCTTGTTTGACTGACTGCTCGACGAGAGGACCTGGCGCGGGTGGCGCCAAGATTACCGCCCTGCACTCGTAATGAGGACAAGCTTCATTCTGTGTGTCTTTATAGCTGAGCGGGTGTTCCCTACACTGGTCTCGGGGTCTTTCCGTGATGCACGAATAGATACAAATGTTGCCTGAGGTAACAGCGCTGTTATGAACCATCAATGTTGCGTATCCGAATGAACTCCCCTTATACTTGAGTTTGGCGTGGGTAGGTCCTAAGACCGCCTATTAGCTACTGTTTTTTCTTTAATTTTTCTAATTTTTTTAGTTCTTTGTTCATGAATAGTACGTGCGCTGCTGCAGTACATTGTTCCTTCTATACAAATTCCGGCACACTGGCAGTAGAAGAAGGGATTCCAATTGGTATTGCGTAGACGTAGTGAATCAGAAAAGACGTGTAGAATATATAATAGAATGATGACAGAACAACCAACTGTACGAATATTGCTGAAGGTTGCCGATATATAGCCTTAGGCAGACAGAAACATTTTAAGTCTGCCACCCAGCTTCGCAAAACTGCTCAAGGCAAATGTCGGGATGGTTCCTTCGAAAAGTGCACGGGTTACTGAATTCCTCACCCTATCTCCAATTCGAGCTGATACACCATCTATAATCTTCTTTCTGAAGTCTACTAAGCAGGATTCTGAAACACTGTCACCTGTCAGACCCTTTTTTGTTAGTTTGATGTGTGAGAGTGATTTGAACCACATCGTACAAGGCATAGCCTTTATCAGAATGGCTTTTTATTGTGGTGTGTAAACTCGGTAGATTTTGGGAGTTCGTAATGTACATAGCTGTTCCAATAACTGTTTCACAGAGCAAGTATTGCTTCCTGAGGACAGAGAATTCTGGACTGAAGATAGAACACACCTTCTAGTACACCATATTACACCGGGAGATGGGAGCAGAAAGTTCTGCAGCTAGAATACACCTTCTATTACACCATATTACACCGGGAGATGAGAACAGAAAGTTCTGCAGCTAAATATGTGTCTGTGTTTTTTGTTCTTACTATGTTCCGGAGTGCGTGGTTCATCGCTATTCATTTAATAATCTGCCAAGGGATGTTGTTTTATTCTTCGTTATTGACCGTAGTGATATCATGACACGTGTGTGTGTGTGTGTGTGTGTGTGTGTGTGTGTGTGTGTGAGAGAGAGAGAGAGAGAGAGAGAGAGAGAGAGAAAAAGAGAAAGATTGCGATTGCTTTTAAAAGACATACGAGTTATAGGAAGACGTCTGGCGTGACAACAGTCCAGTATTCACGTGAATGAGTAATTGCGCTTTATTCGCGATTGTCGGGTACCAAGACGTGGATGACGCGCGCTCTGAACGCCAGAATAGAGGAAAAAAATTTATCTTTTCAATTAAGAACACTGCAGCCGTAGTTATTGTAGCCTGCAGTGCAGTCATAAATAAGGACGTGTGTCAACACCAGACGAGTGTTCGTTGTCAGATAGAGTGGGACTTTGCAGGGAATAGTTCCTAGCTACTGTTAACTGAGGCTGCTGTACGTTGGTAAAGGTTCCATGATTGGGAGCTGCCTTGACATTTGACGATTTTAAAGGCTCTTGTCCTTTTTTTCCATCCAGTGCCCGTTAGAGAACATTTTGACACACAAGCGACGTATAATTGGCGCCTCCTCCTTCACCCTTTTCCCTCGTGTACTTTCTCCGTGTCACTTTTCGCTAATAACTGTAACACACTATACACAAACCTTGAATCTAGACGCCAGTGGCGGCCCCTCTCATCTTGGCGCCATAAGCGGCCGCTACTAGTTGTGATACGTCCTGCGTAAAATTCTTAAAGTTGTGGCGCCTCCGACGCGCTCTGAGCTTGGCGCGGGCTTTTGACTTTTGGGTCTGAAACCAGCCCTGTGTACACACTTTCGAACAAATCACAGACAGAATACCGATATGATTCGCTCGAATGCCGCCGCGTTTGTGTACAAATTACTTGCTCATGCCTTTTAATCTTCCGTATTCCCAGCCGTATCCGCCTGAAGACCGCTTTCATTCAGTTTTCGAGGTACACTCGCAAACGTGCGCATGACGTACGGAATCGTTGGGGAGATTGCAGTTCGCTGTCTGCACTGCACAGGAAGAATGCCACACACTAGAGCTGCCCTTTCACGTCCGTTGGACCCGTAGGCAAGTTATTTGGGAGCTAGCCCCGCTCTTCTCCCCGGGCGCAACGATTTGAGCCGGTTTCCGCTCAATTGGCGCTAACCTTCTAGCAGACTGGAGAACGAAACGTTAGCAAACCGCGCCGCCAGAAAAACGGTGCCCCCGGTGACGCAATGCGCGCCTGACTCGGCAGCCTTCGGTATTTCTCGGCTGGCTCCGGCCGGCGAAAGTGAGTCACTGGGACGTCACACGCCGCTGCCAGTCTTCAGCCTCGGGTATCACAACTTCCTAAATCTCACAGTCGATTCCAGAATTTGACCTTTTCCGTTGTTTGGCCAGCCACTGTCATGTCCCCATAAGTTGTGCCCCTAAGATAGTGACCTGTCTTATTAATATACAGGGTGTAAATTTTAAGTTGACAAACCAGAATAACTCGAAAAATAAGCATCACACGAAAAAATGTGCAGAATCCAAAGTTGATTATTTTCGAGGGGGACATCTATTGGTGCTAAAATTAGCCCGCCACCCAGCCTCCTGGGGGTGGGGTGGGAGGCAACTTTAAAATTTGAAATCGGAACCCCCATTTTTTACTGCAGAATCAGATACTACATAAAAAACTACGTACATTTTGTCTTAAACATTTGTTTTGATTCTTGGTAGTTAGCGCTGTAATTCAAGAAAATCCATGTTCTCATTTTTGCGTGGAAAATGGTTACGGATGTATAAAAAATACTTATTTACTTCGTAAATTTTGATTCGCTAAATCTAAAACTCTCCCTCTCCCTCCATAGGGTGGGGTTTGAGTGAGAGGAATTAGAGTTTTACAAATGTTGACCCAAATACTGTATTAATTTTTTCCGCATATTCGAAGAAGTTTTTTTTTTTTCGTGGCCATAAGGTCACACAACTTTTAATTCTTAAACAAATCATCTGACTAGCTAACTAACTAACCAGACATCCTACAAACTAACGAGTGAACTCATTTTTTATTTAACCGTAACCATTTTCCACGCAGAAATGAGAACATGGATTTTCTTGAATCACACCGCCAACTACCAAGAATCATAACAAATGTTTAAGACAAAATGCACGTAGCTTTTTATGTAGAATCTGATTCTGCAGTAAAAAATGGGAGTTCCCATTTGAAATTTCTAAGTTGCCTCCCGCCCCACCCCAGGGGGCTGGGGTTGCGGGCTAATTTTAGTACCAGTAGATGTCCCCCTCGAAAATAATGAACTTTGGATTCTACACATTTTTTCGTGTGAAGCTTATTTGTCGAGTTATTCTGGTTTGCCAACTTAAAATTTACACCCTGTATATATGGTTTAGCATATCAGCCTGTCACTCCAATCTGACGTAAAACCATTTACTATTCTTTAATAGCAATGGGATGTTAATGGTTCTCCGGATATAGATGTAAACTGAAAATTTCAGTAATTTAAGCAATAATTTAATAATATTCCAATAAAAAACAAGGACTACTGTGCACAATGTGCAAACCTCCTGTTCGAAAATGCCGGGAATTAATACAGCATTCTGTTTTATAAGGGCTGACGAAGACTTTTATGTTGTGTCGATGGACAGTTAAATTTTTCATTGACATCTCACAAGTTAGATGCAGAGTGCATATTTTAAAACTCCTTGCCTGCAGCTGAGAAAACGACAAGCTGTCGCGTTTCTTACAGAGACTGCAGGACTGAAGTAATGTACACTAGCCGCAGCAAATCTTAGACCTTCCTGCCGGATTAACACGGTGTGCCAGATGCGACTTACGGACCATCTTTAACGATCTCGAGATGGGATCCAAATTTATCAACTTCATCTCTCTCCCTTATCTCTGAAACTCGTAGACTTGACTCCTGAGCCAGTGGTGAGCTGCATTAAGTCATTCTTTGCCGTATATACAAAGGTCAAAATAACTGTTGCATGTTGCATATTGAATATTCTGAGCCAGAAAAACGTTTCGATGTCAATACCTTCGATTGTTTGTAATGTAATTGTAATAGAAAGAATCCATATTTCCACCATGAGAGGGCAAAATGTGCATTCTATGGCAACCATGCCACCTGTAAACATTGCAGTACTTGTGCTGTGTTGTTACAAGAGTTGTGTTGCTTCCGGATCATTCGGACAACAACAACGTACGATGAGAAGCTCCGAATAGTCGCTGTAAGGTGGACATCGAAGAGAACGTCGCTGTGGAACAGTGAAGTTTCTAGAATCTAGAACAAGTTTCTAGCGACAGGTCCGTCACGGAAGTGGCCGCGGAAGGAAATCAGGTGTGCAAGTCTGATACCTGCGTATAACAGCAAGCAGAAATCCTCAACATAGTGTTACGCGTTTACGGCGGCAATACCAGAAAGCCACAGGAGTGTAGGTGTCAACGCAAGTGATATGAAATGGCTCCGCGAGCAGGTATTACGTGCCAGAAGACCTCTCAAAGCTCCTCCTCTAAATCGGGTTCAGAGAGGGGTTCGTGTCGCTTGGGCACAAAACAACTCGTTGTGGAGTAAGCAGCAGTGGGACTCAAAGCTGTTTTCTAATGAGACACGTATCAGTCACTGCCGTGACAATACTGACATTCGCGTGTGTAGGCAACGAGGACAAAATTGACGTCCTAACTGTACTGTAGCCGCCACCCTTACCGAGGCGGTTGAGTCACGTTTTGGGGTGTAACGTATGGCCGCAGGACACCCCTTGTGCCAGTACATGGGAGGATGACTGGTGGAAAGCACCGGGATGACGTACTTGCACGCATTGTGACGCCACTTGTTGAACGTCGTCACAATTTTGTAAACGCCTTCCTAGTGGAGCATAGAACCAGTGAGACGGAACGGCCTCCATATTTTCCAGGTCTCAACTGCATTGCGAATGCACGGACCACGCTAAAACGAGCGATTCGCAGTCGCCCTGTCCGACCAAAAACCGTTACAGTGCATCGTAGCGCCCGGTATTAAGAAATGGAACGACATCCCACAGGCTTATCCGGACAATTAGGTAAGAATATGCTCAACTGTATTCAAACTGTCTTCATTTTCGAGGAGGGCAAATTGACTCATAAGGAATGTGTTACGCAAGATGCCAGAGAGAAGAAGCTGTTGTGTTTGCAGTGGAATCTTTTATAAGGATTTGTTTCTGTCTTTTTGTTTTTGTCAAGTGAAAATTTATTTTTCATCTTAATTGTTGTTTTACTATGACTGTATCTGACAGAACAAAATCAATTTTGTGTGCTATTATGTCCAGTATTGACAACAAAGCCATACGTCACATTTATTTTGACTACTGTGAGCTCGAATAGCGTAATGCGCTGCGTCTACTCTTCCCACCCCATTCTCTCCTCCCCTCAACAAAAAGACAGATTACAGACTATTTGGATGTATCTGCTTAACGACTGATGGCCAGACCTGGTGTTCTGGATAAACAGCTATATTTTTGTCATTAATTTGCATACCCGTTTTGATGTATTACCGAAAGCTAAAATACAAACACACACACACAGATAGCACTGCCACGATTTACAAAGAAACAGCGACGCGCTATACTCGTATCTGCCATTCTGCAGTTGTTATTGTTGTAAAAATAAGGGTAATATCTTTATTTGTTTGGTCTACTCGCGGCGAGGAAAGTGGAAGAGGAGGAGGTGGGGATAGTGCAGGAGAAAATTTTATGTAGAAATTTTCTGTGAAGTTTGGAAGAACGACTCGGTTAATCAGTCGAGGTGGTTCCTACGGTTATCACAGAAAAGAGATGCGACGAGGTTCTGATGTGGTATACGGTTTAAATTGCCACCAGGCAGCGAGACTGGGGTTACTATCAGTTCATACGTACTTTCATATTAGCAATTTTTGCCTTTTTCGACGAAATGATAGTTGATAGAGAAAAATGTTTCAGTAGTATTTCAGTGCTTGTATATACATGTCAAATGCTTACTAATGCCATATCGGTTTCGCTATGGCAAACAAGTTTTTCGTTATTATTAATCCACAGTCTTGTTTGGCTGACTTCATGGCCACAACCATTAAAATACCGTAGTTATTTTACGTGCCTTTAGTACACATTGGAAATTAGTTCCTTAGTTTCTTATTCGGACAGAGAGTATGTTGTCAGAAAGCGCGATATGGTTGAGAGACACTGTTCTATTAAAGCGGAGACCTCGTCAAGTCACCATGTCCTACGTAGCTGCAGTGACTGAAGAACAAATACAGCAAATAGACTGAAGAGTGTTATACAGGGTATAATGGGTACAGAGTGTTATACAGGGTATAATGGGTACAAGTGAATATGTTTTTATATGTTGTACTTTAACATGTACACACATTAGTGTGTTGGTTGTTTTTCTTGTACTGAACAGTCTTCGCACAATAAAATCGCAAACTTTGCGACCTGATGTTTTCTTGCCGATGGCATTGCACCACTAAGTGGACTACGCTTGTCAGAACAGAGTAATCGTTTTGCAGCCACACATCCATACTTCAACACCCGACCTTTGTTGAGGCAACATTAATGGCTTACTCTTGTCACATGCACTTGGAAGCACTAACCAACCTAAAAACATAGAACTTGTAATGGCTATAATTATTATTCTGCAAATGATGTAAATACTTATGTAATGTTGTTCAGTAAACCGTCCTCAGTCAACAATAGAAATATCTGCACGTACACCCGTTGCACCCTGTATGTTCCTTGCAAGATGACTTGAACCTTGTTTAGAGTGTAGCAGCTACTTTCGCCCGTTCCGTCGCTCATATAACAACAATATTTAAGAAAAACAAACGAACTTCTTGTTAAACTTGTCGAATTGGAGAGTTGGCGTGATCTAGCGCCTCAGTCGAAAGTACTGCCAACAAAACCCTGTCGTCCGCTAAATAATGAAGGTTACTGTATGAAGCAGAGAGCTTGCCGCTGTTATATCCACGAATTTTGTTTAAAATAGTGGTAGCTGCATCTGCAAAGGCTCGATCTTTCGAATTTACAAAAACTACTTATCGTTGTTCACCTTTTGGGCTGTAGGTATCAAAAGTGAAGTGCTGCAGTTCAATTTTATAAAACTAGCAATTTGCTAATGTACAATCAGGTTTGGCGTGTTAACGCCAGATAAATAGATGGATGGATAGATAGATAACTAGATAGATAGATAGAGAGAGAGAGAGAGAGAGAGAGAGAGAGAGAGAGCATGGATGGATATGGGTGGATTATGTGCAGATGAACAACTCGTCTAACTATTGGAACTAGTGGTCTTAAGAACTACGTGTTGATCTTGCTGAATAGCAACGTTGAAAAAAGCCACATAAAAAGACTGCTATGAGGTGATCCTGTACAGCGTGCTAACAGTAAGTTGGTTGAATGTGAGAGTGGGTTACGGAGAGTGAAGGAAGCAAACCGGACCACCACATGACTGCCCCTGGTTGAGGAGCCGAGTGGAGGGAACTCGCCACGCCTGTCTCCAGCAGTCCAATAACCTTAACGTATGCTTTATGCTTCAAAATGGTTCAAATGGCTCTGAGCACTATGGGACATAACTTCTGTGGTCATCAGTCCCCTAGAACTTAGAACTACTTAAACCTAACTAACTTCAGGACATCTCACACACCCATGCCCGAGGCAGGATTCGAACATGCGACCGTAGCGGTCGCGCGGTTCCAGACTGTAGCGCCTAGAACCGCTCGGCCAACCCGGCCGGCCTTTATGCTTCCCTGAAAGAAGAATCACACATTGAGGTAAGAAGCGTTTAAATGTTGTTCATAATTGAAACTGAATTTGTCTTATGTTAACAAAAAAAAAGTTCAAATGTGTGTGAAATCTTATGGGACTTAACTGCTAAGGTCATCAGTCCCTAAGCTTACACACTATTTAACCGAAATTATCCTAAGGACAAACACACACACCCATGCGCGAGGGAGGACTCGAACCTCCGCCGGGACCAGCCGCACTTATGTTAACATATTAAAGATTCTAAATCAACTGTTACGTACACCAATCACAAGGAAATAAAACACTACGAAATAGAATGAAATCGTAAAATACAGTGACACAGCAGATACCAATGGTTACCTCTCACGGTACTGTCAGTTGCGTGACGTTGGCTGCAACAGCTGATTACTGGGATGCTGCTGATCAGTCAAGTTAAAGTTAACACATTGTACTACATACCGCTAAAGAACAGCCCTGACAATGCTAGCGCTGTTGTCATCTTTCAACTTCGAAACCCAGAAAGCTATTGATTTCAACAACGCTACGCGACTGAAAATAATAGTTGTGTACAGAGTTGTGACAACACCGTAGAGTTGCCGTAGAGACGTATACAATATCGTGTTTGTTTTTGGTAGGCCTGCGAAGCAGCCGCTCCGAGCCCACTGCAACTGTTAGGGCTATTCTTTCGTCGTAAGGACTATAGTGAAAGTTATTATATTCCTCGCTGTGGCCGGGTCTCAAAGGTGGCTTTGTGGAGTACCTGTTGTGGTCGTTAAATGCAACTAATAACATAAAGTGTGTGTGAGGAGACGAGCAGGTTCGCCGCAGCAGGGTCGTTGTGTTGTAGCGAGCGCCGCTGTTGCCGTTGCCGGGACTTTCTCCCGTGCTTAATGTCAACAGGGAGCGCAGTGCGCCCTGGCCGCTGTCACGGGTCAGCGCCGCCTGCCGCCTCGTGGGGTCAGTCTGCATCGCTTCGCATAGCCTGCCCAACTCCAGTTATTGCTCAGCCGCCGTGCTTGATTCTCAGTATCGTGGACACGAACTCCTTAGCACAGATCTGGATGCTCTTACGGTGTTCTTACAGCTTTCACCCGGATGTGCCTCCTGTATTTAAGGATGAAAGTGAAATTTTTGCTACAAATTCTCGTCCTTCCAAATTGTGGCAGAAGCTCGTACAGATGTTGCGGTTAGCCCTCTGTGGAAGTAAACGATCTACGCAGAAGCACAGTGTGAAGGCTCTTCGAATAATGCCAGTTTCACCTTAACCACCCGTCGCTTGTAGAGCATTTTGCAGTGGTTCGGTATACTGTAGGCGCCAAGGAGCGGTAGGGTTTGGTAGACAGCGTTCTCCCCCCTGCGCTGAAGCGAATTGTAAATATTGAAGGTGGCGGGGCGGCGGCAACAGGCGGACACGGCGCGCCGGCGTGGGCGTGGCGTCCTTGCCGGGCCTGCGGGCTGCCCATTGAGGCTGGCCGGGTGGCCGTCTGGACCAAATGTCAGCGTGCGCCCGTGCCGGATCTACGCGCTGACTCAACGCGCTGTCTGGCCGGTGGCTCTCGTTAACGCGTCTTCGTGTCCCCTGGTATGCTTCCCAGTCCGCAGCTGCTCTTTCTGTTCACTATGGATGTGAACACGATGAAACCCTGAACGGTGATGATCTTCTGGAAAACTCTGGTAACTTACAACGGATACGTAACGATTGCAAGTCGTTAACAGCACCTCGTGTCAATGTGAATTGCAAGACAAAAAAAGGAAAAAAAGTTAAGCACTCAGAAGAGGAGGAGGAGGAGGAAATGAAAAGAAACTTCGTGGATTAAGATGGTATATGGTATTTGGTATTAATCAGTGTTTACGAAATCGGCACAAATTCACAAAGAACTTGGCAATATGACAACTTGGCAGTATGAGCCCACTTGTCACTAAGATGATACTCTCCTTCTGTCCTCGTTTCAGGTGCTGTTTCCGTTGGGAAGAATGCCATAAATTTAGATAAAACATCTGCATGTCGTGAAAACTGGCAATTGACCCTAAATAATGAGGTGTGTGAGGCTATCCACATGGGTGCTAAAAGGAATTCGTTAAACTTCGGTTACACGATAAATCAATCAAATCTAAAAGCCGTAAATTCAACTAAATACCTAGAAATTACAATTGCGAACAACTTAAGTTGGAAAGAACGCATAGAAAATGTTCTGGGGAAGGCGAATCAAAGACCACGTTTTATTGTCAGAACGCCTAAAGGAGGCAAGAGGTCTACCGAAGAGACTGCCCACACTGCGCTTGTCGGTCCTCTTTTGGATTGCTGCAGTGGCCGAGCGGCTTCGCCCTTTTCAATATACTCGTTCACAGGTTCTGTGTAATAATTATCTGCCCTTTGTCAAAGTCACTTATCTGATGGATTTTCCCATTCGCAGCCCATATCTTCGGTAGGGTGATCCCCCGCCCGTCTGCACCGCTCACATACTTTTGTTACCGCGCCATATGCCCGCAACGCGACCAGGTGATGTTCGAATGTGTGTGATTTCCTAAGGGAACAAACTGCTGAGGACATCGGTCTCTGGACTTACACACTACGTAAACTACTTAAACTAACTTAAAATGCCCGAGGGAAGGCTCGAACCTCCGGCGGGAGGGGCCGCGCAATCTGTGACATGGTACCTCAAACCGCGCGGCCACTCCGCGCAGCGCTACCAGGTGACATCCAACGTGGCGGTGGGCAGTGATCATAACGTTTTGGCCATTCAGTGTATTTAGATGTAGATGCGAATGGAATGCAAGTACGACGACGCGTGTCACAATCTGTAGTAACTGCTTAATGACGCGCGCTGGGAACTGCCCAAACGAAACGAAAATGTGTTTCTGTTTATAACTACATTGTTCTGGAACATTCTGTCAAAAATATGGCTACGGTAGATTGGTGAATGTGCTTTAATCATTTTAGTATCACTCCATTGGAACGTTTATTTTGAACCGTAAGAATTACAAATACGACTGCCTTTTATGAAGGATCAGTAAAATCTCGTTTCTTTGAATCGAACCCCTGTGTATTAAACAATTTCAAACAAATGAGTTAGTGTGTTAAATATTTGACGTTAAGTGTTGCAGCGAGAGAAATTTTAGAAAAAAATTGAAATTGAGTTTAAAGTTTGGTGGAAATCGTTCAACGCTCACATTATCAAAAGCTGGATCAGTGTTGTCTGGGGATTTAGTGCTGTGTTTTAAGAAAAAGCTAATTGCTTACGGAGCTTTATGACGTTACATCTTCTAAACATTGTGTCGTACAGTGATACAATTATGCAGTTACATTCAGTAGTAGATATGGATACCGTCTGCAAATTGTATTAAGAATAGCGTTAGTAGTAGAGAAGTAGTAAATTAGAGCGTCGTGTCTGATGCTGAAATTGTACTTTACGAACAGCGAAGATGTAGTAAGGCTGTAAACTTTTTTCCTTTCTTTACTTTTGGGGGTGTCAATGAGAAAAAGTTTCGTAAAGTGTCTAGTTTATTCGAAACCGCTAAGTAGTCTCATTCTCAAATACTGGAAGAACACAGTCTGGATAATCTGCGCGTCTTGAGCTAGGCTGCCTCATAGCATATACAAAGTTTGTAGATATAATATTTGTCTTTCCGTGTTAAGTCTTTAACGTAAGAGTACATCTCTTAATGAGTAGATTATCATAAAATTTTCAGTTTAGAAATTCTTCAATAATTATACCAAATATTGAAAATCAAATTACTGTTGCCCCTGGAAGCCGTTAGATGGGCAATCTGCAAGTGGGACGGGATGGCCGCGTACCTGGTAGCCGTTTACCAGCATGGGTTACAGTGTGCGATGCCCTCGTTCAAGTTAAGTTTCATTTTTTTATGAAATATTGGTATTGTTTTTATGGTTTGCCTGAGAGCTTATTCTGGATGGTGAAATCAGGCGTACCTAACCAACTTTGTAAGTATGATCACACGGATGGACATAGAGTGCTGTTTCATCCGTCATTTATGCTTAGAAATTATCCTTTCACAGCAAATATCAATAATTTGGGGCCACTATTGTTACAAGAATCACATAAAAGAGAGGAAGCTGAGATTAGTGTTGTGAATTTAGATTAGATATCGAAGCAATTCACAGGCGGGCTGCTAGTTACGTTACCTGGATGTACTGACAACACGTACGTATTACGGAGATGCTTCGAGAAATCAAATGGATGTCACTGGAGAGAAGGAGCACTATTGAAGCTGATTTCAGAACGATTCTACTGCCGCGAAGGTACATTTCGCGCAAGGGCCGTGAAGATATAAGGTTAGACGCAACAGGGTTCGTACGGAGGCACATAGGCAGTCGTTTTTCTCTCGCTCAGTATGCGAATGGAACAGTAAAGGAAATGACTTATAGTGGTACAGGGTACCCGCAGCCACGCACCATACGACAGCTTGCGGAGCATGTATGTAGATGTAGGTATAGTACCTCCAGAAGGAGCGTGCCCCTGATGAACGACAGGAGGGTTCCTGTTAGCAGAACCCGGCGACGCCTCCAGGAAGCGCTGCGTGGTGGCGCGCGGTTTGCCTTGGCGGCGCCTTGACGTCGGCTGTCTGGAATGCCAGACACGGCTCCCGTTAACATCTGTGAGACTCGCGAAACACCAGTCCCTCAAATTGCGCTGCAGCTCTGCTCGCAAGCTCATTTCAGTCAGCAGCTCTCTCTCTTACAATTATGGCACCAGCTAAAGGAACTAAGCCAGTGTAACACAAATTATGATAACCAGTTGTTGATTGCTTTTATAGTAGTGCAGCTATGTGTGAGCGTGTTTCTGGTCTGCCAAAAAGTTGCCATCTCTGAAAAGCCAGTCAACAGTACACTGCGAGGAAATCAGGAGTCTCGGCAAACCAATTCACTACCCAATACTTTCTACCGAAAATAGTCCTGTGTTAACGCTACAGTAAAGTTCTCATTTATTAATACGCTACAGTGCTGTTGCTAAACCGTCGACAACAACTAGCAACGTGGGTTAGTGGTTGCGCCTTTATGCGAAACACTTTGTTGTACTCATACCAGTTTCGGCAAGAATTTCACCATCATTCGTTTATTCGCGAAGTGCGGAGGAATACAGAATGAAATTAGCTTCTATATCAAGGTTATTGTTTCAAGACGCATGTGGATGTACAGTATTCAAATACCCTTTCTTTTTTCTATCCCTTAGTCAGCAACAAACTGTTAAAGAGTGTTTCCTCATACTGCAAGCTGTGTGTTGCAACATGAGCGCTAGCTGTGACTGCAATTTACTGTTGGCGTTAAGTTAGTTTTATACTGCGAATCTTACGACAGTTGAATGTTAATCACGCCATTGGTGATACTTGACTCTTGTAACTCATTGAAATGTTAATCACCGTGATGAAAACCTAGCTAACCACTCCAGTTGTAATTTTGTGTTTATATTACTGTTTCTATGAGTGATTGTGAAGATTTTACTTTATAAATCGATACCGCGTACTTAAAAAAAACTTTTTACAGGCTTTAAGGGCCGCCGTAACATGCCATTGCTGTCGTAATAGAAATACAATTTCGCAATCTGAACGAAACGCTTATTGCTGTACGATTAGCGTTCTGCTCGCGAAAGGCAAGGATCCGGGTTGGAATCCGGGTCCGGCATGCTGTTTTAGCTTTCACTTACAATTAGAAATGTATCAAAGCGGACCCCACGAACCCCACTTTATTTTTCTGTTGGCATGTACTGGTCAGATGAACAGTTAAGTAGTTATGAGAGTGATAAATTTGCCAGTTTCAGTTTGTACGCCGCTTCTACATCTACATCTACATTTATACTCCGCAAGCCACCCAACGGTGTGTGGCGGAGGGCACTTTACGTGCCACTGTCATTACCTCCCTTTCCTGTTCCAGTCGCGTATGGTTCGCGGGAAGAACGACTGCCTGAAAGCCTCCGTGCGCGCTCTAATCTCTCTAATTTTACACTCGTGATCTCCTCGGGAGGTATAAGTAGGGGGAAGCAATATATTCGATACCTCATCCAGAAACGCGCCCTCTCGAAACCTGGACAGCAAGCTACACCGCGATGCAGAGCGCCTCTCTTGCAGAGTCTGCCACTTGAGTTTATTAAACATCTCCGTAACGCTATCACGGTTACCAAATAACCCTGTGACGAAACGCGCCGCTCTTCTTTGGATCTTCTCTATCTCCTCCGTCAGACCGATCTGGTACGGATCCCACACTGATGAGCAATACTCAAGTATAGGTCGAACGAGTGTTTTGTAAGCCACCTCCTTTGTTGATGGACTACATTTTCTAAGCACTCTCCCAATGAATCTCAACCTGGTACCCGCCTTACCAACAATTAATTTTATATGATCATTCCACTTCAAATCGTTCCGCACGCATACTCCCAGATATTTTACAGAAGTAACTGCTACCAGTGTTTGTTCCGCTATCATATAATCATACAATAAAGGATCCTTCTTTCTATGTATTCGCAATACATTACATTTGTCTATGTTAAGGGTCAGTTGCCACTCCCTGCACCAAGTGCCTATCCGCCGCAGATCTTCCTGCATTTCGCTACAATTTTCTAATGCTGCAACTTCTCTGTATACTACAGCACCATCCGCGAAAAGCCGCTTCTGTGACCTTGCCTCTCTCCTGTGGCCTTGCCTCATAAAATAAGAATACTGACATATTTCACGAGTAAACAGCCTCCAACGTCCGTAGATTTCGCTGTAGCCATCACATATTTTCGTGCTGTCTTGCTGCAATTGCGAACCTATCCTTGCGACCCACGTGGTTTATTACGTGACGGCACCAACAATACATTACCAGTGTCCGGGTACTTAGTCACAATGTGCATGGGACACACCTAATGCTGAGAAAACATTTTTTTATGTGAGATGCAGAAAATGAAACTAGGGCAAAATCTGCTCACAAGACCTAGCTAGGTAATGTATTGCTTGGTTTATTGGACTCGTAGTCGGGAAACGAGGCTCATATCCCCGTCACATTTTATTCCTCTTTCTTGCTGTCACCGAGCTTGAACTAGTCTGCAGTGACCTCGTTGTTGTCGCAGCGTAAGACTCAGTTTCCTCACAGGTATATCCAAAGGGCAAGCGAAATGTAAACAGCGCTGTATGAGGCGCTTTGGCACTTTGGCTTTTTCAAAAAAATGGCTCTGAGCACTATGGGACTCAACTGCTGAGGTCATTAGTCCCCTAGAACTTAGAACTAGTTAAACCTAACTAACCTAAGGACATCACAAACATCCATGCCCGAGGCAGGATACGAACCTGCGACCGTAGCGGTCTTGCGGTTCCAGACTGCAGCGCCTTTAACCGCACGGCCACTTCGGCCGGCTTGGCTTTTTCTGTCCTCTCCTGTTTCATTCGTGGAGAATGGTTCTTCCCCCTCGTCAATATCCATATATATGTATACTGATCAGCCACAACATTATAAGCACCTACCTGACAGCCGGTATGTCCGCTTTTGGCACGGATAACAGCGGCGACGCGTCGTGACATGGAAGCAATGAGGCCTTGGTAGATCGCTGGGTCGCTGGAGGGAGTTGCCACCACATCTGCACACACAGAAGTCACCTAATTTTCGTAAATTCCGGGGGGGGGGGGGGGAGGGGTGGGTGGGTGGGGGGAGGAGACGATCCCTGTCACCAGGGTTCAAATCTGGAAAGTTGAAGGGCCAGCACGTCAATTGAAACTCGCCACTGTGTTCCTCAGACACACTTCTGGCCTTGTGACATGGCGCATTATCTTGCTGAAAAATACCACTGCCGTCGGGAAGCATGATCGTCGTGAAGGGGTGTACGTGGTCTACAACCAGTGTACGGTACTCCTTAGCCGTCATGGTACCTTGCATGAGCTCCACTCGTCCCATGGATGCCTATGTGAATCTTCCCCAGAGCATAATGGAGCCGCCGCCAGGTTGTCTCCGTCCCGCAGTACAGGTGTCACCGGGCTGTTCCCCTGGAAGACGATGGATTCGCGTCCTCCCATCGACATTGTGAAGAAAATATCGGGATTCATCAGGCCACGCAGTGGTGTGCCACTCCGCCAACGTCCGCTGCCGATGGTCAGGAGCCCATTTCAGTCGTATTTGCCGATGTCATGGCATTGACACTGGCACATGAATCGTTCATTGGCTGCGGAATCCCATCGGTAGGAGATTTCAGCCAAACTTGGTACACATATCACCTACCGTGCGGAAAGAACCACTAAGAACCAATGTGGGGGAAGAGATGGAGGTGAAAAAGGAGCGTATCTCACGATGCGCAAATAGCCAGACTGTATTCATCCAGGTTTTGAGAATGAGAGCACTTAATGGCTTGCAACCAATTTTACACGTAATTGGAAACCTTTAAGAAACTTTCTCCTCACTAACATCCCACAAAACTGAATAAAGGAAAAAACTTTATCGCTTACTACATTTTCACTCTTCATGTAATAAAACTTAAGCATCAAGCTTGAGTTTTTAATTTATTACAGTTTACAAGAAACTCCATTTGCAATGCATTTTGCTGACAGTATTCACATAGATAATTGAATATTGTTGCAAATATTGTTCAGAAGATATGACGTCATAAACACTGAGCAGCGTGAAAACGAAACTGCAAGGCGTAATTCGCTGGTAATAAGTATAAAAAGATGTGTGAAATATGTTAATATGTGTGAAATATATATGTGACGTTGATACACGAACAATATCGTGGGTAAATAGCTCCTCTTAAGCCCCTGGTTCGGTTTGAACCAAATTTGGTGCACATATTACGTACTATCTGGAAAGAAAGAGATGGACAGACAGACAGAGAGAGAGAGAGAGAGAGAGAGAGAGGGAGGAAGGAGGAGATGAAGAGAGAAATAGGAGGAGACGGACAGAGAAGGGAAAGACGAAGAAATGGGCAGAGGCAGAAGGAACGGAAGATATGGAGAGAGGCAGGGGGATGAAGAGATGGACAGAGGTACGGGAGGGAGAAATGGACAGAGGTAGGGGAGGAAGAAATGGACAGAGGGAGGGGCAGGAGGAGGTGGACAGAGAGGGGAGGGAAAAGGTGATGGGCAGAGGGAGGGGGAAGGCGGGGAGAGAGAGAGAGAGAGAGAGAGAGAGAGAGAGAGAGAGAGAGAGAGAGAGAGAGAGAGAGTTGAAGTAATGGAAGACTGGAACAAATACATACCCATGCAACGCTGGGTGATCAGCTGATCAGCTAGTAAGATCGATATGCTACTGTAGCGTGTACTGAGAAAAGGTTCAGTAAAGTCGTTGAGGTGTTTTGAGATCTCCTTATTAGACTCCTTATTAGATCATTTAGATTATTCTGCGCCCGGAATGAAATAGATGCGCTCCCACGATCAACCTGGCATGATGGCAACATAGTCACAAAAAAAAAAAATTGAACAACTTTCGAACGTTGAAACTCTCTCGTTTTGCTGCTACCAGTGTTCCGTTATGTCTCTGCACGTAGAGTACATTAGTTGTATAAGGTCGCGAACATGCTGGAAACAATTACAGGCACTTAATGTTAGTGTCAATATGCGCAGACAGAGTAAACGTCAAAGGATCGTAATTCCACTGCCAGCGAAATCTCATTATTGCGGGAATTCCGTAATGATAGGGAATTTTGACTACTATAGTGTGCTGTTACCACATTCGAAGGATTGCTGGCGGCAGTGATGATGTATTTTTTCCGTGCTTCATTTCTTTATTCCAAAGTTTTGTTGTAATCTGCACTCTATAAAAAATGTTCCCCGTTCTTTTTGTCGTAGTCATTTTCAAAATTTTGTTTCCTTGCGGGACAGAGTTTCTTACGCCTATTATCTTTCTTTCCATAAATTTAAGCGGAATGATTAATCTTCATTTCCGTCGTACTATAAGGTTTCCGTGTGGAGTAGTATGCCCGAAGCACTGGGACGATGGAGGGACTGAAAGGCAATTATTATATGGTAGGTTAGATTCCTTCTTTGGTGCTGCAGTCGGGGGCGGCCGCAACTGCAGCAGCAGCCGCAACCGAGAAGAAATCTCTCACACTGAGAATTTCACACGAATTGAGCAACGCGTCGGCAGTGTGGGCGAATTACCATACACCTGGCACACTTCTTGTCCTGAGGAAGGAGATAGGAGAGAGAAAAAAAGCCTCCGGGCTGGCCGGGCCGGCTGTCGCAACGGCTGCACCCGGCGTGACGGCCGCGCCGAGCCGCCGCGCCGCCGCTGTCGCAGTACCCACTGGGCCGTACACTGCTGCACTTATTGGCTTTCATCACAATTGTTTCACTCAGGTGCAAACGCTACGCTTCAAGCGCGGCCTCGTTAGGAAGTGGTTTCGTAGCGCCCACTGCTGACTGGGAGTGAGTAATCCTGTGTGCGAAGGAGAATTTTCACGCTGAATGCCTCGATGACGTATGCTGAGTGTTGAACTGAAAGTCCGTAGTTTTGTGATTCTTACTTCACTCTGTCTTCGGATATTCTACTGTCGCTTGTGTCTTCTTCCGTCTTTGGTAATGATTTACATATATGACAAATGTCAAATCGCACTGTGATTAAGAGCCTACGTTAAACTGGCTGTTTTGGCTGCTTTGGCAGCACGAAAGTGGCTCCATCTAGTAGCCGAAAATAAGAAACCAGCCTCTTATGGAGCTGTATCTCAACACTGGCCAATCTGAATCTCCTCATTATTCCCTTTCGTACACCTCCACCTCCTTCCCATTTTAGTGCCATCCAGTCCTTTCCATCTTCTTCTTCTTCTTCTACTACTACTACTACTACTACAGTAGTAGTAGTAGTAGTAGTAGTAGTAGTAAATGACAGAGAAGTAGTGAAAGGGATAGCACTGAATGGCACTAAAATGGGAAGGAGGTGGAGGTGTACGAAACAGAATAATGAGGAGATTCAGATTGGCCAGTGTTGAGATACGGCTCCATAAGAGGCTGGTTTCTTGTGTCCTGCTACTAGACGGAGCTACTTTCCTGCTGCCAAAGTAATAGCAACAGTAGTAGTAGCAGCATGAGAGCACTGAGAGACTTGCAATAAACTTTACACATAATTTCAAACCTTACGAAACTTTTTCTCGCTGACGACCTCCACAAAATGATGAAAGGAAAAAATGTACGTTGTTAACTACATTTTCGCTGTTCGTGCAGTAAAACGATCACATTAAGCTTGACTTTTTAAATTATCATTTCTTTACTAATAACTGTCTTAGTGACACACTTAATATTCGTGACACATTTTACAGACCGTTTTCACATATACCACTGGCTGTACTAGAAAAACGACATCACACACAGTTCATCAGATACCACTCAAAACCCTGAGATGGGTGAGAAACTGCCATATCGTGTATGACGTTTTAATTTCACAACACATTTCGAAGACAATAGACTCATATACCACAGGATGCACCTGCAAAATTATCTCATTGTACAGCATATAGTTCAGGAGATACGACGTCATAAACACTAAGATGCGTGAAACTGAAACTGCAGTGTGAAAGTCTCTAAACATCAAGATGAAACACGTTAATTGTCTATAAAATATATTTGATATGTGCGTCTGCAAGCAAAGCCACGGGTAAAAAGCTCATCCTGAACCTCTGGAATGATTTTAATCACATTTGTATACACATTAGTTGCAATCTCGAAATAAATACTGTAGGGGTAAGAACACCAACAACCTGTTGGTATGAGTGCGATAATGTTGAGAGAGAAGGGAGGACAAGGAGATGGACAGACAGCGAGGGTGAAGGAGGAGTCAGAGATAGGAGGAGGAGGAGATGGACAAAGATAAGGGAGGGGGGAAATGGACAGAGAGGGGTGAGAGGACATGGACAGAGAAAGGAAAGGGGTGGAGATGGATGGAGACAGGGAGTGGGAGAAACAGGCAGAGAGACAGGGGTGGAAGAGATGAACAGACAGAGGTTGGGGAGGAAAAGACAGAGAAAAGAGGAGGAGATGGACAGAGAGAGGGGAGAGGAGCAGATGGACACAGAAAGGGAAGGGGAGGAGATGAAAGGGGAGAGGGGGAGGAGGAATGAACGGTGAGAGGTGGAAGAGGAGATGGGCAGAGAGAGGAGCAGGAAGATATGGACAGAGAGAGGGGGAGGAGGACATTGACTAAGAGGAAGGGAGGAAGGGAAAGATGGACAGACAGAGGGGTAGGAGGAGGTGAGCACAGGGAGGGGGTGGTGGTGATGGACAGAGAGACGAAGGGGTGGAGGTCGTGGACTGGGACAGTGGGGGATGGATAGAGAGAGGAGGGAGGAGAGGTGGATAAAAAGAGAGGGGGGTAGAGAGAGAGGGGGAGAGGAGGAGGGGAGTAGAGAGAGGGGAAAGAGGAAATGGACAGAGAGGAGGAAGGGAATAGGAGTTGGGCTAACAGAAGATTGGGATAAATAAATACCCAGGCAACACTGGTTTCTCAGCTATTTCAAATGGCTCTGAGCACTATGGAACTTAACATCTGAGGTCATCAGTCCCCTAGAACTTAGAACTACTTAAACCTAAGTAACCTAACTAACCTAAGGACGTCACACACATCCACGCCCAAGGCAGGATTCGACCGTAGCGGTCGCGCGGTTCCGGATCGAAGGGCCTTGAACCACTCGTCCACACTGGCCGGCTTCTCAGCTAGTGTAGTAAATAAAAATAGTAGATTCCGTGAAGATAATGAAAAGGGAAAATTTTGAGAAAGGAAAAAAACAAGGCAACTAAAAGATAGAGTTGATCTTGAGATCTTCGTTGTATCCTAGTATTACGATCTGTAATTTTTCCCATTCCCGCACAGGTGAAGGCCTCCCTGCTGCCAGAAGAAATGTATGTGTGGAACGAAGTGGGCACTGACACTGAGTATTATTGAGATAAAACACAGTAAATGATACTGCAATCCGAAACTATTGGCATCTGTTGTATATTTCCTCCTGGCGTGCCCTCGGTTTTGGTAAATATTTTTATGATGTGGCAAATTTACAGTGCAGTGATATTTTCGTCTGGTTTGGGTTGCTACAATTTACTAAAGCGAGAGCCAAGCATTATAAACGAAACTGAGAGAAGTAGGGGAAAGCTAAATTTAGACTAGATGTACATACAAGTAGTTGTGCAGTGATTGTGTGTTTACTCGCTGGCACGTGCTCCTGCGTGCGTCCCTATGTAGCTCCTGTACTTCCCTGTTTACCCGCTGCACGGGCCGTGACGTCTGTGGCAGACATAACAAATTTCGTAACGCTGCGTTGGCAGAGCACCTAGGCGACGTCGTGTCGGCTGCGGTTTGCAAGGCAGGCAAACCGGTCGTGGGCGGCAGCCGAACCCGGGACCCGCCTCCGTCCGCATTCCTCCGCTGGCGCTCCTCTTGCAATTAGTCGAACCGCTGCGCTTATTCTATTATAAACTTCGCAGCTCATTCTCGCTATCGTTTTCCCAACTAACCTCATCGAAAGATGAAGTCCACAAGATGCATCAACGTCGCTTTCATATTGCCATACCAGTTTGAAACAGCAACGCGCTGACGATGCTCTTCGAAGAGCTAGTGCACAGACAAGTACTTCTGCGTAGGACTAGTGATAAGGTTTCGCTGTCACGTAATGAATGATAGTAGCGTAATGACTACGACGCAGAATTTCTGGCTAATAAAAGGTCGGCGTTGAAGGTCTTTCTTCCTGAGTACGAATTCCGATCGCAGTTTAGCCATCTTTCGTCATGCTGATTTCCTTTTTTTTCTTTTTCTTTTCTGTCGTACATGCGAAATGACATAGCGAGTCTCTTAGCTGGCGGTTAACATTTAGGACGATCACCGAAATCCGGATAGAAAGGTTGGCGTCTCAACTGAAGGAACTGGACACATCTACGCTTTCCTCCATATGTCACGACAGTTCCTTATAGAAACAAAGTCCTCAGTTCTCCTGTGGTACCGGTCAAAACATCGGCACTGCTCCATGTTTAACGATTTCTTCTCTATAGACAATGGAAACTCTAGGTAGGAATATCAACAATGTAGGAAAAGATAGATTGCTACAGTACAGAAGGCGCGTTAAGTTGCAGACAGCCACACTTTTAAGACGCATGTGTGCGTGATGTGTGTGTTTCTCTTTTGCTGATGAAGGCTGTGGCCGAAAGCTCTGTGTAAGTGTGTTTTACTTGTCCATGACTGTAACTTAACGAGTATTCTTTACGGTAAGTAACAATCTATCTATCACTACATTGTTGATTTCTTATCTACAGAATATTAAACTTAACTTACAAATAAGTCACAATTTCAGGAGTGTCCGTATGAATGTAACATAATGAAAGCGGCGGTTTTCGATCTGTAGCACTGACAAACAGAGGTAAAAATTAATTCCCGGCACGTATCAAGCGTGGCTTCGTAAATGACACGTGAATATGAGTTAAGAAGCTTATGCCAGAAAAATATGGGAAGAAAATTGTGTGGTGCATTCAGAAAATGAAAACTATCAGTTACAGTGGAGCAGTGCGGTTTATGATAGGAGCAAGTGTGAATTTTGTCTAAATTAGTTTCCCATTCTCGTCATAACCTCACGCATGCTGCCTAGAAATACCACCCGATTTGCAACCTGTAAGACGGAGGCGACGCTGCGGTTGTGCCGGGATTCTAATTCTGTCTGGCTATCCTCATTTAGCTTTTCCGTGGTTCAAATGGCTCTGAGCACTATGGGACTTAACTTCTGAGGCCATCAGTCCCCTAGAACTTAGAACTACTTAAACCTAACTAACCTTAGGACATCACACACACACCCATACCCGAGGCATGTAGCGCCTAGAACCGCTCGGCCACACCGGCTGGCTTTCCGTGCATTTTTCAACTCACTTCAGCTGAATGTTTGGTTTGTCACTTATGATGACAATGGCCCACTTCCTTCTGTTTTCTGATTGTAAGAGATTCTATTTGTCAGTAACGACATAGGACGTCCTTTAGAAAATAAAAAAGACCGGTTTGAAATTGTGAATCGTCAATAAGTTACTAATTCTGTATGATTTCTTTTGAATCCTTGAAATATTAATAACTTCTTGGAAAGGGAATGCCACAGTAGCTGTCGATCTGTGCCGAGGGAACGTGTTGAGTGCCTCAAGACTTGTTAACGTGTGAACGGATTACTTTTGCAACTTATATAAACCTTTCTTAGCTCACAGCATTACCAGTTTTTATTTTTGTCAGTTGGCTTGTCTGTTGTTTCTATTGTCTTACGACAGTGGAGTGGTAATCTGTAGAATACTTTATCTTACCTAGTTAAATATTTAAAAATTCCTGTCATGTAAATAATAATAATAGCAACAGTAATAATAATAATAATAATAATTATTATTATTATTATTGTAAAATGACAATAAATAGTATATTATAATTATCTTCGCTGTGACTCCGTATCCAACTGTAAGCGTAGGACGGGAAGTAGAAGCCTAACACTGCCTCCTGGGTAATGCTCCAGACGTCATGATTGGCAGTTACCGTCGTTCCACCCGTTAAATTGGTGCCTGTGTAGGGAATCGTTGGAGTGTGGCTGCTCCCTCTGAACTTACTGTCGTACGATCTCCTCATGATTCCATCGGCAGAGCATATAAATAGTTATGTTTACTAGCGCTCCTAAAATCATCCATTGTTTTGACTGGAGGCAGGTCGTTGCGCAACTGCCTCGCATTACCAAAGGAAGCACGCTCGACGGCTCCGCGACGCGGCACTTGCCGTAATATGGAACGGAATGGGAACCGCTGACCTCAAATAGTGTGTTGATGTTGGGCGGCCAGAATGGGGCCGGGAGGGGCGGCAGGGAGGAAGATGGTCGGCACAATGGGCGTCTCCCCCACCACTTCCGCTAGAACAATACTCGAATTGGGAAACCGGCCGGCGCCGCAGAGAGAAAGCCAACCAGGTGCCCACATTTTGTGGCGGCTCGGAAACGGCCGCAGCTCCGGCGAACTTGACCCGGAAAGGCAGCGGCGCAGCTCAGCACAGGCCAGGAGGCTGCTGGTGGTCGCGGATGGCCTGCGCTGACGCAACGCCGCGAAGTGACGACGGCACCGTGGCGTGCGCGATACGGTCCGAAACTTCGCAGCCAACAGGTCTTATTCGTGGGACAGTTCAAAGAGGCCACACTACTGGCATCCGTATTGCTGGTGCATCTCGTCCAACGCCTGCAACTTTACTTAGCGTTATCGTGGCAATTATTGTCTGAGATTACGACGTCTCTCGCAAAACGAAGCACAATTGCGTCAGCCGGGAGAAGCAACTACTGTAAACGAACGAATTGTCCAATATTGAAAACTTAAGTTTCAAAGTAACGATGCGTTATCGCTGTGCAAAGGACTTCAGGACACAGTCACCGTGAGAAGAAACTGCTATCAAAAGGTCGTTCTCAGGAGGAATTGTACATTCAGCGCCCGATGCATGCTTCTGAAGTCTGCACACTTTCTGAGTAAAGGGCCTTGGAAAGTGTTATAATGACCAAGAAAGGTAGTTGAGGTAGAAGCTGAAGTACGGTAATTTTTCGTAATGAGCTATTTAGTTCCCAGAGTCAACATGGATTTGCGTATGAAGAGAGATAGGAGAATATATATCCCATACGACTGGAGTAATGTCTCATGTTTGTCCCAGTAGAGTGGCTTTCAAGTAAATCTTCTGTTGTCTATTCCGCAATTGCTCGTGTAAATGTGGTGTGGATCAGACGTATTTTACAAGGTATTAGTCCATAAAAAGGTTGCAGTTCTTCAAGACAGTAGTCCATTACAATCACTCCGTCATAATTTTAACAATATGTTAATCACTTCAGAATATCCATTGACTGGTACTAATACATGATGTTCAGTACCCTGAGGCAGTACCATCTTTAGGCATTAGGTCAAGAGGAAGAGATTCTCATCTCTCTTCGGTTGAATAGTAAAATTAATGAAGAATGGTTCAAATTTAGTATTTAATAAGTCAAGTTAAGAAGTACGACACCAGTTAGTTACAAAGAAGTACGAATTACCTATGTTCAGTTGTTTTAGTCGTTACCTCGATCGTCTCTATCAGGTTTCCTTCCTAATTTTATAAGTTGTATGTCACCCATTACTCACTTTCTGTATGATGTAGTATAGACTAATGGACATTAAGTTTTAAATGTATTGTCACTTGGATTGGGTTTCCCTGCTGTTGGAGGGAGCATATATCACATTACTTACGAGACAGCTATTAACCCCATAATAACCCCTTTCTTTCGGAGTGAATGTGCAGTCATTTTAATTACTGCTGTTATAAGAAGTAACAATATAAAAAAAAAACTGTTTCCCGCCATTTCACATCATAACGTAGGAGGAGTTAGAACATACAGGGTTATTCATAAATACCTTCAGAGTTTGGGAAGACGACTGCGCAGAGCTACAAGGCGCGCGCGCGCGCGCGCACACACACACACACACACACACACACACACACACACACACAAACACACACACCAGTGGACAGACAGAACATCTTTCCAAGTTTTCAACTCACACTACAGGTCCCCAGTATGGCCACCCTTTGTGACGCGGGAAACGACAATACATGCCTGCAGTTCACAGACACGTATTGTTCGGGAAGGCGCGACAGCAGCCCGTTTTACAATTCTGTTCAGTGGGTTGCGTACCTGCAGGAAAGATACATAACAGAGCGTCAACAACGAAACTTGAAGACCTACAGGCGCAATCTGAAATTCTACGAATTCTGTAAACCATTAACCGGCTTCCCTTTACCATGGGACACTGACAAATAACCCTTTGTGGGGCACATATGTCGTGATGGTTGCCAAAGAGTTAGAGCAGCAACGTGAAAACAAACACCGGACAAAGTTATCTATTATTTTGTTGAACAATAATATATTCTATCGGCGCTACAACGTAATTGTTTTTTTCGTGAGTGTGACGAAACCTGCTCAGAATTTTTATTCTAAATATTCTTACAGTTACATAAGGTATTTACTTCCCATGACAGTTACGCCAGTAACGGCCGTAAAGCGGAACACTTGTGAAACATGGGTTGCTTAATTACTTACTTGCTAGGATTATGCAGCCAACACTTCAGTTGGATGTGTCCGTTGTTCAAACCAATAGTTTCGCTTCAAGTGCGAAGCTGTTATCAACCCAGGGAATAATTACAATAAGACGTTTATTTAGTAGGCATCTTCATATCCTTCGGCCTATTCGGGAACGGTTTCTGTGAGCAATTTATGGAAGCCATTACTATTTTAAATTGATTCCAAACTACAATGCGACTTAATATTTTCACGTAAGTTATGCGTTGCCTGCAGTGGAAGTAGTGTTACGTGCGAGAAAAAATTTTAAATCGCTCTATCAAACTGTGACAGATTCGTTACCGGTGCATAGCAAGTGCTGTTGCAAGTGTAGGGTATAGAGCCTGTGAGTGTAACAATATTCCATCGATTTATTTACAGCAGCTAAGCAGGGAGTTCCGTTCAGCTGGCGGAGCGCGATCTCTCTATGTTGTTCTCAGAAGAATGTAAAAAGCCTGAATGTCGGTCAGTCATTGACACATGGTAATTGCTAGCTGCAGTTGTAAACCGCGATTTATTTTTCATATTACTTACATTTGCGGGACATACGTCTACCTTCTAGATGGTGCGTCCATTGTAAGAAGTACCCACTATTTGCAGAGAAGCGCGTGGAAACCGTAAAAAGAGCGCAGTTAGATGGCCTATCACGTAGGTATCAAATATGCCGGACAAAAAAGTGGAGCACCCAGAGGGTATCAGGAAGTGAAGTGAGACCTTTGGGTTGAGAGGCTATGTGATGCATTTCACTGCTTACAAAAACGAGTCAAAGTTACGAAGGACTCGGACAGTAGCAGGCCACTTACTAATATCACGTTGCACCCCTTCTGACCTGGATGCCATGCACTTTTACGGCTCCTCTCCTGAGGCAAGTGAGCTCACAACTATTATAATTGGTAACTGAAGTTGAAGCCCGAGCTGGTACTACACATGTCCTATCGGGGACAGACCTGGAAATCTTGCTGGCCACGGTAGTATCTCAACATTATGCAGATAGTTCATAGAGACTATTGCGTTTGTGGAGGAACATATCCTGTTGAAAAATGGCACCGCGATACTCTCGCATGAGAGGTAACATATGAGGATGCAGAATGTCCGTGACGTATTATTGTGCCGTCAGAGTTTCTGCAACCTCTACTAGCCGTGACGTGAAGTCATATTCGTATGCTCCGCACTCCATAACGCCAGGAGTAACATTGATGTGCCTCTTTGAAACATTGTAAGAACGCCGACGTTGGTCACCATGGTTAGTTAAGAACGGAGATTCGGCGCTGAACACAGTGCGGTGCTATTCATCGTTAGTCCATGCTTCGCAGTCACGGTACCACTGCAGACTCACCTTTTTCCGTTATAGTGTTATAGTGTTAACGGCATCGTACGCGTAAGTCTTTAGTTTCCTAGTCGGGTTGCTACTAGTCTCCTACCGATAGACAAGTGCCGTTGTACGACACAGAATAGTGAAGGACGTCCATTACTTGCTTTTGGGTGGCAGGCGCGGATGTGAAGGGGTTACGATGTGCTTGGCACACAATTCGGCGATCCCTTGTGGTTGTCGGATGTGGTCGACGAGTATGGCTTTCCTGACGTTTCTGTGCATTGCAGCACTGGGCCACTGTCACAAATCTGAATGCTGCACGATTCGACCAGCCAGCCAGCCAAACGAAGACCCACAATGGGGCCGCTTTCAAACGGTGTCAGGAGCTGATAGCGCTGTCTTATACCAGTACGCAGCATTCCCGCGCTCTTCACAGTGATCACTCAGTATCTGACGCTGTTCACTCCCTACAAGGCCTTGTAAAAACGCTAGACGCGAACAACACTAATCCGTTCTAGTTGCCGTTCTACACGTCACAAGGATTTGCAGCTTTAATCATTTACGTACTCTCTGATGTGTACTTATGTACAGTTATATTGACATCCGACCGTCTCTCCTAGGTGCTTCATATTTTTGTGGAGCAATTTCGATCCGAAGGGATTGATGTAGCTTCCCTGATGCAGAGAAAGCCATCTAGTGCTCTACCAACTCGTAAAACGTTCCAGTCTTCTAATTCCAAAAATAAGGATAATGGACAGATGAAGTATGTTTTGTATAGGTGGTGCACCACAGCTCGTAAATATTTGAAGAAAGTCGTATTTGGAACCACCGAGGGCTGCTGATGAAATAAATCTTTACTCAGTCCCACTTTCGATGAACCAAACGTGATCAGGTAGCAAAAAATTATTTGCAACAGCCTGTATGGCACATTTCATTTTGTGGCGTCAAAAAATAAGATAGTAAAAAGTATGTTACTGCGTCTATGAAAACCGCCAGACTAACTTCATTACAGAAATCTAGGGCTCCGCATAACATTTACGTTGAATATTGCAGACATTAAGATATTGCTGAACGCCTGTGGCTATGGGTGTTTCGTAACATGAGAGTGACATAGTTTAGGCGTGGAAGTCCAACGCAGTAATAATGCACCCAATCAAACTACTCGCGTCCGGCCCTCCAGCTGCGACAGCCAATGGAGAAGTTCCTTGAGTAAACGAAAAGCTTCAGTCTTTTTGTGGTGCAAAGATAAGCACTAACGACACTTCCTCTCGCGATACGCTGCTTGTTTATTTTAGTTTCTGACGTTACAGCATACTGCTCGCGGTCTGTACTGACTTGACGTTGTGCGTTGTATTTGATTGTGCTACGTTTTATACATGCTAAATGTATTGTTTTAGGTTCCTAATAGCCTCCATAAATTTTGGAGATGTTTCCCAACCGTCATATCATATGCGTGTATACAAAGTGAGACTGTGTAGTGCCAATTAGTAACGAGCGCTTATATGTAACAGCATCCGTGGTTGGTACGTAAGCGTGAGTATTGATCCTTTCAAAAGCAGCACGGCTTTTTTGGACCTAAATATCTCCATGCAGTGGACGAATCGCCATGATTATATTTCGTTGAACTGCGGCATATTTTCATTTAGCGTCAGACCATCGGAGGGTTTAGGGACCGTTCCGTGTAATTTTTTTCCATCCGCTTCCTGTGTAGCGACACGGTGTTTTTTTTCCATTAGCTAGTACAGTCGGCCACTGTGACCGAGCGGCTCTAGGCGCTTCATTCTGGAACCGCGCGACCGCTACGGTCGCAGGTTCGAAGCCTGCCTCGGGCATGGATGTGTGTGATGTCCTAGGTTTAAGTAGTTCTGAGTTCTAGGGGTCTGATGACCTCAGATGTTAAGTCCCATAGTGCTCAGAGTCATATATACATACGAAAAAAGGTGACCTGTAGCTGTAGCGTAACGAGTAGAGCGCTAGCTTGCGAAAAAGATAGCTGAGCTAGGTCGGGATCGAATATGAGAGTCAGGCAAGAATGGACATATATACAATTCAGCTGTTAATCACTATGGAATTAGTAAAGCCTGGCTGACACAGGAACAAAAGGAAACGAACATAATGATCATTCGCATACAGTTTGCCAGTGTTAACAAGGTTGGTACGGATTTCTTGAGGGCCTTCCAGTCCTACACTAGCACGGTGACAACTGCAAGGACGGTCGTTGGCGCATGTGGCCGCGCTGCAATACGCCTCCCCAACGCATTCCACACGTGATAGATGGGATTTAAATCGGAGGAATGTACAGGCCCGTACATTCGTCGAATATTCTCCCGTTCGAAGAACTCCATCTGCGCAGTTCGGTGCTGTCGCGCAGTGCCATCCACATAAATGAAGGCAGGGTCGAATACACCACTAAAAAGACGTGTACAGAGAAGGAATACAGTGTCAAAATAACGTTGATCATTGAGTGTACAGTGTTCAAAGATTCGGAGACCATTACGTCCATGCAACATTAGTCTTTCCCACGCCGTAATACCTGTATCACCCAAACGGTCATGTTCGACAATGCTCGTGTGCATTACGTGTTCTCACCTCTCGCCATATGAGGGTGGAGGAATGGAACGCTCTACCACAACACCTTACCAACCTGGTGGCCAGCATGGAAGCGTGTTGCAGAGGATGCACTGCCGTCCGTGGTGAACAGGCACGCCGTTAAGAACCCTGTCCCACTTTTGTAATATCCAAGTCACGACTATGAATCGCGGGGACGTCAGTATAATTATTATCCACGAATAAAAATGTCATTTCTGTTTGTCTCATTGCGTTCTTCTGTGTTATTTCTGTACCACACAGTAGCAGTTCTTTCTATGTATGACCCAAATTTCACAGAGCTATGTTACTTGGCAGTGACGCATCATATGAAAGTTCTTTTCGACCTAAAGTTTTGGACACCAGTGTAATTTGCCCGAAGGCGGATAGTTTGATCCCGGGTAAACCATTTTCATTTATGATAAAATATCTCTAATATGTGATAAGTCAGGTATGTAACTCCAGCTATTATCAACGTAAACAATAAAGAATGATCCAGGTTTTTGCATATTTTTAATTTGAATTAACACAGTAGGAAATTTATAGAGCTTTACCTTCTTAATAATAATAAACAAAAAGCCTAGGCTTATTCGCTACATTACCGCCTGATGTAAACATCTCATAATTTTATCGTTTTTCACGCATCCTCATTTAGCACCTTTGATTGCTTTGGTAGTTTTATGGCATTTTGCTTCGGCACAGTCCACGCTTTGGTCTTCTTTGCTCACGATGGCAGCCCGCGAGCTGTTAACTAAATCAAAGCTTAAAATGCACGTTCCAAATGAATAAGTAAAGCATTTGGACAAGTTGAGCATCCGGTGTTATGTTGGAACACAATACGCCGCTAGAGAATACAACTTTAGTGAATGACTCATTTCGAATGCACGATAGTTTATTATCTAGTCGACCTATGTTTCAAACAAACTCGTTAAAGTGCATTCGTTCTACATCTTTCACCTAGGTGTGGGAATGGGATGCTAGATACAGGCTGTAAGTTCTGTTAGTGTTTTTATACGATCTTTGTCTTACACAGATTCGCTTTTGACGTAACACTTATGCAGCTGCTTTAACTAATCAGTTTTAACAATATTAAGAACGAAACTCTAATTGAATATGTTGGTTCAGTTCTTTCGTGCTCTCTCAGTATTTAATCGACATTTATTGTATATGGTGGCAAGACGTGTGTTTTGTTAATTTTTGGCGTCGTTTTGACAACCAGCTTGTTAGAAACGCAAGAAAAGTGGGCGGAATTACATTGTCTTCCGCTCAGTGTGGTTTAGGGAAATCAGATTCGGGGTCGGAGATGGGAGTTGTGACCAAATTCATCTGATTAGTTTACCGTTGTAAAATTTGCAACGTATCCTGTGTCATTCATATAAATGAACTAACCATAACTTCATTTCTATAAGACGTTGAAATTGTCGCTTTACGTGACATGTGGCCTCAAGGATCAGACAGGTAAGACAGATCGACTTCGTTAACTGGTCAGTAAGTCCTTCTTTCTACGTAGTTCATACGGGCAATATGGTTATTATCGACGATGAATGTGATTGTTTCACCTCATTCGAAGTGGCGTCATGGTTAGCGTTTTGAGTGAAGAGCGACACATATCTGAAGTGGCTATGAAAATCTCGTAAATGGCCAGACTAGAGTGAGGGCGTACAAGACTCATGCCTAGCGAAACGATGCTGAGCTCTTCTGAAAAGAGTTGTTTCAGGCGGACGAGAAGAAGTACTTACGAGTAGTAAAAGATCGTTCTTTCCTTCGTTGAAATGTAATAGAGGGTCTCATTAAGAAGAATGTGGCCTGATTCTACAGTCTTGTTGTTGTTGGTATCATTTTTATATGATTTGATTATTTACAACGTCAACATCGTATGACCTATTAGCAGGGGAATTGCAAGCGAACGATAGACAAGCGTACTCGTCAAGGCTGTTCGGCGTACAGTTCAATATTTTGTCTTTTCGAGAGCGTACTTTTGAGGGACAGGTTTTTTACGGGAATTTGACACGGTTCGAAAAAGCAATCCATAGGTTAAAATTTTTGTGGCCTTATTCCGCGAAACTATGGTAATGCTTTTTCTGAACGGCAGCATCAGAAATCAAACTGATTACCCCTTCTGTGACATCTCCACTGCAAAAATTCGTTAAAGTATTGTCTAATCAACTTTCTCAGGTGTGCTGAGAATGCTGTATTACTGCTAAAAATATAAAATCCGATGAGCTCGATAGATTTTCCTTTCTCTGCATATAGTCAGCAATTGTCTTACCGATTTGTCGACATGTTCTCGTACGTCGTGCGAACAACGAGATACGCTGCTGTTGTCACTGCCGGCCGCTGTTGTGTGTCGGATCAGAACTTTCGAAACGGCCGCAACCAGTGCTGGCTGCGCTGGCGTCCGCTCTCTACTGGGCAAGTGTGTCGACAATAGCGAGTGTCGCCGAGTTCCACTCTGGTCGCAATTAAACAGAGGGCTGCGCCGCGAGACAGGTGCGGTGGGGGGGGGGGGGGGGGTGATACCGCAGGACCGCTAGCGCTGCCTCGCCGTTCGGTTGTGCAAGCGCCGCCGGCAAGGTTGGCAGCCCAAAATCGTGGAGTGGTGGCGCACCTAACTCGCTTTGCTATGGCCCGGCCTCGGGACCTTGGACCGGTTGTTCAGCGCAACTCTGCGGCCTGCGACGACGCGGCGTGCCACAGCAATGAGGCCTGCGCGGAGGAAGGATAAACAGTGAAGAAGTCATCGCAGATTCGTGCGTACTCCTCTCCTTTGGCAGCCAATCTTATGTGATTTCTTAACCGAATATCACTATAAAATCGTGTCAACCTAGAGTCAGTTGCCAGTTTGTGAGGATGTATACGAGGGCAGTTCAATAAGTAATGCAACACATTCTTTTTCTCGGCCAATTTTGGTTGAAAAAACCGGAAATTTCTTGTGGAATATTTTCAAACATTCCCGCTTCGTCTCGTATAGTTTCATTGACTTCCGACAGGTGGCAGCGCAGTACGGAGCTGTTAAAATGGCGTCTGTAACGGATGTGCGTTGCAAACAACAGGCAGTGATCGAGTTTCTTTTGGCGGAAAACCAGGGCATCTCAGATATTCATAGGCGCTTGCAGAATGTCTACGGTGATCTGGCAGTGGACAACAGCACGGTGAGTCGTTAGGCAAAACGTGTGTCATCATCGCCGCAAGGTCAAGCAAGACTGTCTGATCTCCCGCATGCGGGCCGGCCGTGCACAGCTGTGACTCCTGCAATGGCGGAGCGTGCGAACACACTCGTTCGAGATGATCGACGGATCACCATCAAACAACTCAGTGCTCAACTTGACATCTCTGTTGGTAGTGCTGTCACAATTGTTCACCAGTTGGGATATTCAAAGGTTTGTTCCCGCTGGGTCCCTCGTTGTCTAACCGAACACCATAAAGAGCAAAGGAGAACTATCTGTGCGGAATTGCGTGCTCGTCATGTGGCTGAGGGTGACAATTTCTTGTCAAAGATTGTTACAGGCGATGAAACATGGGTTCATCACTTCGAACCTGAAACAAAACGGCAATCAGTGGAGTGGCGCCATACCCACTCCCCTACCAAGAAAAAGTTTAAAGCCATACCCTCAGCCGGTAAAGTCATGGTTACAGTCTTCTGGGACGCTGAAGGGGTTATTCTGTTCGATGTCCTTCCCCATGGTCAAACGATCAACTCTGAAGTGTATTGTGCGACTCTTCAGAAATTGAAGAAACGACTTCAGCGTGTTCGTAGGCACAAAAATCTGAACGAACTTCTCCTTCTTCATGACAACGCAAGACCTCACACAAGTCTTCGCACCCGAGAGGAGCTCACAAAACTTCAGTGGACTGTTCTTCCTCATGCACCCTACAGCCCCGATCTCGCACCGTCGGATTTCCATATGTTTGGCCCAATGAAGGACGCAATCCGTGGGAGGCACTACGCGGATGATGAAGAAGTTATTGATGCAGTACGACGTTGGCTCCGACATCGACCAGTGGAATGGTACCGTGCAGGCATACAGGCCCTCATTTCAAGGTGGCGTAAGGCCGTAGCATTGAATGGAGATTACGTTGAAAAATAGTGTTGTGTAGCTAAAAGATTGGGGAATAACCTGGTGTATTTCAATGCTGAATAAAACAACCCCTGTTTCAGAAAAAAATGTGTTGCATTACTTATTGAACTGCCCTCGTACATTTAATGCACATAGAGCAGCAAGAAAACAAAATCTGTGTTTAGTTTTAGTAGTTGCTATAGTCAGCTGTTTTCAAGAAACATTATTATTTGATTCGCCACTACTACTGCTGCTCCAGTCGGTAGCACAATTGCTGCCACTTCAAAAACTATAAAAATACTATGGTCGCGCCACGAGATGTCCGCCTTGAGGGGCTGCTGATACGGTAAGAGGAAAGTGCCCTGTGCGCATTCACAACGCGACTAGAGAAGTTTAACGGCAAATATGTGCCTTCTCATTGTTAGTGTGTTAAGTGGCCAATGTTGATAGCTCAGGCATTGGCGCCAGCTAACATGCCTACAGGCTGCGGCGACTTCGCCTGCCGCGCGTATAGTACATTAATTCGCAGTAAACAATTACCATATTTCACAACGCCTTAATGGCTTCATGAAAGACATCGATAAAAAACAAAAACAAAAAGAACATATTCTGTTTCGGAGACATTGAGCGTCGATATAGTGGAGACTGGACCGTGGAAGAAGGAAGGACGATGGGGTTTTGCATTCCGTCGACGTCTTGGGTCTTTATAGCGTGTAAAATAATTTTATAGTATCTGTTGTACTCTCCTGTAAAATTTAACGCTTCCCCTCTCACTTCCGGCGTGTTTATGGCAGCAACACTCAGCGTAGGGGCAAGTAAATTGCTCTTTGTACCCAGCGGTAAGGAATGTAATATTGTGACCCGTCTCTCAGCACCATCGTCTTTCCACATGTATACCGCATGTAACCTGTGTTTCGCGAGAGGTATATTAATTACGACACAATGTAAAATTATGATTTTACGTGCGGTGCATACCACATCTGAGACGTAAACGGTGTCATATATTTATTTATTCGCTCGCAGCGATGGACTTAATAACGATATTGTACATAACTCTGGAGTGGAGTGCAGAGATGGTAAAGGTAGGGACAGTAATATTTCGAACCGGCCCCACGAAGGGCTCTTACATGGCTTCAAGTCCTGGTCTAGCAAGATCTTATATTCGTTCAGAAAGTATCATAATGGTAACTTTTACACCAAATGTTACCAGTATACTGTGTATCAGTCCTCTTCCTTAGAGTGATAATTATTTGTTATCGTACTAGTGGGTTCAGTTGCGTTACCACTATACATATTAAGTTCCTTACATTCTACTTTGCCGTTATTTATGATCAGTTCCACATTTGTGTTGGCTGAGTGACATATTTTTGTTTCCTGAAAATATTCTACCAACTCGGTTGCGCCGGCCAGGGTGGCCGAGCGGTTCTAGGAGCTACGGTCTGGAACCGCGCGACCGCTACGGTCGCAGGTTCGAATCCTGCCTCGGGCATGGATGTGTGTGATGTCCTTAGGTTAGTTAGGTTTAAGTAGTTCTAAGTTCTAGGGGACTGATGACCTCAGAAGTTAAGTCCCATAGTGCTCAGAGCCATTTGAACCATTTTTTGAACTCGGTTGCTCTTGTGAGGCGTGCGGATCAGTGCTGTTCCCTAGGCGATAGATTGACTTAGGCTCTTATTGCTCATATTCTTACTGTTATTGATGCAAGACATGTTCGCATGTCACAACGCTCAGCCCGCTAACTTGTGAGACAAGGGGGTTAGCTAAGCGCCGGTCGAATCGGCGCGGCGGATTGACGACCGTCGGCTGGTACACCGCCTAGCCTGTGTATCGTTTCTAGACAGCCACAGAGAATTCGGTACACAAACACTTAAAATATCTTAAGACACAACTAAGTTTACTCGATTCATAAATGGCGCGCTCCGTTTCCCTTCCTTACATTACCTTGACGACAGTGGCGTGAGGACGGACTATCTGCACAAAGTTAAATACTAAAATATAACTTGGCAAATGCTGAAACAGTAGACCCCTACTGAACGGGATAAACGCAAGGGAAAATAAGAAAGAAAGTTATTAATGCAGTGTAGTAGCTGCGAGGATATAATTGTGGAATTACATCGTTGCCGAGTTTTAGATTTAATTGTGATTGTGATGACTTTGATAACTGCAGCACTGGTGATGTATTTTCGTCGTCATTCGGAGAGGATACATACCGTCAACGCTCGAAATAAATCTTGCTGCAACTCGTACTTGTGTTCTGTTAAGGGGTTTGGGTATGCGTATACACTCTGGGGTATTATTTTTTTCTCTTTTGGGTGACTGCCAGTGTCGTTACCACTTGCGGGAGAAAGTGCGCTCGCTTGCTGTCCGGACTGTTTTAACGAGGCGCTAATCAGTGAGCACACTGGGCCGGGAGAAATTGGACGGCTGTCGCCTGATGGACGCTGGGCGCCTGCGTCCCGCTTTTCCCCCCGTTTCGTTTTTCTCGCTCGGTGCCTGTTGTTGGAGCTTGTTGCGGAATCGCGACATTTCGCAACGGCCGGACACAGTGTGGCCGGTAATTCGATTCGGCCTGACCCATTTCTCGCTGGGGCAGGCTTCCGCTGTAGCAGACACAGGTTGCGCGATGGTCCGAAGTTATCTGTTTGCTGGTTCATCGTAATCCTCTACTCTCCTTACTTTCAGGGTGCTATCAAGGTTTGCCATACGGAACTAATTCGATACATGGACCGCAGGAGAGAGATGACAGATTTTCCACTCTTGTCTTTGTGCCCAAGAACGCCCATACCCGGCGGCATTGCGGGGAGGGGGGGAAATACGGTATGGTGTTTTTCTTTCAAGAAAATGATTTTGAAGTCGGTTTTTAACAGAGTCGGAAATAGGTCTAGCCCTCCCCCCTTCTCATTCCCCCTACAAACTGTATCGTATGGACGCCTTTGCAGTTGTGCCTCATTTGGAATTTAGAGAGGAAAGTACCTACAGCTCTTTGTTCTTGATAAAATTTTCCATATCGCTCATACCACAGTCGTCAAATTTAGGAGCACTGATTTTATCAGAACGTTTGTGATATACAACAGCAAGATTTTAATAATTTAAAAAACACTCGCTGGACCAATGTTTTGCAAGTAATTAAGATGATAGTTATTGATTTGATTTTGATTTCAGTTTGGTTACTACGTAATGGGAAAGAGAACAGTTGAGAGTATTAAGACGAAGGTCGTATTAGAGTTTACTTAACAATGAAGTTGAGCTGTTCCGCGTACAGTTTAACTTACGCATACTGTATACGTCACTGCTGGTGATACTTGTTACTCCGTGAAGGAAATATCAGAATCAAATGAAATTAATCCACAAATCGCCTACAGTGATGCGGAGATAGCACACAGTGTGATTCCATGATGATTTAACAAACTTTCAGGGAGGACGGAGAAGGGTAAACGTATCAGTTTCAGGTAAGGGACCCCTATCGGAAACGACCGGGTCCTTTGCTTCAAATGGCTCTGTGCACTGTGGGACTTAACATTTGAGCTCATCAGTCCCCCAGAACTTAGAACTATTTAAACCTAACTAACCTAAGGACATCACACACATCCATGGACGAGGCAGGATTCGAACCTGCGACCGTAGCAGTCGCGCGGTTCCGGATTGAAGCGCCTAGAACCTCTCGGCCACAGCGTCCGGCTCCCTTACTTCATCTAATACGTTTACCCTTCCCCGTTCTCCCTGAAAGTTTGTTACATCATGGAATCACACTGTATAGAGAATCTGAATGCGTTCTACAGAAATAGTTTTCTAGATGGATTCAGCCTGAGATCAGATGTATTATCTATTGGTAACAGGTAGGCCACAGTGGCGTCGTTGTCGTAAAAACGCGCTCGGACTATCACCCTACTTTGTGTCCCATAGGAGTGGACAACGCATTGTGTTAGATGACGTTAAACGCCACAACTTGTGGCAGTCGTGTTGTACGGATAATAGCGACATTTTTATTTTTTGCCAAAAGGCAGGCTACTGCACATATTAACGGCCTCCATGGCATCTCAAATCATTATTGCTTTCACATGAGACACATTCTGCACGAATACATTTTGTAATTGATCCACGGCGTAGCTGTCTGCGACGTTGGCTATATTGGAGATGATGATCCATGCTCAATCATTGCCGTGTGGATCAGTTGTTCGTTATTTATGATGGCGTCAAACTTTGTAATCAACTGGCCACGCAGTACGCATCCGCATTGTTGTAGTAGTAGCATGTCACATTTGGTCAAATGAATCCACGACAGCCGATCTGCCCCTTCCGTCAAATTGGGTAAATTTAGCCACAGAGAGGGAGGCATTCGGAATTAGCGACGAGCAGTAACCACTGTACATTTACTGCTTGTAGACAACGGTACACGGCGTTCAATGTTCACGTAGTCTATAGTCAATTACGTAGAAAATATTCGCCCTCAAAACCATCTACCGAATGCCCTGCTTGTTTGTAATTCTGTTTATTTACAGATCACGCCTGTTAGCTTCAGTGGACGCTCAATGTAGATAAACAAAGAGGTGTGGTTCAATCGAGAAATTCTGTTCGTTAAAATATCGTTTATCGTTTTTTATTGAGTTTCTCTTGTATTCCTGAGTTTCATCCAAAACCACTTAAAATAACTGGCTGTAAGCCAAAACATGTTGCACTCATCACAGGTACATTACCGAGATTCTGAATTTCTCAGTGGTGTCAATACATACTTCGAATCACTGTGAAAACTGTTGCACACTCTCTAATTTATATCTGTTATTGTCACGCGTTCAGTTTAATGAAGATCTGTCCTAGTTGACCTCTGTAATAGGGCACTCAACAGTATGTGGTTCCCCGTTTACTTCCGACATTAAAATGGGGTACCTGTTTTCAAATGTTCGTTGTGCAGTTGACGTATATTATGTTACCTATTTCGTAAACTGTCAGATAGGCGCCTCTCAGAACAGGTAAGGCAATCGTCCATTTGATAGAAAACGACACTTTTTCTGTTTACGGAATTTGACATGTCGCAGTCAAAGAAAAGGGAAGGAATGTGCTTCGTGGGAAATGAAGATTGGGAAATAAATGCATAGTAAATAACGTTAAACGGTTAGTTTTCGTTTTGGATTCTTAATTTTTTAAAATTTGTCTATGTATCTGCACTATTTATCACATATGAAGTTTCGTTTCGAGATTTTGGTAGTAGTGAAAATATAGAATGAGATACATTCGTTCTTCAGTTGCTGACTTGTAAGGAAAATTTGAGCTATACTGCCAACTGTCCTTTAAATAATAATGTACAATCCTTACGTAACGGTAAAATTGCTCCTAAAACAAGTCTGGGTGGTTAGTGGGGTGCATAAAAATGCGTTTAGAGTCTTGCGGGAGGAAGCTGTCGGCGGATGATTGATCGCGAGCGATACGTGTAGCAAACAGCGGCTGTGGCACCGCCGGCACTGGCCTTGGGCAGAGAGAGAGAGAGAGAGAGGGAGAGAGAGAGAGAGAGGGGGAGAGGGGGGAGTGTGTGAGGGGGGGAGGGAGAGAATGAAGGTGGCGGGAGGAGCTGGTGGTGGCGCATGCGTGTTGCAGTTTGGCTGCTCGCCAACTCAGGCCGCGTTAGGTTAGGTCCGTCTGCAGACTCGCCGACTAGGCAGCCGAAAGCCAGGTGATGGCGTGACTACAGTGTGAGCGAGCGTATGGCTGGCGGCCTTCGGAACGAGCCGCGGACGTGACGCAACTGTTCGGGCCGCACACATATGGAAAGCACATGGCTGCTCAGCCCCAGTACTCTTAATCTCTCGATAATGGAGAGCCTCCGGTGACATAAGACACCAGTTTCAGCAGGTTCTGATACCACAATGACTGACTGTCCACCTCTGAGAAAAGAATTAGTACTGAAGTGACGTCTACTGAGAACTTTATTGATTATTTGAATATATATATATATATATATATATATATATATATACTGTCTGCACACCGACACGCAGAATTACAGACTAGCACCCCTAACATTGGTTTGCTGCAGAATCCGTGAATATATCCTGAGTTCGAATATAATATAGTTTCTTGACGAAAAAATTTCTGTCCACAAATCAGCGCGCATTTAGAAGTCGTCGTTCATGCAAAAACTCAGCTTGCCCTTTTCTCACCTGATGCTTTGCAAACCGTGGATGAAGGACCAGGAAGCGTTTAAAACGGTGCCCCATTGCAAGCTGTTAACGAAGGTCCGAGCTTAAGGATTAAGTTCCCAAAGATGTGAATGGCTCGAAGACCTCTTAAGTAGATAAAAGAACTCAGTACGTTGTTCTCGATGGAGAGTGTTCATCAGAGACAATAATATCCTCAGGATTGCCCCACGGAAGTGTGATAAGAGCTCTCTTATTCTCTAGATACAAATATAATCATCATTGTGACTGGGTCCGCAGTTGAGATGCATCTCTTAAATGATTTTTTGATGCCCTCACCAGACGTAAATGAAGTTATAAATCTTCTTGTTTAGCTTGGGTTATGACTTGTTGGTACGTTAAATTCGTAAGTGATACGAATGCATTCAATGTATACTGCCTCCGTTTCAGATACCCAAAAATGGCCAAAGGACGAAATTGTATAATCGTACATCAAATAAAGAAAACGTCAGCTCAAGGTATTACAAAATCATTTTAAATAAATAAATAAATTATCTGGCAGAAAGGGTTGAGCAGCAATCTGCCGCTGTTTGCTGATGACGCTGATGTATACGGAAAGATGTCGTTGAGTGACTGGAGGACGATGCAAGATGACTTAGACAAAATTGGTGTGATGAACTGGAGCTTGCTCTAAATGTAGAAAAATCTGATCAGGAAAACAAATCCCTAACATTCGTCTAGAGCATTAGTAGTGTGCTGCTCGACACATTCACGTGGATTAAATATCTAGACGAAACTTTGGAAAACGGTATCGAATGGAACTGGCGAGTAAGGATAGCAGTAGGGAAGACAAGTGGTCGACTTCGGTTTATTGGAAAAATTTCAGGAAATTATAGCTCATTCCTGAAGGAGACCGCGTGCAAAACACTAGTGTGACCCATTTTTGAGTGCTGCTCGAGTGTTTGGGTTTCTCACATGGTCGGATTAAAGGAAGACATCGAAGCAATTCAGAAGCGTGCTGCTAGATCTTCGATCAACGCGCAAGTATTACGGGGATGCTACCTGAATACAAATGGGAATTACTAGAGGGAAGACTTTTTTTTTTAATTACTGGAGGGAAGACTTTTTTTGTTTTGTTTGCGGTTGAGAAAATTTACAGCACCGGCAGTTGAAGCTGACTGCAGAACGATTCTATTGCTGCTGTAATCCATTTCGCGTGAGTACCGCGAAGATAAATTTTGAGAAATTAGGGCTCGTACAGATGGAACACACAAGTAGGGTGATGGCCTGAGCGTATTTTGCGACGACTACTCTACTGTGGCCTGCCTGTCAGTAGTAGCTAATATATCTGGTCACAGACAAATTGAATCTATCTAGGAAACTATCTCTGATGAACACGTACAGATTCTGTATACGGGGTGCTCTTTTTTGCTAGTGGAACAGGAAAGATAATGGCTAGTAGTGGTACGTGATACCCTTGTACCAAACGGTGGCTTGAAAGGTATGTTTGTACATGCAGATGTATACTACGCTTGAGAAAAAGAGTCATGAAATGAAGTCGTGGAAGATGATTGGGCCAATAGTCGATTAATCGATTAAGACGCTTTTCAGCTGTAGCTGCTAGAATAAAAATACTCCTTCTGTGTTCGAAACGTAGTATAAGAGATAGTGAAGTAACTTTTAAGGGGTCATATTGTTGTAAAATTATAATCCCAAACTTAACACTGCTCTCACGCATTAAACCGATCGTCATAGACTGGAGACAGAAAGGCACCAGCATTGTTATTCAATGATGCAGGTGTGTGGTATTTAGTTTTGTGAAACGATGGTGCCATTGATCATACTACTGGAAGTGCACAGAATTGGTTTGACGAACATGATATGCACCTTCACTCGTCTGGTTTGAATATTACCTAACCAGCATCTCTCAAGGAAATGTTGCAATGCGTATGCCATGAATAATATAAAATAGCGTCGACTATCTTTCAGAATTGCATGTGTCGATTTCCAGTAGAATTTAGCCAGTTTGATAGCTAAATATAGATCCATGCCCCCGCAAAAAGACTAGGTGTTAGCGTAATTGGCAGCCACCGTAACCTGATTCAGCACTGAATCCTCATTTTGTTTGGAGCAAAAGAAATAAAGATAGCGTGCCCCTTCGTGTGTCTGTCCGAAATCTTCAGTGACATAAGGGCCTCTTGTAGCGAGAAGGGAGCTTCGTGCACAGAGCGTGCGCTTTCTACGGCAAGCGCTAATTACGAGCTGTGTGTACAGAGCCGCGGCTTGCATCACCCCGTGCCCAGACTCACCTGCCGCTACGTCATAACATCGTCGAAATGCAGCGCACGAGTGTCGAAGCTTTGGCGCCGCTACCTCGCTCCGTCCTGTACGACTCCTTATTGCAAACACTGGGAATCTCGAGTTGCCCATTGTCCTGAGCAACCACCAGCGGAACACGCATGCATCGAGGGAACATTTTTGCACTGTCTCTTGCGCAGTTGCATTGTACTCCATCGTTACATTATTACTTGTTGGACGCCGAGTAACTGAGGAAAGCGTATTAGGCGACGAAGCAAAAATGTAAGGAAAGGAAAGATGACAGAGCGTTAAACCACTGGTAAGAAGGCGGGAAAGGGAGGGGAGAGCGGAGAGAAGGATACATAATTTCACAAGACAGAATCATCATACACAATCGGATACTAATTTTGTGGAATTGAAATTAATCACTCGCGATAAAGAATACATAAATTAATGTCCCTGCGTCTAATGTGGATTGCATTAGTCATCAAAAAGACAATGCCACCTCTTGCAACTAAGTTTCATTATAGCGTCATGAACCACGTAAACGGTGGACGCAGAGCTTGGGGGACAGATACTATTGGATAAATATGGACAACGCAGAGGCAGAGATATGTTGTTATCATTATCGTTTTGGTTTTCGCCGGCCGGTGTGGCCGTGCGGTTCTAGGCGCTTCAGTCTAGAACCGCGTGACCGCTACGGTCGCAGGTTTGAACCCTGCCTCGGGCATGGATGTGTGTGATGTCCTTAGGTTAGTTAGTTTTAAGTAGTTCTAAGTTCTAGGGGACTGATGACCACAGATGTTAAGTCCCATAGTGCGCAGAGCCATTTGAACTTTTTTTTTTTTTTTCTTCCGAATTCTATCCTGAGCAAACCTCTTCTGCATAAATACTGCAACCCAAAGCCATTTGAACCTCCTTACTGACCTTGGTGTTGCTACACCATTTGTACTACCCCCTCCCTTCTCCCTCCCTCTCCCCCCCCCCCCCTCTCTCTCTCTGTCCCCACGTGCCTCCATAACCAAAGTGACTATTCCCTTTTGCCTAAGAATCTGCCTTATCAAACGATCACTTCTTGTAGTCAAGTTGTGCCGTAAGACTCTTTCTCAGCAATTCGATTCAGTAGCCCATCATTAGTTATACTCTCCAGCCATCTAATCTTCAGCAATCTTCTACAGTACCACATTTCAAAAGTGTCGAGTGTTACAAAAAAGTTAACATTTTATTGCAGTAAGTGCCATACATGTTTATGTTCATTTACTGTTATTTCCACGATAGATCGGTCTTGCAGAGAGCTGTCCAAATTCGGGACACAGTATAGCCTATACTGACGTAAATGGCAAGATGCGCTATTTTCCTAAATGAAAAACAAGGAAACACCTCATTGTGTCATCAGAGATGTAAGATTTACTTCTAAAACCGTTCATTCTCGTGGGATTACAAGCAGTTCGAGCTACATATGTCGGAGAAGATTTGTGACGTCACACATTTACGATCGATACAGAAATTCTGCATTTGTCAGTTATTGACGCTCTACAGCTGTTGTAAGAGAGCGGAATTCAAAGGGTACAATATTGAAATAACTGCCCAAGATTCATTTTCGGTAGAGCTCTTTCAAATAATTGCTCTTCGGCCATTATGGGATTACTGATGTGTTGTGTGCGCATAACCGAAAACTATTTCAAAGTAAATATTATGGTCCTTTTGTTAATACGTAATTATTAGTCTCATAATTTACTTTAAATAAATGTGGTTTATACTTTCTTTTACTACCCAACTCGAATCTCTCTAAATCGATGAAGGAGAATGGCAGAATAGTTCGTATAAAGAGCATGTAGTTTTCTTCCCATCATTGGCCTATACAAGTACGTGATCAACCTCTAAAGACGTTGCCGTCAGCCTCCCTCCTTCGTTAGACGTTGAGGTAGCTGCGCTCATCTGAAGTTTCGAGCGACGTGAGTAAATAGTAGGACGCTGGTAAGTTACAGGGGAACCCCAGTTTAACGTAGATACCAAACCGTGTTGCAACACGACGTTTTTCGCAGCGACAGATCTTTCCATGAGTGAAACAAGCGATTAAAGTGATAATGTTAGGAGCAGCTAGGTATCGTTCCCCGGATGTCAGAAAATAGGGTTTGTCACCTAGCCCCTAAGCCTCTCATTATCAGCGAAAGATGATTGTGACGGAAGTCTTGCACTGATAGTGTTGGAAAAGATGTGCGGCAAGTTACTGAGTTTGGCTGTCAGAACTGGTTAGGAGATCTCACGTTTTACGTGTGAAGAAATGAATGGCCGCGAGCCGTGCAGAGGAAGAGTTGAGCCCGCAGCCACGACTGTGCAGCCCTGCGACACCTGCAGGCGGCATCTACAAGCGAGCACATCGGCGGTTGCGCAACCCGCCAAGGACAGCGAAAGTGCGCCACGGGCGCGGGCCGCCGAGCTGCCGCCGGATGTCCACACCTTCAGCAGTCGCGTCTTCGTCCGCCCCAGTAACACTTGTCGAATGGGGGCACTCGTTTGTGCCGAGAATAGAGCAGCCGCTACCAGCAGCAATCGCAGTGTTTCGATTCTGCCTGTGTTCTGACTTGTATCCCATATTCCAGCACTCAACGCTATCTATTGTTCAACTAACTGGCCATTCAGGGACTGTCGAGCGGAAGAAATCTCCCGATATCAATACCGACTGGTCTTTGTGACGGAGAAACCTGTCCAACATTTTGGTGGATTGTCGCACAATTTTCTCAGATGCCGCAGACTGCTGTATGATAACACTGAAGTCTGTTTTTAAATGTATTTAACTTTGTAGCCCGGAATAAGATCAAGACTTAGTGGGGAATAAGTGTTTGACATTGTGTCAACTGTTCGGGACGATCCGAAATGTTATATTATTATTCAAAAATCAGATTCGTGAAGATCGCTTGTAGATCTTTTTATTGATTATCAGTTTCGACAGATCGGTACTGTCATCATCGAATCTTGTGACGTATTAAGAGAAGTTCATAATCTTAAACTCGCAAGCCACATAATGACGTTGCGTCACTTAACAATAAAGAGTAGCAAGGAACATCTAAATTTAAAACATAAAATACCACAAGTATAAAACAAAGCTCGTGTTGTGCTGATACGTTAGCCCACTCGTTCACTTAACACCACTTGTGGTTTGCAAGTTTGTATAGATCATGTACTTGTTAATATGTTACGAGATTCGATGATGGCAGCTTTGTCAAAATAGGCAATCAATAGAAAGATTTGCAAGCGATCTTCGCTAACTTGATTTTTTAACAATAATATTTAATGAGGAACTAAATATCATAATAAGTCACGAGAATTCACGAATTAAGTTCAGACATGGATGCCAAAGTGAAAGCAGTTTCCGCGTAATGCTATAGGAAGGAAACGACACTAAGTGCTTATGTGTGAGGGACGCATGGATCCCACTCCCAATCCCGTAAATTCCACAGACTGCTGTCTCGTTATACCAACACGACGCGCATGTCTTTGCACGATCAAATTATTTCACCGCCTTATTTGCATAAGCGAGGAGGAAAATGTGGAGGAATTTTCCTCAGTACCTTAAGTTCGGACGATTTGAAGTTTCTGCTAGGTCCTCCCATTTAGGGCGATGTAACATAACGTGATCCAAGAACTGAATCGGCGCCGCATTGAGATTCTGTCAGATCTTGCTTTCAAATCCAGTTTATGCACAAAAAAGGGTAAAAGATCCTTGCGGCATTGTCCTTTCAAGCAACAACAGAGCTGATGTGTTGCTGTTTCACTAAAAATGCAAAGGTTGCATCGAAGCAGCAAGTGTGTGAACTTCCAGCAACGGACGTTCGTTACGCACGGTTGCGAGCTATCTGCTGTGCCTCTGTTGCCCATTTGCGTCTGGCGGTCACTTAGAATGCGCAATATACACTGAGGTGAGGTAATTTGTCCCACTTAGTGCGGCGACCGCGTGGGCTGCGTGTCTGGATTCTGCCGGCCCCGCTTTGCATATGCAAACCGTGGGAAGGGCCGGGACCGCCGAAGGCAGATGTCTAGCTCTCGTGTCGTGCCTGGATGCTTCCGCATTTCAGGGATTTGTCGTATTATCTAGAGCATCCGTAGCCGTTGTACGTTATCCACATTCTGAATTCTCTTCTGAGTCACCGAATGGGAGCTTGTCTCGTTTTTGAAGTTCACAGACTCCTCAGCACAGAATGATGTTAATCACGAAGGAAGCAGATTTTGCGACGAAATTATATCAAACAACGGAGACAACTGCAAAACGCGTTGATCAAATTAATCATCCTCGACTTCCTCGAAGATGTTTCTAGCATGTGCAATTTTTCACTAAGTGAACTTAAAAATGTCGGTTATATAAAGTTGTTGGAAATACGAAACATTTTTGAATTGATAGTTAACTTGTTCGTAAAACCAGTGAGGTTATAAAAGTTACTTAGGGGTGAATTTTGCGTGGAAGCCACACAAGACTTTCATCTTTCCAAAAACCTGTCATTCCTGATCGGAGTTCTAGAGTTTGGAGCAGGAAAGAGTCGGAAGGCGAGGCTAACCCCATAATTTGACAGCGAAGCATTCTTGCCTCTGTCTGGTCAAATATTGTTTCAGAAATTGAAAGAAGGCGGAACACGAGATGAGCTAACTTCATAGCAACAATCCTTGTCTTCAAAATAACATCACACCATAAGACTTATCGGTCCCCATAGCGTGCACGATTCTCTGCAAAAGCTTGTGAAATACACAAAATTTATTAACATATTTTTCGCAAATCGAAATAATAAGCATTGATTTTCCAAATCAGTGGCGCAGTGAAGACATTTATTAACTACAGCAAAGATGCCGGCCGTTGTGGCCGTGCGGTTCTAGGCGCTTCAGTCCGGAACCGCGCTGCTACTACGGTCGCAGGTTCGAATCCTGCCTCGGACATGGATGTGCGTGATGTCCTTAGGTTGGTTAGGTTTAAGTAGTTCTAAGCCTTGAGGACTGATGACCTCAGATGTTAAGTCTCATAGTGCTCAGAGCCATTTAACAACAAAGAAGTCAATCTTAAGTTACTTGCATCTACATGGGTCGTTAACGTTCAGGTATGTACACCATTTTTCCCAATGAAATTACGAAACTCGTTGAGATTTCTCTATTAAAAAGCTGAAAACATGTTACACCTGATATCTGTTACACCTGATAGCCTTTATACAGCGAATCTTCTTTTCATCCATCCTCTTTTCATCGTGCAAATATTCCTTATAGACAGGGGTTGCCGTGGGTAGGTTGTCGCCTTTTGTTTTGTGTATTTCGAGGTGTAGAAACTTTACGAATGAGTTTGGGAAACACAGTAGCGTATCATGGAATAAACAGGAGAGAGCGCAGAAACTAACAGTCATTTCAGAGTTGGCCAGGTTTGCTGACCGCTCGAGAAGGTGCGTAACCACTACTCGTGTCTCTAAAATTTTTGGCAGTGTGGACAAAGCCCCGACTTTCATCACTTTTGGTGTTTCTTTACTGTTGGCAGTGTTTTGATTTTCCTTTGACGTCATGGAGCTTATGTTAACAGGTCATAAACACGGAACCGTCCCCGCACTTGGTATAGAGATTATCAGAATCTGTGTTCTTTTCATTTATCAGTTGAAACTATGTTAGGAGATCATGTTACGTTTCAAACACCTTTATTCCAAGTGACGAGATGAAAAAAGAGGAAGTTGTACACCTCTGCTAGTATGCATGTAACCGTCATCGTATGTGCACAATCTCTTCGTTCGTACAAGATTAACATTATCGACCAGCGTAGATAGTCATCAGTTTCGCATTTCGTTTTGCAGTGATTCATGACATTTTAATAAATTTCAGTCTTTTGACATAAGGCACTTTAAACGTTTAATAAGCTCCTGTGATGTATTATTAAATTTGAACAGAATTATGTGAAAGGAGCTATTCATCAGACATTACGAGACCTAACACATTTGAAGAAGTTCCCGTTGTCTTTTTTTACTGCGGCCTCCGTACTGCGAGTTTTGCTGTAACACTTGTACCTACACTAAAGAGTCAAAGAAACTGGTATACCTGCATAATATCGTGTAGGGCCCCTGCGAGCACGCAGAAGTGTCGCAACACGACGTGGCATGGACTCAACTAATGTCTGTAATAGTGCTGGAGAGAACTGACAACATGAAACCTGCAGGGCTGTCCATAAAACCGTAAGAGTACGAGGGGGTGGACATCTCTTCTAAACAGCACGTTGCAAGGATCCCAGATATGCTCAATAATGTTCATGCCTGGGGCGTTTGGTGGCCAGCGGAAGTGTTTAAACTCAGAAGCGTGTTTCTGGAGCCACTCTGTAGCAATTCTGGACGTGTGAGGTGTCGCATTGTCGTGCTGGAAATGGCCAACTCCGTCGGTATGCACAATGGACATGAATGGATACAGGTGATCAGACAGGACGCTTACGAACGGGTCATCTGTCAGAGTCGTATCTAGACGTATCAGGGGTCCCATATCACTCCAACTGCACACGCCCTGCACCATTACAGAGCCTCCACCAGATTGAACACTCCCCTGCTGACATGCAGTGTCCATGGATTCATGAGGTTGTCTCCATATCTGTACATGTCCATCCGCTCGATACAATTTGAAACGAGACTCGTCCTACCAGGCTACATGTTTCCAGTCGTCAACAGTCCAATGTCGATGTTGACGAGCCCAGGCGAGGCGTAGAGCTTTGTGTCGTGCAATCAAGGGTACACGAGTGCGCCTTCGGCTCCGAAAGCCCATAGCGTTCGCACGCTGACACTCGTTGATGGCCCAGCATTGAAATCCGCAGTAGTTTGCGGAAGGGTTGCCATTCTGTCATGTTGAACGATTCTCTTCAGTCGTCGTTGCTCCCGTTCTTGCAGGATCTTTTTCCGGCCCCAGCGATGTCGGAGATTTGATGTTTTACCTGATTCCTGATATTCACGGTACTGTCGTGAAATGGTCGTACGGGAAAATCTCCGTTTCATCACTACCTCTGATATGCTGTGTCCCATCGCTCGTGTACCGACTGTAACACCACGTTGAAACTTGCTTAAATGGTGACAACCTACCATTGTAGCAGAAGTAACCGATCTAACAACTACGCCAAACACTTGTCTTACATGTCTTGTAGAGCGCAGCGCCGTATTCTGCCTGTTTACATATCTCTGACTTGAGTACACATACCTATACCGGTTTCTTTGGCGCTTCAGTGTATGACTGTTGTTGATTCGCGAAATTAAGTTTGACCTTACATCTAAGTTCTCCAGAATGCAGCTAGACTGGTCGTCTCAAGTGGACTGTGACGTGGATGACAGCCAACAATCTTATCCGATTCCGAATTTATGAAACGTATTGTTTGGGAGTTGGACGACGTTACCTGAGACATTGTGAAGCGTGGTGTCTACTAGTGGTAAACAGCATGTTACGAGAGCTCTGGTCTTTGAGCGGTGGGAGTTTCTCAATGCTTCGAAAGCATGTGCAGGATTGTGAAAAATATGCTGGCAAATGGAGAAAACAAACACCGTATTGTAAAATCAGCCTTACGTTTCGAAAACAGCGTTGCTTTCATCAGTCTCTATCGAACGTTTACGACAAAGATGCCGATTCTTTCCGATTTTGGTTGCGTCTTGTTGAGAGAGACTACTCATATTAGAAAATACAGTAACGCATGGGTACTGGTAAAAACTGCAGTGAGAAATGTGAGCATTTTGATCAAGATGAAGACGTGGTTCCGTGTACTCGTACTTACCACTGACTCAAAAACAGAAATAAGTCTCATAAGTCAATAACAAGTGATGAACGTACAGTATTCGTATAAACAGTATCTTCAAGATCCATATGCGAATGGTACGTACACGAACAAATGGATTTGCAGGAATTAGTTCCAGATATACCACGTCACTGGAACACTCTAAACAAGCTGTGAATATTAGGACTGCTGGAACAGCGAGCGAAAGCCTTTTTACCGTGGACAGGGGTGTAGATACGACAGTGCATATATGTGATAAATATTACTCTTCCTTGAATTTGTGAAACGACTCAGGGTATTAGCAAACTCTCTTTTGTGTGTAATCACAGAGGAAAATAAGGATTAACACTCCGATGAGTAACTGTAGTGGCGGTAGGTGCCATCGTTCCAGGCCATCACTGTTACGGTTTGAAGCTGTTAGCGCTTTTCGGAAGTTACACGAAATGCATAAATAAAGACATCCACTTCTTCTTGTTAAGCAACACAGTTATTAATTTTAATGCCCATAAAGTTTTCGCACCGTTGTGCCATCATCAGTGGGAACCTTTACACAGTACTTTGTCTCTAGAACATTAGGTACTGTGAGACAATCTTTTCATTATTCTGTAGCTTGCAACAGCTATTTTTGTGGTATCTGATCTCATTTACATGCACATCTATTGTAGAAATACACACAGCAACACCGTACATGCTATCATTGAACTTAAGTCAAATGTTTAAATCTCAGAACTTCATAAAAACGGTACTTGTCGTGCTGCTCTCTGTTTGGTTCCTGTTGATGTTCACTTGCTTTCATGTTAGGAGGTCAGTCTTCGAAACTGTCTTCTGCATGTGTTAGTAATGACTCCTGAGCCAAACTATTTTTTACTACGCGGATTTTTCGTAGCTAATGCGGAACAAACCCATAGCGTCTAAAACCACCATCCAAACTACACGATGTACCTCGCGTAAGGACACGGGATCGTTTGACGTTGGCTTCAGTACGTTACTGTTTAAGCGCGCGATGAACCACTCGTAAATGCATTTTGTGAATTTCGTGTTAACCCGACACGGTGCACAGTCAGCCACCTGGCGCACAAAGCTGCTATAGCCTGCGGGGTGTCGCAGACTTTGTCCGCTAGCAGGCCTTCCACGGCACCCTCGGGCCGCGTGGCCGCGCTGTCAGTTGCGCCGCCGCCCACTCTCAGGGCCACGGCGCGGGCTCTGCCGGCCAGCCCGTCCGCAGCTAACTTAGCGTGAAGCGGCGCGTTCATCTCACGCCCTAAGTACCTGCTACTTAAAGCAGCCACTCCCCCTCATACTGCCCCACTTAGCAACAGACACACACACACACACACACACACACACACACACACACACACACACACAAGATCACGCGTTGTAACGATCGTTGAAACTTTCACATTACGACATTAAGGATAAATCAGAAACCCCTATGGTACTGACAAGATATTTCTTTAGAGACGGTACTTTGAGTCCTAATATTACCTGGTAGATCTCCTGTTATAGTAAGCTGGTGTAGTTCATTACTCACATCCCACCGTTGGTTAATGGTACTGTATATATTTGTAAATTATCCGAGAGATTACGTCAGTCAAGGGCTGGGCACACAGCGCACGTCGAGCAAGTTACTGTATCAACTTTAAATTGCTTTTAAATGAACAGCTACATTTGTACATATACAAGGCTTGCATATTTTTGTGTGGGAAATAGTCCCAGAAATAAATTAAAAATAATTCCCATCCCCCTGTTTGACCAAGGATTCAGGGAGGCTTCCCTTGGCTGTAAGGCAAATGCTCGAACTAGTAATCCCCTCCCAGATTTTCAGAACTGGGGTTCCTTTAGCCCCACAGCAACATCTCTTCGTGTTTGACTGCCAAGTCCCTTAGTCATTAGCTGAAGAGCACGCTCTACCTTCGCTGGTAGTGAATGAGAAATATTAAAATGATGTATGATGTCGGTAACCACTTGAGGTTGGTCGCAGACAGCGCAGTTGTAGGTGGTGAGAGTGTGTGGTGAAGCAATTGTTACGAGATGTTGGCAAGGTGGAACAACTTCAGTACATGTAGCTTACCGGAGGGCAAGAGGGATGCTGTGGAAGACGTCAACAAAGTATATTACCCACAGACGAAACCATTTATTTATATCAGTCAGACTGATGTCAAAATCTTGTTCATCAGTACGGTACCATAACAAAGTTGGGTTAATGGGAGGAGGACGAGGAGGAGAGAGAAGATTCCGTCCTGTGGTATTCATCACGGGTTTGTTTAATCAGCACAAGAGAACTCCAGAAGTGTTAGAGGATCTGCAATGGTAGACTACTAGAAAGATGTTTTATTCAAGAAATGTAACCGGTACCTTCCATTACCAGTCGAGAACACCTGACTTCTTTCCTTGCACAGACTTGCGTAAGGGCAGTGGGCGGTCCCTTTTGTGCTCTTCGTGAGAATTGGGCTGTGTGCCGACATTGTGTTTCCCTCTCCCCTTCATTCATAACACCAAGACTGCACTACACTACACTGTACAAGTACCCATCACAATCATCGACACAACACGGATACCCATCTGACTGACGAATCATAACAAGTTTCAGGCAGGCAACGGCATACCACTTCCACTAGCATCGTGTATAAGACAGCAATGGGAAATTACCGCATCTGTCCTCAAAAGCTCATTGTCTGAGTATGGGGCTGAGATACAGTTAGAATGATGTAGCACGACACAGGATATGATATCGAGGGTATACCCAGTGGGAGTCAACGGGGCAGCTGCTCTCTGCAACATGAACCCCGCTTTCATCTGAAAAAATATTTCCCAGACGGAACTGGCATCGTGCTTACTAGGCAAACGTACTGTTTCAGTATCAGTTTGAGGAAAGCCACATTATATAACAGATACTGACTAGCAGCAAATGTACCTAGAGTTGTTTCTCATGAAAACTCAAAAGTGTTTCATTTATCGACCCCATCCTCCGCCCCGCCTTACACCCCACCCCAACCTCCCCCATGACAGTTCCTGGTTACGCTCTTAAATTTCGTACGAAAATATAAGCACGCAAAATATTTTCTTGGGAGAAAATTATAGAAGAAATATCGCCAACAGTTTGAAGATAGTAGCTTTCACATAAGGTGAGCGAACCTACTCATCTCTACGTCTCATCCGTGACTCATTTACGCACGAGGCGGAGCATGACTTGAAATCAGTGTAAATATTCTGTTACGCGGGTGCATTAATGTAGATAATTGTAGACGGCGGACAAAGCCTCCCGAGGATGACCGATAACAGCGCCGCTACCGGCCTCTCGAGTGCGGGGGGCCAGTGGATCAGCGAGTCGACGACCTGTACGGTGCGCGGGCCGCGGCTTCCCTCCCATTCAGCTGTCCGGCTGTCGCGGCCGCCGTCGCGGGCGTTGTCCGCGCGCTATCTTATCGCGTCTCAGCGCGGCGCGACCCGACGACCCCGAATATCGGTCGCCAGATATGGGCCAAGGGCGCCGCTCCGGCCTTGTCTCCACGTAATGCGGGCTGTCTACAGCGACCAGGTTGTGTGGCACTCACGTAAGGACGCTTAGGACATCTACGACTGTGGTTAGATCTCCTGTCGGTCGTAGAATTTTTATGGTCTTTGCGTGACTGTCACCTCTACTAAATGCTTTCTTTGTCATGGAAATTCCAGTTACGTTGACACACACAGAATATGTCCGAAAGAACAGACACAACATATATAGAATTACTTTCATTTTTCTGCTCATTGAATCTCCTAGGAAAAGTGGTCCAAATGACTCTAATCCTGGGAAAATGTAGTACAGTGCACTTGCAATAAATGTTTTTTTTTTAAAAAAAAAAAGACTCCGTGTTCCGTTAAACAACATTTTTCGTTTACCTTTGGCCACGCGCGTAAACAGACGACAACTTGATAGCCCGAAGTGAGAGGAGCGGTGCAGCGAACAAGTTCCACCTCCATGTCGTTGGAAGTCTGGCAACCTACACCCGTGATTTATGCTTCAGCAAAAGCAGAACTGACACATGATCATACGGATCGGTGGTCCCTTTCGGATTAGTCTCTTCACTCACTTCAAAATAAGAGAACAAAATTGCATGCGTACTTTGGCATTGTCGTTAACGTGCATACCAGACCTATAGCGCTGTTTTAGACAACAATAGTTCAGAACAGCCTCCTCCCTCTCCCTCCCCCTCCCCCCCCCCCCAACACACACGCGCGCGCGCGCGCACATGCACACACGCACACGCACACACACACACAAAACTGCCACGTTGTGGTATCTGCATAACACTCATACTTGTTTAAACACGTATGTGTTTCTATCTATGGGTATCGCTTTTATTTCTGTACAGCTGTTACACAAACTTTTGTTGTTTTATTGTTTTAGGACTAAGTCTATAACATGTTCAGTTATTTTGTTGGGACTGCTCACTTTAAGGGGGTCTGTATACGGTTCCCTGATTGTATGCAGCCGGCCGTGGTGGCCGAGCGGTTCTAGGCGCTACAGTCTGGACCGCGCGACCGCTACGGTCGCAGGTTCGAATCCTGCCTCGGGCATGGATGTGTGTGATGTCCTTAGGTTAGTTAGGTTTAAGTAGTTCTAAGTTCTAGGGGACTGATGACCTTAGAACTTAAGTCCCATAGTGCTCAGAGCCATTTGAACCATTTTTGATTGTGTGCATTTTATGACTTGACAGCACGTTGGCAGCAAAATAGTCTGTTTATTTGTTTTACACATTTTTGACGGAAGTAACAGTAGTTATGCTCTGGACATATTGTTTTTCTCAGTCACTGCTATTACGCATTCTGCAATGGCAATGTGAACAGCGTTTCTGGTGTACAAGGGACAAAATGTTGTGCTTTCGGTCCTGCTCTACAATTACCCCAATGTGACAGCATGCATTGTGCCCAAATACCAAGTACGATAACATTGGGCATCTTTAGATACAACATGCCATCTCGACTCCCAGCAACTGTTAGTCTAAATAGCAACCATTACATCAAGGACATTTAGGGCTCGAGGTACTAACTGTCCTTCAGACAATCAAAAATACCGCGTTCCACAAGCTGAGCCTTCTTCGTTATAAATTACGGGTACGATTGCTTAGATGCCAGCTTGTTAATTTTTCTGTCCATTGTCGATGCTTCGGGGATTTACATACAAATCACGTGTTAGGAGTTCTTCCGGGAATAACGCCAGATCTTTTCTGAATCTATGTTACATGTAGAGGCTTTCCTTTCAGCATTGGGGGCTTTCGCACCATACTGAATTTTCGTTGTCAGAGATCACACACAGCTATGTAAACCGTATCGTTTTTTATTCTTTGGTGTCCTGTAAAGTAATTCGTCACATGTATCCTTCTGGATGAAGATGTGTATTGCAATTTTCACAAACATATTTCATTTACTTATTCGACATGTTTTACGAAGTATTTGTATTACAGTCGTTTTAATCGGTATGCAGTCCTTACTTTTGAGAAAAACGTATGGGCTCTGGTGTTCTTATTCACTGCTGTTAGGCAGGTACGACGACGGAACCTAGGTATCTGCGTACAACAGATAGTACGTGAAACGCAGTCAGCAATACTGCCGTATACCAGAAACAGAAAACGAAAGACTACATTGGCGAGGCATGTTCTTCATGCTCTCGATTTTCTGGCAATGTGCAGTCAAATTATCTTTGAAAGCCTAACAGCGCAGAATGATTTTATCTGCGTGTGTTAAATACGCACACCGAGCTGTCCGGTGTGTGACGTTTTCCCTGTTTATTACAAACAGATCAAAACTTTTTCTATACTATTGTACGGAAAGGTCTCGTAATTGCTTATAAGCTGCTTCTAACAAGGACTGTAAGAAGTTGGTAGAGGTTCGAAGTCACCAGTCTTTGAAGTATATTCACTGGTTTTTCCGTTTGACTGTTGAGTTTTACTGTCGTACGGAAAACGAAGCAATGATCTTCGGCACTTAGCTGTATGGGACACTGCACGAAGTTCTTAACGGTAACAGGAATGTAAGACATATAACAAACAATAGCAGATAACGCTATTCCAGCTTCCTCTCAGGACTACGTGGGCGTCAGAATTTCTGCAGGTTGGAAACTTCTTACTATAGACGACTGTGCACTCTTTCCATTGATGCAATTGACGGCTGTGTGCCGGTGGTGGCAATGCGGCGAAGCATCGTCGATGCTTCCGACTTATTACGAGTTCCGTGAATCGATACGATGGCAATAGGAGCCACGCCGTCTCGTCGTCAATCACGTATTGTTAAGATCCGCTGTTTCTGTAAAATTCAGCCACGTTCATTATCTTCATTTTTCTTCCCTACTACTATGCGCACCTGACGCAACTTCCCGTTTTAGGCAACCTGCTTCGTACCGATTACGTTTGTCGCAGTTGATAGATTATTGCAGATATATTGCCCGGCTTTAATAACATAATATTTAAATTGCGCATGGTGTGATTTCTCTGTAGTCGCCTTTTTCAATTCCAGAGCAGGAATGTATCTGTTCTCATACCTTAAATAACTTTCTTTGCTTCCTGAACGTTATCTTGACTGAGGTTTCTAATTTAAATAGGCTTATTGGGGTGCAATCTTTGTATTTTTAGAAGCAGCTAAGTATTCCTGGTAAGATTGGCATGTCTGTAGACAATAACACTCAATAACCAGAAAGTTGAATAAGAGTTACTGCTATCTGATTGTGACGTTTGACTCCGATTTTCACTATGAGGTCTGGTTTAACATCATTTGCGGAAATGTTTTCGTGCAGTGTGTAACTTCTTTCTGAAATACTGTAGATGTGCTCTTTGACCATGGAACCAGTTCATTATGAGACTCGTCCCATTTTTCTACTGAGACGAATAGTATTCTTGTCGCTGTTATCCGATTATTCTGTTGTTTTAAAGACACTTATTTAGCAGGGTGCAAGAACACTGACCATGACGAACAAGTCATGGACTTTATATTAACTACGTATCCAACTTTTTTCTGGGATTCTTCGTTCTAGTTGCGAAATTAAAAACGGTTACTTCCCCCCTGTATGATCAGTTTTTTTTTTTTTAGGAAGCTATCCCTTTCTTGTAAATCAGGTATCGGTACTGGATATATCCTCGCAAAACTTTTTAACTGCGACTTCTTCTACCCAATTTACAGCCCCTGTTTTACTCGACTGAAAAGTACCTGGGTTTACAACGGGCCATTACTCTTAAAGCTCGCTGTACTGAGAGAATGAAAATCATTTTAAAAAAGGAGGATGATGGACTAAGGGTGCGTAGAGAGGCACCGATGCTCTCTCCTCACTAGACACTGTGTACGGATTTATCTGTTTAACCTGGGGCATCGGTGCACAGTATGATTCGGGAACTGCACACCAACATCGGTTCCGCTCCTCATGCTGATGGGATATTTAAGACGAACATTTTTTTTCCTACACCACCAGGATTCAAACTTGGGAAGTGGGGTTCTAAAACACCAAATTGGAAAGTGATGGGAAATTCCGTTGCCGGTTTGTCGATAGTGTGTTCAAAGAACTGTCAGTTATTTGACTTGAGAGGGACGGTTAAACAGAAGTATTCACCAAAAGGACTGGCGTCGACGCCAGTTCTTTGCGCTACGAAGATGCCGACCGGCGGGAGTCGGAGCGGTGGCGACAACGGTGGGAACACGTGTGGGTGCAGTGCTGTATGTGTGCCACGGCGGAAGAGGAGCAGCCCCCACCCACCTGGAGCGGAGAAAGCCAGCTCATCTACACGTGTACGGCTGTCGGCCGGCGTACAAAAAATAATAGTAATAGCGGGGAGAAACCGGGGATCCCGTTATCAGCCCGGTCGACCGCGGCCTCCACCGTTCGATTTCACCGCCACCTCAGCACGTCTCCTCCTCATTACACAAGAGACCTTACTGTGGGACACGAGCTGACCACGCCGGCCGTGCTGCGCTTCCTCTGCCACTGGCCCAACTCTCAAGATATGAGGTGGAAAATTCCAGTTCACACCACACCACACTTCGCGTGCGTTGTAGGCTCGGCGGTAAATGAAGTGGCACTTCCATCCGTTGACCATAAACTCCGCGCACGTATATAGCGTTTTCTGGAGGGAGCAAAAGGACTTGCTGTCCATTGATAGAATAAAGGGCACGGAATACATGCAGAAGTCAGAGTATATCGTCGAACAGAAGACGAAGAGGAAGATGATTTGGACATTACATACATAGGGCACAAACAGATGTCTTCACGCTCTTCTGTTCTTCTGCGTTCGTTACTGATGAATTTGGAGGCTATAATACTGTTTGATATACTTCATATACTTTTCAAACCAAGTTGGATATTCCTTTTTCTGTCAGTGGGTATATTTTTCTTCCTAGGAACCGTAAATCTTTTCGACTGTTTATTGCAAAAAGAAGGCAGAAGTAGATCTAGCGGTCTTTGAAACCACCCGGTACGGTCGCTAAAACGGTGTCATTTGACCCGGAGGTAGTAAATGTAATCTGAGGCCGTGAAAGAAGCTTTAATCATCAGCATTTGTGGATGACAGGTCGCGATATACAGTTTACGGTCATCAGGTGGTCGGTTTTGTGTGTGTGTGAAGGCGTTTGGAAAAATTGGAGATCCACCGGTCGGATGGGGTTTATAGTGTGTTTCGGGCATTACTGAGTATTGATCACGGTCATTAAGCAGCCGTGGTCGATTGCTTCCTGTCCACATTGTATGGTAAAACGAACATACAGCTGAATTGTAACTTTCTCGGAATAAAGACAACCCTAGAGAGCTTCGTCTAGGCGCCTACTCCTCCTATGTCCCATCAGATTCCTTAATTCGTTGTTCTTGCTGTAAGCAGCGTAGCTTGTCTTTGATGGGTGCCAAGAAAAATAAAAAAAAATTAGTGCACTGTGGGCCACTGAATCGTCCATACATCCTTCAGCGTAATTTCATTGCAATTGTGCTATAGATCTTGTGTTGTTAGTGTTAACGAATACAGGACTGCAAAGAATCGCTTCATTTTTACGAGCATTTTTTATTGTTACAGAGACAACAGAACAAGTTAGTTAATTTCCGTTTGCAAAGAACTTCATGTTTATCTCATATTTTCCTCAAATGTGTTGCACGCTAACGCTGTGCCTCGTCGTCAATATGCCATTGACCTCCGAGCCTATTAATCTCCGAAGTAGACAAGTGGCGCTTTCATTACCTGTTGAATTCAAAAAACTTAGATAATAGTTTTGTTAGGTGCCATTATTTCTCTTCTGGATACCAATTCTTGACGAAAATTGTTGTCCTATATGGAGTCAGTGTAGGATTCTTACTAAAGTCACCGGTTTGGAAACGGGTTCTCAGGAACTTGATCCCAAAGTTGCGTTACATAGCAGCTTTGCTTTTGACGGGTCTGGCGATGTTACATCAACGGCCGGCCAACGTGTGCATTAGCAGTGCTTGCCTCAGATGTGAGCCCGCGGCGTATACATGCATGCCGATGGCCCCGGACCGCCTCTTGTCGCTGACAGCTGCGCCTATAGAGACGCCAGAGGCACGAGTCCTTATCTAACATACTGACCGTTACTTTGCACTCTCCGTTTCACTGCTGGCAGCCTGTGTAATGCGATAACTTAATAAACGCCTTTATTTCTCGTTCACAGATGTTGAAAAGTATTGACTGAGTGGCTGTATCTACAGGGCCGTACCAAGCGAGCCATGGAGGGAAGCTGCTGCTCTTTTCTCTCGGAAAAAAGAAACCTCCGCAAACCAAACTATGGAGATATTGACTGTTATCAAATGTATTCAGAGCCCATCGTCGTGGAATTTTAAAAACTACCGGTTGGTTATAACTGAAGTACAGCGACCACAGAGGTCTAGTGTGATCTGTAATTATCGTGTGGCAACGAAACTTAGTAGATATTCTAATGCATCAGTGCCGAACCGATTTACGCAGAAAAAAATTAGAATGCAAGAAAGACGTATAGAAACGTTTCCGTATGTACCGTGGGCAGAAAAGGTCAAACAAACGAGAAAGCCATAATGTTGATGTTATTTTTAACCGCTTTTCTCTGTGAGTAGCTGCACGTTAATTATAACCACCCGATATTTCGTCATTCACTGCGAAACTGGGATAAGTTGTTGCTTCCCGCCCACACTCCATATCGAGATCTTGGGTATGCTGTTGTTGTTTTCAAGACTGAAGTACGCTGCATCTTACCTTGCAGACTTATAATTTTGCAGGACCATGGGGTTGCTTACGTTTTTGATATAATTTTGGGACTTATTTTCTATAGAGAACTTCTTCACGTACCCTTCGTCAAGAGTTTGTGAATGAACATGAAAATACACTACTGGCCATTAAAATTGCTACACTAAGAAGGAATGCAGATGATAAACGGGTATTCATGGGACAAATATATCATACTAGAACTGACATTTTCTCGCACTTTGGGTGCATAGATCCTGAGAAATCAGTTCCCAGAACAACTGCCTCTGGCTGTAATAACGGCCTTGATACGCCTGGGCATTGAGTCAAACAGAGCTTGGATGGCGTGTACAGGTACAGCTGCCCATGTAGCATCAACACGATACCACAGTTCATCAAGAGTAGTGACTGGCGTATTGTGACCAGCCAGTTGCTCGGCCACCATTGACAAAACGTTTTCAGTTGGTGAGAGATCTGGAAAATGTGCTGGCCAGGGCGGCAGTCGAACATTTTCTGTACCCAGGAAGTCCCGTACAGGACCTGCAACATGCGGTCGTGCATTATCGTGCTGAAATGTAGGGTTTCGCAGGGATCGAATGAAGGGTAGAGCCACGGGTCGTAGCACATCTGAAATGTAATGTCCACTGTACAAAGTGCCGTCAGTGTGAACAAGAGGTGACCGAAACGTGTAACCAATGGCACCCCATACCATCACGCCGGGTGATACGCCAGTATGGCGATGACGAATACACGGTTCCAATGTGCGTTCACCGCGATGTGGCCAAACACGGATGCGACCATCATGATGCTGTAAACAGAACCTGGATTCATCCAAAAAAATGACGTTCTGCCATTCGTGCACCCAGGATCGTCGTTGAGTACATCATCGCAGGCGCTCCTGTCTGTGATGCAGCCATGGTCTCCGAGCTGATAGTCCATGCTGCTGCAAACGTCGTCGAACTGTTCGTGTAGATGGTTGTTGTCTTGCAAACGTCCCCATCTGTTGACTCACGGATCGAGACGTGGCTGCACGATCCGTTACAGCCATGCGGATAAGATGCCTGTCATTTCGACTGCTAGTGATACGAGGCCGTTGATATCCAGCACGGCGTTCCGTATTACCCTCCTGAACCCACCGATTCCATATTCTGCTAACAATCATTGGATCTCGACCAACGCGAGCAGCAATGTCGCGATACGATAAACCGCAATCGCGATAGGCTACAATCCGACCTTTATCAAAGTCGGAAACGTGATGGTACGCATTTCTCCTCCTTACACGAGGCATCACAACAACGTTTCACGAGACAACGCCGGCCAACTGCTGTTTGTGTATGAGAAATCGGTTGGAAACTTTCCTCATTTCAGCACGTTGTAGGTGTCGCCACCGGCGCCAACCTTGTGTGAATGCTCTGAAAAGCTAATCGTTTGCATATCACAGCATATTCATCCTGTCGGTTAAATTTCGCGTCTGTAGCACGTTATCTTCGTGGTGTAGCAATTTTGATGGCCAGTAACGTATGTATATCCCTTACTACCACTGCCAGAGTCTACTATATAATCTTTATTTTATTTTTTGGATGACAGATGGCGCAAGCAGTCATGAAAATGTAATTTGTTGCAATAATACCTCATACTATACTGACGAGAAACCGAAGAGAAGCCGAGAGAGAGGGAAGTTCTCCCACCACTCATTTTCGCGTTTCTGTAGCTTTCCATTGAGAACCTGGCCTTTGGCGTGCGATAGTAAACGCGCTTTAGTCAGATCATTATTTATGTAATCACCGCTGGAGACATTAAGAAACAACGATTACCAAACAAAAGCCTCCCAGTGACATAATTTATTAGCAAAATCGCTTATGTGCGTAGGTGCCGCCGAAAGAGTGAGCTTACGTTGAACAATAAGCCGAGACTGCAACGGTATTGTCGATCTCCCAAGGTTGTTGCTAAAGAAAAAACTACGAAGGCTCCCAATTTTTGCCGACTGATAACTTGGGTGAGAACGCTGCGCTTCCGGAAAATATGGCGGGATACGTTCCGTACTCGTCTGTACACTGCCTCCACCTCCGCTGCTACTTGGCTTTCTTCTTTTGCACAGACTTTCAAGTTTACAACCAAGTTTTATTACGAGGTACTGGCAGAAGTAAAGCTGTGAGTACCGGGCGTGAGTCGTGCTTCGGTAGCTCAGTTGTTAGAGCACTTGCCCGCGAAAGGCAAAGGTCCCGAGTTCGAGTCTCGGTCGGGCACACAGTTTTAATCTGCCAGGAAGTTTCATCTCAGCGCACACTCCGCTGCAGAGTGAAAATCTCATTCTGGAAGTTTTATTATTATTAGACAGAACTGGAACCGAAATAAGTGAGAAAGGACACCTAATCCGGAATGGTATTCGAACTTTACAGGCATTTAAAAGGTGATGCTGCATTTACAGATTCACGATCGATACACTCGTATATCGTTCTGCAGCACTCTGACCTCGAGATTAACTTTATTCAGCAGTACAGGATGAGTCCACGCCGCACACTGTCGCATACCATGTCGAAGTGGCGGTAGAAAGTGAGGGGGATATACGTCAGGCGTGTCGGAGGGCGGGAAGGCGCAATAGAATGACTGAAGTGCACGATTAAGCTTAAGCAGCTGAAGATGACCAGGAAACAGCGCGGAGAAGCACAGTTTTGGAGGGGATTGAAGCTAGCAGCGGTGTTGCAGCTTCGATGGTGGCGGGGACGCGTGTCGAAACCGCGGCGGCCCTATTCTGTCATTGTGTGCGGCCTCTGCTTGCAGCTCACGGCGCGCGCAGCCGCAGCCGTATAGCCGCTACGTGCTGCCGGCTGCGTCACCGCCAGGCGGCGCTGCCTCCGCCCCTGCCCACGCGCGCTGGACACCCCTCTGTCTCAAGCGACGGCTCACACCTCTCGTCCGTTTCTGAGAGCTCTTGTCCATCAGGCACCAGTGTTGCTCCACTGTATTCAAATAACCTCGCGTAGTACATGGGCGTAGTCGGCGGAGGAGCCATTGTGCACACTAGAAATCCCCATCTAGAAATGTATTGCAAATTGAACTCTCATCGTGCGCTGCAACACAGACAAAAGTATCGCTACGGTATCAGTTTGAACAAAAACAAAACGTGTAGTGGATACTAACTGCCGTATTGCGGTCTGTTTAGAATTAGTTTACTACTGACACTTCTGAAGGAACATGTTGAGGTAAGTGGCCCAGATGCTACGTTTCGCTCAGAACACACGCTATCTTACATTTCATTCTTCTCGCTCAAACTTGCAAACTATTCAACATATGAATATGGAAGTGGCATCGGCGTCTTCTGGAAGATCTATGATATGTTTTCCTTTAAGTTTTATTTGCGGTAACAAATTCTAAGAAGATACACGAAAAGTTTGCGAAACGGGATTTCCTGACGACGTAAACGAATTTTCTACTTGCGGGAAACATTTTTGTTATTGAATTTTGTTGAATGCATGAACGGAACGAAATCTTTTCACGGCCTTGCTGCCTTTTAATATTTCGCATAAATTCAGAGGATGACCTAGACAGGTAAAGCACTGCTTTGATGCTGTAGCATGAGTCAACATACGAATGAAAGCTGGCCACAGCGCACACGGCGATTCAGACCGGTGGAGCGGCGCCTCATCGATCCGCTAAACGATTGCCTCGTGGTCCTGTCTCCTCTTGGACCGTGTTTCTCACGGCAGGCAGTTGACTGGCAGCTAGCAGCGAGGTGCGCGTGTGGCCGTCTGGCTTACCCAACCAGGTCGCGAGGACTTTACTAGCGTTGCTGCCATCTGACTGCCGGGTGCTGCACCTTCTTCCACAGTCTTCAGAGGAAGTAATTGTGGCCCTGCGGTCTCGCGGCACGTAGCAAACTCATCTTTGGCACCAGTTCCCCACTTCCCTACTAGACTGACATTAATCGCAAGGACAAGGTGAGAACCAGTCAGCATGCTTCAGAAATGGCGGTCAAAGCAATGACATTTTTGGTTTGTTATGTTGCTAAGTGTTATGCACGCGCACTGAGGTTGATTAGAACTGACTCTAGAGGGTTATTGATTCCAGTGCGTTTACGGCTGATCTTTAAGAAAAGTAGTATCCACCAAGGGGGAAAGCTTTGTCATACCTAGAACTTCGTGTATAATGTTGTAAACCCTATGTATCGAGAATTTTGCAACTTGAGCGAGCTCGCGAGTCTCGAATCAGATACCAGTGGGTACGACAAGGTGAAATTTTGATGCAATATCATTGAAATTTTTGTTTGTACACTTAAATTAAGTGGCTGTGGTTCCTCAGCCACCGAAAAGGGCCTCCCTTTTTTATTGGATGGTGCTAATTTATAGTACAAAGTACTTCTGTCACGTGCCGCTCGCTTTCATTCACTTTTCACGAAAACCTAAACATCTGGCTAGTAGACAGCCACAAACAAGTAACGAAATTAGTCTTCAAAACTTCGTATTCCGCCGTCATAGTATTTAGGTCACACTGATATCATCTCTTTCTTATTCCGAGAAATAGTTCGAGATGAACCTACCAAGATCGGACAAACTGAGTATTTGGTGTGTGATACGCAGACCGAGGCAGAACAGAGTACCTGGCAGTATTTATGTTACTTTCAGTTTTTTTGTACACTGTGGTCACAGAAGTCATGTGATACCTCCTAAAATCGTGTCGAGCCTCCTTTCTTCCGGCGTACTTCAGCAACTCGATGTGGCATGTCCCCTGCAGAAATATAGAGCCGTGGTGCCTCTATAGCCGTCAATTGCGAAAGTGTCACCGGTGCAGGATTTTGTGCACGAACTGACATCTCGATTGAGTTCTATAGGTCCCGACGGAATTTAGAGTCCTCCCTCGGGCATGCGTGTGTGTGTTTGTCCTTAGGATAATTTAGGTTGAGTAGTGTGTAAGCTTAGGGACTGATGACCTTAGCAGTTAAGTTCCATAAATGTTTGATGGGATTCATGTCGGTTGATCTGGATGGCCATATCATTCACCTGAACTGTCCAAAATGTTCTTCAAATCAATCGCAAACAATTCTGACCCGATGACATGCCACATGCCATGTATGGAAACATTAAGTCCATGAATGGCTGCAAATGTTAAGTAGTCAAACACAACCAGTTGCCGACCGGTGTGGCCGTGCGGTTAAAGGCGCTTCAGTCTGGAACCGCGTGACCGCTGCGGTCGCAGGTTCGAATCCTGCCTCGGGCATGGATGTGTGTGATGTCCTTAGGTTAGTTAGGTTTAATTAGTTCTAAGTTCTAGGCGACTGATGACCTCAGAAGTTAAGTCGCATAGTGCTCAGAGCCATTTGAACCATAACCAGTTCCAGTCAGTAAACAGTTCCGTTGGGCCAGAGGACCCAGTCCATTCTATGTGAACACAGCCCACACCATTATGGAGCGCTCTTCAGGTTGCACAGCACCTTGTTGGCAACTTGCGTCCATGGCTCCGTGGGTCTGCGTCACACTCGAACCCTACCGTCAACTCTTACTAACCGAAATCGGAACTCATTTGACCAGGCCACTATTTTCCATTCGTCTAGGATCCAACCGATATGGTCACGAGTCTAGGAGAGGAGCTTCAGGCGATGTGGTGCTGTTAGCAAAGGCGCTCGCGTCGGTCAGTTACTACCAAAGCCCATTTACGATAAATTTCGCCGCACTGCACTGTCCTAATACATACGTTCGTCATACGTACCTCATTAATTTCTGCTGGTTTTTCACGCAGTGTCGCTTTTCTGTTAGCACTGACATCTCTACGCAAACGCCACTGCATTTGGTCGTTAAGTGAAGGACGTCGGCTACTGCATTGTCCGTGATGAAAAGTAGTGGCTGAAATTTGGTATTCTCGGGACACTCTTGACACTGTGGATCTCGGAATTCTGAATTCCCTAACGATTTCCGAAATGGAATGCCCCATGCGTCTAGCTCCAACTACCATTCACCGTTTAAAGTCTGTTCATTTCCATCGTACGGCCACAATCATGCCGGAAATCTTTTCACGTGAATTCACCTGAGTACAAGTGACATCTCCGCCAACGCATTACCTTTTTATACCTTGTGTATGCGATACTAGTGCCATCTTTATATGTGCGAATCGCTACCTGTGACTTTGCCCCCTCAGTGTATAGGCTGTGATTACAGATTGATCCATACTGTAGCCCGAGATATAGGTTACGATGAAAGGTGACAGTCTGGTTGAGGGCTAGCTAAGGCGACTAATGCAGTGTCACGAGAATAGCGATAATTCTTCCCGTGGCGCCTATGTTACGCACGTTTTATTTAGATGAGTTGTTAACGTACGCCATTTTGATGATGACGTGGATTGATGTAGTCAGCTGGCATCGGCAGAATGGGTACCAGGGACTGTTTTGAGGGCAGCAGAGAGCAGCGCTGGCGGCCACTTCCGGCGGTGCTGACGCGGCGCCCCGCCTTTGTCGTGTTGCAGCGGTGCGCGCCGACCGGATGCGCGGCGGACGCAACAAGTTCGGGCCGATGTACAAGCGCGACCGCGCGCGCAAGCTGCAGATGATGCGCCAGCGGCAGATCGCGATCCAGGCGATCCGCGGCGTGACGGCCACGCTGGGCGACGGCGTCACGCTCTCCTACAGCCCGCAGCCCGCCGGCGCCGCCGCAGCCGCGTCGGGCGCCGCCGCCGCCGGATCGCCCGGCTACGTCCACATCAAGCAGGAGATCCAGATCCCGCAGGTGAGTGGCACAATGTGAGCAGAACTTCGAGGCAGGAAATAGACCGAAGTTACAACAAGAACGTCAACAAAAGTAAAAAGGGTAATGGAATGTAGTCACATTAAATCAGGGAAATAGATTAGCGAAAAAAACTGAAAGTAGTAGATGAGTTTCGCTAGCTGGGTCAGCGAAATAACTAACAAAGGTCGGAGCAGAGAGGATGAACGAGCGCAAAAGTTAGAAACAAGGAAAACATTTCTGAAAAAGAGGAATACGTTAACATCGACATCGACTTTTTTTAAAGATATTCTTTGGAATGTAGCCTGATAAGGAAATGAAACGTGGACGATGAACAGTACAGACAAGAAGCAGCTTTTGAAATGTGGTGCTGCAGAAGACTCGGAAGATTAGCTGGTTAGATCAAATAACTAGTGAGGAGATACTGAATCGGATTACAAAGAAAATAAATGTATGGCACAATTTGACTAAAAGAAGTGGATCGGTTGATACGACACTACCCTAAGGCATCAAGGAATCGCCAGTTTGGTGATAGAATGGAGTGCAGAATGAGATCCTTGCTTGAATATCCTCAGAAGATTCAGATAAAGTAGGCTGAAGCAGTTACGTAAAGTTGAAGAGGCTTGTACAGGATACATCACTGTGGACAGCTGACCAAGCCACTTTTCCGGCCGAACATGTTAGAGAGAGAGAGAGAGAGAGAGAGAGAGAGAGAGAGAGAGTATGGGGCAGGGTGGTGGTTTGGAGGAAAAGATAGAACAAGGTGAAAATGGGAGATTTTAACTGATTTTAATGCATCCGTAGTTCGTTTTTGTACGTTTTAGCCACAAAAGTTTTATAATATGATCACGTAAAACTGTACTGGTGTAGACTGGTGTTTCGTTTTCGTCTGGAAACAGGCTGCATATGTTCTTTCCTTTACTTGTGGCCAAAAATGTTATCTTGTAGTCCCCTACATTGCGACAAGCCCGCAAGACGAGGAAGATACAAGAAGTTTTTTCTTGTTCAGCATTGTGTTGTCCACGGGACAAGGAAGTAAGTATCAATTACATGAGTATAGACTCACGTGTGAACTGTTATTAATTTCGTACACAGAAAATAATTCAGGTACAGTTAAATGAAGGTAGTTTCTGTTGTTCGTCCGCTGTTCACGTTCCCGTCTAGTCTAAGAGTTTGGATGGCGTGAGTCGTTACAGAGCTATTGCGTTTACCTGTAGGATCACGTACCTCATCAGCCACTGACTCGGTCTCGGATAAGTTGCAATGCGTCAAAAGTGTAGTCTGTATCGCGTTATGTGTATTGCAAATTTCTCTTCGTAGTCTTGAATAAAAGATGTGTTGGAGGCAAGTTACAGATACTCAATGGCTGCCTCAGTGTTTGCTTCGCGAGTAAACATTAGGTAATCCACTTTCACTGCTCGCCAGTGTTAATCAGCAGCCGCGCTCTAAGGTGCTATAGGGTCTACTACAGATCGCGCGGGCGCAAGGTTGCGGCGTCTCGTGCAATATCATCAGTCGCGCCTCGTGAGCTGGTGTTCTTCTGTTTAACACTACCTTCTGTGCTTATTAGGAGTCCATATTAAAGTTTCTATTATACCAAAAATAAAGGCACGAAAATTCGCTTTTTATCGAGATTTATGATGCATATTCAGCAAAAACAAATGAAATTTGGTTTACAGATGCTGTAGTCGCTCTTCGTCTATTTTTGTAATGACTAAACACTAAAAAACTTAAATTCAGTGTATCTTGCTTAATAGGTGTGTGACATCAACTGATATTAATTCTCTATAAATTGCACTAATAATTTGGTAATTATCTGTGCGTTACTGAGAGCCAAATGCCGAAAGAGAAGGTACTTAAAATAGTGTATCACACACTTACAAAAGTAAAAGTATAATGAAACATTCAGTGTGTAAGCGAGATTTCCGTACCCCCAATTGTTTTGGGGTAAACTTAATGGGATTGTGCTCATTTTATGACAGCATTGTATGGTCGGTGACCGAAGCCGGTCACTTATTAAGGAACACATTTAACAGCTGCTTGCTGTGTTACGTGATTTGCTTTCTAACTTTTAGCTGGTGTTTGTGAAGTGAACAGACAAGCAGCCCTGTGAAGTCAGGCGGCCGCGTGTCCGCAGGTTTCGTCGCTGACGTCGTCGCCCGACTCGTCTCCCTCGCCCATCGGTGTGGCGCTGGGCCAGCAGGCGACAGTGGCTGCCGCGACGGCCGGCGGCGGAGGGTCGGCCTCGGGCGGCGGCGGGGGCGGAGGCGGCCTGGGGTCGGCGGGCGGCGGCGCGGTGGGCGCGGCCGTGGGGGCGGCGGCGGCGACAGGGGCGGCGGGAGCGGCGGGCGCGCTGGTGCTGAGTGCAGCCGCCGACCACAAGCTGTGGGCGACGGCCGCCGCCAACTCGACGACACCGTCGCCACACTCGGTGTCGCCGAAGGCCTTCCACTACGACGGCGTCCTGGCCAACGGCGGCTCCGGCGCCAGCAGCGCTGCGGGCGGCGCGGGAGCGGCGGGGGCGGGCGGCGCGGCGGCCGCGGGACCCGGCGGCCAGCCCAAGATCCCGCCCATGATCCGCGAGTTCATGCAGGCGCTCGACGACCGCGAGTGGCAGACCTCCCTGTACGGACTCCTGCAGAACCAGACGTACAACCAGTGTGAAGTGGACCTCTTTGAACTTATGTGCAAAGTGCTGGACCAGAACCTCTTCTCGCAGGTCGACTGGGCGCGAAACTCCGTCTTCTTCAGGGACCTCCAGGTACGTACCGGTGCATTTCTCGAGACAACCCTCAGCGCTGGTTCGTACTGAGCTTTTCGTTGTTGCTGAACTGACGATTTTAGGATATTTCTCGTGTTCACTGAAGATGACTGCCCAGGAATATGGGTTAAAACTCGCATATGCTGAAACATTTGCGTGTGCGGCAAACCTAGAATTCGATAATACACGTAGCCAAAATGTCCAATGACACAATGCCAAGGAGTAATAAAATGAGAGTATGAGGATAGCTTCGGATGTATCCGAAGGTCAAGCTAAAATTTATAAGAGATGCAAAATGACATAGTCGAATATCATCGTATTTAGTTCGAACTTTTATTTTTTATTGTTGTTGTTGTGGTCTTCAGTCCTGAGACTGGTTTGATGCAGCTCTCCATGCTACTCTATCCTGTGCAAGCTCCTTCATCTCCCAGTACCTACTGCAACCTACATTCTTCTGAATCTGCTTAGTGTATTTATCTCTTGGTCTCCCTCTACGATTTTTACCCTCCACGCTGCCCTCCAACACTAAATTGGTGATCCCTTGATGCCTCAGAACATGTCCTACCAACCGATCCCTTCTTCTGGTCAAGTTGTGCCACAAACTTCTCTTCTCCCCAATCCTATTCAATACTTCCTCATTAGTTATGTGATCTACCCATCTAATCTTCAGCATTCTTCTGTAGCACCACATTTCGAAAGCTTCTATTCTCTTCTTGTCCAAACTATTTATCGTCCGTGTTTCACTTCCATACATGGCTGCACTCCATACAAATACTTTCATAAATGACTTCCTGACACTTAAATCTATACTCGATGTTAACAAATTTCTCTTCTTCAGAAACGCTTTCCTTGCCATTGCCAGTCTACATTTTATATCCTCTCTACTTCGACCATCATCAGTTATTTTGCTCCCCAAATAGCAAAACTCCTTTACTACTTTAAGTGTCTCATTTCCTAATCTAATTCCCTCAGCATCACCCGACTTAATTCGACTATATTCCATTATCCTCGTTTTGCTTTTGTTGATGTTAATCTTATATCCTCCTTTCAAGACACTGTCCATTCCATTCAACTGCTCTTCCAAGTCCTTTGTTGTCTCTGACAGAATTACAATGTCATCTGCAAACCTCAAAGTTTTTATTTGTTCTCCATGGATTTTAATACCTACTCCGAATTTTTCTATTGTTTCCTTTACTGCTTGCTCAATATACAGATTGAACAACATCGGGGAGAGGCTACAACCCTGTCTTACTCCCTTCCCAACCACTGCTTCCCTTTCATGTCCCTCGACTCTTATAACTGCCATCTGGTTTCTGTACAAATTGTAAATAGCCTTTCGCTCGCTGTATTTTACCCCTGCCACCTTTAGAATTTGAAAGAGAGTATTCCAGTCAACATTGTCAAAAGCTTTCTCTAAGTCTACAAATGCTAAAAATATAGGTTTGCCTTTCCTTAATCTTTCTTCTAAGATAAGTTGTAAGGTCAGTATTGCCTCACGTGTTCCAGTGTTTCTACGGAATCCAAACTGATCTTCCCCGAGGTTGGCTTCTACTAGTTTTTCCATTCGTCTGTAAAGAATTCGTGTTAGTATTTTGCAGCTGTGACTTATTAAACTGATAGTTCGGTAATTTTCACATCTGTCAACACCTGCTTTCTTTGGGATTGGAATTATTATATTCTTCTTGAAGTCTGAGGGTATTTCACCTGTTTCATACATCTTGCTCACCAGATGGTAGAGTTTTGTCAGGACTGGCTCTCCCAAGGCCGCCAGTAGTTCCAATGGAATGTTGTCTACTCTGGGGGCCTTGTTTCGACTCAGGTCTTTCAGTGCTCTGTCAAACTCTTCACGCAGTATCGTATCACCCATTTCATCTTCATCTACATCCTCTTCCATTTCCATAATATTGTCCTCAAGTACATCGCCCTTGTATAGACCCTCTATATACTCCTTCCACCTTTCTGCTTTCCCTTCTTTGCTTAGAACTGGGTTTCCATCTGAGCTCTTGATATTCATACAAGTCGTTCTCTTATCTCCAAAGGTCTCTTTAATTTTCCTGTAGGCAGTATCTATCTTACCCCTAGTGAGATAAGCCTCCACATCCTTACATTTGTCCTCTAGCCATCCCTGCTTAGCCATTTTGCACTTCCTGTCGATCTCATTTTTGAGATGTTTGTATTCCTTTTTGCCTGCTTCATTTACTGCATTTTTATATTTTCTCCTTTCATCAATTAAATTCAATATTTCTTCTGTTACCCAAGGATTTCTACTAGCCCTCGTCTTTTTACCTACTTGATCCTCTGCTGCCTTCACTACTTCATCCCTCAAAGCTACCCATTCTTTTTCTACTGTATTTCTTTCCCCCATTCCTGTCAATTGTTCCCTTATGCTCTCCCTGAAACTCTGTACAACCTCTGGTTTAGTCAGTTTATCCAGGTCCCATCTCCTTAAATTCCCACCTTTTTGCAATTTCTTCAGTTTTAATCTACAGGTCATAACCAATAGATTGTGGTCAGAGTCCACATCTGCCCCTGGAAATGTCTTACAATTTATAACCTGGTTCCTAAATCTCTGTCTTACCATTATATAATCTATCTGATATCTTTTAATATCTCCAGGGTTCTTCCATGTATACAGCCTTCTTTCATGATTCTTAAACCAAGTGTTAGCTATTCTGTGCAAAATTCTACCAGGCGGCTTCCTCTTTCATTTCTTAGCCCCAATCCATATTGACCTATTACGTTTCCTTCTGTCCCTTTTCCTACACTCGAATTCCAGTCACCCATGACTATTAAATTTTCGTCTCCCTTCACTATCTGAATAATTTCTTTTATTTCATCATACATTTCTTCAATTTCTTCATCATCTGCAGAGCTAGTTGGCATATAAACTTGTACTACTGTAGTAGGTGTGGGCTTTGCATCTATCTTGGCCACAATAATGCGTTCACTATGCTGTTTGTAGTATCTTACCCGCATTCCTATTTTCCTATACATTATTAAACCTACTCCTGCATTACCCCTATTTGATTTTGTGTTTATAACCCTGTAGTCACCTGACCAGAAGTCTTGTTCCTCCTGCCACCGAACTTCACTAATTCCCACCATATCTAACTTTAACCTATCCATTTCCCTTTTTAAATTTTCTAACCGACCTGCCCGATTAAGGGATCTGACATTCCATGCTCCGATCCGTAGAACGCCAGTTTTCTTTCTCCTGATAACGACGTCCTCTTGAGTAGTCCCCGCCCGGAGATCCGAATTGGGGACTATTTTACCTCCGGAATATTTTACCCAAGAGGACGCCATCATCATTTAATCATACAGTAAAGCTGCATACCCTCGGGAAAAATTACGGCTGTAGTTTCCCCTTGCTTTCAGCCGTTCGCAGTACCAGCACAGCAAGGCCGTTTTGGTTATTGTTACAAGGCCAGATCAGTCAATCATCCAGACTGTTGCCCAGCACAGCAAGGCCGTTTTGGTTATTGTTAAAAGGCCATATCAGTCAATCATCCAGACTGTTGCCCCTGCAACTACTGAAAAGGCTGCTGCCCCTCTTCAGGAACCACACGTTTGTCTGGCCTCTCACAGATACCCCTCCGTTGTGGTTGCACCTACGGTACGGCTATCTGTATCGCTGAGGCACGCAAGCCTCCCCACCAACGGCAAGGTCCATGGTTCATGGTTAATTTATTTTTTAACTTCTGTGAGTATCCAGAGTAACAACCCTCTGCGCTAACAGCGGCTAAGTGCACTCACTGAATGTAACTCGATCAGATGCCTTCTGCTGCGCTTTCCACAGCTGTTGATATGTAGAACAGATGGTCCTGCAGATAATCAGTTGGGTTAAGATCCGCAAAATTTGGAGGATATGAAATTACTTTGCAATCTGAATACAGCTCTTCAAGGATCTTCGGACTTTTACAGTTGTATTCAAGTGGCCACTATGTTACTGAAAGACTACCCGAAGAAAATTTTCGTGAACGGAGGAAGGGAATAGCTCATGATTGACCAATGTCTTCTTGAGTGCCTTCGACATTAATGACCGCAGAGAATGCATCGAAATTAGTCCCTATGTGTGTGTGTGTGTGTGTTGGGGTTTATGGGCGCTCAACATCGAGGTCACCAGCGCCCTGACACACATTAAAAGGAACGAATGTGGAGAGACCTAATAAAACTGAAAAACACATGCAAAGAAAACAGGAAAAGAGGGAAATTACTACATAAGAAAGTATAACCGAAGGGAAGGGAAAACAGAGCAACAAGAATGACACAGGAATGTGTCATTGGCTGGCCACTTACAGAAAAGATGGGCGAGCTTGTCACACAGTGAGAAAATTAAAATCCGCTCCCTAAAATCTTTGGAAAAACATTGGACAAGGCACAGAACTTTAAAACTTTAACCACATTCGTCCGAGTGTTGCCTAAAAGAGTTGGCAGGTCCGCTGGCAAATCAGCCGAGGCCCGCTGGTCAGAAAATAAAACACAATCCAGTAAAATGTGGCTCACAGTGACCTGGACGCCGCAAGCACCACACAATGGAGGGTCTTCTCGCCGGAGCAGGAAGCCATGCGTCATAGGGCTGTGGCCTATTCGAAGCCGAGTGAGGAGAACCTCGTCCCGTCGATGGGGCTGAAAGGAAGTACACCACACACGCGTTGTGGGCTTGACTAGACGGAGCTTATTGTCAGTCACTTCCAGCCACTCATCCTCCCACCGACACATGACTCTGGAGCTCAACAGCGAGGTGAGTGCGTGCAACGGGATAGCACACTGAGATACGTGTGGATCAAGACACGCCTCCTTGGCTGCGAGATCTGCCCGTTCATTCCCAGCAATGCCGACATGCCCCGGAACCCAGCAGAAAGCTACAACCTTCCCTAGTCGCTGTAGTCGGAGGAGGGCATCCTGGATGGTCTGGACTACTTTATCCGCCGGATACAAACGGTGCAAGGATTGAAGGGCACTGAGTGAATCGGAACAGACAAGAAATTTAAGGGAGGAAGAAAGTCTCATCGGCTCCAGTGCCCGCAAGATCGCAGACAATTCTGCATCAAAGACAGTAAAAGTCTGAGGCAGGCGGACCTTGAGGACACGATCCGGAAAAACAACTGAGCAACCCACGGAATCCCCTTGTTTCGACCCATCCGTAAAAACAGCTACATAGTCGTGGTGCTCAGATAAAATAGCAGAAAATGCTGCATTAAAAACGGTGGCAGGAGTGCAATCTCTCTTGTACTGCAATAAATCTAAAATCACACGTGGCCTCTTCAGTAACCAGGGTGGCAGGCGGTTAAAACCCAGGATTTGGGGTTGTACAGACTCCACACCGAGGGACTCAAGCACACGGTGCACTCTGATCCCAAACGGCAACGTAGCCCGGGGACGGCGGGAAAAAAGGCGATCCAGAGGTGGATGGGCAACAAGATGGTGAGCAGGCGAGCTGGGAGCTGCAAGAAACTTACAAGCTTGGCGCACCAGCAGGAGCTGCCGCCGGATGGTAAGTGGCGGTTCGCCAGCCTCAGCACAGAGGCTGGGTACGGGACTGGTCCGATAAGCACCCGTAGCCAGTCGAATCCCAGCATGGTGAACAGCGTCAAGGATCCGCAAATAAGACGGCCTCGCTGACCCATATACTGTGCAGCCATAGTCCAGCCGTGAGTGCACGAAAGCTCGATAAAACTGAAGGAGACGCGCCCTGTCCGCTCCCCAAGACCTGTGGCTGAGGCACTTGAGGATGTTCAGTGCCTTCAGCGTTCTGGCTTTCAAGTCACGTAGGTGTGGCAACCATGACAACCTGGAGTCAAAAATGAGGCCTAGAAACCGCACTGTGTCTCCAAACTGTAGGACAGTATCCCCCATATGCAAGGCAGGCGACGTAAAAAGACGACGAGAACGATTAAAATGAACACAAACACACTTATCGGCAGAAAACCTAAAACCCGTCTTTGCAGCCCACTCCTCTAACCGCCGCACCGTTAGTTGCAATTGACGGCTCGCGGATGCAACACTAGAGGAGGAACAGAAAACAGCAAAGTCGTCCACAAACAAGGAGCACTGTACTGGACTCCGCACTGTAGACGTTATACTGTTGATTGCTATGGCAAAGAGGGTAACGCTTAAAACACTGCCCTGGGGGACACCGTTCTCTTGCTCAAAGCGATCAGACAGTGTGTTACCAACGCGGGTCCGAAAAAACCGCTGAGACAGGAAAGACCGAATGAAAATAGGGAGGCGGCCACGAAAGCCCCATGAAAAATTAGTCCCTAGACAACCGCGACACTTTCGTCACTGTCAGTGCCATGAAGCAGTAAACGTAACTGATCGTAGGTGACGCTGCTTAGCCATGTCGCAGCAGTGTAGAGTCAGTAACGTCAGGGAAATTAAAGTATTTTTTCCGTAGATACAGTGTCATTAACGAAGATGCAGACACGACCCGTCTGCTTCTAAAACTCTCACATCTGCTTCTAAACCTCTTACACAAAACAGACGTTCCGTAAGTGCTGTGGTAGACACTGATCTGGTTACTTCACAGCTTCATTTTACCAGTTCTTTTTTCAGCATTTCACGTAACGTGAAGTTTGTCCATCACTTATGCTCTTTATTCAGTACCGCTAATGATGGGTCACTATGGTGTAGTATGTCAGTATAAAGGGGTTGGACAAAAGTATGGAACACCAAAACTCAACAGATTACCATATTGCTTACAAAAGCAGTCCTGGATGATGCGAACTGTATGAACGGGGGCTCTGTCATCTTCGAACATTGCATCACCATTGGGAAACGAACATTGTACCATGGGATGGACCTGATTAGCCAGAATGGACACACAACCATTGTTATTAGTGCGACCGTGCAGAGTACTCACAGGGCCCATGCCATACCAAGATATGGCTGCCCAAATCGTCACTAAACCCCCGCCATTGGACGTAAAGTCGGCCAGAAAAGACTCACCCGACCAAATGACTTTCTTCTATTGCTCCCTAGTGCATGACTTACGGGTGTGGCATCACGTTTTTTCTGTCACGGGCATTTCTGTCATTCATGAATGGTTTTGGAATTCCACCTCGTCCTGTAATTCCCTTGTTATGGAGCTTCCACCACGTTATTTTTGGTGCTCACAGGGTTCGCGAGTGCCACATTCAGATCTGGAACGACTTTTACAGATATCGTCGTCCTACTTTTCGTCACAATCCTCTTCAGTGACCATCTGTCACAGTCACTCAACACACACTTTCCTCGACCTCGTGACCTAGCGGATGAACTGTCTCCACTTTCGCTGTATGCGGTATAAGTCTTACATATGGTGCCTCTTGAAATTTCAAGCACTGAGGCTCCCTTGATAACGGAAGCACCCATCATATAAGCACCAGCAATTTGCCCACGTTGGAATACTCTTATCTCCGGCATAACGTACTCATAACTACGCAGAACACTGTCTGACCGCGACTGAGACTTGCCACATGTTGAGGATATTGAACAGGTGCTATTCGTAGTCAAATACAACACCGCAAAGTGCAGGCTTGGCTAGCATCTGCATTTATATTTAAGTATGAATTTCTCATGGTGTTTCTATATTTTGTCGAACGACTGTAGTTGCTTTCGCTGGCAGTTTCTCCAACTAGAACAAGACTATCGATTTCCTGCTTGTGAAACATTAGCTGGCGCAACTATTGTCTGTAACGGTATTTTTACCAAAGGAAACATTATCGACCCGAACTAGGAGCAACAACCCAATCCCGACTTGGTATCCACTTTTACTAGCGCTGCATGTAGCCTCTTCTTATCGCGGCAAGTAATGCACATAATTAAGTTCTTCGCGATAGCTAGTTGGTACTTTTGATGATACGTGTGTCCAGCAAAGCATCTAAAGTGCTGAGTGAATGTCGGTTGCACTGCACCGAAAGAGGACAATCCGCCGGAAATATTACGGGGTGCAAAACGGATTACTGTTATTGATTACCTTGCAAAGGGTCAAATGGTAACTGGTGAAAACTATATTGGTCATCTATACCAGCTGTCTGAAATATTTCATGACAGAGGTTCGCTTTGAAAAATAATAATTCCATCGTTCCCCTAGACAATTCACCTGCTATTCCCAAAACAGAGGAATTTGTAGTATAATATGTTGGATCATCTACCTTATTCACCCTATGATTTCTATCACTAGATCTAATTAATCGGTGGAAGACGTTTCGAGTGCAATGAATAGATTATAACAGCTGTAAATGAGTGTTTTGCATACCTTACAGAATTCGAGTTCAGGGACAATGGGCGAAATACATGATTTAAATAGCCGTCGTATGTCTGTAAACACCCACTGTAAGATCTCCACAACTCCGGAACTATCTGAACGATGACTGTATTTGAACTCAGAACGTTATCTCCGTGAAATAACAAATTTAGTTTGGAATCAGCAAATGAAGAAGAAGGGTGGAGAATTTGAGCCTCTGGAGTTTAGAATCATCTGTAAATTCCTAACATTATTCATATTAAGTCTTAAAGAATGCTTCGAAAAATTGTTGCATTTCATATTTTGTGTAGCTGTGATCGATAGCAACCTCCCCAAACCCTTACTGCATATGAGCAACGAAAGAATAAACATTTTGTGACTTTCACTAGAAATAAATGTGTCGCTTTCTTGTGTTAGCCTCAATTTCTTATCTAAGTACACGTCTCTGATGATCGAGGCAGCAATGGGGCGTTCGACAGCGTTTGAAGAGACTATTGCGACTCACCTGTTACCACTCGGTCTACTGCCTAGCGGGGCGGCTGTGCGCTGCGGGTAGCGGTGGGGGCGTTCTTAGGGGCCAGCGAGCCCCAACGGCGCCTGGCAGCCACGCTGCAAGCGGCGCACAACACGGTGTCCCAAATCGGCTCGCAACGGGGTCCCGTTGTCTTTCAAGAGAGACAGCCGCACCGCACCGCACTGAAAAATATTAAAACAGACAACTTCGTCATCTTAACTCTTCAGCTGTGTTTGCAAACAAGCTACACTTCAAATTCCCGTTTTAGCTTCTAGACCTTTTTTTCTTTACGATGATGTCTGCTGCATTTCATAATTTAGAAGTGATGGCTCTCCACGGCCATAGGCTAGAGCTCACTTTCCTTCGAGTGCCAGCGAAAGCAGGTGGTCATAATCAGAAAAAATAACCACTTTCACTGCAAATCACATCACTTACTGTCGATCTCAGTAGTTAATAGGAAATTGTAACCACTGAACTCAGTGCATTCTGAATAATAAATTGTTAGATTTTTGTTCCGTTTTAAGGTAAAAAAATCCTGCTGTTTTGTTTACTACGTAATCTTGTAAGGACAAAATTTTACCAGAGTAATGAACAAATATTTGACTCCACTTAGAAGACCTATAAGATAACATGGAAGCGACTGGATAACGGAAAACGATAACCTGTAATGTAAACGATGTACTCGAAAATGGAGCAGATATTCCTAAGTGTTTCAATACAAAAACGGTGAAGGAACTAATGTTAAAGTTTTGCGTTTTCATGGGAAGAAGGAAGTTTGGGGATTACCATCACATCAATGACCAGGGCTTCAGAAAAAGCTCGGATGGGCTTTGGATAAGGAAGGTGTAATGAAAATACGGTGAAGTAAATCTAGACGGCCGGATAGGGATTTGAACGCCGCTCCTGCAGAGTGACCCCTGCTGCACCTCGTTCCGTCGTTAATCGTAAGAAAGAAGCGAGACGACGCCACGTGCCAGCGTCCCTGACTGCGTCGTAACACAACCTGGCGGCCTGCTTCTCACAGGGTCATCGATTCGTCGACCTATCGCGCCCTGCTCTACCGCATTACGCTGGCTCTGGCTAGCCCACTAAATTATTTTTCTCCAGTTTTAGTTGTGTTGCTAATGTCGTGCGCGACGGAAATGCCCTGCTTGCCTGTGTGTTTCTGTATTAGGGAGTAAGTGTCATATTTTGATACAGCTGGCCATATAGCAATTTAAGTTAATGTGTTTCCCTGTAGCGTAAATGTTTCAGTGCGTGGAATGTAAAATCGTAGAGGATAAAATAAAAACTCAAAATCCCTCCACTGTATTTTTGATAAGTCAGTTTCTTCGTCAAAAAATACAGCATTGAAAAGATAGGGGATGGGCTTGATTACGATGTTTGCCATTCATATCACTGCCTCGATTTTGCGAACAGCAGGTGGCTCGGTTTATTAAGTATGCTTCTAATTCCCTTTCTTTTGACATGAAGTAAGATAGTTTATGCTGACACCGAAGCATAAGAGTTTTAGAAATTTACACTCACATTTCACATGAATGGTAAGACGTTTGATTTCTAGAAAATCATCAACAGAAACTTGAGTCTTTGTTCAGAAATGCAGAGACCGCCGGCCATCTGTCAATACTGACACGATTTCATTTATATTATTATTATTATTATTATTATTGTTTTTTTGATAATTATCTCAAGTCGGAGTCACAAAAATATTCAAACAGAAGAGGGATGACAGAATTAAAGCTGCGAGTGCCGTCGTGAGGCGAATTCGCATGTTTGCATATGCACAATAATGTCCTTTTGTGGCAAAGATCTGCACTCGAGTTCATATACAGAGAAATCAGGAAAATTTCAGTAACGTATGTTTTACGTCACACCAAAATTGACGTTAATAACTCAAGTGTTTATTAGTGTTATTGTTTTAGATGTGTTAATAAATGTAACAAATAAGAAAAAGTAGTGTGTGTCCTAGCGTGGTGCAGACCTGTCTATTTGACTGTTTCTTTAATCGATCAGCTTTTGTTTTGACATCACGAGGCTGAATTAACCCCGTTCTATACGTTTCTACCACAGGGAAATTGAATAAGTTTATGAGGAACAGAACCAGGGAGCTAAGCACCATATCCAGACGCTAGCCACTAGACGATTGGTGGATCCAGCAGAAAAGGGAGAGACGACGACAACAGTTATCGGCGGTTGCAATGTGTCAGGAATGATTCGACCACATGGGCTGACGCAGCAGTATAGACACTGACTTCGCTTTCTGGAGGACGGCGGTTCGTATTCCCATGCGGGCTTCCAGGCTATCCGCAATTTTCTCAAGTCGCTCAAGGCGAATGCCGGGATGGTTCCTTCGAAACGGACACGGCCGCTTCTCTTTCGCATCTTGCCTCAATCCGAGCTCGTGTTCCGTCTGCAGTGATGTCGTCGTCGATGGGACGATTGTAGGAGCAGAGCGCTGACGCACGCTGCTAGAGCTGACGTCGCGGCGCGTGTGCCGGCAACGCCGCCTGTTTTTCCTGTGACGCCGCTGCCGCCGCAGCGCGGCGCTGTGCTGCCTTACGTAAGGCCGGCGGGCCAGCCGCGCGGCGCTGTTGCCGCGGCGTGGTGCGGCGTCCGGGCGCGCGCGTCCCCCGCCGCCGGCGTCGTTTCCCCACAAGTTACGGCCCCAGTTGTTACCGCGGAGAAAGCGACCTTGACTGTTCGATCAGAGACGCGCCGCCCTTTCCCTCTCCAGCCGACGCCGTTTCCGTTTCTCCTGCGCTGACCGCCTCGCCGCGCCGCCCGGCTCCCACGCCTACCATATATGTTAGCGTGCTAGGACAAGGTCCCACCTCGGCACCTACGAATGTGAGAACTGAGTTGTCCCAACATAAGATCAATCGGGTACCAGTAATAAGGAATGAGATTTCTGCCAATAGGGACACCACAAAGTGAACCGTAGCAAGCCTCTAATGTGCGTAGGTCGTCGCCCTTGGAATCTGACCGACTGTACCTTTTGAAGCTTTTTAGTTATTAATATGTCATGATTACAAGAAATCACTTTGTATCTGAGTAAGTCGTTAGCGGGGTTACCCTCCTATGGCTTAATGACCAGCCAAATTTTCTTTTTGGAGTTCATTTTCCTAACATTTAAACGAGTTATCTCCAATACAAGGTAGTGATTTCCACAGATTCCCCACACTGAATATCGGGCTGATATCCAAGTCCCCCAACCCCTCGCCGATGCGGGTCAAAGGCACAAGAAACAGAAAAAGAAAAGGAGGAGGAGAGAAAAACAGTCGCTTCCTCGTCGCTTAACTCTGGGGAGGGAAAGGCGCCTCTTCCGTCAGCTTCACTAAACCGAAGGTTTCTTTTTCCTAAGAGCTGTCATCGAAATCTTCATCGTAACTCTGACAACGTACACCTAGTAAGTGCACCAGCCAGGTCAACTGGACCAAGGTTTTTTAAAGAGCTGTTGCCCCCTCCCCCAAATCCTTTTTGCCCCCTGCTTGTGACAGGGAGAGCCTGGATTCCCAAACGTTGGAGAAGCAGCCGTTCTCTATGGCAATTTCAGGCTCCGAAATGAGACGTCTAACAGCTGTGAAAAGCGCCACAAAATTGATGTAATCGAAGTTATAAACATACTAAAAAAGAGTTAAAATCTAAAGCAGTAAAAGATGTGATAGTCGAATACAGAGTTACGTGGAAGGACCACGCGGAAAGAATGTCGGAGCGGTGATAACCTCTACAAATCGTGAAATATGTGCACTTGGATAAACAATTGATATAAGGTCCAAGAAGAAATCACATGAATAATGCTGACCCACGGAAACGGAACAGGCGTTACACCCTATCTGTGAAAGAGAATTGGATTGTGTCAGAAACGAAGACGCTCTGTACAAATTTAATCTCGTTTTTATATCAGTATAGAAAAAACTGCAAACAACACACTGACTGTAGACAGTAAAGGATCTCAGGCACCTCAGGGAAATGCTCCTATGCAGTCCTTCCAGGAAGACGATTGTGAAACGCCCGTCGAAATGATGCAGTGGTGAGTAACTGCAACATCAGATGAAGCATTAGCCCTCCAGGAAAGGAGCGCATGCCTCTGGCTATGTACAAAACTAAAATTATCGGGAGCAATTTATCCAGTGGAACAAGTACCTTAAACCCAATAACCATTCATTCGTATGCTAGTGAGTGAATTTACCATTGTCTTCGTATGAAAGGAATGATGGTACCACAATTAAATATACTATTGGTCAATGTAGTATGAATGTTCAAACTGTCGTGTTGTAAGGGAGAGAATTGAAGGATGCAAAGGATAGAACACATGCTACCTTCAAACGGATTGCCAAATCTTATTCACACAATGTGGTGGAAGGTTCAGCATTATCAGTCCTTGTGCCCTCACTCCCAGATAACTACACACACATATTGTCAATAAAAGGCTTAAGATACTCAGCCAATAAGCGGGAGGAGAGAAGTTCTAAAGTTACATCTGCTCGCCCACCTCCCAAACCCGTCCCGCCCAGCACCACCATCTCCACCCTCCCCCTCACGTTCATCTTGCTTAATTTACGTTTGCCGTTTGGGGCAACTCTGTTGTTCTCTCAGACTGCAAGTACTCGACCTACACTGAGGTGACAAAAGTCACGTATATATATATCTATATATATACAGGGTGATGCACGGAGATACGCAAATGTTTTAATGTGTTATTCTACTAGTAAAACTAAAGAAAAAAGTTCATATAAACATAGGTCCGCAAATGTATAGTTACAGAGTTGCGGCTAATAAAAGATTTTGCCTGAAATTTAGCGACTTCGGTAATATGAAGCCATCACAAAACTGGACGAGGTTAAAATAAAGCACGATTCCCATTTATGTTGTTGTTATTGGTCTGGTGAATGACGTAAAACATGTCCCAGACGTGTATCTACAGTAGTTTTCCAGAACATCTAGAGAAGTAAAGATTATTATACAAGTAAATTTGTTTACTTTCCATTAAGAATGTACACTCCTGGAAATGGAAAAAAGAACACATTGACACCGGTGTGTCAGACCCACCATACTTGCTCCGGACACTGCGAGAGGGCTGTACAAGCAATGATCACACGCACGGCACAGCGGACACACCAGGAACCACGGTGTTGGCCGTCGAATGGCGCTAGCTGCGCAGCATTTGTGCACCGCCGCCGTCAGTGTCAGCCAGTTTGCCGTGGCATACGGAGCTCCATCGCAGTCTTTAACACTGGTAGCATGCCGCGACAGCGTGGACGTGAACCGTATGTGCAGTTGACGGACTTTGAGCGAGGGCATATAGTGGGCATGCGGGAGGCCTGGTGGACGTACCGCCGAATTGCTCAACACGTGAGGCGTGAGGTCTCCACAGTACATCGATGTTGTCGCCAGTGGTCGGCGGAAGGTGCACGTGCCCGTCGACCTGGCACCGGACCGCAGCGACGCACGGATGCACGCCAAGACCGTAGGATCCTACGCAGTGCCGTAGGGGACCGCACCGCCACTTCCCAGCAAATTAGGGACACTGTTGCTCCTGGGGTATCGGCGAGGACCATTCGCAACCGTCTCCATGAAGCTGGGCTACGGTCCCGCACACCGTTAGGCCGTCTTCCGCCCACGCCCCAACATCGTGCAGCCCGCCTCCAGTGGTGTCGCGACAGGCGTGAATGGAGGGACGAATGGAGACGTGTCGTCTTCAGCGATGAGAGTCGCTTCTGCCTTGGTGCCAATGATAGTCGTATGCGTGTTTGGCGCCGTGCAGGTGAGCGCCACAATCAGGACTGCATACGACCGAGGCACACAGGGCCAACACCCGGCATCATGGTGTGGGGAGCGATCTCCTACACTGGCCGTACACCACTGGTGATCGTCGAGGGGACACTGAATAGTGCACGGTACATCCAAACCGTCATCGAACCCATCGTTCTACCATTCCTAGACCGGCAAGGGAACTTGCTGTTCCAACAGGACAATGCACGTCCGCATGTATCCCGTGCCATCCAACGTGCTCTAGAAGGTGTAAGTCAACTACCCTGGCCAGCAAGATCTCCGGATCTGTCCCCCATTGAGCATGTTTGGGACTGGATGAAGCGTCGTCTCACGCGGTCTGCACGTCCAGCACGAACGCTGGTCCAACTGAGGCGCCAGGTGGAAATGGCATGGCAAGCCGTTCCACAGGACTACATCCAGCATCTCTACGATCGTCTCCATGGGAGAATAGCAGCCTGCTTTGCTGCGAAAGGAGGATATACACTGTAATAGTGCCGACATTGTGCATGTTCTGTTGCCTGTGTCTATGTGCCTGTGGTTCTGTCAGTGTGATCATGTGATGTATCTGACCCCAGGAATGTGTCAATAAAGTTTCCCCTTCCTGGGACAATGAATTCACGGTGTTCTTATTTCAATTTCCAGGAGTGTAGAAACGTTTATGTCATTGTTGGCAACCGTTAGTGAGCTGTTTCAGTTGTTTCCTAACCTTGAAACGTGTTAGGTTTCTGTATTGTTCAGTGAAAGAACATTACAACAGCAGTGTATTTAAGTGAAACCGCATAGTAACAGTTTTCTGACTTTCATACAGTTTCAGTTAACGTTATTACCATTATTTTTCCAAAATTAAATTTTCTAAAACTTCTGTTGAAAACTTTGTGCAATTGTCTGAAATTTAAAGAACAAATTGGGCCAGGTAGATAATAAATTAAAAATTTTACGAAATTACTTCTTTGCTTCTATGCAGATACACGTCTGGTACATGTTTTATTAGATTCGCCAGAACAATAGCTACAAAATAAATGGAAATCGTACTTTACTTTAACCTCTTACAGTTTTGCAGTGGCTTCATATTAGCGAAGTTGCTAAATTTCAGGCAAAATCTTTTATTAGGCGTAACCCCGTAACTAAACATTTGCAGACCTATGTTTATGTGAACTATTTTCTTTAGGATAACTTGTAGAATAACATATTAAAGTATTTGCATATCATCGTGAGACTGTGCCCGCACGACGGGAATTAACAGACTTTGAACGCGGAATGGTAGTTGGAGCTAGACGCATGGGACATGACATTTCGGAAATCGTCAGAGAATTCAGTATTCAGAGATCCACAGTCTCAAGGGTGTGTTGAGAATACCAAATTTCGGGCTTTACCTCTCATCATGGACAACGCAGTTGCCACCAGCTTTCACTTGACGACCGAGAGCAGCAGCGTTTGCGTAGAGGTATCAGTGTTGACAGACAAGCAACACTGCATGAAATAACCGCAGGAATCAATGTGGGATGTAAGACGAACGTATCCGTTAGGACAGTGCGGCGAAATGTCGTGTTAACGAGGCTTTGGTAGCAGACGACCGACACTAGTGCCTTTGCTAACAGCACAACATTGCCTGCAGCACCTCTCATGGGCTCGTGACAGTATCGGTTGGGCCCTAGATGACTGGAGAACCGTCGTCTGGTCCGATTTCAGTCCGTAAGAGCTGACGGTAGGGGTAGGGTTCGAATGTGGCGCAGACCCCACGGAACTCTGCACCGAAGTTGTCAATAAGGCACTGTGAAATCTGGTGGTGGCTCCATAATGGCATGGGCTGTGTTTGCATGGAATGGACTGCGTCCTCTGTTCCAATTGAGCTATCATTGATTGGGAATGGTCACGTTCGGGTATTTGGAGACCATTTGCAGCCATTCATGGACTTCATATTTCCAAAAAAGGATAGAATTTTTAAGGATGACAATTTACCATGTCATCGAGCCACAACTGTTCGCGATTGGTTTGAAGGACATTCTGGACAGTTTGAGCAAATGATTTGACCATCCATCGAACATTTATGGGATGTAATCGAGAGGTCAGTTTGTTCACAATATCCTGCACCGACAGCACTTTCGCAATTACGGACGTCTATAGAGAGACCATGGCTCAGTACTTCTGCAGGGTACTTGCAACGACTTGTTGAGCCCATGGCACGTCGAGTTGCTACACTGCGCCGGGCAAAAGGTGTCCCATGCGATGTTGGGAGGTATCCCATTACTTTCGTCACCTCTGTGTATCTGTTTGTAACTATGTTACGTTGCTAGAAAATTGTTTGGGTCTTACAGTGCAACTGAACAGAAACGCTAAATAAGACACTAGAGCAAGCAATCCTAGAATAGTGGTCCAGATTTTGACATCCTTAATAACCCAGAGTGACAGCAGGCATCGAATGAATACAGCGACGCGCCGTTAGAGTGAGAAATAGGTAAAAGATTATGGCATGTACTAAGATAATAGACGGTAATTTTCCCTCGCTCATTACGCGAATAGAACTGGACAAAAAGTGCTAATTTTGATATGAAGCACCTTTCGCCATATCTGTACAGTGGCTTGTGGTGTACGTATGTAGATGTACAAGACCTGCAGCGCTACATGAAAACACTCGCACCTCACCCTTTAAATAAATAAATGTAACACAATGACGGTAAATAAACGAAAAGACCCGATCTTGTTTGGCTACACAACCAGTAGTCAGCCGCTGCAATCAGTCTATTTCCGTATTTCTCTCTACAACGTCGCAAAACGCTCAACTATCTACATGGGGAGAGCTGCGAGGAAGGCACTGTACATCACGAGGAACCTTATTCGTAAAATTCCGAGAGTCCACCTTGTTACGTGGAACCGAGAAACTCATTTTTTCCTCCAAAATTCACATCTTGCAATGACCACGGGAGAAAAACTAGAGAAACTCGGGAGTAATTTATACCATCCACGCATGGAACAGAAAAAGCGGATTGGAAGAGCGGATTCTGGTACAGTATCTACTCTCCGCCATACGCCATAAGATGATCTACGGAGTGCAGATGTAAATTTAGTGTCATTTGCTTCCCCAGGCTACACTAGCTGACTTAGAGCTCCGTTGCTAATAACCGACAAGTCGATCGTACCTTTTTTTTTTACTGTGTTTTCTTCTGATATCAAAAAATTCTACAATAAATTCACTTTACATCTAGCGCTGATTCATTTCTAATTTCACATTAAAATGTCGTTCCTCCTATCCAGTGGAGAGGTCACACACACTTGACCAGTAGCACTGCAGGACAGATTCCAGTTTCAAATGCCAGTGGTCGAATAGAGTTTCATCACCAATACTTAGTCAAGGCGAGCAGTGAAGATGACTTTTAGTTCCTTATCACCAGACCATGCCCCAGCTTTGTTAGTTAAATCCTAACTTCTCCTCAGTGACTCGAGGACTGATGACACGTAACACTGTCGACAATAATGTCTTCGTCGAATGATGGCATTAAAGAGAACTAGACTAAATGCTGGTAATGGATTACACCTTTCCACTTCTCCCGTTGTCACCACTGACGCACACACTGCACTGTACTCACACATTGCAATCTGCCAGGTGACTGCGTGTAAATATCATCTTACGAAGTTATGCGGCTGGGTCCACGGACGATTTCCTGTCAATAGTATCGCGCGAAGTTTACATTTCATACTGTTGCGTGACTGCTGGGAACGTAAGGAGATCAAATGAAGGTACAATCGACCAGATACTTCGATATCAGTGAAAAGGCCGTCCTGTGCCACGTGAAATGTCCAGTAGCCCTAAAGGCCCATACGAGAGCCAGCGTGCTAAGTGTACACGACAGAACAATATACCCGCCTTCTGCTTCATACTATAGTCATTCGTTCATAGATCATATAGTGAGGGCTCAAGCGACGAACATTATGACCATCGATGGGCCGCAGAGCAACTGCTGTTCATAAATACCTTCCATAAAAATTACCTAAGATGTAACGAAAGGACTGAAATGTACGAGATAGAGAGAGCAGAATTTTATACTATCCCTACATGCGTCCATCGTCTTCGATATTTATCATTTACTGCCCCTGATAACCATCCTTGCAACAACTGAGTTGCCATTTTGTTGTTCTTGTTGGTGTTGTGATATGCAGTCCGAAGACTGGCTGATGCAGCTCTCCATGTTGATCTATCCTATACAGACCTCTTCATCTCCACATAGCTACTGCAACCTACATCTGTTTGAACCTGCTTACCATATTAAGACCTTAGTCTCCCTCTACAATATTTACCTTCGCCCTGCGCTCCTTTACGAAACTGATGATTTCTTGATGCCTCAGGGCTTGTCCTGTCAACCAATCCCTTCTTTTTAGTCAGACTTTTTCATAAATTTATTTTTTCCCCAATTCGATTCAGCGCCTCTTTTCTCGTTATTCAAATCTACTCATATCTACCGCAATCTGTGGCATCACATTTCAAAAGCTTCTGTTCTCTTCTTCACTGCGCTGTTTATTTTCTACGTTTCACTTCCGTACAAGGCCACATTACAGACAAGTGTCTTCATAAAAGACTTTCTAACACTAAAATTTCATTCGATGTTGACAAATTTCTCTACTTCAGAAACGCTTTTGTTCCCATTGCCAGGCTACAATTTATACCCTCCCTACTTCGGTCATCATCAGTTATTTTATTGCCCAAATAGCAAAACTCATCTGCTACTTTTAGTGTCTCGTTTCCTAATCTAACTCGCCCAGCCTCGACCGATTTATTTCATCTACATCCCATGCTACATGTTTTACTTTCGTTGATGTTCATCTTCTGCCCTTCTTTCAAGACACTGGCCATCCCGTTCAACCACTGTTCAGAATCCTTTGCAATATCTGAGAGAATTACAATGTGATCCGCAAACCTCAAAGTTTCTGTTTCTTCTCCCTGAACTGATATTCGCTTCCAAATTTTTTTGGTTTCTTTTACTGCTTTCTCAGTGCACAGATTGAATAACATCGGGGATATACTATCATCTTGTTTGAATCCCTTCTCATCTTCTGCTTCTTCTCCGTATCCTACGATTCTTATAACTGCAGTCTGGTTTCTGTAAAAATTACGGATAACTTTTCAGTATCTGTATTTTATTCCTGATACGTTCAGAATTTCAAAGAATGTTTTCCAGTCAACTTTGTCAAAAGCTGTGTCTACATCTACTAATGCTGTAAACGTAGCTTTACCTTTGTTTAACCCATCTTCTGAGATAATTTGCAGGGTCAGTTTTGCATCGTGTGTTTCTCTATTTCTCCGGAGCCCAAACCTATCTTCCCCGAGCCTGACATCTAACAGCTTCCATTTTATGTTTTCCCAATCAAATGACGTAACTATTGGGAAGTTGCAACAACGTTACTACGCGTCGCGTAAACAGGTTGTTTCAAGAAGATTACTCCCGATTCTTTCTCTGTCATTTCAAGACGGAGCTGATACTGCGATTAAAGACGTTGTTGTAGACTGGATTCTAAATCTCAACCAATTGCGAAAAAAATGAACATGGCTCTAAGTAAACGTAATAATGATCTGTCGTACAATTCCGATAGCTCTGGGTTAGCTGCCTGACTGAGGAGAATTTAACACACACACTCAGCGCCTATTTAAAAATTATGATTTCAGGGTTATGTTTATTTTACATATTGCCGTCGTGAGATTTCTCCTCTGTATGCTTTTCCCTTGCTCGTCAAAAAGAATGTTACGCTTGGGTGCAGGAAACTCTGCCCACAAGTGTGTAACGTTTCGTTCGTGTTTGTGCCTTTCGTTGACTGATAGCCGAAGTTTGTGCTTTCCTCGAATTTTGAAGACAATTGTTAACGTGTAGGTCAACGGGAGATTACTAAGTTCCCAATAAAAATTGTCATCGCATTCCGCAGTTAATGTTTCGTTGCACACAGTACTGAGTGCAAGTTACTGATAATATTCAGAAATAAATATTGAATCTTATAATCCTAAAAGTAGTCATATTTTTCTTTTACGGTCACATGTAGGAGTCGTATTAACACAAAATCCTCCGCATAAGTTGGTAGCGTGTCTCGGTATATTGGAAGAACAACGATTGAGTGTGATGATATAACAGTGTAGCGTGTTTTCAACCTGTTTGACGTACTTTAACAAGAACGATAATTTTCGGAACATGTTCAACTCGCCATTTTAGATAAAAACCTGAAACTAATACAAATTGACAAAAATCGTTGGAACACGCTCGACATTGCAAACCATTCTTCCTTTAGCTCACTAATTACAAGAGGCCATATGCCTCCACGAAGTCGAGTCGAGTCACGACGGTGATAGTAGATAGTCCGAGTTGTTTCCTTCGTAGATAGTGAATGTGATGCAATGGTGTCACGTGAAATAGTGTCGCCGCGAACGCTCGACCACGGATTCTCGTTTGTTGGATATTGTATTGTGAAGCTGATCTTTCAAGGCGGAACTTGTCGAGCAAGGTACCGCTTTCTCCCTAGTGAAAACTGGATATTAGAGGTACTCATAAAATTACTTCTGAAATATTTTTCCCGTTTTTTCTGTCGCTGTTGACTGTATTAGGGTAGTCGTATTGTTTTAATTACCATTTCGAAAAAATCAGGCCGGGCCATGGACTCTGGTGATCTCGTTAGTCCTTCTGTACATCTTCTCTCTTCAATGCGGCACATTCTCACTAGCTAAGGACGACTTAGCGGAGATCTTGTCTGTAAAAGCCTGCATTTTATCTGTTCAGTCCACCTCGTCTTCATTCTTTAAACACCTGCCACGCAGTGGCGTATTCAGCCGAGGAAACACGAAGGAGTCATTGGGTGCTATGTCAGTTACAGGTGGTGAGGCGCTGTCGTGGAGCAAAAACACCCCACGGACAACTTCCCGCGACTCATAGTCTTAACACCCTCCCGTAAACTCGTCTGGAAATATTTGATAGTATCGTTCTGTGACGGTTTGCCCCTTACGAACATGACCTCTTAGTTCCATACCATAGCAGTCCCAAAAGAGCGCTCAGCACCACTTTGCCTAATTATAGTTGGGTCTTGGCCTTTTTCGGCGATGGGGAGTCGACATGTTTCCCTTGCTTACTTTTCTCCCTTGTCTCGGGGTCATAGCGATACACCCAGCTCTCTTCCATGGTGATTAAAGGGCTAAAGTTATCTGGATTGGCCTAACACAGCTGTAACATTATCGGTGCTCTTTCGATGCGGCAGAATTTTTGAATAGTTGTGAATAGTTGTGGAACACAGTGGCGAAAGGCCTTCGTCATTTATTGTCTTGTAAGATTTTGAAAACTGGTCCATGACCGATTTTCACTTTTCCCACTATTGCAGAGAATATTATAGGCCGTTATAACGATCACAATTTCTCATGGAGAGATTGTCTGCCATTTTGTTCTTCGCCATTTAGACTTATTCGACCACACGGGGAGTGTCTGCGCCACCTAACCAGTGTGTCACTGTTGCCGTACACTTCCACCAGCCACTCATGGATTGTAGCAGCGATCTTCCCCTTTCAAATCCAGACAGTGAAATACCGCACGTGTCTCCGCTGTATATGTGGTCTGCGCCATTTTGTTTTGGTTCCTCTGACGGCAAACTACGTTAATATGGCGCGGGGATTTCTGTATGCACTGGACTGCAGACCTGTGCCTGCAAACAGACAAAATATTAATTGCTTGCCTTTATTTTTTCATTGTGATAAATTACTTATTTATTTAATTTATTGTATTTGGCACATAATAGAACTAACGTATTCATATAGGCATGTACATATTGTGTTCCAAACTTAGTTAAAAATTAATATCAAAGCATCGGATGTGGCCACTCGCCTTTATCTGTCGCTGCAAGGAAATCGGTGAAGGATCCCTTGTAGATTCGATTCGGACGTCCTTCCACTATGTCTCGGGTCGTTTGCTTTTCGGCTGCGCAATCACACTGTGGAGATAGTATCTTCCCCCATTCATGTAGGGCGTCGGTAATTTTGCCGGAGATAAGATGTTCACCCATTCACGAAGGGCGTCGACAATTTTGCCATGGCCAGTGCGTATTCGGTTTCATGTAGTCCACACTTAGCGTAATTGGCTAAAACCAGGAAGCTGTGACGTGAAACTTTGACAGTATGGTAGCAATGCTCTTGTCAGTGTTGTTTCTAGGCATTTTGAATATCGAAGTCTGAAACTTCCTGGCAGATTAAAACTGTGTGCCCGACCGAGACTCGAACTCGGGACCTTTGCCTTTCGCGGGCAAGTGCTCTACCATCTGAGCTACCGAAGCACGACTCACGCCCGGTACTCACAGCTTTACTTCTGCCAGTTTCATATCAGCGCACACTCCGCTGCAGAGTGAAAATCTCATTCTGGATCGAAGTCTGAGTTTAGCAGTTCTGTAACAATGCCTAGTGCTTGTCTTCGTGACATCAGTGTTCTGCAGTCCAGGTCAGATACGTCATCATTTATGGATAGCTGGAGGGTAACTGTTAAGCTTATGATACTCTCTGGGTAACGCATTTTTACGCCGTATCTCTAGTGCTGGTAAATGATTCATAGAGGGCAGCCATACGGTATGGGTGGATTTTATTGTGCCGCTAATAGAGTGCGTAGTATCATTTAGCACCACATCAGTCTTGTTTGTATGCAAGCTGTTAATTCGTACAGGGTGCGGTATTCCGCCAACGAATAGACTATCCAGACTGATGAAGTACGAAGCCTATTTGCCTTGTAGCCTCAACAGGTGCTGTACAGTTTATATATAGGTGATGTTAGCCCTCGTCCTCATTTTACTTGCGATCTTTGTCAGTTTGCTCCTTATAAGTGCGTGTCCTACCTAGTGTGACTCTTAAATATTTAGGGTGAGACGTTTCCCTTCGAAGCTGACATTAAGTTGAAAGTCACAAAGTTGGAAACTTCATACTTCTGTCTTAATTGGGATCGTCTGCAGTCTCCATTTCTTGAAAGTAGTCAGTAACTTCAAGTCGGAGGTCAAGATATCTTCGGTGGCCTCTAATGATTCATTTTGTGCGGCTACTGCCCTGTCATCCGTGTAGCTGTTCTTACTGGACTGTGCGCTCGTCCTGTCGTAAGTATAAAGATTGAAGAAAAGCGATGCAAGGACTGAATCCTGTAGCGGCGCACTGTTGAGTATTTTGGCGAAGCTTCTCCTTTCTCCGGTAACCACTTTAAAAATTATTATCACTGAAACAGATGGTACGGCCGCATGTCATAAGCTACGCTTAAATCTGTGTACGCAATCGATGAATCTCTCTCTCTCTCTCTCTCTCTCTCTCTCTCTCTCTCTCTCTCTGTGTCTCTCTCTCTTTCTTTCTTTTTACCCTGCCTCTATAGGAGTTGTCAAATAGAGTTCCTGCCTGTGCAGCTTATAGCAGGTCGAAATCCTCCTCGCTCATCTGGGACTGTTTCCAGTATTTTTGGGCTCAGTCTGTTGTATAGGAGCCTGTCAAACAATGTGTAATAAAGGCGTACTGTTTTTCTTGAGGACACAAAGATCATGTATTGTTCTTGCATACGTCCAATCTCTCGGCGTTCTGGATGTCGCCTGTATGTGAGCTGTGATATTATTTGCAGAGATATCTGTGGTGTTACGATTTATTTTACCTCTGTCTAGTTTTCGAAGGTTTACCCAGACCTTTCTGCCAGATGTCTTGAAATTAAGCGTCTGCAATATCTGTGTCTCCGCTCTCGAGAAATGTGTGATACTGGATTTCGCACTTTCCGTCCAATCCCGATACATATTGCTTGCGGAATCCCCTTGAGATAGTTGCCTTTGCTGCGTTTAAACGATACTAGTGAATCTCTCGTAGCAACTAGCTGTCGGGGCATCTGTCCTAAGTAATTATCCATTTTCTCCAGTTATACACTACGTGATCAAAAGTATCCGGCACCTGGCTGAAAATGACTGACATGTTCTTGGCACCTTTCATCGGTAATGCTGGAATTCAGTATGGTGTTGACCCACCCTTAGACTTGATGACGGCTTCCACTCTAGCAGGCGTACGTTGAATCAGGTGCTGGAAGGTTTCTTGAAGAATGGCAGCGCATTCTTCACGGAACGTTGCACTGAGCAGAGGTAGAGATGTCCGTCGGTGAGGCCTGGCACGAAGCTGGCGTTCCAAAACATCCCAAAGGTGTTCTGTAGGATTCAGGTCAAGACACTGTGCAGGCCAGTCCATTACAGGGATGTTGCTTTCCTGTAACCACTCCACCACAGGCCGTGCATTATGAACAGGTGCTCAATCATATTGGAAGATGCAGTCGCCATCCCCGAATTGCTCTTCAACAATGGGAAGCGAGAAGTTGCTTAAAACATCAATATAGGCCTGTAATGTGATAGTGCTACGCAAAACAACAAGGGGAGCAATCCCCTTCCATGAAAAACACGACCACCGAAATTTACTGTTGGCTCTACACACGCTGGCACTTGACGTTGACTGGGCATTCGCCGTATCCACACCCTGCCATCGGATCGTCACATTGTGTACCGTGATTCGTCACTCCACACAACGTTTTTCCACTGTTCAATCGTCCAATGTTTACCCTCCTTACACCAAGTGAGACGTCGTTTGGCATTTACCGGCGTGATGTGTGGCTTCTTAGCAGCCACCCGACCATCAAATCCAAGTTTTCTCACTTCCGCCTGACTGTTATAGTACTTGCAGTGGATCTTTGTGCAGTTTGGAATTTCTGTGTGATTGTCTGGATAGATGACTGCCTATTACACGTTACGATCGTCTTCAACTGTCGGCGGTCTATTGTCAGTCGCCGGCCGCGGTGGTCTCGCGGTTCTAGGCGCGCAGCCCGGAACCGCGCGACTGCTACGGTCGCAGGTTCGAATCCTGCCTCGGGCATGGATGTGTGTGATGTCCTTAGGTTGGTTAGGTTTAACTAGTTCTAAGTTCTAGGGGACTGATGACCTAAGATGTTAAGTCCCATAGTGCTCAGAGCCATTTGAACCATTTGAAGCCATTGTCAGTCAACAGGCGAGTTCGACCAGTACGCTTTTGTGCTGTACGTTTCCTTCACGTTTCCACTTCACTATCACATCGGAAACAGCGGACCTAGGGATGTTTAGGAGTGAGGAAATCTCGCGTAAAGACGTATGACACAAGTGACACCCAATCACGTGACCACGTTCGAAGTCCATGAGTTCCGCGGAGCGCCCCATTCTGCTCTCTCACGATGCCTAATAACTACTGTGGTCGCTGATATGCAGTACCTAGCAGTAGGTGGCAACACAATGCCCCTAATATTAAAAACGTGTGTTTCTGGGGGTGTCCGGATACTTTTGATCTCTTAGTGTATATTCCACTTCGCCTTTGGAGTTGAGAGTTGTAAGGTTGTTACTAGTGGTAAACTGGTTCCGATTTAGATTAATATTGGGCAGTACTGGCCATGTGGAAAATCTGTCATACCACTCTTGAAGAACTCAGTGGCAACTGATTCTCATCACTCGTCACGAAACTAAGACATGGATCGTTTTGTTTTTGAAAGCTACCGACCTACATGTTCCTCAGTTCTTGGAGTTAAATGCTAAGAACAGGTTGTTATTGTCTGCCCAATTAAGAAGGTCCTCGTCGTTTTCCTCAACTGTTCTGTATTTCCATTGAGTGTAGTCGCTATTAATATTACCCACGTAGATAGCCGGTTGTGACAAGTGGAGCAGGACTTCTTGGGGCTGGTAGTGGCTAGTGGTTTTCGCACGTTGCTCGCTGGGAGTCGTCCTGTCTTGACAACAGCTTCTTGTATGTTGTCGTACACTGTTGCTGAGTATAAGTGGTCATATTTAGTTGCTGACTGAACATATGTGACCACTCCACAGAAACGATGGTGTGTTGCTCCAACTAGGTCGTTGGCATTTTACTTGTCTTATTCTTTTTATGTTGATATGGCAAATCTTGGTAATAGGTCCTAGAGATCTTGTCTGCTGGTTCTGAAAATAACCTGTTCTCTGGACAGGCGTGTTGAGAGTGAAGCCGTCGCAGTGACAGACGATGTACAACTAGCCAGAAGACCAACGACCAAAGATTGATGATTGTCTGACTGCCGGCCGATGTGGCCGAGCGGTTCTAGGCGCTTCAGTCTGAACCGCGCGACCGCCACGGTCGCAGGTTCGAATCCTGCCTCTAAGGTTATTAAGGTTTAAGTAGTTCTAAGCTCTAGGGGACTGATGATCTCAGATGTTAAAAGTCCCATAGTGCTCAGAGCCATTTGAACCATTTTGTCTGACTGCCAAAATTTTCAGCTCCCTGGCGCTACCCTGGGTGCACCGCGTGGGCGTGAGCTAACTTTGCACCCTTCTGATTAAGAAGAACTTTATGACCACCCCTTGCAGAACTGGTTATCTCTTCGCGAGCACATCGATTAAATCAAATATGTTGTTGCGTTGATTTTCAAAACCATATCTCTCACTTCAGTTTAATTGCTTATGGCCTGTGAAACTAGCGGGTGCTTTATGTGCAGTGCTGCCCCTTCAATGCAGTTGTGAGATGAATATCTAGGTATTGTGAGTGCTACGCTTATGAACACAGCGAACAGTAAATTGTAATGACCGGGAATGTGGGTTTCCTGTAGTGCGCGCAGCACGAACCGCTGGCAGTGAATGGTTCGGCGTGAGGTTTTGTAGTGGCGTCGGCGTCCACGCGCTGCTCCCGTCGCGATGAGTTGGCGCCACTGGGTCAATGTTAGTAAGTCAAGAATAGCGAAAGCGCGTTGCGAAACACCCGTCGTGGCGCGCCGCGCCCAGACACGCCGCGCCGCGCGCTGGACAGGACTAAAACACGCGGCTCTCTGCCCACCACAGCACACCGCTCACAACTCAACAGACTTGCTTCCTCTCACGTCACACGTTGCTTCAGTGGCACGTTTTGTTTTCAGTGAAGTCTTATTGTAAGGCGAACTGCTCTGTCCGTGACGTTGGACTGCTTAATGATTTTAATAAATATTTTGTAAGAAGGAGTCGAACGTCTGCTAAGTTGTAGCATTTGTCTTCTTAGACGGCTTCTCAGGCTTTCTAGCTTTCTGAGGGCGGGGCATACTTATTTTCTGTTCGGAAGTATTGTTCTTACCGGACCGAGAACCGTGAAGCGCTCACAGTTTCGCCCAGTGTGATTTTATTAAAAGCTCTACTGTTGGGATATAACTTCTGAAGTTGTTGGTGCCTTGTCATATGTTCGTGGAAAATACTCCTAGTAATGTGAAAAGTGCAAGTTTATAATAATGGCGGACGAAGTAATATTCCTGGTTGGAACGGCGAGGTTGTGTTAAGTCCTCGGAAACAGAAAGTAGTACATCAGTTTTGGAGAGTAAGCGGCCGCATACTAATAATGCTCTCACACCTGAAAAACTTGAAGCAGCTCGAGTGACTCTAACTCGAAATCTGAGTACATCCGCAGAAAGAAATGGAAATTCCATGTCGATCTCTTATTATGGTCACCAACGCTAAGTTTGGTTTGAAGCAGATCTTCATTATTGTCGCTTTTCTGCTACCTGTACATTCAGAGATCCCAAACTGGCGACGATCTGTCTTAGAGTATATTGGATCTATATACTCTATCTGGTCGTGTACCCACTATTATTTCCTTCCACCATCCTTTCAACGTCCAATTTTCAATAACGAATGTACTTCCTCGACTCACTATGTTCTTTATTTTTTGTCGTTATTTATATTTTGCATCCGTTTAGGTCCGTCGTCCAAACACAGCTTTTCATTAGTGCATGCCGATCTGTGCAACAAAATGGTTCAAATGGCTCTGAGCACTATACGACTTAACTTCTGAGGTCATCAGTCGCCTAGAACTTAGAACTAATTAAACCTAACTAACCTAAGGACATCACACACATCCATGCCCGAGGCAGGATTCGAACCTGCGACCGGAGCGGTCGCTCGGCTCCAGACTGTAGCGCCTAGAACCGCACGGCCTCTCCGGCCGGCTCTGTGCAACACATTAATCATCCATTCCTAATTTCAGTCCTTTATGTACAATGATATAGTAGCGCATAAGACTGTGGCGATAGTTGAACAGTGGAGACTATAGTTTGAAAATTGGGCATTTCAAAAATATTTCGTTACACAAAACACGCCTACTTTCATGTGAACTGCGCTGTCAGCTAAGAAGTTCTGGGCGAAGCAACTTTCGCGAATAATCCACGCGAAATGGGCGTTTGGGAGATAACTGAGTCACGGAATCGCTGGTTCACTTTTTTTGGAATTCTGCGGAAACAATGTTTACCCATGTTCATGGCAATAAGTGTACCACAGCAGAGCCAGTGGAGTGTACAGTCTAGAGCTCTTGCACACGCTGCCAACGTTGTGCTTGATTCCATACGTGATAGACGTGACTTTCGTGCGATGTCGATCAGGTTCACCGAGCGAGGTGGCGCTGTCGTAAAGGCACTGGACTGGTATTCGGGAGGACGACGGTACACGTCCCTGTCCAGCTACCCACATTTGGGTGTCCTGTGGTTTCCGTAAATCGCTTATGGATAATGCCGGGATGGTTTCTTTGAAACGGCACAGCTTTCTCCATCCTTCGTCTATTCAGGCGTGTATTCATTTCCTACTGGCGTAGTCGTCGACGGGACAAGCCCTAATCTTCCTACTTTCTTTTTTGCACAGGTTTGTAGAGTATCATGAAAGTGATTGAAAATGGCTGCCATAGGAAATATTGCTTTGGTTTTTATTGTTTCAAGGAAATCATGTACCACAGGAAATCTAAAAATGTAGCGCAAACCTAGATCACTATAGGCCATTCCACACAACTTCTGACAATTCTTTTCGTGGTCATCGTCGTCGCCATCTTCAGTGCAAATGTGAGGCAAAACAACGGATGCAATGAACATGTTGCGCACTGAGTGCATTTCCAGGCTTTAATTAATACTTTGATCTGAATACTGTACTGATGTTGTTCAAAATAAAGCTGTAATTCCTAGAAACGAAATGGAGCAACTTTTAGTGTGCTGGCCTGTACGAGTGCAGCTATTGGGGAAGTGTGTACGGAGCCCGAAAGCCGCGGCACGGGGTGACTTGTCGCGACACGCCTTTGTGCTCGCTTGTTTGTTTGTTCGTCTGTCTGTCCGCTGGGCTTGCGGCTGCGCCTGCGGCTCCTGTCGAAACGCGAATCGTTTCGTCACCGTCAGTGTCAAAACGACTTGCCGCGCTGTTTCAAAACAGCAAGCCGCCGCCGTGACTACTGCGGCTGCTGACTGGACGTTTTCGCGCGCACGCGGAAACGTTGGCACCTGGTTGAGGCGCCGCGGCTCGCTTCTGTTTTGGGCAGATATGGTGACACGGTAGTGCGCAAGTGCTTCGGGCGCTGGCGGCCGCCAGGAAGCAGCTCCTGCCATCTGCTAGTGGCCGTGTGCATTAAAGCCGGGCCTGTGCTGCCATCCTTACAGTAACGATCAGCTCACCGCCACGACTCTGTTTCTGTCGCCTCGTTTGCTCTACTTTCTTACGGTAGTACTTATCGTTTGGCAAAATATGTACCCTCCGGTTCGTAATGAAGTAAAAATGGAAAGAAAATTTCATAAAGCGGATAGTGCACACGAAATAGTAAGATTTTCCAGAAAGCTGATGAGGCAAAGCACATGTAAAATAGTCTAGAAAAGTCATCCATTCACTTGTTGATATCGTAAGGAGAAAAGAAACAAAAATCAAGGCTTTATAAGTGTTGTGTCATTTATAGCTTTTTCGTATTCGTAAAGCGTAGTGCTGACTTCTAAAATCACAGGGCAAGTATTTGTTTACGCCAGATACCTATAAATTGCTATTGGAATTGTTATGAACCTCAAACAAGCAACTGTCAAGAACTGTTTTCGAGAAAAGTGGACTACATCTTAATGTATAAATTGTCAGTCAACTTGAACAGGTGTACATTAGCTCGCGCCTTTAATAACACACCGAGGGAGGTGACGTATCGGTAAACGCGCTAGGCTCGTATTCGGTACGACAGCTGCTCAAATTCCTCGTCCGGCCGTCTAGATTTACGTTTTCGTGGGTTTCCTAAACGTCTCAAGGGAGATGTCGACTGATTCCTCCAAGAACGACACGGGCAGTTTCATTCCCCAGTCCGAGAGTCCGAGCTTGTGCTCAGTCACTGATGATCTCGTCGTCGACGGGATGCTAGACACTAATATTCCCCTCTCTGTTTTTTAACAGCGCTACTCGCGCATCAAATGGCTCTGGAAGTAAATGCCGGCTTGCTGTCTGGCAGATGCAAGGACACCAGAACGGTATGGATAGCGAACATAAGCCAAATCACATGTCAGCAGGATGCTTTTACCCTGTTACTGGCTAACTGGTTGTAAGTTTATGAAAGTAGAAAGTGCGAAGATGATGGAAATCCTGACTAAAGACGCTATTCAGGTACACTAGTCGATCATATCAGAAGTTTTATCCGATTTCGCATAGAGAGAACTGTGATCTGATAGTGGTGCTACCATTGTCCATAAACACAGTACACGTTTGACACTGTGGATAAAGACGACACAGATGTCAGAGGAATACTAATTGTTCTAGAACTGTAACACTGTTATTCGTAATGGTTTCAGGATTATACAGAGGTATCATAGCGTGCGTAGCCCTCGTAGGAGATGACGTGCTCCTCTAATGTCACGCAATCAGTAATGTAATCGGGCCGCCTAAGAGCGACATCTGTGACTAACATTTGGAAGTCAAATCATGCCGCGTTGATCATACATCACTGACAGGTCACGGTGGTAGTCTTAAGTCACAACCTGCTCGTTATCGGAGTAGACCCTACTATTCAAAAGACGGTCGCGGCTAGGAAATTAAACGACGGAGAGCCGGTGAATGTATTTCTTTTGAAAGAAACCAGAGCCTAGATTGCAATTTGCTGAGGGGCAGCTGTGACAAAACACTCAAATCGGTGTCAGGTCTTGCAAGTTCGAGATTGTTTAAATACAACTGCTGCTTTTATATGGCTCGTGAATGAACAGCCACGCATTATTACAGGCCTAAAATCAGAAAACATTAGAATGCTCGTTTATGTCACAACAATTTCAGTTCTACATAAAAAATGCCGCACGCGGAGAATAGTTCAGTATTCTGTTTGGGCGCGCCTAGAGCATTTACTTGGTGTACATCATAGAGTATTAAAAGAACCGAGCTACCATACGCATCTTGCTAGCGCGGCTCTGAAACTCTAAATACAGACGATAACGATTTACTCGTTACATAGTTTTCTTGTACCTTGAAAAAATATATTATTGATTTTCTACTTGTATTCAGTGGTGCCACATGTAGTTGTCGTTCATATATAGACAATATGTTCGTTACGAATGAATGTCTTCACCAATATTGTAATATCCACTCATCCGTGAACAGTTCACTGTTGCCGTTAGTGACCTCGATCTAGCTTTATTCTAGGAGGACAGTGGGTAATGTTCTCTCGTGCCCGGGATTCTAAGGCGGCACATAGAATCCATTCCGTATCCAAGCACACTGATGCATGAATTCAAGTTTTTACAGATTCTGCTACATACGCCTTGAAGATAATATTGGATGACACCTTAAGTTGTGTGCTTGGAAATATTACTATGAACATCTTACATATCATCACAGGTACACTTTTATGTCTTAACAATAAAACTGGCCTTTTCTTATGAAGAATATGACCCCATATTTTGAGAAGCATCAGTGTTGCCTCAGAAGGGGAGGAGAAACTTGTCGTTTGGTGTGAAATGGCTGGCTGAAAGTTGCCTTGCGTGGCTATTGCGACAGCAAGAATCTTGCCTCAGCATCGTTCATAGTTGCACTGCCTTCTGGTGTTCCTCGTGGTGACTAGCTGGAACTTATATGTAATCCTGTAGAATTTCTTTGTCAGCTGTTTGCCTTGTGCATGCTTCTGGGTAAAGGAATTTCATGAAGTGTGTAAAGTGTCTTGCAGTACTTGCCTTAATGCAGTTAACGTTATTGTATGTATGCAGGGCTGTATGGGTGACGGAACATCACCCTAGTGAAGCTTGAATTAAAGGCACACAGGAGCGTTGCCAGTTCAGTTTGCTAAAAGGCAGCACATGATGCAGCTTATGCTAAAAGGGGCGGATTTTAAACGAATTCGACGACCAACTAAAGGAGAAGTGTGGCGAGATAACTGTATTTGATTTGGATGGACACTTTATGTATGACTCGAGCACTGAAGGCGGAGCAGGTAATTTTGATGCTTTTGTCGATTGGGCGATAAAGATGGGTCGAATCATTTAGTATACTACAGTTGTTACAGGTAGGCTGCATACGGAACTGCAGGCACGGTTGTCGTGCTGTGTACTCTGAACATGTTAATAACAAACATTCTACATCTATACTCCACAAACCCTCTTTCTGTGTATGGCGGAGAGTACTTCTGGTACCACTATCGTCCCCTCGCCTCCTCCTCGTTGCATTTACGAAATGACGCGTGGGAAAAATTACTGTCGATAAAGATCCGTATGAACTCTAATTTTTCTGATTTTTCTCGTCTGGCAATTTCGCAAGACGTATGTGGGATGGAGTAATATGTTGACCAGCTCTTCCTAGAACGTACGCTCCCGGATTTTCTACAGCAAACCTCTCCGCAAAGCACAGCGCCTCTCTTGTAGCATCTGCCATTGGAGTTTGTTCAGCATATTCGTAACGCGCTCGCGCCGCGTGAGCTAACCCTTGACGAAACGCGCAGTGTTGGATCTTTTCCACCTCTTCGATTAAGTCAACGTGGTAAGGGCTTTACACTGATGAGCAATGCCGAAGAACTGGTCGAGCAAGTTGTTTGTAAGCCTGTTCTTTCGTGAACGAATTGTGTTTCCCTAAGATTCTCCCTGTGCATCTCGGTCTGAGACGAGCTTTTCGTATGGTTAGTTTTATGTGCTCTTTCCACTTTACGGTAGTTACTGTTTACAAGGGTTTGTCGCCAATAGTGTAATCAAATATTGGAAGACCTCTTTGCCTGTTTATGCGCAATGTGTTAAGTTTCATGTTAACACATTGCGCATCTTTGCCTGTTTATGCGCAATGTGTTAAGTTTCATGTTAAGTCCCATAGTGCTCAGAGCCATTTGTTAAGTTTCAACTGGACAGCCCCTGAATCTATTGTCGATCTACTGCAGTCTTGTATTGCTGCCACCTTCTGTAGACAACAGCATCGTCCGCAAATTGCCTCCTGGAGTCACCAATGATAACCCCAAAAGATTCGGTAGCGTTATTTATACAAATTGATTCATATTTGTTCCGTATGTTGATTATTTTACTATTCGTTAATGCGTGCAGAAGGAAGATGAACTAACCCTCGTACATGATTTCTAACGTGCGACTTGAATGTGGTGTGCAGAGAACACGATTGCCGCTGTACGGTTTATATTACGGCTGCTGCCAGATCGGGCGTTTTGAGAGTAGACGGGCCTCCACAAATAGCCTCGGCGTCATTACTGTGTCGAGGGGAAGACGCGCTAAACGGTAGGAGCGCGCGTAGTGATCGTGTGAGCGCGAGTGCGTAGAGGCGGCGGCACGTGCGGCGGCGGCAGCAGCTGTGGACGAGAGTGTTGGGCAAGGTCACTGGCAGCGTGCCGCCGGCCGCCGGGCGACGGGAAAGCGGGGGCGGGGGCGTCGCGCGCCATATCGACCCGCGGCGGCGGCAGCGTCGCCAGGGCGACCAGCGCGCGGCCACGGCGCGCGGCCTTGGGCCTGGCCCGCAGGAGGCGCCGCAAAGGTGGGCGGCGCGGCGGAGGCTCGCCGTATCGACCGGCGCGCCGCCCGCCCGCCCTGGCGCTCGCCTTTAATCAGCGCCGCGCAGCGCCTCACAGCTGTTCTCGCGCCGCGCCCCTCCGCAGATGCCGCGTATTGCTGGCAGCAGGCTATACACACTTCTGGTTACGATATTCGCCCCCCGCCTCATTTAGTCTGTTGGAGTATGCTGCAGTATACGCAAGAGTTTTCGAACTGGATCTCCAGTTTGCATTAAAATTGCAGCTGCATGAACGCAGCATGCAACAAACTTCAGATTGGCACGAACTGTACTACGTGCTTTCATTTTAAAGTTGTTAAGCATTACGGCGCAACCGCACAAAGTGGGTAAGAGTATCGCACATGTACATGTCGTGTATGAGGGAAGATTACGTAGCACCTTCCTGATTCAGAAATCGTATTTTAATATTGTTTGTTTGTGGGACGATCGTGCTGAATCTCCCCCCCCCCCCCCCCCCCTCCCCTCCCCCCATCGTGTCGGAATCGACAACACTAGGATCGTGCCTCGTCGAAACTGGTTTAACTCTGCGCGATATTGCTACTCTAGTTGGTCAGAATCCTACGACTGCCACGTAAATGTGTAATGGGTGGGTCCAGAAGGGCCCTGTAAAACTGCACGGAGATTTCAACCGCCCCACGTTACTAGCGCCCGAGGGTACACACATTTCTCGCTAGGCCGTGCGAGATCTTACAACTTCTCGAGTACGTTGAGTCATATAAAATGAGCTTGTTTTGCCACAGGACGCCCATACACACGGATAATGCTACGGCGGTCGGAGCACCACGGACTGTCAGCATAGCGATCATCGTTGTCGTCTACATTGACGTGGCAGCACAGACACACGCCAGCAGCTGCTACGAGGAGAACGAACGTTGCCAAACTGCATACGTTGTCGTCATAGGGGTTCAACATCTGGTTCAAAAATGGTTCAAATGGCTCTGAGCACTATGGGACTTAACATCTGAGGTCATCAGTCCCCTAGAACTTAGAACTACTTCAACCTAACTAACCTAAGGACATCACACACATCCATGCCCGAGGCAGGATTTGAACCTGCGACCGTAGCGTTCGCACGGTTCCAGACAGAAGCGCCTAGAACCGCTCGGCCACACCGGCCGGCTCAACATCTGGAGTCGTGTATGGAGTGCCACTGTGTACACAACACAATCATTTTCGGTTCGCTTCTGGACAGCAGACGCATTTCTGACGTGTTTAGGGCAGTGATTGTGCCGTATCTTCGAGGTCTCCGTGACGTTATGTTTCAATAAGACGAAACGGACCGCATGTTGCCTGTGCCGTCCGGACCTACTCCGAGACGAGGGTGTAGGATTGTTGCCCTGGATAGCACGTATTCAGTTCTGCTACCCACTGACGACATCGACAGATTGCCACGCCAACACTCGCCAGCCGCCACGTTTGATCTGCCCTCCCTAAGAGTTGAGGCAGAATGGAATGATCTATCCGTACATGTCATCCAAGCTCAGTCGACTCGATGCCCACGTAATAAGAGACATTTCACCTGCCAGTGGTGGCAGCTCTGTGTACTAAATTTTGTACGCTGTATATTTCCAAATCGCCAACTAATTCCATAATGTATTCTTCTGCTTTACTGTATATGCCTCATAAGTAAAATACTATTTCTTCGGGCCGGTCGTGTGAATTACACATTGGGTACTTGCCGTATGGAAAAAAAAAAAATTGCACACAATAAGTTATGCATTTTTCTGTCGTATGTCTACTTTAACATTACGTTTGCGATCAGTTCGTGAATGCGCAAGTGTTTTTGAGTTGGTCGTATACAAATAATGAAATTGACTGGCAGCTTATATCGAATGAGTGGTGGCGGTGAAAGCAGAAGGAAAGCCGCTATTCCCCTGTGATTGGTTTTAGGCTTTTGAAGTTGTTGACTGCGTCATAAAGTAGCTGAAAATTTTTGATTCTTCGGATAAGTGGCGACGCCGGGTTTTGTGTGCAGATGGCTGGACTTGGGTTTATGACTGACCACGGTAAGGACATAACAGTCAAGGAGGCGCCGAGGGAGTTTGTGCATACAGTGTTTTATTGTATCATGGGATTCGACCTCCTACCTTCCCACATAAATTGGTTGATTAGTTGCAGTTAAAGGCTGCATAGAGGCCTTGTTGATCTATTGATGCAGTATGTTTGCGGCGAACGAAGATCTATCCATGCAGGATACAGTACCTGCCGATATGTCAGCGAATGCGCAAATCAGGAGCATTTAGGAGACTCTCAAATAATAATTGCCATCATTCACTCGATATGAATCCAATCGATAATTTGTTGCGTCTGGGGTCCCCCACCTATAAACAGAAACGAGCATACGCGGGCACTGGTTGAAATTGTAGATTTGAATCTCGCAACGGCTCTTGCCCACTTGTTGAGTCGATACCACATGAGTTGCTACATTTTGTCTAATTAAAGTCGACCTGTTACGTAATATGAAGTACCTGTCCCATCACTTTCCTCTTGTCCCTCTGTTGCTGGGGAACGGGTCTTTTAAATTAACAGATGTACATGTAAAAAAATGAATTTATTGCAAAATAAGGTGTTTCACAACTGACGGTAGTGACGAAGGCGCTGGGATAATTACACCTCTCGTACATTATCACTGTAAATACGTTCAGGCATTAAGTTCCCAACTAATAGACTTGAACCTATATTAAAAGGTACCAAGGGCTCCAGGAGCAATTTTCTTGAAGACCGAATAGGCGCGTAAAGAATGTGAGCCTCAGGAAACACACGAATGATTACAATAAGGTAATTTATCAGAAACAGGTATATGACCAGTGCAAGAAAGAAATGAAAGATAAAATATTTTCGCCGGCCGAAGTGGCGGTGCGGTTCTAGACGCTGCAGTCTGGAACCGCGAGACCGCTACGGTTGCAGGTTCGAATCCTGCCTCGGGCATGAATGTGTGTGGTGTCCTTAGGTTAGTTAGGTTTAACTAGTTCTAAGTTCTAGGGGACTAATGACCTCAGATGTTGAGTCCCATAGTGCTCAGAGCCATTTGAACCATAAAATATTTTCGGTCATCTTGCTTAAATGTTACAAGACAAGTAGAGTGAGATTATTTTATTCATGGATTTCGGCGCAAGAAACTTCATTCCCAGAAAAAGCTACTTCACAACACGCATATACCACAACTGATAGTTTTGCCCGATGTCACCGCATATCGGATAAATTTAAGGATATAATGTTTCTTCCAAGCGTCAAGTGTCTTATCTTCATCATTTGGTTGTCTGCTTTGCGGCAGATTTAGACCTCATGACCTCCATGCTTCTCGGTCCTCTGCTTTCCTCTTCATTCTTTGGTACCCTCCTTGTGATCTACTGACGTCATCGAGAAACTGGTTTCTTCTTCTGCCCTTTCCCGTTTTCCCCAATTAAATCTTCAATTTCCTCTACTACAAGACGATCTCGTTTCAAATTATGCCCTATCCAGTGTAGCCTACTGTAGCTTTCTAATCTTTTCTGTCAACAACATCCTCCGCTCTTCTTCGATTCTTCTCAGTACTTGTTTCGAGGAAAGTACACTAAACGCTACTCAGGATACAAGAATCTTCACTTTATGGCTCGTCACTGTTTTCAAAACAAATGTCATAAACAACGTTTCAAGACTCCCTGTGTTAGAAGGATTCGGAAAAACGGTAGATTTTGCTTTTTATGTTTGACATTTCGGATCCAACACATGGTTCCGAACAACATTAGAAATGATGCTGTAGTAAATGGTTTTACACCATTGGGACGATGATGGTACCATTTTCAAAATAATAAAAGCATTATAGGGGAAATATCTGCCACGAGAACTATGCACCTATTAGTGTATAAACTTTGTGAAGGCGGACAGGTAGATGCCAAGTCACTGTAGTATGTAAGGCGACGGCGACAAAAATTGTTACAAAATGAGGTCTTTCGCAAAATACTAAATGTAGATATCAAGCATCAGCGATGTTGACGTACTTCTGCGCGTGGGCGAGTTAGTCTTTGACTCCCAGAGCACTCGTCAATTTTCGGTCTTTATATGCTTTGTAGTTACGGAATCAAAAAATGCATAAGCCGTGAAATAGTTATAAGTAACGGTGGAGTAGAACAAGTAACGTAACTGAGGGGTGAGCGGAGTTGGCAGTACCCGTCAGCAGCGTTGGAGGGAACCAGAGTGGCCCTTAGTGCTGGTCCGCCCGTGGAGAAAGTCGTGTCCAGAGTGGCACGAAGCACGGAGGGCGCGTGGCTTCGAGAGGAGACGCACCGGGCTCCGGCGACCGCGTGCTGCACGCTATATTTAGAGCGGTAATGAGCGCCGGTTTTTCTTTTCCCTCGCGGTGCCGACGCGGCCTGGAGGGGAGCGAGCGTGGCGTAATGCGTCAATCCCAAGGCCAGCGCAACTTTCACACGGCGCAGCGGCAGCGCTCGCGGCAGTCGGCGTGGCGGCGGAGGCGGCGGCGGCGGATCTGGCCCGCAGCGCGTATCGCCGCGTCCCTGCCGCCCGCCAGCAGTCGCGGCTCCATTCAGCCACGGACTCGATGTCACGCCTGAGCAACAGGCGGAAGTATCCTCCTGTTCTAAGCATCTGCATACAACTGTGCAAACCACTGGACAGAACTTCTTACCATCATTGGCTATGCTGTGTTCTGTTCCATTCATGTATCGAGCGAGGAAACATGACTATCATATTTTCTTATAATCGTTTCTGAATTCTAATAGCTGCCATTAGTTGTTTCTGTAGTCGTCAAGTCCGGATGTCTCATCTAAGCGTGACAGTTATCACAGGATTCAAGATTCAACTGTAAGACCTGTTCCGCCTTCTTGTAGCCCCCCCCCCCCCCCCCACACACACACACACACACACACACACATACACTGGTCCAAAGACCAGTTAAATTTTGGCTGCTCTACTGCTTAGTGAGCTCACCGGACACAAAATTCGTTACCCCTAATACCGTGTGACCTCTCCCGGATTCGGTTAGGAAGTGAGTCCACAAGGTTGTGCAGGTACGTCGCATGCAGTTTAAACCACTCGCTGAGGATTTGATCGCGCAATTCCACCAAATCGCGGGGATGCTGATGTAGGCGTCTTACTCAGTGTTCCTACATGTCTCACAGATTTTTCGTGAGGTACATGTCAGTCGAGATGTAATACGTTGTAGGAGTGTTCAGAGGACCAGTCACATATTCTTCCAGCCCGATGAACTTCGCCGTTCTCGTTATTATGTACCTGTATGAGCAATGGCATCTTGTCAGGTGACCGATTCCAAATGTTCATTGTATGCAGTTCCAATCGCAATGTTCTCTCGCCAACAGGTTGGGGTGGACCTCCATTCTCTGCCTGCAGCAATGTCGGCTTGGAAGCGATTTTGATCCGCGAGTCGTGAAACGCGTCTCTGGTCCCTCTTAGGACCTTTTTCCATGAGCAGTTCTGACGCCGTGTTTAAAGGTCACGTGTTTTACACCACTAGTAGTAGACACGTTAAACAGTCCGTCACGAAACACCAATAAATCCAGCAACTTCACACACCATATGGTCATGTGCACGACCAAACCGATTGCCTCTTTTTGCCACTCTGCCACGTCCTTACGTTTACTCATGTTCACCTACAACGTCTGCCTGAAACATAACTGTCTCACTGTTAGTTGCTACATTATGTCTATGTAGAGGCAGTGCGTCCACTGTTGATCACGTAACTTGATCGGTGGAAAGACTTAACGATTCATCTGTGCATGCGCACTTGGGTGACTATCTTGTTGGCTGGTGAGCTTATTAACATGTTGTTTTGACCATCCTCGATTTAGGGATGGTGAGCAAACGCGATAGGTAATTATTTCCGTTTTCCGTTATCGCGATTCACTTTTCTATATACAGCTACACAGTATTCCTCATGTCATCGTGTGCTGTACTTTTTCAGTATCTTTGCCCCTCCTAATCTTTCCTATGTGGGGATGAGAAAGAAAGACTATCGGCTTGGCCATACAGTACTGAGAGGAAGCGATATTTTCCTTCAATCTTTATGACCAATTAAAAGTAGTTGTCGTCGTATAACACTAATGGCTCGGAAACCCTAAGTGGTGAGTTCAGCCGCCCAGACCCACGTTGGCCCGTCTGCTTGCGGATGTGTGATAGTTATATCGAACGTGTATTTGTAGAGTGTAGGTGAGTGTAATGGATGTTTGTATAGTGTAGTGTTGTGTATGTTCTGTATGGTGATGAGAGAAGGGAGGCGGCAAAACCCGGTGCCGGGGCACATAGCGTACTCCTCTCGAATAGCACAGACGAGGCCGCCGAACTTAACATCCGACGGACGGATCACCATCAACCGTGTCGCGTGCCCTCACTTCATGAGACACTGCGGAGAGGTTTGGAACCTAGTCCAGGACATTGGCGCAAAGACTGTTGATCAGGGACCTTACGCCACCGCCTCGCCTCTCCTTGCCGGCCAAGTACGCTCAGCGAAAATTTCATCCACCACCAGGACCCGAACCGGCTTACTTCCGAGTAGAGCGCCTCCGCCCATGCCACAATTAAAAGGAATAGTCTCCGTGGTTGACAACGTCAGTCTAGTAGCGACCCTCACTGTAACGTGTTGAAAGTTTCTCTGACGTTCTCGTGCTCATTCAGAATGCCGAATTAGGGAGCTCTTCCCTGAAACCTCTCTCACTTCTCCATTGCTTCAGCTACGTAAGCTACACAGCGTTGTTCGGCACTTATCAAATGATTCGACGAGATGCTCGTAAGCGGTTTCCTTCGTGGTTTATTTCAAATGGCACGGAGTCTGACATCGGCCTTTCGCACAACGAGATTTGATTTCGTCGTTCCATGATGAATCGCTGCGCGTGTAGTAAACTTTTTTACTGGCAAACGTCGTCCCCCTGTTCCATCAGCAAAAGCGTAATGAAGCAATACTGAAATATAGGAGCACATGAAATGTCTCATAAGTTTCTTGTAACATTTTGTTCAATCTCTTTCATGTTGTTTCGTTGCTATGATCTGTTCACCGACTATATTTCATCAATATGGATACTGGACGTTTAGAATATTATGAAGATGTTTTTTTTTTTTTGACATTTTTTCTCGTTTATTGTTTTTTGCTCAATGTAATTGGAACTAAAAAAATACTGTTTCTTCATACGTTAGAGAACAGAATGCTCTGTACAGTAGTAATTAGAAAAGGTTGCGAAATCAACTGTATAAAAGTTGTGTGACTTATTGGGTGGTGGTTTCAACTAATAGATCACTTACCCTACAAATGTCGAGTTTAAGTCACGTATGCTTGGTACTCCGCAGTTTGTAAGTACTTGTTAAAGGGCATTTTGATGTACACCGTGAGCTGCAGTAAAAATATTTAACTGCTAGACCAGTATTCGGGCATATAGCAAATCCTGTGACGGTAGTGTCCAAGACGACCAAGAAGTGTGAACGTTTATTGTCTGTCAGCTGTAAGATGTACACACGACAACCGCCGTACCACAGAAATCCACATCACCTTTAGCGTCATGAAGATTTCGTTCTTGATACACAGGTTATTCGAATGTTTTTATGTGCAGCTGTTGTCTCTTAACGAACTAAACTGAGTACGCATTTGATAATGGCGCTATTTTTTTTTTTCACCGTAATAAACAGATGGGATGCTAGGCACCTCTTTAGCAACTGTCGCTGACAAGGAGAGCTTTGAGTTGCACGATTTCCGACAGCAGCGCTGTTCCGCGCTGCTGCACCAAGTTCCATCTGCAGGTAGCTCCTTTGAATCCTGAAGGTGGCACAAATTTTCTTCGTCTCTGTTTGATAGGACAGGTGAATAAACTGTACTGCACGCTGATGTCATGAATTATACACCAGACTTCTTTGCATTGTCTCATGAAGTAAGGTTGTGTGTCACCGTTGGAGATCAGACCATCGGCTGGAGCCTTGATGGTTAGCGACAAACTTACTGATATCCGAGAGAAGTTCGCTTGCACCAACATTTAGTCCGTCGCTTCCATTCGTATCCATAATGGTCCGTAATAAAACAAGAGGAAGACAACTTAGCGTAATACTAGATTTCACAAGCGCTCATCACTGCTATCTCACTCTCCAAGATGCACGCTGCACTGCGAAAGCAGTGTGAGACTAAGTTACATATGTACTGCTCCACAAGCTCTCGTGAATAGAGTTTAAACGTTCAGCTTTGAACTGATGAAGGTACTACATAAGTAGAGGGTAATAGCGTTAATTGACGTATGTGTTTCCTGGAGGTCTTTTTTTTTTTTTTTTAACTAAAGCAACGAATGTAGCAGATGTAGCCGCAGTAAAGGGTTTGCAATGCAAACTGTCCGATCCAAGAACCGTGTTTCCTCAAGTATCTTATATCTGGTGTAATATAGTTCGCATTTATATTTTACGCACAAGTCGTCTACGTTTAGTATTATGAGTGTATTATGCCTAGAGCAAGCCATAAATTTGCTCCTGCACGATTTAGAACGGTTAACGTTGCCTAGAGTATTTTCCTCCAGTGCCCGGTAGTTGAGGATTGTGGTGTAGCCACGGTCGAATTTGTGGAGCCGCTTCTTGCGAGGAAGCGCGCGCTACAGGTGTCGTGGGTCAGCTGCGTACACATGGAGCGTCGTTCGGTGCGCTCTGCGCAAGCGCCGGGCCGCTGTGTGCACCTCTATTTGTTACGTAACGTTTAACTGCCTTGTTTTCCACTGTCTAGCGGCGCCCCCTTTCACGGTCGTATCGTCGTTACATTTCCCCCACCTCTACAATCCCTAGCCGACTGTCCCGACGTTACTCAGGCTTGTTAAAATGGTTACTCCGAAGGCCCCGACTGTCCATTTTCATGCTGTTCTCTACACCGAATGTTACTGTTTGCGGATTCATTTGGCTCCGTTTATCCCACATATTGTCGAGCTTGCAGTACACGTTAAAGTAGCTCCCGCTAGCTAAGTTATGCAGGAATTGAAGAAGTAAGGTAATAGGTTTTGTTTGTTCGACGATGCCACCCGTTTTGTCACATATATTTATTCCTCAGATGCAGCTCTGGCGTAAAAGATCTTGGGTGAAAAGGACGATCGTTGTCTATAGAGCGTAATATTTCGGAAATACGCTGTTGCCAGTTTCGTTCGTTGTAGTAGGGGTCATCTCGCTCTGTTGCTCAAATGTTGTTCTCATTAGACACGATAGCCTGGTCGTTCACTCCAGAGTTCTCGAATGGGAAGGAGTAGGAACGATACCCAATAACTTAAAAGTTATCATGTAATGCGGCAAGTTACGTTATATACTGTCAAAGCGAGAAATTAAGATCATAATTAAAAATAATTTAAATCTAAGTTTAAAGCAGAAACGAAAGTTGAAGATGGAAGGTGTTATTAACTGAAGTTTCTTATTTTATTTATTCGACGGTAATAATTAGAAAAAAGACTGCTTATAAGTCTTCCACAATCAGTTCATTTCGGCCTTTATGTCTATTTTCAGCCAGAATGTGCATCTCTAATAAGGAGAACAGATAAAATATGAATAAAATGAGAAGCTGTTGCTTGTAAGATTAGTCCGTATGTACACTGAAGAGGTAAGGCTGTGGACGTTTCATAAATTACGAAAAACAGATATCGTTGTCATTTCTATTATAATATAACAGCCAATTTTATAGAGCAGTAACAGAATTGGACTGTGTGGAGCTCACTCAGCTACTTTCGATCTGGAGTCGGAGGATCCAGGAGTAGCCTACAGAAATTACACTACCTTTTCTGTATCGCTAACAGTGAGGGCGGAGAACACTGTCTCTGTCAGCTGTGCCCTGCATCTTGCACAGATCGGCTTGCAATTCTGAGAGCAATTGATGTTGCAAACATTTGCAGCAACAGTGGTTTAACTTAATAATTCTTTCTCTCCTTTGTTTTTAATGGTAATTACGATGAGTTGAATTTGCTCGAATAAATAATATAGACTTACTGAGGCTGGATTAGGCTCTTCCTCAGATGATACTGCAGGCGACAAAAACAGCCGCTCCGTCGTTACTTTGTGGAAAGGGAAGAGACTGAACAGCCTAAATTAAAAGCAGATTAAAAATTACCCCCTGGATGCCAAGTAACTACACTCCTGGAAATGGAAAAAAGAACACATTGACACAGGCGTGTCAGACCCACCATACTTGCACCGGACACTGCGAGAAGGCTGTACAAGCAATGATCACACGCACGGCACAGCGGACACACCAGGAACCGCGGTGTTGGCCGTCGAATGGCGCTAGCTGCGCTGCATTTCTGCACCGTCGCCGTCAGTGTCAGCCAGTTTGCCGTAGCATACGGAGCTCCATCGCAGTCTTTAACACTGGTAGCATTCCGCGACAGCGTGGACGTGAACCGTATGTGCAGTTGACGGACTTTGAGCGAGGGCGTATAGTAGGCATGCGGGAGGCCGGGTGGACGTACCGCCGAATTGCTCAACACGTGGGGCGTGAGGTCTCCACAGTACATCGATGTTGTCGCCAGTGGTCGGCGGAAGGTGCACGTGCCCGTCGACCTGGGACCGGACCGCAGCGACGCACGGATGCACGCCAAGACCGTAGGATCCTACGCAGTGCCGTAGGGGACCGCACCGCCACTTCCCAGCAAATTAGGGACACTGTTGCTCCTGGGGTATCGGCGAGGACCATTCGCAACCGTCTCCATGAAGCTGGGCTACGGTCCCGCACACTGTTAGGCCGTCTTCCGCTCACGTCCCAACATCGTGCAGCCCGCCTCCAGTGGTGTCGCGACAGGCGTGAATGGAGGGACGAATGGAGACGTGTCGTCTTCAGCGATGAGAGTCGCTTCTGCCTTGGTGCCAATGATGGTCGTATGCGTGTTTGGCGCCGTGCAGGTGAGCGCCACAATCAGGACTGCATACGACCGAGGCACACAGGGCCAACACCCGGCATCATGGTGTGGGGAGCGATCTCCTACACTGGCCGTAAACCACCGGTGATCGTCGAGGGTACACTGAATAGTGCACGGTACATCCAAACCGTCATCGAACCCATAGTTCTACCATTCCTAGACCGGCAAGGGAACTTGCTGTTCCAACAGGACAATGCACGTCTGCATGTATCCCGTGCCACCCAACGTGCTCTAGAAGGTGTAAGTCAACTACCCTGGCCAGCAAGATCTCCGGATCTGTCCCCCATTGAGCATGTTTGGGACTGGATTAAGCGTCGTCTCACGCGGTCTGCACATCCAGCACGAACGCTGGTCCAACTGAGGCGCCAGGTGGAAATGGCATGGCTAGCCGTTCCACAGGACTACATCCAGCATCTCTACGATCTTCTCCATGGGAGAATAGCAGCCTGCATTGCTGCGAAAGGTGGATATACACTGTACTAGTGCCGACATTGTGCATGCTCTGTTGCCTGTATCTGTGTGCCTGTGGTTCTGTCAGTGTGATCATGTGATGTATCTGACCCCAGGAATGTGTCAATAAAGTTTCCCCTTCCTGGGACAATGAATTCACGGTGTTCTTATTTCAATTTCCAGGAGTGTATAAATATTTGAGAATTCATTTGGCCACTTATAAATTCCTGTTCAACCATCAAGGCTAGGTGAAGGAGTTCACTGTTGTATCTGGATGCCTTGCACCAAAAGGAGAACATACAAATTGAAGCTGATTACTGGGCATGCCATGAGCTCATTATTATTATTATTATTATTACTATTATTATTATTATTGTCATTGTTGTAGGTGGATGACCAGATGAAGCTGCTGCAGCACAGCTGGTCAGACATGCTGGTGCTGGACCACATGCATCAACGCATGCACAATAACCTGCCGGACGAGACAACGCTGCCCAACGGGCAGAAGTTCGACCTACTCTGCCTCGGCCTGCTGGGTGTGCCTACTCTAGCCGATCACTTCAATGACCTCACTGCCAAGCTGCAGGACCTCAAATTTGACCTCAGCGATTACATTTGTGTCAAGTTCCTGCTGCTCCTTAATCCTGGTAAACAACTTCCTGTTTTTACATTGCTCTTTTCTCTCGGTGAATGCCTATCATTTACTTTACTATTTGTCAAAAGCATAACATTAATGGAATTTACTTTAAATCACCATGATGAGACATGCTTTCAGTTGTCCCAGAATATTGTATGAGGTTAGAGCCTCACTCCTCCTCGCCCATTAAAAAATTGTCTTTGATACACTGCAGAATGTGAGAAAATATTATTACATCTGTAAAAGCCAAGTTTCCCTTTTTCTGTAAAGTAACTCTGTAGTTCCTTGCCTTTGTTACAACATTCATAATGAACTGGAGAAGATTAAGTGAAGCTGCCAGAGAATAAAAGTGAGTTGCCAGAGAATGGCTGCGGAATTCAGGAGATCCAACTGGACAACTGATTTCTATTGTGATGACTTCCATCAACTGTTTATTAAGACAGTATGAACATACTTTTTGTGTAAATAATTTTGTTGGACTTTTACCTTTACCATGTTGCTCCAGAATTAACGATGCAATCAACCATTAAAATTTTTCGTTAATTTTACTCCTAAAATGATTCAAAATTCCTTTCTAATGAAATTTTATGGGCAGTTAGAATTAATTCTATCTTTTTCAGCGTGTTTTGTGTGTCAAAGACTCAAACTGAATGCAATTCAGATTCTTTGTTAAATAATGGATCCCACTATAACTGACTGGATAGGTCAGAGGAAGACAGTGCCTACTAAAGAACTGTGGTGTTCAAACTGACCTATGTCTGAACATAGCTTCAATTTTAAAAATATTTGTGAAGATTAAAGATAAACAATAATTATGATTCATTTCATAACACCAGTTCTTGTAGCCAGATAAGGATAGAGTGCTATGTAAAAAATAGTTCAAGTTTCACTTTTTATAGTTTCAATTGTTCTGAATGTAAGGCATATTTTGGTAGTTGCATTTATAAAAAGATTCAGTAATTGCTCAGAGCAACTGATTTTATTTCATTCATGTAGAGATTTCAGTATTAATTGTGTGCTATAAGGAGGTATAGAATATACTTATTTTCTTAGGTGCTGTGCAACATAATTCTGTCCCACATAACATTTCTTTGCATGGAAAATGGATTTTTCAAAAATCTGTTTCTAAAATACATTGTTACTAATTTTGTAAGTTACTCTATGGCAAGTGTAGGGAAACAGAAATAAATGTTAAATTTTTTAATCGGTCAGGTTAAATTATTTCAGGTAACAAGATGTAGAGTTAATTGAAACATCAGTTAAAATGTACAACATTGTACTGAATTGCTAAAAAATCTTGTTTTGCCATGAATATACATAAATATCTAAATGGATAAATGAAATTATTGTGCTTTCCTGAAAAATATTCAAGAGAAAGATGCAAAAGCTGAAACTAGTGACATGCAAACTTGCTGTAAATTTAAATGGCTTCTTCATGATTCCGTGGTGGTTATAATTTCTGAACTTAGGCAAAACAAAATCTTTTTCATTACAATCAAAAATACAATACCATTCAATTTATATTGATGTGTTTCAGAGGTACTTTTACAAATTTTGGAGACAGGTTCCTTATTTCAAAACAAGAAGAAAGTGTGTGTAAACATATGTCCAAAAATGGTTCATTTGATAGTTATTAATGAAAGGTTACACTTTACGTGATTGGAGCTCAACGTCCCCCCTCCCCCCCCCCCCTTCCCCGGTAGCTGAATGGTCTGTGTAATGGACTGTCAATCCTCTGGGCTTGGGTTTGATTCCTGGCTGGGTCAGGGAATTTTCTCCGCCCAGGGACTGTGTTTTGTGCTGTCATCATCATCATCATCATCATCATCATCATCAGCATCATCATCATCATCCTTTCATCCTCACTGACTGCAGGTCACCCAAGTGGCATCAAATTGAAAGACTGGCACCCGGCGAACGGGGCCCAACAGGGCCCTAGCCATACGATTAAATAAAATTGGAGCTCATCAACAAATAAACACGTAATAAATATTCGAAATCTCCGCCTCCTGCTTCTAAGCATGCATGCACTCATCGAATCATAGACTGTCACACCCTTTCAAATAATCCTGACAGTTTCATATGTTTCCACCGCCCTCCAAGACATGCTGATGAAGAGTTTCTGCATCTGGGTGGTCTGCTGGACAGAGAAATTGCTTAAGATGCCTTTGGAGATAATAATCCAAAGGGTTGAGGTCAGGGAAACTCCTCTACCTATTCATCTATCATGGAAGATACTAGCCAGTGCATCTTGAACACAGAGAATGAAACGTGCTGAAGGTCCTTCATACATAAACCATTCGTATTTGCAGGAGCACATCTTCTAGTAGACCTTCAAGAGTGTTCTGAATAAAGTCTCTGTAGACAGCAACTGTAATACATGCTGGAATAATGTGTGGTCGTGCTGGACAATCACCTACAGTTCCAACCCTCACATTAATCTTAAACAGACACTGAAATCTAGCCTGTACTGTAACACAAGGATTGCAATTTGCCCTTATGAGCTGGTGGTAGAAATTTTTTGTTCCATCGCTTCCATACATTGCCTCATCTGTAAACAAAACTGAAGAAGTAAACAACGGATTTGCAGTTTGTGCAACAAATCTTTTTCAGAAGTTCTCCCCTGCTGGGTGACAAGCAGGCATAAGGCCTTGCACACATTGTAGATGATACAGATATACGAACTGTTCATGAATTGTCATTTATGTTGAACTTGGAGATACACCACATGACAGGGCCACTTGTCGTGCACTGATACTTGGCTCTTCTGTGCCCGCTTTTAGAATGTGCTGTTTTTGATTGGGTATAAAAGCAGTGTGTGGTCTTCCTCAGTCAACAGTCTGTGGTGCTACAGATCCTGTTTCGGCAATGTGACAATACACACCACAGTCATCAAAGGTTGGATGACTCAGCTGTCTTCAGTCTGGAAATCCCATCTGATACAGCTCTACAGCCTCGAAGCACTACCTGTAGTACATGAACACAATGGACACAGTAAAGTCTGATGAATGTAAAGAAGTCTCAGTGGCAGAACAACACCATGTAGGATACAATGAGTCAAATGGGCACATAAATAAGTGAAGTTGTTGGGTTATACTTGGAAAGCTGTACAACATAAACTTTTATTGATAGTTTGGAAACAGAGGGTTTTTAGATAAATGTTTATGTGAACTTTTTTACTTGATTTGGTTACGGAACCTGTCTTTGAAGTATTGTGGAAACACCTCATACATGCTAAGAAGTATTTTGGGTTTTCTGTCATGTTCAGTTTATGTAATGTATTTATATCTTCATCAGCACCGTATTCTTCCTGACTGCAGTTTAAATGTCACTGCCACCTTTTACTGTGTAACTTGTAGCTCCTTTTTCACATTTATATGTATAGCACACATGTAAGTTTCACTAGTGCAACACAGTATCTGCCATAAGGCCTCCTTGTGATTTGTTTTCACAAAGGGGCAAATATTAATTGTTAGCTGTGAGATTCTACAGTAACTGTGTATACAGCCATTTCACTATTTGGTGATACTGGAGCAATGTTGGACAATTGAGTATGATTGGTGAAGTTTATGGAATAAAGTTTATGGAAAATCTTTAGCAACACCAGTGATTTTCATACTCTAGGTAGTACTTTACATTAAAAAATGCAAAATAGCCACAGATTTTTATGCATTATTGAATATTTAGGGGCACTATTGTACTAACTGACATGAAAGCCTTCATTCTCGGTATTAGAGACCTTATCATATTGTTTTACTGAATGAAACCTCAGATAGGAAGTTAAGTGTAATGAGATGTTCTTCTTACTGTATGTGTTGTCTAATATCATGTAAGAAAATGATACTAGCTTCATTGTTGACAAATACAGTGCACTGTCTCTGTTAGGAACAAGTTTAGAAAAAATTATTATTATCTTGGACTGTGAGTGGTCGTATGTAATAATGTACTTAAAAAAAAAAAAAAAATTATGAAATTTCTTTGGCACTGCATAAAAAAAGTTTGTGGCAATTTCTTACATATTCTGTGCTTTGTGCACCTTAGATTCTTAATGCAAACATAGTTCTGGCATTTCTAACTTGTTTGTAATATTTGTGCTATTTCTATTCAGATGTACGAGGATTGGCTAACAGGAAACACGTCCAAGAAGGCCACGATCAGGTTCAGCAGGCACTACTGGACTACACGCTCACGTGCTACCCTCAGATACAGGTGAGGATAAAGCAATGCACAATCTCTAAGCAAGCAACAATATTCACAAAAATGTAGCAAGTATTCTCTTGGATTGGAAATGATGGATTTTTTTGTTAAGTTACTGCAGCTGCTATCATGGTGTGGATGAAGAAAACTCTGATTATCACTTTGTAACACTCACAAAGATCATTCCTAAAGTTGGACAGGAAGCCATAAAAAATGCAACAGGATTATTTTATTAAAAGGAACATTTCACTGTGAAGCATATTAAATTAAATAATGGGGTTATTTGAAGCAGAACCTTTAAGAAGGAATTTGAGGCACAAGATGGAGATAAACAATACAGTCAATAATAAGACTAGTATGCTCTGTTTTTAAAGGCAAGAGCTTTGGCTTTAAGCACAAACCAATAAGATGCTTAAGTGTAACATCTAACATTAAATATCTCCACATCAAATTACATCCATAGAACATTGACCGTTTACACACTTAAGAAGATGTTACTGTCTGTGTAGTTATTTCCATCGCAGATTTCAAATTTAAATCTTTGAAGAGTTGCATTATTCAATGTCAGTGTGGAGTACAGTGTGGAGCTACAGACTGGCTGACATATTGTGCTGAGCTTAGCAGGATGCAGCTGGAGAGCCATCTAGCTTGTTTGCACTCCTTCAGCATAAGGGCCATTCTCATTTACTCCCTCATGGACCAGCTGGTGTAGCAGTCTGCTTAGCTGCAAGCTCATACCTGTCAAATATTGTAAACCTTCTCTTCAGTACAAATTGATTTATGACAACTTAAACAGTGTTAATACTACATTTCAGCGAAATGAAGAGTGAAACTTTCAGGGTGTATATATTATTAATAGCTAAATTACTAATTTTTTCTCAGAAGGCATTACTCAGTGCTGTATTATTGCCAGACTGAAACAGAAATGATATTTTAAAAACATAATTTTTTTTTAAAAAAAAAAAAAAAAAAAAAAAGCTTGAATACTCCTAGCTAATATCAAAATCATTCATTAGAATGTAAATGCACATGTCAGCAAACAGCAATATGTACAGTCAGATGTTTCCATATGATAATAGAAACTTAAAATTCATTCTCGAATGTTTTGTTAGGATTCACATTTAAGGAAGACAGTTCGATTTACAAGTGAAATGGTGAGTGTAGAAATAGTAGTTATGTTAACAAATTGAGATCTGTTTAAGAGTTTAATGGTCATCAAGTAATAAATTTTTCATGAGGCAGCAATTCACTCAGAATACACATTTTTCCTACTATTCAAATTAAATGTGATGACCATCACTGTTGCCTGACAACAGACAATGTCTCATTGGAAACTGGAAACATATCCATTATTATAACCTTCTGGGACATATAATGTGAAATAGATGCAGAAATCAAGGCACCTGAAAACAAATTAATGAACTATAAACATTTATGAATAGCCAAAATGGAAATAGAAGAAGTACTTACCAGGTCCCAACAATTGTTACCTCCAGAACACAAGCCAGTAGAAACTTGATGTTCTCATATAATGATGCTAATGAAGGAGATGTACAGATGAGAAAGAAGAGAATATTCTGATTTATCACAGTTAGAATGTGAAGACAGGTCTTTTCATTTACTATGCCCTCCCACAATCTCATGTTTATTCTTTTCTGTATCCAGAAGAGAACCTATAATTATGTGAATGTGATATTTATATTAGTAGTTAATTCACATCTGAAATCGTTCTAACACTGGTTTTTGTAATAAGTTAGTAGGAGACATAAAAACTATAACACTTCTGAACAGTAGAACTGTTAACATATGCTGTATTTATAAGGAAAGTGTTTTTTATATATAATATAAAGTTGTGGTAATAAGTAATTTCACATGTGTCATGTTATTACAGGATAAGTTTTCCAAGCTATTGCTAGTGATGCCCGAGATCCATCAGATGGCAAGTCGTGGTGAAGATCACTTGTACCAAAAACACAGAAGTGGTGGTGCTCCAACGCAGACTCTGTTGATGGAAATGTTGCACGCCAAGCGTAAATAGCATCATCAGTCACCGCTTCAGCGGACAGCAGCTGTGCGACAAATGCCTCATGCTCTCCCAGTGAGTAAACAGGAAATGTACTGCTTTATGATGACAGTTTCACTGCCATCTTGTTTGTAGTAGTTTTGGAAAAATATTTATGAATTTTGAGGGAGTGGTGATATAACTGTCACTATGTTGCAAAAGAACAAATGTATGCAGTAGATCTGAATTCTTGACAACAGAGAGGAGAAAGGTATTCTTAGACATGAAAGTTTTGGTTCTCTTACCTGCATATACCTGTCAATTAGTGTAAATGATACAATAACTAGTCGGTACACATTTACTTATTTTAACCATGTATCTTGCACAGTGGTAGCATCATTAAAAATATTTATCATGTGTAAAATATTATGTTTAAAAAAAATCATTTGTCTCCATGTACAATGATGTTTGAATAATTCACTAGATGTTGTCTGTATGTACCATTTTTGTATCCCAAAGTTGTTTCCATTAGTTAATCATGAACATTTTGCCACTGTGTTCTCTAAAGCATGTTTTTCATTGGCAAGATATTCATTTTGAGTTTTTTTATTCCTAAAAAAGCTTCTATTCATTACGGGGTCTTTTTCTCATCTATTCTGTGTCCTGTTGCAAGTTTTTATTGGCAGGTCAGACTTGTGCTATAGACAAGAAACTGAAATTTCTCGTTACATCAGACTGTTCCTGCTTTAAGGAAACATTTCTACATGATGATACAATTACTACTAATAATTTATATTCTTTGTTGTTTTTAATAATTTTTCTTTACACAAAATAGGCTTATTTTCTATCTGTTGATCATTGTTTTCATTTCAAAATTACCAGTTTTGGAAATGTTTCCCATCTTCAGATCTGTTAACAGATAAAAATGAATTACAGTTGGGTTCTAATACTGTGCTTTTGGGTTCTAATACTGTGCTTGCAATACAGTATTACTTACTTAATTACTCCTTGGCACTACAGCCCATGTAGGGCCTTGGCCTCCTGGAAAATCTCCTCCCACTCTTCTCTGCTGGCTACCTTAGCTCTCCATCTTCTAACTTCTATTCTTCTCAAGTCCTCCTCCACATTGTCTAGCCATCTGGTCCTTGGTCTACTGCTTATTTGGCATCACCTGGTGTTCCTTTGAAACTTTCTTGACTGTGCTGCTCTCCACCATTCTTTCTACATGTCCCAACCAACGTAGTCTATTACTCTTTATTTCTGTCACAGTATCTCATTTGTCGTACAACTCTCTGATCTCCTTATTATTTCTGATTTGCCAAAACCCCCTGTCTTTCACTGGCCTGAAGATTTTCCTAAGTATCTTCCTTTCCCATCTCTGCAACAACTGCTCATCGTTTTCCGTCATTGTCCAAGCCTCCGAACTGTACATCACCACAGGTCTCTCTACTGTATGATACACTGTCAGCTTGAGATTCCTACTAAGTCTTCTTGCTTTAAATACTTTAATCAGTGCAAAGTAGCTCCTGTTAACAGCTGTAATCCTTGCATGTATTTCTCCTCTCATATCATTATTCTCAGTTACCAGTGACCCAAGATATTTAAAGCTCTCACAGCGTTCAAATTTTTTCCCCTTTCAAAGTGATGCTTCTTTCTCATTCACTATACTTTTTCCTAGATGTTGACATATACTTCTACTGATTGTCAGCCCCATCTCCATTCCATATCTATTTAATTTTTCAAGCTTTTCTCAAAGTCCTGTTTCCTCCTGGATAACAAATCAATATCATCTGCATATGCAAGAGCTTGTGTCACGCCAGAGTTGCCGCTTTGTGTCTTTTGCATTACCCTTTCCAAGGCGACATTAAGAAGACTAGTGGAGAGCACATGACCCTGCTGCAAACCTTGGTTAACTTCAGATGCCTTTGATAAAGTGCCTCTCCCCGATGTTGTTCAATCTGTATATTGAGCAAGCAGTAAAGGAAACAAAAGAAAAATTTGGAGTAGGTATTAAAATTCATGGAGAAGAAATAAAAACTTTGAGGTTCGCCAATGACATTGTAATTCTGTCAGAGACAGCAAAGGACTTGGAAGAGCAGTTGAATGGAATGGACAGTGTCTTGAAAGGAGGATATAAGATGAACATCAACAAAAGCAAAACAAGGATAATGGAATGTAGTCGAATTAAGTCGGGTGATGCTGAGGGAATTAGATTAGGAAATGAGACACTTAAAGTAGTAAAGGAGTTTTGCTATTTGGGGAGCAAAATAACTGATGATGGTCGAAGTAGAGAGGATATAAAATGTAGACTGGCAATGGCAAGTAAAGTGTTTCTGAAGAAGAGAAATTTGTTAACATCGAGTATAGATTTAAGTGTCAGGAAGTCATTTCTGATTTAAGTGTCAGGAAGTCATTTCTGAAAGTATTTGTATGGAGTGTAGCCATGTATGGAAGTGAAACATGGACGATAAATAGTTTGGACAAGAAGAGAATAGAAGCTTTCGAAATGTGGTGCTACAGAAGAATGCTGAAGATTAGATGGGTAGATCACATAACTAGTGAGGAAGTATTGAATAGGATTGGGGAGAAGAGAAGTTTGTGGCACAACTTGACCAGAAGAAGGGATTGGTTGGTAGGACATGTTCTGAGGCATCAAGGGATCACCAATTTAGTATTGGAGGGCAGCGTGGAGGGTAAAAATCATAGAGGGAGACCAAGAAATGAATACACTAAGCAGATTCAGAAGGATGTAGGTTGCAGTAGGTACTGGGAGATGAAGCAGCTTGCACAGGATAGAGTAGCATGGAGAGCTGCATCAAACCAGTCTCAGGACTGAAGAACACAACAACAACCACCTTAACTTTACATAGTATTCTTCTCAGTCATTTGGACCAGTCTTATTAGTTTGTTGGGTGCTCCTACATCTTGCATTGCCTTCCAGAGTTGATCCCTTTTGATAATATCATAAGCTTGTTTGAAATCAATGAACAGCTGGTGGAAATTGATGTTATACTCATAACCTTTTTCAAGGATCTGTGTGATCGTAAAAATCTGATCTGTAGAGGATCAGTTAGTTCTGAAACCACACTGGTAGTCTCATAGATACTCCTCTACATGTATACTGAGTCAACTTGCCTTGATTTTTCCTGATACTTTATATACTATCCTGAGCAGTGCCATTCCTCTATAATTTGCACAATCAGCTTTGTCATGTTTCTTACATACAGGGCAGAGTATAGCTGTATTCCACTGTTCTGGCATATTTTCTCTCCACCATATTTCCACTATAATCTCATGCAAAACCTTATTAGTTTTTCTCCATCATATTTTATCATTTTTGCTGTAGTATTGTTTTCTCCCAGAGCTCTATTGTTTTTAAGGGTCTTGATACTAGCTTTAACTTCTTCCAGGGTAGGTTCCTTGACAGTTTCCTGGTACTCTTCTCTGTTTACTTCCTGCTACACCTCATCTACCATAGCAACATCTACTTCTCCTTCATTTTCCGATTCTGTATTTTTGTGATCCCATCTGGGGAGCACCATGTAACTTTCCTTATATCCATCCTTTGCATCCAGGTGGCTATAATAATCATGTTATTGCCCATGGCAAAATAATTAGTCTGATACCATTGTCATTAGAAGCTTCATACAGACAATCCTTATCAGCTGCTTTCCTACATGCAATTTCTCTTCCTACTAGAGCATTAAAGATCCCCATAACCACCTTAATATCGTGCTTTGCCACCCTTGCTATCTACTGTCCCAGTTGCTCATAGAATATATCTTTTTCCACCAGCTGTGCACCTTATCCTCTGCCTCCACAGCTGTAGAACAGTGTGTGTGTCCCAGATGATAATATTCCACTTCCTTTCCATTTCACCTCGTGTATTGCGGCCATCATCACATTATATTTCTTCATTTCCTTTTTCAGATTCCATAGTCCTCCAGTCTTGTTCTGTGTTCTCACATTCCATGTTGCTAAATACCAAGTCATATGCCATTTCCATTGCCAAGGTTGTTTATCTGTTACATCCATCTGGCTTCACTTGTCCTTTGGTTCCATAATGAGCTCTTTTTCCAGGATAGGGTTGTTAGCCCCATGCCCATTGCTCTTCCTTTATCCAGGCTTGGACTTGGCACTGGGATTTCCATGGTATCTCCCAATGGCAGAGTACAATACAGTATTACAGAGCAAAAAAATTGATCATAAAGTACAAAATCTGTATAATGTACCATATCTCATAGTTATAGGGTAATCTGTCTTAATGAAACTATCAGTTCACTGTTATGTGTATTAAAACCACACTTATGACAGTGAGCTATAGTTGTGTTAAGACAGGTTGTTATGTCATTTTGATATGTGTTATGTTGTTACAACTTTCGCGTTATAATTGTAGTACATTCCTTTAGATTTATAATGTTGTAATTTATTTGTAATAAATGATTTTACAACTGTAGTGGATTTTATCATTGATGATGAATAACAGTTGTGGAAGTCCCATGAAGAGAAACACATGTATTTTAGTTTTATTGTTTAGTGGCTCTGAAGATGGATGATGTTGCCCAAAATTGTCAATTTTGAAATAAGAACAATGATAGACAGGCAGAATAAAACCAGTTCTGTGTAAATAAGGACTGTGATTGCTCCCTGTGACAAATATGTCCAGTTTTGATAATTTTTTCTTTATTTTCTATTAGCCTTGAGTAATATTTTACACTGAAAATACAATGATAATTAAACTGACACCCTAGCTGCAAGCAGGCGTTGATACACTTCATTGGGGACATGTTGAAAATGTGTGCCCCGACCGGGACTCGAACCCGGGATCTCCTGCTTCGAGTCCCGGTCGGGGAACACATTTTCAACATGTCCCCAATGAAGTGTATCAACGCCTGCTTGCAGCTAGGGTGTCAGTTTAATTATCATTTCATTTCTAGCAAAGCTGCATGGTCATCGACGGTAACTGTTCTTTCGGGAACAGATACTACCGTCATATATAGTTAACTGAAAATACAATTTATTTTCATTTATTTAAATGTGTAGTGTATGGATATTATCAACATCTTGGATGTTTATTTTTTATTTATTTATTTATTTATTCATCCGTGGAACAATAAATATTGTATGGATGTCGTCAGATTACAACACATGAGCACACATTTACATTTACAATTAAACAGGTTTCTCAGATTTTGTGTAGTTTTTATAACTAGTCATACACATATTTATAATTACATAATATTTTGGTGATAATGTCATGTTGCTAATAATCTACATCTATGTTAAATATTCTTTTACAGTATAACAACTTTTACTTACTAAAAAGGTTTTAAGCTTTTGTCTGAAAGTGAGGGGCTCATTTATTTCTTTAATTTCTTGTGGTAATTTATTGTACAGTTTTATCCCATTGTAAAATATACTTTTTTGCGTCTTTGCCTTGTTCTTTCTATCTAGATGGACGTGGTGACAAGCTCTTGTTTCACGGTCAAGTATTAGACTGTTTGTGTTGTACATGTTGAGATTTTTCTTAATGAACATTATGTTCTGAAAGATATACTCACAAGAAACAGTTAGAGTTCCTAGCTTTCTAAATAATTCTAGACAATGGGCCCTTTTGTTGCTATTTGTTATTATCTTTATGGCTCTTTTTTGTACTTTGAACACAGTTTGTATGTTACTGGCACTTGTTCCCCAAAACATGATCCCATAGCTGAGGACTGAGTGTTGATATCCGTAATATATTGTTTGAAGACAGGTATTATTGCATACCGGTGCAAGGATTCTAAGAGCATAGCATGCTGTGGATAATTTCTTTGCCAAAATGTTGACATGGTTTGTCCATTTCAGTTGGCTGTCTACATTCATCCCTAAGAATTTGGTACTTGTTACACATTCTAATTCATTATTATTAACTTTTATTCTAGTGGCATTGTGTTTTTTGTTCAATTGGAAGTTAATATAGTTAGTTTTCTTCACATTTAGGGTTACTTTATTTTTTAATGACCAGTTGTGGACATCATTGAGAGCTTCGTTTGCTCTTTCTGACAGTTGTGTTGGATTTTCACCTGTTATTACTATGTTGCTGTCATCAGCAAAAAGTATTTTTTCGCCATGCCTGATACTTTGTGGGAAGTCGTTAATGTATATAAGAAACAATATTGGGCCTAATACACTTCCCTGTAGGATGCCTATATTCACATTTTTCTGGGTCAGACAGGTGTTTTATAAGGGAATTGTTTGAAACTTGTGATATCTCAACTCGTTGAACTCTGTTTTCCAAGTATGATTTGAACCACTTCTTTGTCACACCTCTTATTCCTATTTGCCCTAATTTATGAAGTAAGATTTTGTGGTCAACTGTATCAAAGGCCTTGGACAAGTCTAAAAAGATACCACTTACATTTTCACCTTTGTCCAGTGCTTCTAAAATTACTTTAGTGAACTGTGCTATAGCATATTGTGTGCCTTTTCCGGGCCTAAACCCAAATTAGTCATTGGAAAGAAGATTATATTTATTCAGGTAATTTAGCAGTCTCTTTTTGACTAGTATTTCTATTATTTTATTAATGATAGACAGTATAGAGATCGGCCTGTAGTTCTCTACATTTTCCACATCTCCGTTTTTAAGGATAGCTATAACTTTTGCTTGTTTTAGGTACTCCGGAAAGTATCCAGACTCGAAAGATTCATTAATTATGTCTGTTAATGGGCCGTTTATGGAGTCTATACAATCTTTAATTACGCAGACTGGGATTTCATCAAGTCCTACTGAAGTTTTATTTTTTAGTTGGTGTACTACTAGTGCCACTTCCCTTTCTGTAGTTGGCAAGAGCACCATTGAGTTTGTTGGCTGGTTCTGAGTAGGTAAATCATACGTATCTGGAAATTTCTGCTGTAATTTTTTTGCAATACTACTGAAATATGAGTTTACAAAATCAGCTAATTTTTTAGGGTTACCTACTGGTACATCTTTGTTTTTAATATGTGAATTGAGGTCCTTTTTAGCAGAGTTAGATGTTTCCTGTTTGACGATGTTCCAGCTACTTTGCTCTTGTTTTCAGCTTCAAGCAATATTTTGTTGTTTGAAAGTTTTTTTTGCGGCTAGCAACACCTTTCTGTAAATTTTCCTGTACTTTTTGTAGGATTGCAGAACTTCTGGGTTAGATTGATTATTTTTTATGAAGTTGAGATATCTAAGAGTTTCTGAGGATTTTTTGATACCTGTAGTCACCCACTGATTTCTCTTTGTAGTTTTAATTTGATAAAGAGTTTTGGGAAACATCTCTTCAAATCTGAGTTTAAAAATTGACATGAACTTGATAAATTTCTGATTTGCATTGGTTTCTGCATAGACTTCCCTCCAATCTACATATTCTAGCTGGGATTCAAACTGATGCAGGGCTGATTTGGAAAACATTCTTTTGTATGTACAAAGTTTAGGAGGAGTTTCTACACGAATGTTAGTTTTTAAGATCTGGCAGAAGTGGTCTGCTAGGCCCAGGTTTTGGACAACAATATGACATTTTTTACTATCAATATCTGTAGCTACATGATCTATAGATGAGGAGGATTCTTTCATTATCCTAGTTGGACAATTAACACGGGAGGATATTCGATAACAGCTTAGAACATTCACTTATATATGTTGCTTGCCTTATCAGGCTTCATCATATTAATGTTTAAGTCACCACAGATAATTACATTTGCTTTTGGTCCAGAAACCTTGTCTAAGCTTTGATTCAGTTTTGAGAAGAATATATCAGTGTCTCCACTGTGAGAGCGGTACACACAAAATATGACTAATTTTTTTGCTATGCCAGGTCCTGTTATATCAACAGCGGAAAGTTCGAAATGTGCACTATTACTATTTCTTCTATTGGGTATCATTCAGTACTGAACTCCTTTAGCTTTTCTCATTGCTGTATCAGTGTAAGAGTTCTTCAGTAGTACAATAAACTATGGTTTTGTTGTTTCACCTATTTGCAGTTTTGGCATATTGGCATCTTGGTTTCACACTTCCCAAGAGATTAACTGATGTATTAATGTTATTGGTAAATACCTAGCTTCATATCAGTTTAACCCTCATCAGACTTCTATCATTTTTGTGGTCCTACTTGTTTCAGACATGAAAACACATAATAAGACCTTCAGTTTTACAAAAAGGCAATTATACTGTGTCTGTTACATTTAATTTCTTATAGGAGATGTTTAAGGGTTCACACTCCCATCTTCAGGTGGTTCAGTGGTTTATGTGTCTGTTTATTTTTCTGGATGTAGCTAGTTGTCTGCCTTATATTCCATTTTGCTACAAATTTTTTATTCTTTGTCAGTTATCATAATATGGCACTGAACTGATAAGTGGTAAATTATTACAAAACTACTTAAAAGAAGTTCCAACAATAGCCACCTACAGGCCATTATATACACCCTTTTGTATCAGTGAATACCATACATAAACACAAAATAAAAACAGACCATACTACATTCCATATGTACTGATCATGGGAAGCTCAATTTTTTCTATACTCATCCAATAATATCAGCATTCAGTGTTTAAATAGACTCCAGTGTTTTGGTGTAAATCTTTTTAGTAAAATTACAAGTTTCAAAAAGCAATAATTAAGTTTTCATTAAATTTATTTATAATTAGAGAAGTGTAATTCCAGTAATTAATATCCTTGTGCCATATGCAACCCATCTTCTGTTAAACTATTACTTTCTGTTGTGTGTCAGAAGCTATTAAAGGACTCAGAGCTGTCACAATGATGATGACATGCAGTCTTATGTTTATTGGTCTTCTGTTTCAGGAGTCCTAAATGGTCAGAGTGTCCACATTATTCACCCACTGAAGCCGCCAGCTCTGATGAAATCCTGCCGAACTGCCTGCAATTTCCCACTGCCGGTTACCTGTGAAATTATTATACTATATGTTTTAAAACATGTATATTTTCATTTCCATATGAGATCTTTTCAAATTTAGGAATCAGTGACTTGCATTTTCTGCAAGAAAAGCTTAAATTATAAAGTGCAGAACAAACTGCCTGGTGATCAGTGTGAAGTAAATGTGCATGTTGAAAGGCTTGTGGAAATGAATCAGGCAGCAGTAGCATTTTAATGTTGTTGTATTAAGCCGTGTGTTCTGTGAATATATTCAAGACAGTAAATGAGTTCGCAAGGCCAGTAGATTATTGCTTTACAAGAATGGACAAATGTATTGGGGCTTTATGCCAAGTGGATGGACAACAAGTTCCTGCTGTCGATTTTGGTGCACCATTCATGATTTGCGACCACCAGTCATTTTTGCAATTAACACGTGTTACTGGGCTGCGTGATAATGGCCACAGTGTTGCTGAATGGTGTGCCTGGCTTGAGATGGGCATTATGTTTGTTATTGAATAAAACTGTTATGTTGGTAACAGATCTAAGCAAATCGTAGCGGATATATTTTATGTGTGGTGAATTTATAGTTCAAAGTGCAATAACATAACAATTGTAATGAGAGTCCTTGGTGGAAGATTGAGGGATATGCATCAGCTGAAGGCAAGGCTTTATTCTCTAATTTTATATTTAAAAAAGAAACACAAATTTTTGACAAATAATTATTGTACAATTGTCATAAGCACAGTGAAATCTAGTAGGTCATATTTTAATAGTCTTGTTGACTTTTTTAATAAAGTACATTTGCCTTTAAAAAGTACAAAGTCAGAAACTAAAGAAAATGTCAGACACTGTGTTAAGAAGCTAAGTTGACTCAGGATTTGTAATGAGCTGTAGTTGAGATGCTAACCCTCTGCTGGAGACAAGACCCCAGAGAGACTGACTGCAGGTGGCTTCAGTGTTTGCTGTGAGTGAGGCACTTCACTGTGTGTTGAGTTATTGCATTTTTAGAGATATGTCTTTATTTTTATCATAAAAACTGATGCTTCTTCATCCTGATTGTGACCACAGTACCCTTGCTCATTACCGTTTTTTATTTGTGGCATGTTTAATAATTTTTGTGCATTCTGACATTCCAGATAAAAAGCGCACTGCTTTGTTCTGGAAGGGATATGAGGGCATCATCAACCGTACTGTAGTTTTAGCTGTTGTGACCAGTAGCCAAACTGCTAGCACAGTAAGGGCTTTGGTTCTTGTCATACTGCAGAGTAATTTGATTTTGTAGTAAACCTCGGTCTTTTAGCAGTGCTCAGTTTTTCTTTCATTGCATTCTTGCAAGTTTAGGCCGTAAGCTGGATATAACAATGATTTCAACATTCCACTTCACCAGACTTCTTAAATTTTTGGGTTTCTGTATAAGTGCAGCACCTTTGTCACAGTATGCAGCACACATTCGCTGGCAGAGTGCTAGATTTAACTAATGATTCCCAAAACTCTGTTCTGTTTTCATTTATTTAACATTTCTCTGCTCAAGATGAGTTCAGGTGGTGGACTAACTGTGACACTACTTTAGTTTATTATTTGTGTAGCAGTAATTTGTTATTAATTTAAAAGCAAAGAGCAAGGCTGCTGTGGTCAGTGTGTTATGTGTAAGCTCGTTAACATGTGTAAAATACTAGTTGTTATGAAAAGATTATATATATATATATAAATATATATTATAAATATTAAACATTGTTACTGTGAACTTATGTGAAGTGCAAGTTTCGTGTTGGTAACACTTGTCTCTGGTATCTCCACAGATACATGCAGTAGTTACCTAGCCCTTCATACCATGCTTGAGATACAGTTTTGCCAACCAATATTTGTTATTATTTCTCCGTTATGTCACTCTTCTATTTCTGCTATTCCAAAAACATATCTTATTCTCAAGAATGACATATTCTTGTGATGTTTTATGATGAGACAACTTATTTGTTTTTTGACGAGTTGTTGTAGAAACATAATGGGTATCGATTTAATAATTTTCCTGTTTTATTCCTGTACATGAGCAGAGGCCTGTAAATCATTTGTGGCACTGTGTTATCCATTAATTCATATGTACTACAGTAGAGATTATGATATCACTACTTTAGTATGGCAAACTGTTGTATGTGATCATGTCTCCTTTCATGCACAGGAAAAGAAATTCAGGATATGTTGAACATCAAAATATGTTGCATAGTGTACCATTTTTAAACTACAGGCAAGGATCTAGTCTTTTTATAGGCATCCCTTGCAGTGTCCAGACTTCAGGTACTGCCACAGGGTGTGGCTAGAAAATTGTTGAATGTGTAATTATTTCAAGAACAATTTTATACAGAATTTTATTTGTTATATTGATGGAAAAGTGTATCTGAGAAAATTGTCAGTTGATATTTTACTGTTAACTGCTCTTATGTTTTATGATGATAATAAAAATTTTATATTTTCTCTTTGCAATGTGGCAAGTGTTATAAAATTTAAGCCATTGTTATTGATATTGTTATCATGGAATATACAAAGAGATGTTGCTTGTTTTAAAGTGGTAACTCGGAGCATTGCAGTAGTTGATTTTTGATCATTTACGTAAAGGTCCTGTATTAGAGAACAACTAGTAACCTATTTTAATTTAATTTTGTACCACTTTAAGGGAAAGATATTTCCACGTGACTTCCTTTTCTTTATCTGCATATTGTTAAAATAAGATTTTTTTCACCACTTCTGTTTCTGTAACTGATGGAGAAAGTTTTGTTACCTCAGACTTTTGCCCACATTGTTAAGTCACCATGCCTGATGTGTGTGTGTGTACATATATACATATATATATATATATAAAAATGGACCTGTCTGTAATGCTATTGTTTGTACAAAAAAATTATGTGCTGTGTCCGTTGTACGGATGTTATTAACATTTTAATGAGTATTGTTCAAGAACAGATGGTTTGCTTCAAAGAAGATTAATCTCTGTCTCTTAATATAGTTTTATTTTTGTAGACTCTTGGATCATGTTACTAGTTACCATATGAAATTTTAATTTCTTAAGTGATAAACCATAATTTGTACAGAAAGTTATGTATGATGGACTTCATTTTAGGTGATATTTTTGACAGAACTTCTGTTGAATCGAGCCATCTGCTAGACCAATGTTCCCCTACCACAGTGTGTCTGTGAAAGGTAGGCAAACAGGATGTAGAATAAAATCCCTACCATTTTCAGTAAACGTGTCATTTTATTTTTATCTGTTAGTATAATGTACTCCTTATGCCTTAATAATCCCATTGAAGAACATGCTCTTTTGATTTTCCCGTAAAAACAATTGTCAAGTTAACGGAACGAGTATTTTGGTTGTTAGGTAAGCTTTTAAAACTTTGTGTGAAGGTCTTCATAATATATATTAAATTAAAACACTACATGCTGAAACTTTCGGAAGAAACTGCAGTTTTTCAACTAAATAAGTGAACTTGCTTTCCAACATATTCTTGAAAATTCAGACATTTGTTATGTCATGGAATAAATCTTTGTATGGTTATTTTACAGTCTTCTGCTACAGAACCACTGAGTAGAATACTGAGTGTTACTTTCAGTTGTTGATGCTGAACCTGTTACAACAGCTGTCATATTTTATCAATAACTGCAAAATGTCAACAAGCCACAGACCACCACACCTAACCTGAAGAGCCTGCCCCCAAGTTTCTTTGGAGTTTGACAATATGCATTGTCATTCACAGTGACTCATCACGGCATAAAGTCAGTATAGAGAAATAATTTTTGTCCATACTATCATTACCATCAGTTACTGAGACAATTCTTCTGTTTTATATGTTAGTCCTCTTCTGATTGATGCTATGAAAAGTTAGTGTTAAGATTGGTTCCTTTATTGATGTAACACCAAAAACATTCTTGACCACACCCTGCACTTATTGTTTCCTCCACTTGCAAATGTGGATTGCAGCCACTGTGCAAATATCTTCATGTGATGATTTGTAATAAATTATTTAATAATGGTGACATATTTATGTGATTTTCTTCCTTCAATCTTTCAGTGTGATACACTGATCATTTACCAGGAATTTTCAACCAAATTTAACAGTTCATGAATGGTAACTGATGGGCATCTGATTCATTCGTCATCATCAACTTACTTTCTGGTGAAGTTGTAGAAGCTGTCAAACAGTTCATGAACCAATAATGTCATCTATGTGAACTACTTTGATTTAGTGGTGAATATGTACAAGGTATCACATGTCTTGCATTCAGAAATCTGCTGCTCTCACTCTATTTGACCGAGCGATGTGGCGCAGTGGTTAGACACTGGACTCGCATTCGGAAGGATGACGACGGTTCAATCCCGCGTCTGCCCATCCTGATTTAGGTTTTCCGTGATTTCCCTAAATCACTCCAGGCAAATGCCGGGATGGTTCCTCTGAAAGGGCACGGCCGACTTCCTTCCCCATCCTCCCCTACTCCGATGAGACCGATGACCACGCTGTCTGGTCCCCTTTCCCCAAACCAACCAACCAACCAACCAACCAATCACTCTATTTGAAATAACATTTTTACTTTTTGATGAGGAAAAAGAAAGTCAGAACTTCATTGAATCAAGATAATGGCGTAACAAATTCTTAGAGATAGATGGCCGATATATGACAGAGTCAGATTTCTGCACTAGCTATTGAAGCCATTGGCATTCCACTGCATGCAGGTGAGCATTATTCTGCAGATGTACCACAAACTTAGCAACTGAGGGAAATGCCATTTCAGAAGAACATATATACACGTTTTACACTAAATTATAAGGTATCACATAGGAATCCACTTCTCCTATTTTCAGTCATAGAAAACTTACAAGGTGGCAAGAGGTAAGTCAATTGGAATCATACCATGTAGGAAATATGGAAATTTCTCCAGTGGGGGAAATACAGCTCTGGGACAAAATGAATCATGTTCAGATCCCTTGAAGTTAGTATACCATAGTTGTTTAAACAGTTACCATTGACAATATTGTGAATCAACTGAGAAAAAGTAGTTGACCATATTCTCTCTCTCTCTTCCTTCTTAAATGACACACATTGAAATATTGCAGTTAACTGCATACTCTGTGCCACAACATTTGTGCCAAACAAGCATGTTTTCATATTTGAGATCTTCACATAAATGTTATTTCATATTGGCTGGACTAATTAAGAGGTGTGTTTACACTGCAACAGTAATGTAGTCTGCGTAGTATATGGTGATAATCCACCTAGTTTCAAGAAGGAAAAAAAAAACAGGTTTTAACATCCCATAAACACCACCATTAAAAAAACATCCCATAAACAACACCATTAAAGGCAGAACACAGTGTTGTATAGGAAAAGATTTGTCAAGGAAATCAGCTGTGGGCTTCTTGATGGAAATATCCCAGTGTTCACTTCAACTGATTTGGAGAAACTGTAGGAAATGTAAATGCCATCTGATATGAATTAGAACTATTTAGTTTAATCTTTAAAAATTTATAATTAGAAGATATGTACCACAAAGATACTACCTATCAGCCATAAAAGTTATCAAATCATCATAATAACCATGTGAAAAGAGATATATGGAAACACATAACAATGCAACATAGGTAAAAAATTATATTTATATATGCCAAGGTATGACATGTTTGCTGTCTCCTGACCATTAATGTATGTTCATCCACTGATTGCCTTACATTGTGCTTGTTTGTTCTTGGCCTTCTTCTCCCTTTTACTTTAATTCTGGTCACATATTAGTTTTATGCTGTCAGAAACAAGATGATTGGACATTAGGATTATTTAACTACTACAGACTGGAGAATTATTTTCTGTGGTTGTAACTGAAAAATGCATATGACATTATCTAGTCTGATTAAAGAAAATGACGGGATACACTGGATGCTTCTGTGATTGATACAAACTTTCAGGTATAATGAAGAGGGGTAAATGTGTCAGTCTGAGATAAGGGAAATGATCGAGTCAAAAGTTATAAGTGAAAATCATTCTGATACCACTGACAGTGGAATACATGTACTGGTGTTGTTGTTGCTAAGATTGTAGGGGAGGCAACTTTCAGAGATGGTAGTCTTAAAAAAAGCCTAGTAAACATGGGCTCTAAAATGCATACCTTAAGAGCTATGAGCATTTGATCGTATTCAGTCCTATGAAACACATCCCTTCTACTGAGCAAGGCCCATAGCTCATAAGGTATGCATTTTAGAGCTCATGCTTACTGAATATTTTTTCTTGTTTTTATCCATACTACCACTTCTAAAAGTTGCCTACCCTACAGTCTTGCCAATAACAATCATGGTACACATATTCTACTGTCAGAGGTATCACAATGGTTTTTGCTTATAACTTTTGACTCAGTCATTTCTGGACTAGTGTCCCATACCTTAAATTTATAAATTTACACATCACCCATCAGCCCTGCACAGTAATCAAGAAGTCATTTAATTTCATATACCCTGAAGAGAGACCCTTGATTCAAGAACATAAACTGGTTAAATAGTCTCACTTACGAAAATGATATCGAAGAATCTGTAGTTGTTCTATCTTTTGGCATAGTTGGGACAGAGAAATAAATGTAAGTAGGAAAGGAAGATGATAAAAAGGGTTGCAGTGCCCAAATATAACTTCTGTCATATGAAACATTGTTGCTTTTCCACTCAAATCACTATCAGTTATTTGCCTAGTTTTGTGTTGTGTGGATCTGTACAACCCCTTGCACCTGATGACTCCTACATGGGTCATACCATTGTGATATTATTAGTATAAAAAGTTGTTCCTCGTAAGTTCCAGTTCCTCCGTTTATCTCATCAGTATAGCAAGCTACATAAAATGTTTTTGTGGTTACTTTTTAAGGTGCTAAGTCAATTGCCTAATTGGTATGTCCTGTTACACCAGGTGACACACACTTGCAACATGAGTATTTTCATTACAACACATGTATGTTGTTACACAAATTCAGAGATAAACAACATGGTGTGTGATCATAAAGGACAGTGCTGGATGACATGGTTCCTGTGGAAGGAGGGTGTAACATGGCAGATATTCACAGGTGATTGGTGGCAGTGTGTGGAGAGTTCACATCATCAGAAAATGCTCTTGCAACATGACACCACTCATCCTCATTCAAGTTGGAAAACCATAGCCGCTATTGCTGAAATATGGTTTCTATGTACTGCTGCACCCACCATATTCTCCTGACTTGGCTTGGCCCCTTCTGATTACCATCAGTTTGGGGCTATGAAGAAAACTCTGGACAGATATCATTTTGCAGACTTGCAGGAACTGTGAGGTGCTTCCCTGTGGATGTTGCAACAGGCTCAAGAAAAGTGGTTTGAGGAATAGCCTACAGAAGTTAAAAGGGCCTAGGTGAACAGGGGTGTGACAGTACCAGGAATTCTGTTTCAGCAACAGCAGTTCGTAATGGGTCAAGCATTTTCATGTTACAAGAACACTTTTCATGATGGCGCACTCTCTCCACAAACTGCCACCAATCATCTGTGAGTATCCACATTGTTTACACCCTCTTTCCACAGGAATGATATCATCCAGTCAGTCCTTGATGAACACACTCCATGTTGTTGGCTTCTGTAATGACAGCAGTTGGGAAATTAGGCTGTACTGTGCAGGCAGGGATTACACTTCCAGTGATCATCCTTCATCTACGGTTTGACCAAAGTACTGTATATTTGGAACTGTAATGATGAGTCAAATGGTGCACCCTAAATGATGGGGAAAAAATAAAATGTAATTCAATAAAGAACACCTCTCACATTTATTTTTGTTTTCAACTTAGTGTCATTGGTTTAACTGCACAAAACAATTTCATTGGTATTTTTTAAATTAAAAATATTAAATTCTTAATTATCTGATATCTGATATCTGTATAACCAAAGGTTATATACAGTATTAGGAAAAGGGTAGACTGCTACTCACTATAAAGATGACTCATTGAGTTGCAGACAGATTTTAGCTTTTGGCAAAAGCACTCTTCAGAAAAGAAGACACAAATTCGCACAGGTGAGCACACCTTACACACACATCACTGCAATCTCTGGCAAATTGAACCGGAATTCAACTGTCACATCAAATAAAGGCAACAATCCGGTGTGAGGTGGGAAAGGCAGAGGGATAGCAGGGTACAGATTTGGGGAGGGGGGGAGAATGCTCTCTGGAAGGGTGTGCAGGGACTAGACGGAGGTATGACAAGACTGCCAGGTGCACCATCAGGGGGCTGTGGGGCAGGAAGGTGGAGGGGGAGGGGGACCGGGACACAGAAAAGGAGAAGAGCAGGGAAGGAGAAAGACGGGCGTTTGCATTTACAGAGAGTGGCATACAGTGAAAGTGAGGGGATATGAATAGGGAGGAGATAATAGGACAGAGAGGGCAGAAACTGTTGGGTTGGAGGATATGAGGACAATAGGTTACCATAGGTTGAGGCTAGGATAATTTTGCGAGTGGAGAATGTGTTGTAAGGATAACTCCCGTTTCCGCAGTTTAGAAAAGCTGGTAGTGGAGGGGAGAATCCAGATGGCCTGGTTGTTAAGCAGCCACTGAAATCAAGCATGTTATGTTCTGGTGCATTTTGTCACACAGGATGGTCTACTTTGTTCTTGGGGACAGTTTGGTTGTGGCCATTCATCTTGCCGGACAGTTAGTTAGCAGTCATACCATCATAAAAAGCTGTGATGGGTGGACTGGGCAGGTCTTGTGGTCAGGATTGGCTCCCTGTAGCAAGGGATTGGGACTGGGAGTGGCACAGTGAAGGACGGTGATGATATGGAGGTTGGGTGGATGACAGAACACAAATTGAGGGGAGTTGGGAAGGACTTTGGATAGAATGTTCCTCATTTCAAAGCATGGTGATAGATATTCAAAGCTCTGACGAAAGATGTGGTTCAGTTGTTACAATCCAGGATGGTATTGAGTGATGAAGGGAGGGGGGGGGTTACTCCTTTGTAGCTGGTTCTTGGGGGTGATGGGAGGTGTTGGGTGTGTGTGGGGAAATGGTTCAGGAGATGTTTGCTGACTAGGTATGGGGGATAATGCCTGCCTGTGAAGGCATTGGTGAGACCTTCAGCATACTGGCCAAGGGAGTTCTTGTCACTGCAGATGCATCACCCATGGGAAGTTAGGCCCCTTCCAGATTGCTGCTTTCATTCATGTGGCATTTGCATCCTGGCTCGAGCAGTCAAAGATAGCGGTCATGAGTGTGTTAAGTGTTCTTGCTTGTGTGAATGAGTGTGGGCTTTCGTTTCTGAAGAAGGGCTTGGCCAGAATCTACATCTGCAACTGTATTTCCATTGTGGCAGACTGCACCTCAACATGTCGCCTCTATAGCAATCTATCCTTTTCCTAATGTAGTTGGTATTCCAGCCTGGAGTTTCCAGTGTATGATTTATCCTTATCTATAATATGAACTGGGTCCAGACTGAATAGCCCCCCCCCCACCCCCCCCCCCCCACCCCTCCCCTGCACCGGAGGTTTGAGTCCTCCCTTGAGCATGGGTATGTGTGCTGTTCTTAGCATAATTTAGTTTAAGTAGTGTGTCGGTCTAAGGACAGATGACCTCAGCAGTTTGGTCCCTTAGGAATTCACATACATTTAAACATTTTTGAACTGGATCTGTCCCAGTTGTGTTCATTTCTTTTCCTCAGTATAGCCTATTACAGAAAATGTTAAGCTACATTTTATTGCTGGAAATTGCAAGTTAAATTACTACTATTACCATACTGCAAAGATTATTTCTGCCCTTTAAGGATTAAGTAAAGCAACCTGTTCTTGAAGTCGATATTGTCCTATGATGATACAAATCGCAATGTCATTAGGGCTTGTAATTCACTTCAAGACAAGTGGTCTGATGCATACTTTCCCTATAATCCTGACCATTCGGTTTTTACATTCTTTAGCTTTGTTTTGTACACAAAAATGTGTTTATTTTCACTTAATTATCTTGATTGCAGTCCTTCTCAGCTCTTCCAAATTTCATTTAGCTGTTACATTTTTTCTTCTATTGTTTGCTAAAAGTATTGATCCTTTCCAGTTCCTTTGATACCACCACCACCATCACCATAGAAAACTAAACTTATTTCTCTCATTTCTACATCGGCTCTACGGTGGCTGAGTGTGTTTTACATGCCTCAGTCTAGAGTTGGAGATATTTTGCCTAAAATTGGGTATCTGTTTCATAATTTGCCAGTTATCTCTGTTTTAGTTTCAGTGGAGGCCATTACTATTGTTTTATACGGACTTGGCGCTGACCACACTCTTCTATTGCATTTTTAAAAGAATATTTCTTTTCATAAGCTCCCTTCACTGCGTCAAAAACTCACAATATTGTCCATGTACAAAATACTACAAAATCTATACTAAACTGAAAGTGTTGGACCACTGTTAAAGTTCCATTTCCTTTTTTTAAATGTCATTATATGAATGTGCACTAAAAAGTGCTGGAGACTCAACAACCACATCTAAGTGAGTAATTCTTTTTCTGGTGCTGTCAATCATTTCATACAACAATGGATGTTCTGTGTCAATTTTTTGGTGCTTTTATCAAATAATAATGAAAACCTTTTCTAGTCGTGGTTTTCCAAAGCTTTTCGCTGTTGGATTTTCAAATGCCTTTATGGACTCTTGAGTTGGTTTTTTAAATTTCTTTTGGAAGTCATTAATTATCATGGTGACAGTTCAGAACATCCAATATTCAAGAAATTCACTGGTTGCCAAATAATGATATTAAAGCATTTACTCTCTTATTAGTCTCTTTTTCTTCTTGCAGCATTAGTTCTATACATTTAGCTTTTTAAAATTGTCTTCAGCAGAAACTTTTATTTATTTATTTACTATAATGTAAGATTTTGATGGCAATCTGTCACTGCCCCAAGGTAGTGAGTGAATTTATAGCAATTCTCTTATGAATAGTAATTCTAAAACTTAATAAATGTGATGTGTCACTTGGCATTCTGTTGTTGGCATAATGATATGCAGGTTTTAGCTAGTTCTGTTTCATTGTGACTGTTAATTGTGTTGCATGCCCTGCCTTTTTCATGTTGTGTGGCTATCTAGCCTTATGCAGTCATCGATTCCAGGTATGTGGGTAGCGGCAATGAGACTTGGGTTGGTTGAGTTGCGAAGCTCATATAGAAGACATTTACATTATTAAACAGCTAAGAACAAACTGAATCCCGAGGCAACACTCCAAAGACATTGCTAAATTCAAAAAATGTCTGACAAAGATAATTACACACCGAGTTTGTTCACAACAAGCTGACTCTTGGAGAGTGAAGTCTCCATACTCTATGACTAAATCTAGGTTTAGCGAAGTATTCAAAAATAATAGATGGTACTTCAAAAATAATTTTAACAGTTTTGTTAAGTCACCTTTCTGTTCAGAATTTCAAAACATTCTCAAACTGATTGCATATGTATTTTACAAACAGACAACTGAAATTAACGTAGCACATCTGAAGCAATATGAATATTCTTTTCACCCACGACATGTGATAACACAAAGGAATAAAACTAGTATAATATTAAGTTATTGTCACCAATCACACAGTAGCAGTTTGCAGATATTATAAAAGGTTATGTTGGCTTGAGAGCTCCTTTGTTTCATATTAATGAAATTTTCTAAAAGAAATAATCTGAAAACAATTTAGATAATGCAGATCAAAAACTAACACGATATTTCACTATCATTGCACTGCAAACTATTATCTGATTCCTGTAGACACTGACTGTTTGGCAACTGCAACTTTTCACTCAAGTATTCCTTATCCTATTAAACCTTTTGTGACACAATTACAAGAAGCAACAGAAATGTCATCTTGGTAAATTGACCATCGAAAGTATTTGTGCTCCTGCTTGGAAATACAGTTAATATTTGAAACTTCCTCAGAGATTGGAAGTGTGCAAGTCTCTTGCTTTGGCTTTTTGTAGCTTAATTATTTTTAAAGGTCTTACAGATAACAAAGTATTGTCTAATGCTTTATCTCTGTGTGAGCCATATTTACAATTCCATGCTTTAATAGAGTACTGGAAAGTTGTAGCTGAGTGTACCAGTTTTTCCATTCGTCTGTAAAGAATTCGCGTTAGTATTTTGCAGCTGTGACTTATTAAACTGATAGTTCTGTAATTTTCACATCTGTCAACACCTGCTTTCTTTGGGATTGGAATTATTATATTCTTCTTGAAGTCTGAGGGTATTTCACCTGTCTCATACATCTTGCTCACCAGATGGTAGAGTTTTGTCATGACTGGCTCTCCCAAGGCCGTCAGTAGTTCTAATGGAATGTTGTCTACACCCGGGGCCTTGTTTCGACTCAGATCTTTCAGTGCTCTGTCAAACTCTTCACGCAGTATCTTATCTCCCATTTCGTCTTCATCTACATCCTCTTCCATTTCCATAATATTGTCCTCAAGTACATCGCCCTTGTATAAACCCTCTATATACTCCTCCCACCTTTCTGCCTTCCCTTCTTTGCTTAGAACTGGGTTGCCATCTGAGCTCTTGATATTCATACAAGTGGTTCTCTTCTCTCCAAAGGTCTCTTTTTCCTGTAGGCAGTATCTATCTTACCCCTAGTGAGACAAGCCTCTACATCCTTACATTTGTCCTCTAGCCACCCCTGCTTAGCCATTTTGCACTTCCTGTCGATCTCATTTTTGAGACGTTTGTATTCCTTTTTGCCTGCTTCATTTACTGCATTTTTATATTTTCTCCTTTCATCAATTAAATTCAATATTTCTTCTGTTACCCAAGGATTTCTATTAGCCCTCGCCTTTTTACCTACTTGATCCTCTGCTGCCTTCACTACTTCATCCCTCAAAGCTACCCATTCTTCTTCTACTGTATTTCTTTCCCCCATTCCTGTCAATTGTTCCCTTATGCTCTCCCTGAAACTCTGTACAATCTCTGGTTCTTTCAGTTTATCCAGGTCCCATCTCCTTAAATTCCCACCTTTTTGCAGTTTCTTCAGTTTTAATCTACAGGTCATAACCAATAGATTGTGGTCAGAGTCCACATCTGCCCCTGGAAATGTCTTACAATTTAAAACCTGGTTCCTAAATCTCTGTCTTACCATTATATAATCTATCTGATACCTACTAGTATCTCCAGGATTCTTCCAGGTATACAACCTTCTTTTATGATTCTTGAACCAAGTGTTAGCTATGATTAAGTTATGGTCTGTGCAAAATTCTACAAGGTGGCTTCCTCTTTCATTTCTTCCCCCCAATCCATATTCACCTACTATGTTTCCTTCTCTCCCTTTTCCTACTGACGAATTCCAGTCACCCATGACTATTAAATTTTCGTCTCCCTTCACTACCTGAATAATTTCTTTTATCTCGTCATACATTTCATTTCATACAAAATTAGTTTTTGTAACCAGTGGAGGTATAAATGGAGTAGATTGGCTGTTTTGAAACTCAGATAGTGGTTGTAGGTATCCAATATTGACACCTGAGGTCATACTATAGCTTCCAGTATGTCTTGAATAGCTTGGAATGATGTTTTGTAATGGAACTGCTTAATATGACACCAGAGGAACAAATACATACAAGCAAATACATGTGATCTTGATGGAGAGCTGACACCAAGACTTTGTCAGAGCCAGCATTTAAGAACTGATATGAGGGCTGAATATACTCACATATGTAACACAGTCATTCAATCCATGACAAGAGGTTACTTTAAGATTGGAACTACTACTATCTACACTCCGTAGGGTTCTGAAATACACTGGCAAGACTCAGACAGGCAATGCAGCTATGGGCTTACCATGGCAGACTCACAGCCTCTCAAGGGCTTTTAACTCATAACTAGATTCAGCTCAATACTCAGCTGTTGAGTAACTCTCAGACCACCTGTCCACAGCTTATAGACTACTCTCTCTGACATCAGACCCACCCTGTCCAGATCATGAGATGTTCAGAGTTCATATTCCACTGACCTTCTCATGGCATCCAGAATCTTCTCTGGAAAGTTCCTGGTTTATGTCAAGTAGCTGCTGTGGCATCTGCATCTGGACACAGTATCTTATTTCCAAATTAAGGAAACACAAGGTGGCACTTCTGTTAATGGCAGTATTTGAAATACAGATCATCCAAGAGTTTAGTCTGGAACATTCAGTGTATGGCAAAACAACCTGTTGGTGGAAGTGTTATCTCAATGTACGCAAAAGCCACTCATCACCCTCAGCCATAGCTGAGCCTTTGTTTGTTCCTAACTAGTGCTTACCATTATAAATTTAAAAGACATGATTACACTCTGCATATGGTACACATCTCTTCATATAAAACATTTATAGACACTTACAAGAAAATGCATATTTTCCAAGGTAACAGTTTAATATTATTAAAGTCTCTTGTCATACCCAATAAGAGAACAAGATACTTCCTATCACTATGATGATTACATTACATTAATACTTGTTCATAAATCATTAATATAACATTTCATAATGATGTGGAACGTGTCAGTTTAATATAAGTTTTCATTACACAGGTTTTTATTTTTTATTTATTTTTTACAGTTACTACTTCATATCTAAGAATTCATCTATTGAGTAGAAAGAGTTGTCATTCATAAATTCTTTTAATTTGTTTTTAAAGGTTGGTTGGTTATCTGTCACACTTTTAACGCTATTTGGCAAATGACCAAAAATTTTTGTGGCAGCATAATTCACCCCTTTCTGTGCCAAAGTCTATTATGAACTAGAATAGTCATGATTATCCTTTCTTCTACTATTCTAGCTATACACTTCACTGTTATTTTTGAATTGGCATCTGCAACGAACCATACAAATGTTGGTTGGTTCCTGCTCTCATGCAATATTATCGGGCCCAATTTGTGCAGCTCTGTCAGGGTGGTCAGTATGGAACTAGTTCAGCTGCTTTGGGTGGCAACTTAGTCAGACATAGGTTTGGTTCCTGCTGATACTATTGGTAGGTGGAAGTTCACAAGGCATGGCCTGCATATCATCAGGAAAGAGAAGGGTAAATTGACCAGGACAATAGCAAGGGGGGGGGGGGGGGGGGGGGGGGGACACTGAAACTCATGGAAGTACCTCATTTTTAGGCTAAGATCAGTGTGCAATGATTTAACATCGAACAAAATTAAGCTTAATGAGAAGCTCATACAGGCAGGTACTAGAGATGTTGAAATATCACAAGATTGTCATAAAAGCACAGTGAAAAATATTGTTAGTATATTGCATCAGAATATCAGGGGATTAAAAAACAAAGTAGATGAGCTTCTTGTTTGTATAGAAGATTTAGAAAACAAGAGAGGAACAGATGTACTATGCCTGTTTGCACATAATATAGTCACAGATATGGAAAAAGGTAAATGTAGGTCAATACAAGCTTTCAGCCATGCAAGTAGAGACGCTATGGACAGAGGGGCAACTGCCATATATGATAAAATTTATTATAGTGTGAAAAAAATTTATTATAGTGTGAAAAATTAGGAAACTAAAAATTTTGTGTACAGCAATATACAGAAGCATGTGCGAGTGAGCTTAAACTAAATAATGGTACTTTTATAATTGTAGCTGTGTATAGGTACCCATTGGGAAATTTTCAGCTATTTTTGAAAAACTTGGATTCTTTGTTGTGCTACCTGTCAGACAGAGGGAAGCAAATTGTTGTTTTTTAGTGATTTCAATGTAGATTTTCTGAAAGAGTCCAATAGAAAGCTAGACCCTGATGTATTACTTGGTTCTTTCAATTTGATGTCAGTTATTGATTTTCCTACTCAGGTGGTACAGGGATGCAGCACACTGATAATGTTTTTATAGACCAAGATAAATTTAATCAAATAAAAACCATCACAGTTAAGAATGGTCTGCCTGATCATGATGCATGATGCATAGCTAATTACATTATATGACATAACTCAATACAGTAATGCAAAACAGTCCTCCAAAATAGTGCATTCAATTAATGATTTAACAATTGAAAATTTTAGGGAAAGACACAGTTAGACTGGAATGAGGTGTTCCTGATGCTAATTTAAAATTCAGCCTATTTCATGAAATTATTAGTCATATTTTGTGTGTACCGCTCTCCTAGTGGAGACATTGATATATTCTTCTCAAAACTGAATCAAAGCTTAGACAAGGTTTCTGGACCAAAAGCAAATGTAATTATCTGTGGTGACTTAAACATTAATATGATGAAGCCTGATAAGGCTAGCAACATATATGTGAATATTCTAAGCTGTTACGGAATATCCTCCCTTGTTAATTGTCCAACTAGAATAACGAAAGAATCCTCCTCATCTATAGATCATGTAGCTACAGATATTGATAGTAAAAAATGTCATATTGTTGTCCAAAACCTGGGCCTAGCAGACCACCTCTGCCAGATCTTAAAAACTAACATTCATGTAGAAACTCCTCCTAAACTTTGTACATGCAAAAGAATGTTTTCCAAATCAGCCCTGCATCAGTTTAAATCCCAGCTAGAATATGTAGATTGGAGGGAAGTCTATGCAGAAACCAACGCAAATCAGAAATTTATCAAGTTCATGTCAATTTTTAAACTCAGATTTGAAGAGATGTTTCCCAAAACTCTTTATCAAATTAAAACTACAAAGAGAAATCAGTGGGTGACTACAGGTATCAAAAAATCCTCAAAAACTCTTAGATATCTCAACTCCATAAAAAATAATCAATCTAACCCAGAAGTTCTGCAATCCTACAAAAAGTACAGGAAAATTTACAGAAAGGTGTTGCTAGCCGCAAAAAAACTTTCAAACAACAAAATATTACTTGAAGCTGAAAACAAGAGCAAAGTAGCCGGAACATCGTCAAACAGGAAACATCTAACTCTGCTAAAAAGGACCTCAATTCACATATTAAAAACAAAGATGTACCAGTAGGTAACCCCAAAAAATTAGCTGATTTTGTAAACTCATATTTCAGTAGTATTGCAAAAAAATTGCAGCAGAAGTTTCCAGATACGTATGATTTACCTACTCAGAACCAGCCAACAAACTCAATGGTGCTCTTGCCAACTACAGAAAGGGAAGTGGCACTAGTAGTACACCAACTAAAAAATAAAACTTCAGTAGGACTTGATGAAATCCCAGTCTGCGTAATTAAAGATTGTATAGACTCCATAAACGGCCCATTAACAGACATAATTAATGAATCTTTCGAGTCTGGATACTTTCCGGAGTACCTAAAACAAGCAAAAGTTATAGCTATCCTTAAAAACGGAGATGTGGAAAATGTAGAGAACTACAGGCCCAGCTCTATACTGTCCATCATTTCTAAAATAATAGAAATACTAGTCAAAAAGAGACTGCTAAATTACCTGAATAAATATAATCTTCTTTCCAATGACCAATTTGGTTTTAGGCCCGGAAAAGCACACAATATGCTATAGCACAGTTCACTAAAGTAATTTTAGAAGCACTGGACAAAGGTGAAAATGTAAGTGGTATCTTTTTAGACTTGTCCAAGGCCTTTGATACAGTTGACCACAAAATCTTACTTCATAAATTAGGGCAAATAGGAATAAGAGGTGTGACAAAGAAGTGGTTCAAATCATACTTGGAAAACAGAGTTCAACGAGTTGAGATATCACAAGTTTCAAACAATTCCCTTGTAAAACACCTGTCTGACCCAGAAAATGTGAATATAGGCGTCCCACAGGGAAGTGTAATAGGCCCAATATTGTTTCTTATATACATTAACGACTTCCCTCAAAGTATCAGACATGGCGAAAAAATACTTTTTGCTGATGATAGCAACATAGTAATGACAGGTGAAAATCCAACACAACTGTCAGAAAGAGCAAACGAGGCTCTCAATGATGTCCACAACTGGTCATTAAAAAATAAAGTAACCCTGAATGTAAAGAAAACTAACTATATTAACTTCCAATTGAACAAAAAACACAATGCCACTAGAATAAAAGTTAATAATAATGAATTAGAATGTGTAACAAGTACCAAATTCTTAGGGATGAATGTAGACAGCCAACTGAAATGGACTAACCATGTCAACATTTTGGCAAAGAAATTATCCACAGCATGCTATGCTCTTAGAATCCTTGCACCGGTATGCAATAATACGTCTCAAAATAACATATTATGGATATCTACACTCAGTCCTCAGCTATGGGATCATGTTTTGGGGAACAAGTGCCAGTAACATACAAACTGTGTTCAAAGCACAAAAAAGAGCCATAAGGATAATAACAAATAGCAACAACAGGGCCCATTGTCTAGAATTATTTAGAAAGCTAGGAACTCTAACTGTTTCTTGTGAGTATATCTTTGAGAACATAATGTTCATTAAGAAAAATCTTAACATGTACAACACAAACAGCCTAATACATGACCATGAAACAAGAGCTTGTCACCACATCCATCTAGATAGAAAGAACAAGGCAAAGACGCAAAAAAGTATATTTTACAATCGGATAAAACTGTTCAACAAATTACCACAAGAAATTAAAGAAATAAATGAGCCCCTCACTTTCAGACAAAAGCTTAAAACCTTTTTAGTAAGTAAAAGTTGTTATACTGTAAAAGAATATTTAACATAGATGTAGATTATTAGCAACATATGACATTATCACCAAAATATTATGTAATTATAAATATGTGTATGACTAGTTATAAAAAGTACACAAAATATGAGAAACCTGTTTAATTGTAAATGTAAATGTGTGCTCATGTGTTGTAATCTGACGACATCCATACAATATTTATTGTTCCATGGATGAATAAATAAATAAATAAATAAATAAAAATATTTGAAAACAGTTCTACCCAAGAAAACAGTGAACATAATTGTAAGAAACCATCTAAAAATTATGGCTAACTAAAGGGATAAAAGTATCTTGTAAACAGAAAAGGGAAATATGTCTTATAACTAGAAGGAGTAATGATCCAGAAACAGTCAAACATTATAAAAAACTACTAGATGCACTGTATTGAGAAATGTTAGTAAAAAGTCCAGAAGTATGTGCAGTCTGGGGTCAGCACCTCTGATAATAAAATTAAAACAATTTGGAATATTTCTAAAATGCAAACAGGGCAACCAAGAGCACAGGAAGACTATATTTCTGTCATATTCAATGAAAAGTTTGTTAATAATAAGTCAGAAGTAGATAATATTTTTAACGATCATTTCTTAAGTGCTGTAGAGAAAATAGGATCCAGCTATTCATTAGAAAATGCAAGGTTGTATATGTAAGAGACAATACCTATGAAATTTGATAAAATTGAAATTTAACCCACCTCTCCTACTGAAATTAGGAAAATAATAAATTCACTCAAAAATAAAAGCTCTTATGGAATTCATGGCATTTCCAATAGTGTACTAAAAGCTTACTCCCAACAGATAAGTAGAATTCTCAGCCACATATGTATCAGCTCACTGAAACAGGGCATTTTTACTCACAGACTGAAATACGCTATTGTTAAACCATTGCATAAAAATGGGGATAGGTCTGAAGCTAACAACTACCGCCCAGTCTCACTTCTGACAGCTTTATCCAAAATTCTGGAAAAAGTAATGTATTGAAGAGTAACTTCACATATTTGTAAAAATGAAGTACTAACAAAATGTCGATTGGTTTCAGAAAGGCTTTTCAACAGAAATGTTATATATGTTTTCGCTGGTCAAAGATTAAATGCTCTGAATAAGTGAACATCACCCTCTGGGATGTACTGTGATCTCTCAAAGGCTTTTGACTGTTTGAATCATGAAATTCTTCTAGATAAGCTTAAGTATTGTGGTTTGAGTGGGACAATGCACGAGTGGCTTAATTATATTTAACTGGAAGAATGTAGAAGGTTGAAATTAACAGTACAGATAGTCTGCAAAAATCAGCAGAGTCCTCAAATTGGGGAGGTATCAAGGATGGTGTCCCACAGGGTGCCTTATTGTTCTTAATATATATTAATGTCTTGCCACTCTATACTCATGAAGATGCAAAGCTAGTTTCATTTTGCTGATGATACTAATATAGTAATCGCACCCAATAAACAAGAATTAGCATAGAAACTGCAAACAATGTCTTCAAAAAATTATTGATTCTCTGCAACTGGACTCTCAAAAAATTTTGAGAAAACACAGTTTATACAATTCTGTGCAGTAAATGACATAATCTTTCTCATCTCTGAAAAAGAAACAATTCACAGTGAATTATGTCACTCCTACCAGTGATTACAACATTTAAGCTGAAAGAGGACACACATTACACCTGATAAGCAATTTCAGCTGTCCACTGGAAAGAAGCACTTTTTTTTACATATACATGTACTGGCTATCATGAATACAACATTTGTGTTTGGTAAGCCATTATGTATTTACAATATTGTCTTATATTTTGCTGGCTCTTTTTGTATTTTGTCCTCTTTCTGTTTGAATAAAATGTATCAACGTTGTCTACTTCTGTTACATTTTATAATGCTATGCTTTACAATGACTGACAGTTGTCATATCATATTAACTCTGTTCACAACTGTAATATTGACGCAGGCTTTTCAACAATAGTTATCTGTTATTGTTCCCGATATAAACTGGTAATTCTCTGCAACATCTGCAGTATCAACAAATGCATCATGTTATTACTGTTAACAACATCACTGCTCCTAAATAGCCTACTACTGATACATGCATCTAAGGTAAATGGGGTAAGAAATTTCTCCCTTGGGAATCTAATTCTTCCTCTACTTCTTTAATTTATATCCAGCAATTTTAGATTGTGTAGTTGCCTAATTGCACAATTTAGGCATGTATTTAATTTTAATTCTGTTAAGTTCATTTTCATTATTAATTGTGCGGTAATCAGCCTCCATCTAAACTGCTGCCATAAAGTCATTACTCATGATTTTAATAGATACTACATTTTCCAATTGAATTAATATTTGGCCAATATAATCCCTGCATTTGCCATGAAATGTAAATTTACCTATGCCTTTTATCAGAACATTTGTGGATTTCCCATATACTAACATTAAGATAAACACTGTTTGTTATAATCATCAGCTGTCTCATGAATTAGTTGTAGCTTCCTAGCCTTGCAAGTTTCGTTAATAGGGTACTCATAAGAATAAAAGTCTGTTTACAAATCCTATGGTTTATTCATTTACACTGAAGTTGTTCATTACTCAGTTTTGCAGACTATCTTTTTGCACTGTCAGTAAGAAGTATGCCTTACTTTGGAACAAGATACGTATGTATTTTCTGTGTAGAATCTCTTTCCATTGGTAAAAGTAACACCTTTTATAGGGTGAACCCATTTTTCTCTACTAGTGGAACGTTTAAAACATAGGTCAGCATGCTACCTGAAGCTGTTATTTGAAACAGCAGATATCCACTGTCCTTCATTAGTGCTATTGGAAATTTCTTATCTTTAATGTCATCCCTGATTAATTCTAGACACTTTATGCCAAATGTTGGATTAAAATGCATGAATCTAGAGCTCCTTTCTGCATATGAACAATGGCATTAATTTTCTTATCATATTCTCTTTCTGATTTATTAAATACATGTAGTCATGAACTTTATTAACTACTTGTTTACAGCAGTTATTACAGAGAAATGCTGCAGTCTTTTATCATTAGTGTTAATGTACCTATTTAGGGTATTTCTTTAACTCCTGTGTGCCATCAACAATAATTTCTTCATGTAATCTATTGTGGACAGTGTTTTGTTGAAACTAGTTAAAGTGGGTTCACTATGCTAACTTTTTTCTTACTAAGCCATAAAAATTGTCTTTATTGTCCTTCCACCATGTCTATTTTTGCTTTAAAGTATAAGGCATATTTCTCCTCCAGTGTACCAAATAGTATCTTACTAACTTCTTCCACAAAGTGAAATACTCCACATGTGCTTTGTGTTTCCTGCTTCATCATTTGTCCTATTAGACTCTGAGCTGTCTCTATCTTCATTTTGTGCTATTCTATCACTTTTTATACTAGTCAACAGCCTAGCAAACTAGGGGCAGTTTGTTGTTAACGCCCAGTGGGGTCCAGCTGCACCAGGAATATAATATAGATATAATTCTAGTCTTTGCAGGTATAACACGATTTTGGAGTAGCATGAGTGACAGAGACCAGAGGTAATCAGGCATAGTTTCCACTGCTCCATTGAGAGACACTGCCAGAAACTGGGCCAGGCCTTACTGCTACCCCTCTCTCATGCCTCCACATCTCAGTACATCCTTCCACAGTGATGAATCTGTACATCCTTCCACAGTGACGAACCTGTTTTCCTTTTCCCATCCCACATATCAAACACCTAGGAGCAGCATCAGGTTGCCAATACTGCCTCCACACTCTTGAATTACGAAACTACAGGACTGCAGGTACACTGGCTTAAGTAAGATGTTTCCCTTTCTCCACCCTACTCTTCGCCTTAGCATAGCTAAGGTCTACTGGATGCTGCACCTCATGTATACCCCCATTTCCCCGTACTCTAGCAAACCGTGCTGTCTCTCACCGCTCCTCACCCACCTGTGTGTGCTTCTACAAAATGTTTGCAGCCAGCTGGCTGGACCCACAGCCACAGCTGCACCCGGGCCAGAACTGCCAAAACTGTGCTCTATACTGTGCACCTCCCCTCCCCCCCCCCCCACCCCATCCCCCCTCCACCACATACAGACAAAACTACATTTCTTTAATTTTTTGTACACATATAAAGGAAACTTTGAAATTTGTAAGGTAGGTTTAAGATAGGTGAAGTATTATTGAAAAATATTACTTAAATGAATTAAATAGCTGAAAATTATTGCACATGGCAGAATCATAGTAAATAAATTTCAGATTCTACAGATTTTCTGAAATAACTGAAAATAAAACAGAATCTATGTGTTATTGTTTGTGGCAGCTGTTGCATATTGATTTTATCATTTTGTATAATAAATAACAGATTTTATTTGCTCTTATTAAATTATTTATAATTATGATCCACCAAAAGGAAATAAAAGAAAAATGGCTCTAATTAAGTACTGAGAACATATTCCTCTCCAAGAATTGTGTTCTGATTATAGCTTTACTTTTCATTTGTTGACTCTGATTGCAGAAAACATATTGATGAGATCACTGAAGTCTCAAATTTAGCAGTTGTGTCATATCCTGTCAACAAGATAGCTGAATTTGATAGACTGCTTCACCTATAATTGATCTTAAGTAGCTTTTATTATCTTTCGTTTTCTAAAACTACATTGAAATTGTCTGAAATATCCTCAATGATACTTTGTTTTTTTGCTAAGAGCTTTGTAACCCCTACTTCAAACAAAAATCAGAATATCCCAGTGGGAGTCTATGTTAGTGCACTTCATCAGCTATTTTTGTCCGTCCTGATAGCTGAGTGGTCAGCATGACAGATTGCCGTCCTACGGGCCCGGGTTCAATTCGCGGCTGGGTCGGAGATTTTCTCCGCTCAGGGACTGGGTGTTGTGTTGTCTTCATCATCATTTCATCCCCATCTAGTGCGCAGGTTGCCCAATGTGGCGTCAAATGTAATAAGACCTGCACCAAGGTGGCCGGACCTGCCCTGCAAGGAGCCTCTCAGCCAATGATGCCAAACGCTCATTTCAATTTCCATCAGCTATTTTTAATGGAATTTGAAAGCAGTTGTTTCATTAACTAGCTTTGCTGTATCAATATTTATATTTGGCACCAAATCTTCATATTTTTCAAAATAAGATACAGAGCTCTCTAACAAGAAATTAAAATGAGATGAAATTGTGTGTTATAGGTGATATCTGTTTACCATTTAACTTATTATTTTATCAGAATTTAACTTATTATTCTTTCAAATATTTTGAAGCAGCCTAGCTTAAATATTTTCACTCCAGACCTCAGTTGGCAAAAATTGGAAAAAATAGGCAAAAGCTCTATTGCTGAACATGAGCTAGACCTCTCCCCAGCCTGAACTTTCACTCAAATCACTTTCCATATCCTGGAGCTGTGTGGTTGGAAGTCAGGTATTCATACAGTGATTTCAGAATGAACAAGTAGACTGTTTGATAAATTTATTAAGTATGGAAGAAAAGATAGAAATCAAATAGTTAGATGTACAGCAACCAACTACTATATTGTTGCCATTGTTGTTGTTGTTGTTGTTGTGGTCTTCAGTCCAAAGACTGGCTTGATGCAGCTCTCCATGCTACTATATACTGTGCAAACCTCTTCATCTCTGAATAACTACTAAAACCTACATCCTTCTGTATCTGCTTACTGTATTCATCTCTTGGTCTCCCTCTCCAATTTTTACCACCCCACAATTCCCTCCAGTACTAAATTGGTGACACCTTGATGCCTCAGAATGTGTCCTGTCAAACAATCACTTCTTCTAGTCAGGCTGTGTCACAAATTTCTTTTCACCCCAGTTCTACTCAGTACCCTCTCATTAGTTAGATGATCTACACATCTAATCTTCAGAATTCTTCTGTAGCACCATATTTCAAAAGCTTCTATTCTTTTCTTGTCCAAACTGTTTATTGTCCATGTTTCATTTCCATACAGGGTTACATGCCATACAAATACTTTCAGAAAAGACTTCATGACAATTAAATCTATGATTGATCCTCTCTCTGTCTGACACACACACACACACACACACACACACACACACACACACACACACACACACACACACACATGTGTTCACTTATGTATGCTCTTTATTATAGCCACAACATTTTGTGTATTAACCCTATATTTATAACTGTATAATTAACATACTTGCAATTTTCTAGTGTTTTTAAGCAGTATGACATAAAAGAAGATTACCATAACAAACAATTCGGAAAAATTTTACTAAGAAGTTTTACTTTTATGTGGGCACCACCAACGAAGATTAGCACTAGCTGCCACTGTAGTAAACTCTATCTCAGCCCTCTTTTACAGACATCTACCAATACTTGCAATATTTGTTCCGTTTTTGTGGGGTTTTTTTCCTTCTTCTTTTTTTCATATTTATCTTTCAATTCTTTTACACAACTGATTGTTTTCCAAGTGATGCTGTATAGACTAGTTTTACTAGATCATGATAGTACAGTCTTGGTGCATATTTATATTTTTTAACTTTGAAATCTGATGTTTCCTGATAATATGTGCTGTTGCATAGGTGCTTGCTCATATTTCCAGTTTGAGCCACTGCATCATCTGTAATTCAAGACAACTCCTTTAGTCACTTAGTATGAATGGTCAGGAAGTTGTTCCTTCTTAAAATTAGTACTACATTAGGTCCTTTGGTTCTGACTACGTGTAATGGACCTCTGAACTGACTATCTTGTTGTCTGCTTACATCATATAGCAAGACTTTGTTTCCCATCTTGAATACTTTCAGATTTTTAGTTTGATTGTAGTGTTCCTTGTATTTATTTTACATCTATTATTGAACCCTTTTGCACACTGATGCATTTATTATAGTCTTTCCTTGGGATCCAGTGTGTACTCATTACAATTGTACATTAATCCAATGGGGTCTTTTTGCAAACAAATAGTATATTACATTTTCTGTCACAAAACAATTAATGTGGGATATTCCCTGTTACAACGTATGGTGTTGTATTAAAAACAAATACTGAATAGGTTATCCATGAATCCCAATCTGTTTGACTCATATTCACAAAGCGTCTCAGAAACTCAGTCAATGTTTGGCACAATTTGTCTAATGTACAATTACTTTGAGGATAGTACTGGTTGTTTGATTCTTCTCAGTTCTCAGTAAGGTGCACACCTGTTGGAAAATGTCACTGAAAAGATTACCTCCCAGGTTACTGATGACAACTGAGAGTATATCAGACTTCAAAATCATTTTTTCTAAAATACTCTTGCTACTGTCTCATCATCTTGCATCTCTATTGGCTCTGCCACTATATATTTTGTCATTACATCTTGAAATGTTAATATGTATTCATACCTTTCTTCTGTCTTGGCTGGTGGACCTAAAATGTCGATGGCACATTCCTCAAAAACACTTTCTAGAATTTTTATTATCCTTGGCAGCATCCTTATCTTATTTTGCATGATTTTGTTTCTTTGTTAACTTTCACATGTCTGTATATATCCTTGCATCTTTTTTCGTACCTTCTTAGGTGAGATACTTTCTAACCCATTCAAAGGTTCTACATCATCTTCTTGTTATAGAACCCTTTTTACTTCTTCAAAACTTGGCCTTTGCTTTCCTCTATCTTTGAGTCAAGGCCCTCTGTTAATCTCATCTGCAGAGGTTGACTCTCTCTCATCTTCAGTGTGTCTGTGGCTATCTTGATAAGGGGCCTGGTTACCTTAGGCATTGTAGTTGCCACTTTGACTTCATGAATTTCTGATAGTGATCTGTGATGATTGCCTTTCCTGTTCTTATATAGAATTTCATATTCATACTCTTCTAGCTTCAGTCTAAGCTTCATTAAGGACCAAAAATATTTCCAATCCCTGTTAGAAGTTTATGATTGGTACATATCATAAATTTGTGACCAAACACATATGGGCTAAAACGTTTCACTACCAAGCAATAATGAATAATGAATGTTTCATTTTCAATGGTGTTAAAATTTCTGTTTGCTTTATTAAGTGTCCTGGATGAACATGCTACAGGAAGATTCTTTCCCAGCCCTCCTTGGCTTAGCACTGCACCAACTGCATCCTACATCAGTTCAATTATGAATTATTTTTTGAAATCTAAATACTGTGACATTAGTGGACTTTTCTTTGTACTCCTCGTACATGTTTTCATGCTTTGATGTCCAGGTATATGTGACGTTATAAGATCATTATATGTGTTTAGGGAAAAACGAAGTACATTTTCATAATCAAAGTGCCATCTTCTATAAAGTATGTGCCTATCCAAAATTCAAAGTGCTTAAATCAAACATTCAATTATGCAGACATAGGTGTGTAAGTTAGAGATAAAGGACAGTCTAAGAAAATATGTGAAATCAGAAATGTGTTACTGTGGAAATAAATGTCATGTGGCTAGGGCCCTTGCATTTGCCACATGCATGATGCACAAATGAGTACAATCCTCTTGAATGATTCTAGTGATTTTACACTTCTTCATCAAGAGTAGTTTCTTTTCTTCCACTTTTCTTTTACAAATTTTCCCTCCACAAAGTGTGTAATGACTATAAATCATTTCCACTACCCTCCATTTTTGCATTTTCTGTAACTTCCTTTCAACTTTCTTCTTTTACTGGTGGGTACACCATAGGGTTCAGTGAAAAATGGCTCACGATGTTTCAACTTTAGATGAAACTGATAATTCTTCACTTTACCTGATCTCTCATCAAAGCATCACTATATTCCCTTAAAGTTTTTTCTAGCTCCTCTTTATCCTCTGCAGGTTCTCCTATCTTTTTTGCTATAAGTTCACTGTAAGAATCATTAGTTATTTCCCCATCACTAAATCCTTCATCTTCCTCATAAAGCCTCTACCATCTAATTCTTCTACCCCCCCCCTTCCCCCTCCTGATCTGATTGTTATTACTGTTATTTATCATTACAATATCTATCTCCCCAGAAATTCACATCTTAAGAGTCAGTAAATGACAATGTTGTCTCATTCCATTTAAAAATAACTGTTGCCTTATACTGGTATTTAACTACTGGCACTGTAGGGATGTGCAAATAATGTTGATTATTTTGAGGTGTGTGGCTGGCAGATACTTCCACTAGCAGGAATTCACATAACTAAGTTCACACCTCCACAGTCTCTCACTATGATTACCAAGATAACAGTCGAAATTGATTGATATATTAACTCTCCTTTGAACAAAGTGATATTTACCCCTTCTTTTTTTAAAGAAAAGGGTGCACCAGCCTCCTTTGTAATAAAGGATGTAGTATAACACAATCATAATTAATGTCACCATGTTTTTTTTTTAAGTTTGCAGGCTACAGTGTATCAAAGTATCATTTTCAGGATGAGCAATTTAGAAATGAAAGAAACTGCCTCCCTTTCCAGAAGATCTATTGTAAACACTTTTACACAAATATGTGTTATTGTCTGACATACACCCAATACTTGGACCTTGAATCATGGATGGAAAGAGACAGATGGTTGAAGTGTGAAAAATTTGATATCAGCTTAAGGAAACATTAGAATACAGATATACATTCATCTTTCTTTTTGTACACCTCGTTTTTTGGTGTGAGCATGTTTATACTGAATCTTTACCCTTCACAGTGTTCTGATACTGAATGGTATATAATTTATAGCTAAAGCAAAATAAGATCTATCACAGCCTTGACAACCCAATTCATTCTCTGTATTAAACTTTCACTCAGATCCTCAATTGCTAAACATTCCTGCACAAAAGGAACATAATTTATTTTGAAAAACAATAAAAAACCATTACCTAAATCACCATCAGTAACACTAATATTCACAGTATAAGCACCATCAACATCACAACTACTATCTATCCTATCTTTTCTCCCTCAAGTACATGATTCTCAGTCTCAACACATTTAACCTCAGATCAAATAGATTCATCGTCCCTCTTTACACTTTCATTATTCATTAACATCACAAGACCAAACTAATCACAATTTTCATCATCAGCATCTTTAATGAAAACTCTGTTAGTTACAAGATTCATTAAATAAGTTTGTCAAGGCATTATCATCAAGATGAACTTCACCCCCCTGTCTCTTATTTTCTTTGCCTTTCATTTCTCTTAGCATGTCTTCCCAAAATTCTCTGCTAAACTATATTCTGTTTACCTGATGTGAAGTAATGTAATCTCTACTGTGGTACCCCCTCTGGAAATTACCTCTTCTATTAGCCTGAGTGTGGTATCTACTTCTTCTATCTTCAAAAATCATATCATCAAATCTTCTATTACTACCTTCCCATTGGTTACTTCTTTACTCGCGACCTCTTTCATCATTCCTATGCCTATCATTCCAATTATTATTTCTCCTGTCATTATCCCTGCATCTGTCATTCCAGTGATCGTCTCTTCTGCTACGATTATGATGTTAATGTTTCCTGTTCTCTCTTCTTCTATCTCGGTCTCCATCATTATCACTGAACCATACTCCCATTCTGACAAAATTCATTTTCTCTTTGCTTATCCCTCTCTCTCTCTCATTTCCTTCCCATGCCATATCTAGTTTATCAACATGTCTTTAAAATTGTTCACTAGAATCATCTCGTCCATACACTAACCTCACTGTACTGTACTTTATTTGGCATCACCTGATTAATGCAGTTTATTTGTGTTGTCTCATCTAATGGTTTATCTAATTGTATGAGTGTTTTAAGTCACTGTTCACAAAAGTCTTTCATGAGAATGCTGCCTTCTCTAAAACATAGTCCACTCAGAAATTTTGATTGGATCCTAGCTTTCTTGATATCAGACCAAAAAATTTGATCAAAAATGAGTTTCAAGTTCTGCAAAAGTCATATTTGTATATATTCTGATTATCCCATGACAGTGCCTTCCTACCTACAAATTTCTTTACAAATTTAATTTTCAAGTTTTCTGACATACCATTACTAAAATTATCATCATGCTGGTAAACGAAGTCCACTGGGTGAATTTTGTTTACCCACGAAAATTCTTTGTTTTATACTATTCCAAGTACTACCATGTTACTACAAAAATTTCTACTGACATTTTCTTCAAACTCTTTTACTTTTGCCATAATATTTGAAATATTACTAGCCAAGTTTATATACCAACTAGCTCTGCAGATGACGAAGAAATTGAAGAAATGTATGATAAGATAAAAGAAATTATTCAGGTAGTGAAGGGAGACGAAAATTTAATAGTCATGCGTGACTGGAATTCGACAGTAGGAAAAGGGAGAGAAGGAAACATAGTAGGTGAATATGGATTGGGGCTAAGAAATGAAAGAGGAAGCCGTCTGTTAGAATTTTGCACAGAGCATAACTTTATCATAGCTAACACTTGGCTCAAGAATCATAAAAGAAGGTTGTATACATGGAAAAATCCTGGAGATACTAAAAGGTATCAGATTGATTATATAATGGTAAGACAGAGATTTAGAAACCAGGTTTTAAATTGTAAGACATTTCCAGGGGCAGATGTGGACTCTGACCACAATCTATTGGTTATGAACTGTAGATTAAAACTGAAGAAATTGCAAAAGGGTGGGAATTTAAGGAGATGGGACCTGGATAAACTGAAAGAACCAGAGGTTGTACAGAGTTTCAGGGAGAGCATAAAGGAACACTTGACAGGAATAGGGGAAAGAAATACAGTAGAAGACGAATGGGTAGCTCTGAGGGATGAAGTAGTGAAGGCAGCAGAGGATCAAGTAGGTAAAAAGACGAGGTCTAGTAGAAATCCTTGGGTAACAGAAGAAATATTGAATTTAATTGATGAAAGGAGAAAATATAAAAATGCAGTAAATGAAGCAGGCAAAAAGGAATACAAATGCCTCAAAAATGAGATCGACAGGAAGTGCAAAATGGCTAAGCAGGGATGGCTAGAGGACAAATGTAAGGATGTAGAGGCTTATCTCACTAGGGGTAAGATAGATACTGCCTACAGGAAAATTAAAGAGACCTTTGGAGAAAAGAGAGCCACTTGTATGAATATCAAGAGCTCAGATGGAAACCCAGTTCTAAGCAAAGAGAGGAAAAAAGAAAGGTGGAAGGAGTATATAGAGGGTCTATACAAGGGCGATGTACTTGAGGACAATATTATGGAAATGGAAGAGGATGTAGATGAAGATGAAATGGGAGATACGATACTGCGTGAAGAGTTTGACAGAGCACTGAAAGACCTGAGTCGAAACAAGGCCCCCGGAGTAGACAATATTCCATTGGAACTACTGACGGCCGTGGGAGAGCCAGTCCTGACAAAACTCTACCATTTGGTGAGCAAGATGTATGAAACAGGCGAAATACCCTCAGACTTCAAGAAGAATATAATAATTCCAATCCCAAAGAAAGCAGGTGTTGACAGATGTGAAAATTACCGAACTATCAGCTTAATAAGTCACAGCTGCAAAATACTAACACGAATTCTTTACAGACGAATGGAAAAACTAGTAGAAGCCAACCTCGGGGAAGATCAGTTTGGATTCCGTAGAAACACTGGAACACGTGAGGCAATACTGACCTTACGACTTATCTTAGAAGAAAGATTAAGGAAAGGCAAACCTACGTTTCTAGCATTTGTAGACTTAGAGAAAGCTTTTGACAATGTTGACTGGAATACTCTCTTTCAAATTCTAAAGGTGGCAGGGGTAAAATACAGGGAACGAAAGGCTATTTACAATTAGTACAGAAACCAGATGGCAGTTATAAGAGTCGAGGGACATGAAAGGGAAGCAGTGGTTGGGAAGGGAGTGAGACATGTTTGTAGCCTCTCCCCGATGTTATTCAATCTGTATATTGAGCAAGCAGTAAAGGAAACAAAAGAAAAATTTGGAGTAGGTATTAAAATCCAGGGAGAAGAAATAAAAACTTTGAGGTTTGCCGATGACATTGTAATTCTGTCAGAGACAGCAAAGGACTTGGAAGAGCAGTTGAACGGAATGGACAGTGTCTTGAAAGGAGGATATAAGATGAACATCAACAAAAGCAAAACAAGGATAATGGAATGTAGTCGAATTAAGTTGGGTGATGCTGAGGGAATTAGATTAGGAAATGAGACACTTAAAGTAGTAAAGGAGTTTTGCTATTTGGAGAGCAAAATAACTGATGATGGTCAAAGTAGAGAGGATATAAAATGTAGACTGGCAATGGCAAGGAAAGCGTTTCTGAAGAAGAGAAATTTGTAACATCGAGTATAGATTTAAGTGTCAGGAACTCATTTCTGAAAGTATTTGTATGGAGTGTAGCCATGTATGGAAGTGAAACATTGGACAATAAATAGTTTGGACAAGAAGAGAATAGAAGCTTTCAAAATGTGGTGCTACAGAAGAATGTTGAAGATTAGGTGGGGTAGATCACGTAACTAATGAGGAGGTATTGAATAGGATTGGGGAGAAGAGAAGTTTGTGGCATAAATTGACTAGAAGTAGGGATCGGTTGGTAGGACATGTCCTGAGGCATCAAGGGATCACAAATTTAGCATTGGAGGGCAGCATGGAGGGTAAAAATCATAGAGGGAGACCAAGAGATGAGTACACTAAGCAGATTCAGAAGGATGTAGGTTGCAGTAGGTACTGGGAGATGAAGGAGCCTGCACAGGATAGATTAGCATGGAGAGCTGCATCAAACCAGTCTCAGGGCTGAAGATCACAACAACAACAACAACAACAACAATAACTAGCACATGTACCAACATCCCCTTTTGCATCTGACAGTTCTTTGTTAAATATTCTATTTGTTTCACTCAATTTCAAATTAATGCCATCACCTTCATTTTTAATCATAGAATATAATATTTTTAAGCTCCTGTCATTGCTCTCTGCCTCACTGATCAATTTGCTTTCAACCTTCTCATTTTGTGTTCAACTTAAGTAATAAGTGTTTCAAATTTGGAATGCTTTATGGTCACATGTGTTTTCAAATCATTCAATACTTCCACGCCCTCAGTTGTCTCTGCAGTTTTCTCTACCTAAATTTTGATATCATCTAAATCTTTCATGATGCATTTTAATGCTTGTCTTTGCCTTGTCTCTACAAGTTTTTATGCAAATGATCTAATTTTTTCACCTGTTGATCCAACTTTCTGTCTAATTTCTGACTCTGTTTTTCAAGTTTTTTTCTCAGTCCTGCTGTCTAGTATCTGAGTTTGTTTATTTAATTTCTCCCCAATGAGTTTTGCAAGCATATTAAAAAGATCGGCACTATTTCCAAGTATGTCTTCATGACTGAAACTTTGAATCAGTGAACAAATACTGTCTGAATCTCCACCTACTTCTTCCCCTTCTGGTTCCATATCACTAACATTATTTTCAGCTGTCTCCTTATTATCTTGTGTCAAATTTTCTACTCCCACCACCTCTCGAGTGCCAACCCCACTGTCGTCACACGTCATGGAAATATTATATACAAAACACACACAAAAAAGAAAAACACTCCCTAAATAGAAAGTTCTTCACATGGCCTAATGAATTGATGGCATTGTATAAAATATGAGATAATTGTAGATGGTGTACCGTGGTTTTTGTGATTTTGTGGTGGTTCACCTGCTTTTATTTCTTCATCCATTGTCCTCGGTGTCGATGTACTGGCTGAAAAAATAGAGGGTGGAAGTGCAAGTACTGTCTACTGTAAATGATGTAGCTGACAGACGCACAGTTGTGCTTCACAGTCTTTTACTTCACTGTTCACAACTCCCCAATATTACACAGTTATATGGCCAGTGCACTTTTGTTTAACTTTCAATAAGCCTCATTAATAGGTTGCAGGTTAACACCACATACTGCTGTAATAGTTTACTATTGAACATCTATGAGCAATAAAAACCTAACCACAAAGTTCACAGTTCTTGAAGAATAGAAACGTATGTATGGAGCAGACACTGTCATTGATTTAACACATGGTCTATTGGTGTAACACTTATTTTACTGTTAAGTTGAGGCATTGTTGTCGTTCTAACCAACACAGGTTCCTCGTCTACAACTCGGCCGTTGACTGACTGTCTTGAGACCAAAAATCAGGCCCTTATATATCCTCACAATAATAGGTGCTGAAACTACACATTGTTTGAAGTTTAATTTACAGGAATTAAAATGAAAACTTAACTCATTAAATTAACTGAATACATCAAAAATTTCTGTCTCTTTAACAGTTTCTCCTAATACAAGGTTTAGGCAAAATTATTTGGTTAAATGATGAAATTAACATATATAGTTATGCAAACAATACTTTTGATGAAACTGGAAATTACTTTGGAATTAATTAAGGGCAGCTTCATTAACATGTTTTCAAATAGAGCCAAAGATATCCTTTAAGGATACTATTAGTTGTTCCTCCAAATATTTATAATTAGTACAGAATTTATATTTGTTTATACATCAACCATAGAATTTAAGTTACAAAACAATTACTGATTTCACCCTATAATGAAAGATACCAACTAGGAATAGTCAAAATAAATTATAAAATCAGTTACACACATAAAACTAAGCACAAAATTAGATCTGGTGTTCCCTCTCTTAAAACTAAGGGTCAGCTTTCCTCTTTTATGAAAATGCAGATTATACTCAAGTATGTTAATGGTAATCAGTTAAAATCGGGGGGTGGGGGTGGGGTGGGAGGGGGGGGGGGGGGACAAATTCAAGAAGGCACGTGGCAGAACAAGAGGAGTAGTAAAAATATCCCAGCTTGCTTCCTCACAATGTCCAAGTTGATTGTAGCCACTGGTATTCACAGTTCCACAGTCCAATTTCTTTATCCTCATATTTTTTGGTTTTAGAATGTTTCAGTGCCCTGTCCAAAATTTTACTTCCAAATAAAATAGTCTTTTCAGTCTTGATGCTGAAAATGGTACACCTAAAAAATCATGAGCGACTTTAGCACTTTGACCCAAATTAAATCACTATCCCAGCCCTTTCCACCATATTGTGGTGCAACTGCCTTGCTGGAGATACATGTTATCAACAGAAAATAATTCAAAACAAATGTGTTTATAAAATATTAATTTTGTCAATGGTAGCTGAAATAAATGTTCTTGAAATATGGTGGGTGTAACTCCGTTTGTTCAAAATAATAAAATATGACCAGAACTTATTTTCATCTCATTGTTTCATTGCACCTAATGTTTCCTGTTGAGTGTCTTAAGTGAAAATTGGCCAGAGACCGCCATGGTTCTCAAATGACACATTCCAGATGCACAAGTTATTATGTCACAGAGAACTGCTCAAGAACTCACATCATAATGGGCCTCCTACAAGATTTCTCACAGGTCTTATATAATCTTGGTAGCAATCAATGTATTGTTGTGTATAGTAAATTCACTAATAACAACTACAGAAGTTGTTGATAGTTACAAAAAATGTTATAATCCCAGTGGTTAAAACTGAAATGCGTGGAATGTGATACAATGACAATTAAATATCTCTTGTTTTCATGGAAAAATAAGTGAAACAATGTGAATAAACAATGTTGATTACATTTTTGTTAGTTTCACTGAAACTACATTATCTCAAGTATTCCTACCAAGTTTCCTGTTTCAAATATGAATACATTATTTTTTTAGTGTGAACAGAATTTCAATACACAATACAGCAGCCCATATAAACACTTGGTTTACATTGTTAATCTGGTTTTATTTTATGGATTACCGTAATTATGAGGTAAGTAGATGTTGCTGTGTTAGCCAACAGCATAGCAAGCTGCCAATATGACAAACAGAGTTGTTCCAGTTTTCAAACATTATAATTACTTTACATATAGCATCTGTTCTGTTACTCAATTGCTCATAAATGGAAAGCCCTAATTGCAATTAAACTAATAGATTGTACGTGTTCCTACCAATTGATGGAAGTAATATTAGTGACTATTTTGACACGAAGTTGTTGAAAATTATGTTACAGAGCTCAGAAGGCGAAATTACTTATATGGATTTTACATAATGACATAACAGTTAATTATACAATCCAGTTAGCTTCAAAATCATATGGAAAGTAAACTGTTTTGTTTTGGGATCAGTAAGGACCAGGAAAACATTCGAAAATTTATGTGGGTAAAGGGAACCAGTGGGACCAATGTGTAGATGCGACAATAATTTTATCAGCAGAGAGAATGTGGATAGAATTCACTGCATCTAAAGTTTGCATGGGCACATAGCCATGTGTTATGTGTGGACAAGATCATTAATGATACAGGTTGTCTCAGAAGTCAGAGCTTCACAGGGTATGTGATAAATTGACGGAAAGGATGTGCAGTTTTTAAGATGACAAGGAAATGTAGGAAAGTAGGGAATCAAAGGGATGAACACTGAGTAATGTAATGTGATAGAGAATAGGAACAAATGGAAGCAGAACTGGCTTGAAGGAGGAAGAGAAGCTGTTCGGTTAAATCAAACAATGTAAAATCAGGTACAGAATACCAACAATAAGAAAGGATGGATGCTACTCACCACACAGAGGAGATGTTGAGTGGCAGACTGGCACAATGAAAAAGACAGCTACAGATTTTTTAACTATCAGATCAAGTCCATCAGACATAGGCAACAAAACTCAAACACACAAGCATAACTCACACACATGGTCACTCTTGTTACTGGACACTAAGGCCTGAGCATTTTGCCTCGGCTTCTCTACATTTCCTATTTCTTTTATTTCTAAGCAATTTATATTGTCGTATTCCTGCCTTCCCCTGCATAGTTTAGTACTTCCCTCTTTCTTTGATGAGTTTAAGTGTTTCTTCCTTTACACAAGGTTTCTTGACAGTTACTTTTCTTTAACCTACATTTCTCTGTCCTGCTTCTATGACTGTCCATTTTAGAGATATCCATTCCTCTTCTACAGTGGTACTCATCCTCACAGTATACACAGCCTCAGAGAACTTCTAATACACCTTGTTATTCCTCAGTACTTAAGTATCCCACTGCTCTCCACATTTATTCTTCTGGAGATTCTTTTAGGCTTCAGTCTACACTTAATCAGTACTTAATTCTGATCTGAGTTTGTATCTGTTCCTGGGTATGCCTCACACTCCAACACTCAATTTCTGAATCTCTATCTGACCATTATGTAAGCCAGCTGGAGTCTTCTCAAGTCTCTGTCCCATTTGTAATTTTTTGAAAGCATATCCACTATTATTAGCCGAAATTGGTTGCATAACTCGATCACTCTTCCTGCTTTCACATTTGTGTTATCAGACCAATATTCTCCCACAACTCTGTCTTCTGTTTCCGCCCCTACTACTGCCTGGAAACCCTTGAGATTTTTAGGTATCATGATGAGGGGCTATTGAAAAGTTCTTGGCTCACCCAGGAAGTATTTGTCCTAGCCAAACGTCAGTTCAGCAACCAATAGTACATTCCTTTGCTAGATTACATACCACAATCTTCATTACTATCTTGCTTTTTGTTTCAGATATTGGAGTTTGAAGTGTCAAACATGTATGAATTTTGAAAAAAGAGAGCACGCATTTGGTCATCCAGTGTCTGCCAAAAAAGGGCTTGAATGCATAGGAGTTTGATGAAAACATTAGGGGAGGAGTCCCCTTCCTATTTCACTTGAAAAGAAAGTGGCGGAATTCAAGTGGGGCAACACCTCTGTACAAGATGCAACTCACAGTGGAAGACCAATGATAGCCAGTATGGAGGAAAATATCACTGCAATCCAGGATATCATCATGGTAGACCAGCACCTGACAGAATGCTACATTGCTGAGAGCATGGGTCCATCTAAGGAATGCTTTGGACACATTATAAGAGTTGTACTTGATGTACACAAGGTCTCAAGTCAGAGGTTCCAAAGAATGTTGACAGCAAAAAACAAATGCCAGAGACACATCATGTCTGCCGAAAACTTGACCTTTCTGAGGTACTGTTCATCTAGAGACATTTCTCAAACGATTTGTGACTATGGCTGAAGCATTGATTCACCACTTTCAACTTGACTCTCCCAAAGTTCAATCAAAACAGCAGAAACACCCTTCATCACCCACTGCCAAGAAATTCAAGACAGTCGCATCAGCTGGCAAGGCGATGGTTTGTGTTTTTTTTTTTATCCAAAGGGTGTTATCTTGGCTGAATACTTTAAAAAAGGTGAAACAGTGAATGGAGCGTATTACTTTGCTCAAATAATGTATTTTGGAGGAGGCCATCAAATTGAAACTGACAGGATGTTAACAAAGCGAGTGCACTTTCATCAGGACAATGTGTCCATGCATCTACTGTGATGTCTACCCAGGGTGTATACGTGGCCAAGGGAAAAAAATTCCCGGATTTTTCCCCAATTTCCCAGATAAAAATACACTTTCTTCAGGATGAAACCACACTTTTTCCGTGTTATTAAGTGACAGTATATTTTCCCTCGGAACTGTAAAACTAATCAATCCTTTGCACAGTTATGTTTTTATACATGGGAATAGAATTTCCCGGCAATTTAGAAAATAAAACTCAGGGAAAAAAACTCCTTTTGGAAAGATTTTTGATGTGCAGCAAAATGTATGCTGCATATTTTCGTATTATGAAAGTATAAATTTGAATGCAACCAAAACCCCGCATGTTACTTTTCAAACCATTATAATCAAGATTGCGATGCGCTTTTGTAAGCCAGTCATAGCTCATGTCATGTGATTCCGCCAGCTCATGACTGCGAATATTCAGACCACAGGACACATGATGCAGTCAGCTAATAGCAACATCACTGTGAAGAAGCATGGATACACAAACAGTAAAAGTTAATGTTTTAAATTAATATACATGGTGTTGCTACAAGAAAAGCAAAACTTTCACATATAATATTGGTCTCTAAGGTTAATAAGCTGCAAGAGAAGCTAAGCTTTCACAGTTTGTCGCGAAAGCTTGAATTTCGTAATATCATTAATTTGAATCCAACAATTACGTTTGTTATTGTCACTGTTGCATTTCGAAATCTTTTCTGTCGTCTTATTTTCCTCTTTCTGTTTGGTCTGCTTGTGTCTGTATGTGTGGATGGATATGTGCGTGTGTGCGAGTGTATACCTGTCCTTTTTTCCGCCCAAGGTAAGTCTTTCCGCTCCCGGGATTGGAATGACTCCTTACCCTCTCCCTTAAAACCCACTTCCTTTCGTCTTCCCCTCTCCTTCCCTCTTTCCTGATGAGGCAACAGTTTGTTGCGAAAGCTTGAATTTTGTGTGTATGTTTGTGTTTGTTTGTGTTTCTATCGACCTGCCAGCGCTTTCGTTCGGTAAGTCACCTCATCTTTGTTTTTTTTATATATATATATATATATATATATATATATATATATATATATATATATATATATATATATATATATATATATATATATATATATCTAAAAAGAAAGATGATGAAACTTACCAAACAAAAGCGCTGGCAGGTCGATAGACACACAAACAAACACAAACATACACACAAAATTCTAGCTTTCGCAACCAATGGTTGCCTCGTCAGGAAAGAGGGAAGGAGAAGGAAAGACAAAAGGATATGGGTTTTAAGGGAGAGGGTAAGGAGTCATTCCAATCCCGGGAGTGGAAAGACTTACCTTAGGGGGAAAAAAGGGAAAAAAGGACAGGTATACACTCGCACACAAACACATATCCATCCACACATACACAGACACAAGCAGAAATGTCTGCAACAAACTGTTGCCTCATCAGGAAAGAGGGAAGGAGAGGGAAAGACAAAAGGATGTGGGTTTTAAGGGAGAGGGTAAGGAGTCATTCCAATCCCGGGAGCGGAAAGATTTACCTTAAGGGGAAAAAAGGGGTATACACTCGCACACACACACATATCCATCCGCACATACTCAGACACAAGCAGACATTTATTAAGGCAAAGGGTTTGGGCAGAGATGTGAGTCGAGGCGGAAGTAAAGAGGCAAAGATGTTGTTGAAAGACAGGTGAGGTATGAGCGGTGGCAACTTGAAATTAGCGAAGGTTGAGGCCTGGTGGATAACGAGAAGAGAGGATGTACTGAAGGGCAAGTTCCCATCTCCGGAGTTCTGACAGGTTGGTGTTAGTGGGAAGTATCCAGATAACCCAGACGGTGTAACACTATGCCAAGATGTGCTGGCTGTGCACCAAGGCATGTTTAGCCACAGGGTCATCCTCATTACCAACAAACACTGTCTGCCTGTGTCCATTGATGCGAATGGACAGTTTGTTGCTGGTCATTCCCACATAGAAAGCTTCACAGTGTAGGCAGGTCAGTTGGTAAATCACGTGGGTGCTTTCACACGTGGCTCCGCATTTGATCGTGTACACCTTCCGGGTTACAGGAGTGGAGTAGGTGGTGGTGGGAGGGTGCATTGGACAGGTTTTACACCGGGGGCGGTTATAAGGGTAGGAGCCAGAGGGTAAGGAAGGTGGTTTGGGGATTTCATAGGGATGAACTAAGAGGTTATGAAGGTTAGGTGGACGGCAGAAAGACACTCTTGGTGGAGTGGGGAGGATTTCATGAAGGATGGATCTCATTTCAGGGCAGAATTTGAGGAAGTCGTATCCCTGCTGGAGAGCCACATTCAGAGTCTGATCCGGTCCCGGAAAGTATCCTGTCACAAGTGGGGCACTTTTGTGGTTCTTCTGTGGGAGGTTCTGGGTTTGAGGGAATGAGGAAGTGGCTCTGGTTATTTGCTTCTGTACCAGGTTGGGAGGGTAGTTGTGGGATGTGGACTGGAGCAGATTCATTTGCCACGAAGACATAGGCTATAGGGAAGGGATCGTTTGATGTGGAATGGGTGGCAGCTGTCATAATGGAGGTACTGTTGCTTGTTGGTGGGTTTGATGTGGACGGATGTGTGAAGCTGGCCATTGGACAGATGGAGGTCACCGTCAAGGAAAGTGGCATGGGATTTGGAGTATGACCAGGTGAATCTGATGGAACCAAAGGTGTTGAGGTTGGAGAGGAAATTCTGGAGTTCTTCTTCACTGTGAGTCCAGATCATGAAGATGTCATCAATAAATCTGTACCAAACTTTGGGTTGGCAGGCCTGGGTAACCAAGAAGGCTTCCTCTAAGCGACCCATGAATAGGTTGGCGTACGAGGGGGCCATCCTGGTACCCATGGCTGTTCCCTTTAATTGTTGGTATGTCTGGCCTTCAAAAGTGAAGAAGTTGTGGGTCAGGATGAAACTGGCTAAGGTAATGAGGAAAGAGGTTTTAAATAGGGTGGCAGGTGATCGGCGTGAAAGGAAGTGCTCCATCGCAGCGAGGCCCTGGATGTGCGGAATATTTGTGTATAAGGAAGTGGCATCAATAGTTACAAGGATGGTTCCCGGGGTAATAGATTGGGTAAGGATTCCAGGCGTTCGAGAAAGTGGTTGGTGTCTTTGATGAAGGATGGGAGACTGCATGTAATGGGTTGAAGGTGTTGATATACGTAGGCAGAGATACATTCTGTGGGGGCTTGGTAACCAGCTACAATGGGGCGGCCGGGATGATTGGGTTTGTGAATTTTAGGAAGAAGGTAGAAGGTAGGGGTGCGGGGTGTCGGAGGGGTCAGGAGGTTGATGGAGTAAGGGAAAGGTTTTGTAGGGGGCCTAAAGTTCTGAGGATTCCTTGAAGCTCCGCCTGGACATCAGGAATGGGGTTACCTTGGCAAACTTTATATGTGGTGTTGTCTGAAAGCTGACGCCGTCCCTCAGCCACATACTCGGGACGATCAAGTACCACGGTCATGGAACCCTTGTCCGCCGGAAGAATGACGATGGATCGGTCAGCCTTCAGATCACGGATAGCTTGGGCTTCAGCAGTGGTGATGATGGAAGTAGGATTAAGGTTTTTTAAGAAGGATTGAGAAGCAAGGCTGGAAGTCAGAAATTCCTGGAAGGTTTGGAGAGTGTGATTTTGAGGAAGAGGAGGTGGGTCCCGCTGTGACGGAGGACGGAACTGTTCCAGGCAGGGTTCAATTTGGATAGTGTCTTGGGGAGTTGGATCATTAGGAGTAGGATTAGGATCACTTTTCTTCGTGGAAAAGTGATATTTCCAGCAGAGAGTACAGGTGTAGGACAGTAAATCTTTGACGAGGGCTGTTTGGTTGAATCTGGGAGTGGGGCAGAAGGTGAGGCCTTTGGATAGGACAGAGGTATCGGACTGGGAGAGAGGTTTGGAGGAAAAGTTAACTACTGAATTGGGGTGTTGTGGTTCCAAATTGCATTGATTGGAATTTTGAGGTTTTGGAGGGAGTGGAGCTGGAAGTGGGAGATTGAGTAGATGTGAGAGACTGGGTTTGTGTGCAATGAGAGGAGGTTGAGGTTTGCTGGCAAGCTTGTGAAGGGTGAGTGAGTTGCCTTTCCGGAGGTGGGAAACCAGGAGATTGGATAATTTTTTGAGGTGGAGGGTGGCATGCTGTTCTAATTTGCGGTTGGCCTGTAGGAGGATGGTTTGAACAGCCGGCGTGGATGTGGGAGAAGAAAGATTGAGGACTCTTATTAAGGGTAGGAGTTGACGGGTGTGTTCATTGGCTGAGTTGATGTGTAGGTGAAGGATTAGGTGGGTGAGGGCAATGGATTGTTCAGTTTGGAACTGGTATAGGGACTGATGGAAAGAAGGATTGCAGCCAGAGATGGGAACTTTAAGTGTGAGGCCTTTGGGGGTAATGCCAAATGTCAGACAAGCCTGAGAAAATAAAATATGGGAGCATAATCTGGCTAGGGCGAAGGCATGCTTGCGGAGGGAATGTAAATAAAACTTAATGGGGTCGTTGGGGGTGTGTTGTGAGGGTGACATGGTATTAGAAGGTGGAAAGTGTATCATGAGGCTGAAATGAAAATGGAAAAAAATATATATATATAGGGAGAGATAAAGGTGAACTAGAAAGCAACTGGAGACCTGGTGTGAAAAAAGGCGAAAAAGTGTTGGTTGTGTTGATCCTGTGGTGAACTTGGGTTGGTAGACAACGATGTGCATAAAGGTTAGGTGGTTGTGTTGCCGCCAAAACACGTTAAAGGATGGAGAAATTCGGGAAAATTTCGAAAAAACTACGTGTAAATGTATTAAAAGGAGTGGTTTTGTGGTGGCAGATTATGAGAATGAGACTAACAATTGTCTGACGAAGAAATAATGACGTTAAAACCTGTAGAAGTGGCTAAAAATGATCAATGATGTGTGAAAAAACGGAAATGGAAATAAAGCGAAAGTTATTAGAACTAGCCGAAATGGTTGTTTAATAGGTGAAAGGAACTGTTTGTGAACTAGAAACGGTGGATTTTATAGCGGCGGTAGTGTTGAAAGCGGGAAAAAAAATATTTTGGTTATGGTTTGGAAGCAGGTTACGTATTATTACGTATTGCGTATTATTGAGTATATATCGGCGGGATAAAATTGTATAGTAGATTACGCTAAAAAGGAGAAGGTGAATACGAAGTGAAACTACTGGCAAAAAACAGAAAGAGAAAATAAGACGACAGAAAAGATTTTGAAATGCAACAGTAACAATAATAAACGTGATTGTTGGGTTCAAATTAATGATATGAATATAATAGGGAAACATTCCACGCGGGAAAAATATATTTAAAAACAAAGATGGTGTGACTTACCATACTAAAGTGCTGGCAGGCCGATAGAAACACAAACAGACACATACATACACAAAATTCAAGGTTTCGCATCAAACTGTTGCCTCATCAGGAAAGAGGGAAGGAGAGGGAAAGACAAAAGGATGTGGGTTTTAAGGGAGAGGGTAAGGAGTCATTCCAATCCCGGGAGCAGAAAGACTTACCTTAAGGGGAAAAGAGGGGTATACACTCGCACACACACACATATCCATCCGCACATACACAGACACAAGCAGACATTTATTAAGGCAAAGAGTTTGGGCAGAGATGTGAGTCGAGGCGGAAGTAAAGAGGCAAAGATGTTGTTGAAAGACAGGTGAGGTATGAGCGGTGGCAACTTGAAATTAGCGAAGGTTGAGGCCTGGTGGATAACGAGAAGAGAGGATGTACTGAAGGGCAAGTTCCCATCTCCGGAGTTCTGACAGGTTGGTGTTAGTGGGAAGTATCCAGATAACCCAGACGGTGTAACACTGTGCCAAGATGTGCTGGCTGTGCACCAAGGCATGTTTAGCCACAGGGTGATCCTCATTACCAACAAACACTGTCTGCCTGTGTCCATTCATGCGAATGGACAGTTTACCCACATAGAAAGCTTCACAGTGTAGGCAGGTCAGTTGGTAAATCACGTGGGTGCTTTCACACGTGGCTCTGCCTTTGATCGTGTACACCTTCTGGGTTACAGGACTGGAGTAGTTGGTGGTGGGAGGGTGCATTGGACAGGTTTTACACCGGGGGCAGTTACAAGGGTAGGAGCCAGAGGGTAAGGAAGGTGGTTTGGGGATTTCATAGGGATGAACTAAGAGGTTACGAAGGTTAGGTGGACGGCAGAAAGACACTCTTGGTGGAGTGGGGAGGATTTCATGAAGGATGGATCTCATTTCAGGGCAGGATTTGAGGAAGTCGTATCCCTGCTGGAGAGCCACATTCAGAGTCTGATCCAGTCCCGGAAAGTATCCTGTCACAAGTGGGGCACTTTTGTGGTTCTTCTGTGGGAAGTTCTGGGTTTGAGGGAATGAGGAAGTGGTTCTGGTTATTTGCTTCTGTACCAGGTCGGGAGGGTAGTTGCGGGATGTGAAAGCTGTTTTCAGGTTGTTGGTGTAATGGTTCAGGGATTCCGGACTGGAGCAGATTTGTTTGCCACGAAGACCTAGGCTGTAGGGAAGGGACCGTTTGATGTGGAATGGGTGGCAGCTGTCATAATGGAGGTACTGTTGCTTGTTGGTGGGTTTGATGTGGATGGACGTGTGAAGCTGGCCATTGGACAGATGGAGGTCACCATCAAGGAAAGTGGCATGGGATTTGGAGTAGGACCAGGTGAATCTGATGGAACCAAAGGAGTTGAGGTTGGAGAGGAAATTCTGGAGTTCTTCTTCACTGTGAGTCCAGATCATGAAGATGTCATCAATAAATCTGTACCAAACTTTGGGTTGGCAGGCCTGGGCAACCTAGAAGGCTTCCTCTAAGGGACCCATGAATAGGTTGGCGTACGAGGGGGCCATCCTGGTACCCATGGCTGTTCCCTTTAATTGTTGGTATGTCTGGCCTTCAAAAGTGAAGAAGTTGTGGGTCAGGATGAAACTGGTTAAGGTAATGAGGAAAGAGGTTTTAGGTAGGGTGGCAGGTGATCGGTGTGAAAGGAAGTGCTCCATCGCAGCGAGGCCCTGGATGTGTGGAATATTTGTGTATAAGGAAGTGGCATCAATGGTTATAAGGATGGTTTCCGGGGGTAATAGATTGGGTAAGGATTCCAGGCGTTCGAGAAAGTGGTTGGTGTCTTTGATGAAGGATGGGAGCCTGCATGTAATGGGTTGAAGGTGTTGATCTACGTAGGCAGAGATATGTTCTGTGGGGGCTTGGTAACCAGCTACAATGGGGCGGCCGGGATGATTGGGTTTGTGAATTTTAGGAATATATATGTATGGTAAATTACAATCTAGAATGTCCACTTTATAATTGATTAACCTGATTATTTATTTATGCCAATTTTATGCTGCATGAATTCTCTAATCGAGTAAAAAATATTTTTTAATAAATATTCTTTAAGGAATGCTTTAAATTTACATAGTTCCTTTATGCTTTTGATTTCTTTTGGCAATTTATTGTATATCTTGACACCTTGGTAAAACATAGTGATTTGGGTTTTAGTTTTATTCATTTTGTCTGGGGGCAAGCAGTTACTGTTTCTGGTTTGGTGACCATGTATGCAGCTGTTTGCTAAGCTTTGCTCCATATTTTTGTGAATAAAAACTGTAGTTTGCAAGATATATTCACTTGGGATAGTCAGAATACCCTACTTTTTAAATAGCTCACTGCAGTGTGTTCTTTTGTGACTCTTGATCATTATTCTGATAGCTCGTTTTTGCAATCTGAACACATGTTTCAAATTTTGGGCATTTGCACCCCAGAATGTTATGCCGTAACTTATTATAGAATGTATGTGTGCAAACTATGTCATTCTCTGGCATGAACTATTGCACACAGTGACTAATATTCGTAAGGCATAGCATGCTGTGCTAATTTTTTTCCCAAGCATCCTAATATGTTCATCCCATTTTAATTGTTGATCAACATACATACCCAAAAAATTTGTGCTGGCTACACACCCTACAGTTCCATTTTGAACTTTAAGTTTTGTCATATTTGGTTTTTTCTTTATATAGAAGTTTATGTTATTAGTCTTCTCCACATTAAGGGTTACTTTGTTGTTATTTGACCAGTTGTAAACTTCCTTAAGTACCTTTTCAGCTTTTACATTGAACATTTCTGGTGTCCTATCTGTAATTATTATATTGCTGTCATCAGTAAACAACACTGTTTCTCCTTGTGTTACCCACTGTGGGAAGTCATTAATATAAATAAGAAATAGTATTGGGCCTAACACACTCCCTCGAGGTACTCCAATGTTAAAATATTCTTCATCTGAAAGCTGTTTCACTCAATAATTTGAGCTAAATAAATAAATAAATAAAATAAATAAAGCTACTTGAAATTTGGGATATCTCCACCCTCTGCACTCTGTCTGCAACGTAAGATCTAAACCATTTATTTACAACCCCCCTGATTCCTAGTGCTTCAAGTTTACCTAGTAGTATTTCATGGTCAACTGTATCAAATGCTTTGCTGAGATCTAGGAAAATGCCTGTTACTTGTTCTCCTTTATCTAAGGCTTCTAGAACCACTCTTGTAAAATTTTCTGTAGCTGCTTCTGTTGGCTTTCCAGTCCTGAAACCAAACTGTTCTTTGCATAGAGTTGGTATTTATTTTAGTAGTCCGTAAGTCTGTTTTTCATAATAGTTTCCATTATTTTTGACAAAGAAGACAGCAATGAAATTGGTCTGTAATTCTCTATATTTTCTGTATCACCTTTTTTGTGTATGGGAAGAATTTTTGCGTTCTTTAAATAATTAGGGAAGCAACCTGATGAGAATGACTCATTTATAATGTCTGCTAAGGGTTCTTTTATGCTGCTAATGCAGTCTTTTAGTATACATATTGGAACTTCATCTAAACCTGTGGATGATTTACTCTTGAATTTATGTACAATGCTACTGGTTTCATCTCCATTGGTGGGTAGTAGTAGCATTGAGTGAGATACAAAGTTCTTTGCCATTGTGTGTTGTGTTTTAGGAAGCTTTTCTTGCAGTTTTATTGCTATATTACTAAAGTAGTTATTTATAAAGTTAGCCAGGCCCTTAGGATTATCTATTAAACTACCTTTATTTCTAATTTTTATGTCCATCTGCTTTGATTTTGAGTTACCAGTTTCTTGTTTTAATATATTCCAAATGGCTCTGCTTTTATTGTTTGAGTTCTGTATGGTCTTTTCATTTTGGATTCTCTTTGCTTCCTGCAACAGTTTTCTATATGTTCTCTTGTACCTAAGAAAAAACTGTATTAAGGCTGGGTCACTCTTATCATTTTTGATAGATCTCAGATATTTGAGTGTTTCAGAGAATTTACTGATACCTTTTGTTACCCAAGTCTTCCTACTAGATCCCCCAACAGAAAGTACTACTTTAGGAAATGTTTCCTCAAATTTTAACTTGAATATATTCATGAATTCAAGTGACAGTAAAATTTTTAGCCGAGTCCAGTGACTCGTCCTCAAAGTTTTCCACAAATAAATCAGCTACCGCAGAGGAGTTGCTCATAATAACAACATGAATGTCTGATCTTCTGGGCTCGAAATACTTCTAAATGGCTCATCATCAAACGCTCTGTGATTTAAGAAATTCATCGTACATTCTCACACATTGTTCAACTTGCGTAAAAGGAAATTTACTTTGAAAGTAATGCTTTTCAAACCACCATTCACAATATTTTCCTGTGACCTGTTAGAAATAGGTTTGTTTCAGTAGTCGTCAGAGCGCCAGATAATAGGCGACACCGCGCTTTGGCAGCTGCTATGACACAGGAAGTCCATATGTTCATACACGTAAAAAATTACAAGATCTTACATTATGTCATAAAAGAAAAAAGACATCAGATGATACTCCAAGAGCATCGGAATTTCGTGAACTGTACTACAATGGCACATTTAAAGTGCATACTTAAAGAGCACATTCGTATGTCCAGATTCCCAATGAAGCAGGCCTCGACTTGATATTAAGCATTTCAGTATGGGTTTCGGGATGTAAATTTTCTTGGAGTAGCCTACCAGTTCTGTATTAACTCATTTTTGATTCTTTATTATGGCATAATGCCATAGGTGCTAGAAGATGAAAATGTGCACTTGAAATGCAGCAAGCAGTTGAAATTAGCCAATAGTGTATAATTAAACACTTTCTTTCAAACGCATTGACTGCCTCAGCGTAAAAGATTAATAAACACCAAATTTCTTTAGCAAACCGACAAAAAAACTTAATTGTTCTACAAGGCGATTAATGCATGGCTGTCAGCAAATTGGAAATAAAATGAAATCTGAAACTAATAATGTATATTAGCCTTCCGTAATTATGTGAATTTATTTTAATTCACTTGATAGCTCTGGGTCACAGAAATTCATTTTATTTTCATTTGACGTGAGAGCAGTAAACGAAGAGAAAACAGCAAAATCACTAAATGTATACATGGGTCATGTGGAGACTAAACACTTCCCCACTATAACTCGGACTGCTCTGCGCTTCAGCCCCAGATTACGATATTTCTGAACCGGGGCAATACTAAAATAGTAGCGCTCCCCCCCCCCCCCCCCCCCCCCCTGCCACTCCCCCTCAAGCATTAGAGACATGATGTCAAAAATTTTAAAAAATCGAATTTTCAAAAATATGTTCATCTTTCTGAAGAGTCTGATACATAAAACATATAGATGTTCAAGGAAATGTAAGACATGTTATTTGGTCTTAAGTGTGCCAGAGTGCAGTGCCACCCCTCTTCACACAGCATTCTTCTATCACAAATCACTGTATTTCGCTCCGTGGAACTGAAATGTGTACATTTTGTACTGGCTGTCATCAAACTATATTCAGGACAGTGGAAATTAAAATGTCCTGTGATGCCTCTCCTGCTCTCAGTCACCATGTTTGATATCCTGCCCCTCTTTTTTTAAAAAACAAATACTCACAGTTAATACTGGATGGGATTATTTGTAATCGAGAGAACAAGAACTCTTCAGAAAATTTGCACTCTTTATTGCCTGTTAGCTAATAATTTTCTGTTTTGGGTGACATAAAATTAAATATAGGATACATAAAACCAGTAAAGACAAGAGACAAGCAATACAGTACACATTTATTCAATCCTTACCTCCTAGCATTGTGTTCTCTCTAATCTTGCTACAGCTTTACATGGCATGCTTTACTTTTTGTGAAAGAATGTATTACCTCATCAAAGTTTGTCAAATGTTTTGCTACATGAAAAATCGAAATATTGTTGTCTAATGCTGCATAAGCTGTTAATACAAATAGTACCCAAGACTGGTGTGGTTTCTGGATTTGATTTTGTCTATTTTGTCACTGTCTGCTAGATAAAACAAAATAGGCCTTTCTAATACTGCAGATATTGTAACACACAGCAAATAAACGAGACTGTTTAGGCACAAATGGTCATTTTTATAACACGACAGAATATAATTCATGAAGACCAACACAAAATGCCTATTAGGCCTACTACAAGCAAAAAGCTTTATGTTAGAAAATAGTTTCACGTTCCATTCATACCCTCCAGTTTCTCGAGTATGAGATTGAAAAGTAGTAGTATGAGATTTTTATATAAATTTGGAGTCATCATATTCTTCCCTAATTTGTGTGATGGCCCCATTTCATCTCATTCCTCTTTCTAACAAACAATCTTCTCATGACCAATTCTGGAACTATTCCTACCTTTGTCAAAACTTATTTGCTGGTTAACTTCACTAACCCTGCCAGAATCACCGGTTTAGTTATCCCTGATTATTCTCTGTTTAGGTGTTGTTATTTTCATACAAACCATTTTCCGCGCTACTTCCAGAATAGAACTTAAGCGGCTGCTAGACGGGGACTGTACAACTGGCCCGCCCTTACTAGTGTAACGATCTGGCCAAAAATTTTCTGACAAAATTTCATTTTGCTGGATACACTGAGAAGAAAATAAGTCATCTTTCTTACCTGTTATTTCTGTTAGTCGTTTATTTCCATTCTAGTAATCTGAATCTATGGATTTCCCTAGTAATTACAACAACTCTGATCATTCGCAAACCCAATCAACAGTATAATCAGGCAGCGATTGGCGTTCACTCATTTAGTTTTACTCCGCTCAGCTTGTATAGCCCAGTCCTCTTTTGCCTGCAGGAAAGTTTATTTCTACATGCAATGAGGATTCCCCTGACAGAGACATCATGTGCACTATGCACGCATTCAAAAATCAACTTATGATTTTTTTTTTTTTTTTTTTTTTACTATGGCACCAGACTGCTGATGTCATCAGTTCCTAGGCTTACACACCACTTAATCTAACTTAAACTAACTTACACTAAGGACAACACATAAACCCATGCTTGAGGGAGGATTGGAACCTCCAATGGGGGGGGAGCCGCATGAACCGTGACAAGACCAGATGGCTACCCCGCACAGCTTATGATTCATTCAGAAATCAACTTACAGAGTGTGTTCAAAAACCAACAGGGATGCACATCAAAATCATATGAGTAATCGATAGACCAATGTGCGCTGGATGCGAGGCGCTTTGTGAAACAAGTTTTTTTCTCCTCAAGAATATGAATTTGGCGCCCCACCCCACACCCCCCACCCTTATAGATCCGAGCTGCTGTGCATGCGTGAATCTGGCAGCAGTAAAATTTTTCCTGGTTGCATCTAGCTGCTTGCCGCAACTGTTTACACAGCCAACAGCCACATTTATGTAGCCAGAAATGGGAGAAGGTACTACTCATACGCCACTCAACTGTGCATGTATATGCGCATGAGCCCTCTCGTAACTACTAAAACGAATCTAATGTAAACAGTTGTGACATCATGCTATTGGATGCAATTTATTGTTATGAAGCATTGCATAGTCTTCCTAAAGCCTTTGACATGTTTGCTGTTGGCAAATGCTTGTATGAGCACTGTGTTTTTTGGTTGTATATGGCACATTTCCTTTGCAATTTATGTTTTATTTTTTGTTTTTTTTCTCATTCACGTTTTATTATTGCAGTATTATTTTGCAGTAGTCGGATACAGTAATGTCCTTTGTTAGAGTATCGATTCTTACCAGTCAAAATTACAAAAATTTAACTGAAAACTAAAACAACGAAAAATTCCCAGAATTCTAAAAAATTTCCGGGTTTTCTCCCAGATGAAAAAATTCCCGGGTTTTTCCTGGACCTCCCGGTTGTCCTGGGTCGTATGCACCTTGCTACCATTGACTCCTGTGGCTTCAAACTGCTTAAGAACCCTCAGTATTCATCCAATTTGGCCCCCTCTGGCTTTCATCTCCTCCCTAAGCTCAAGGAACATCTAGCTGGAACCAAATTTTGACCGGACTATATCATGGCTGTAGTGGAGGGCTTTTTTGTCATGCAAGAAGAAACATTCTACAAGAAAGGTATAATAAGCCTGCAAAACTGATGGCAAAAGTGTGTGTCCCTAAAAGGGAACTATGTTGAAAAATAACCATAAACATTTGGTCTACTGACAAACTTTATCGGGTGGGCTGAGCACTTTTCATTCACCCCTCATACATTGTCAATATCCTCATACACTTTCTCTGTCTCTTCATCTTCTGCTTGCGAAATCAGCATGTACACCTGACCAATTGCTGTTCTCATTGATTTACATAGATTCTGACGAGAGCAGCTCTATCACTGAACTGTTCACAATAAACTCACTTTGTCCTATAATCCTATTTATAATGAATATTATGCATGCTATACCATGGCCTCATACCATATTAATCCTGCTTCACTCTCCAGTTTCTTCCTGCATCCAGTTTCCCCTGACACCACACCTAACTGCCTCTCCTGACACCACACCTAATTGCCTCTCCTCCATAGATACCAAGGCAATCACATATTTCCTTATTTGTTGGTAAATGGTGAAAGCTAGGTACTTATAGCTACCATTTTACAAAAGAAGCCAAGCTATGTTTGTCTCTCCTAAGATACCTACTCACAGTGTGGAAAAACTTAAGTAGTTTCATTTTATGTAGGTTAGAGTCCAAATGAGCATTATTGTGGTCAGTAAGTGGAAATAGTTACTATACAATGACAGGCTGGTTCCCATTGTATCCATTAACCTCCATCGGCACCATCAAATCATCTGAGCCCAAGAAGAGGACTACTGAGATGTGGCATATGACAATCAATTTTTCATGTTGACAGACCTCTCATTACTTCCTTGTATGATCTCCAGGGACATCACCAAATCATTCGAGCCCAAGAAGAAGACTACTGAGACATGGCATATGACAATAAATTGTTCATGTTGGCAAACCTCTCATTACTTCCCTATATGATCTCATTGGCCTTTCCTGTCATTGCTGTTTGAAAGATCCATTGCAGTTCAGTTACACCTTTGGTGATAAATTACTGAGAACAATAACAAATGTAAAATATCTGGGAGTAACCATCTGGACCTAAAGTGGAACAACCACATAAAACTGGTTATAGGAAGAGCAGTCACCAAGTAAGATCCACATTTTTTATAGTTCTTCTTGAGTACAGCTCATCAGTCTGAGACCCTTACCAAGTAGAGGAGAGAGAGAAGATTTTATGAAGAGCAGCTTGTTTCACCAGGAATTAATTTAGGAAGCACAAGAGCATGATGGAAATGCTCATCAAACCTCAGTAGCAAATACTACATATGAAGTGTTCTGCACCATCAGTGAGAGGGTTATTGTTAAAATTCTAGGAGTTCACATCCCAGGACAAATTGAGTGTCATGTTACTGTCTCCCACTTATAGCAGAATGACCATGATGGAACAATAAGAGCAATTAGAGCTCACATGGATGCTTACTGAAAATTGTTATTTCCACACACTTTTCATGAATGAAACAGGAAGGGGGAAAATTATAACAATACCCACCGTTTTCATCATGGACATCTACATCTACATGACTACTCAGCAATTCACATTTAAGTGCTTGGCAGAGGGTTCATCGAACCACAATCATACTATCTCTCTACCATTCCACTCCCAAACAGCGCGCGGGAAAAACGAACTCCTAAACCTTTCTGTTCGAGCTCTGATTTCTCTTATTTTATTTTGATGATCATTCCTACCTATGTAGGTTGGGCTCAACAAAATATTTTCGGATTCGAAAGAAAAAGTTGGTGACTGAAATTTCGTAAATAGCTCTCACCGTGACGAAAAACGTCTTTGCTTTAATGACTTCCATCCCAATTCGTGTATCATATCTGCCACACTCTCTCCCCTATTATGTGATAATACAAAATGAGCTGCCCTTTTTTGCACCCTTTCAATGTCCTCCATCAATCCCACCTGGTAAGGATCCCACACCGCGCAGCAATACTCTAACAGAGGACGAACGAGTGTAGTGTAAGCTGTTTCTTTAGTGGTCTTGTTGCATCTTCTAAGTGTCCTGCCAATGAAATGCAACCTTTGGCTCACCTTCCCCACAATATTATCTATGTGGTCTTTCCAACTGAAGTTGTTCGTAATTTTAACACCCAGGTACTTAGTTGAATTGACAGCCTTGAGAATTGTACTATTTATCGAGTAATCGAATTCCAACAGATTTCTTTTGGAACTCATGTGGATCACCTCACACTTTTTGTTATTTAGCGTCAACTGCCACCTGCCACACCATACAGCAATCTTTTCTAAATCGCTTTGCAACTGATACTGGTCTTCGGATGACCTTACTAGATGGTAAATTACAGCATCATCTGCGAACAACCTAAGAGAACTGCTCAGATTGTCACCCAGGTCATTTATATAGATCAGGAACAGCAGAGGTCCCAGGACTCTAAGAGAGCTTATAAAGTAAATGCATATATTTATTTATTTTATGTATTTATTTATTTATCCATCTGTAGACAATAAATATTGTATGGTTTAGATATAGACAAAACTAAGATTTTTCAGTAACGATTCAGCAGTGCTATGATTCAAAGAATGCTCTGTAGAGGGCATAACTAATCACCGAACTTTAGCGTTGGTGGAAGTTGAGAACGGTCGTACTTATTGAAAAATCCCTTATTGAAAAATCCATATGTTCTCTGCTGTAGTGGTTCATGATGTTAATTCAGAATCACATGTTATGTGTTGATATCTTTTTTAAATTATTGACAATAAGAGCTAGTGACGGCAATATTTCTGTGACCAATGTGGTACATAATTTTATCTCTCACAATCAGATTTTCTCAGTATGTTTGATTAATGCTGTGCTTCCAGGTTTTCAATGAAGTTGTTTGCATTTTATGCACATATTTTGGCAAACTACTCAGTCATCTCCTTAAGGTGCTGTGAGTTGTACTGTTATGTGTACTTGTTGCCCATGTGGACCAAGTAGTGAATGTATTCAACAACACAACTCACAGGACGTGAAGGAGACAAATGTCTCAGTCATTGAAATATTGTGCGTAAAATGGAAACAACAATGTGGCTGAACACCTGGAAGCACACTATTAGTGGTACTTAATCTGTTAGAATATCCATCCAGTTTCTGATAGCCCTGTGATATTTCCCTTCTCAAATGAGGCTATCTAATCATATACATAGCTGAGTATAAAAATTTAATCACTGGCTATTCTTTTGATACAAAAATTATCTATCAAATTTCAATCATATTGGCTGGTTCCTTCAGGGTGCAACTGTTTCCAAGCTGATAAGTGATTTGGAGACCACCATTAAAACAACCGTAAAGCTCCAAAATCTGAAACTGGTGAAAATATTCGTGACACACTTCAACTGTAGTTCAGCTGTATATGGTAATAAGCATTAGGGATCCTCTGAATACTGTCAGAAGTCAGATGGCCATATATTTTAAACTTTACTGATGAAATGTATAATCTAACGATCAGTGCATGGTTTCAGTGCATTTAATTATCAGTTCCATGAAACTGATTTTTAAGACCGACACAAAATGTTCAGAAATGAATGTTCAAAATTTAGAATGCTACTGGAGAGAAGTGCTACTGGAATTAGTCCACCCAGTTGAATGTGGAAGGAGCAAGAGCAAGAGTGGGTGTTGGGGGAGGGGGAGGGGGGTGTTTCATGATAGCAGAGACTGAGAGAATAAAGATTATAGAATTAAAGGCTGTACTGCAAGGACAATTGCTATCTACACAAATGAGAAAAACTGGTATTTGGGGCAAGGCAGTGGTGTCCATATTCCATGGTCTGTAAAGCATACACTGGTGTTGACAGTGCTGGGCCCAATGAAATACACTGCCACTGAAAGATCAAATTCACTCTTGTCCACAGTTTGAGGAAGTATAGGTGGCAAAATTTACACGAAAAGCTGAATAGAAGTTGTATGATTATTCATAGGAAATGTTGCCCCAACATTATTTCATGAGAAATTTGAGATTTGCACCCTCACAGAGGCTTCATGGCAATCATTATTCCTGCAAACCATTTGTGACTGGAGTAGGGAAGAAAGGAAATGACAGTGGTACACAAATTATCTCTACTGCAAAATGCAAGGTGGCTTGCAGAGTACAGATGTAGATGTATTTAGAATTCTCACCAAATTTTTATGGTGTGTTTATATCAAAGTCAAAATAGTCCCATACTCTGGGACTTTGAATGTAGGGGAACAGATCTGGCAACATTGCATCACTATCAAGGTAATGTCATAGCAGATGTGGCTTGCCATTGCCTTCCTCCAAGCTGCTATGGAGTGTCAAGCATGTATCTGTGTCATATGCATGACTGTGATGAGTGATTGTACGATGCTGTGTTGGAGTACTGTTGTGGATGAAGAGAAGGGGAGGCTGGAACTCACTGCTGTTACATAGCCTATTCCTATCAAACAGCACCAAGGGAGTCATCAAGAATAATGTCCCCATCCAATGGACAGATTGCCAACAATAGCATCACATGCTGTCACTTCGTGCAATACTACTGAGAAGTTTGGAATCTAATCCAGGGCACTGGTGCAAAGACTGGACACCAGAAACTTTACACACCATTATCTGTCCTCCTCTTGCTGGCCAAATACTGGTGGTGAAAATGTTGCATCACCAGGATTCAAACTGGGTTATCTCTAAGTCAAGCACCATCTAAGAATCATGCATTAGTGACCTCAGTTACAGACTTGGGTGAATGTTTATATGCAAACAATAAATATTTTCTTTCAGACCAGTGCCCCAGAGTAAGTAATTTTTGTTTGTTATGAGGAAAACAGAAATATTTAGGCATTGTTTGCTTCTGAACAAGAAATGTGCCTTGTCCTGGAGACAACACTCAGGTATCGAGAATCTGCAAAAAATATTCTGTCCTTATTCATACTTGGAAATATACTTTAGTATCATAACAAGACTAAAAGTTAGTACCAGTTAACTACATCAGTAAGGAAAGTAAGAGTTTCAGATAGTTTTTTTTTTTTTTAATTTTCTGGTACTTATTGAAATTATTCATGATAGATATCAGTGACATGGAAAAACTTGAAGATGAATGAATAATTAATTTTTATATGTTTGGCTTGTCATATTAGAAAACATGAATACATACTGTGCAGTACTAACTAAAAATATACATTTTAAATGATACAAATAATATACAAAGGTACGCTGAAACTAGACATGTAATTATAAACATTTTGATAAATAAGTATTATGGAACTACTCGTGTATTATTTATTATTTGACCCATCAGTCACTCTGTAATACGAAGATACCATACACTACCAGATAATATAGTTCCTTTTAAAATGTGTCTTAGAATGTTACATACTGTGACAGGTCACTTGCTAACTACTTCAAAAGAAATCTGTATAGAGGAGGCACTTATTTTTAAAAATTCAAGGACTGCCTTATCTACTGAATGACAAATAGTTACCCCTGCATTCATGAAACTCTGATGACCTTTAAGATATGGGGTCATCTGCAAATGCTTTTCTGTTTACAGTAGAGTTCTGACAGGAATACTTACTAAATATTTCCACATGACAGATATAAGAAGTCAACTCAAAGAACAGTGTGTTTTTCATTACACCTCACTTGTGGAGACCTCTTATATGTTTGTTCACTCAAGAAACTGATTCAGTTCTGTTCAGAAGGAGCAGCGATGTACATAATTTACTTGGGTATAGTTATTGCATTAGCAGTTTTAATATATTTTGATACCTTCAAACCACACAGATTTCCACCAGGTATACTGTTTCACTTGTCTTCACATTGTTTTGTAGATGATATGTGATGTGCTTCTTTTCGGGAGATACAAATGTTCATTTTAGCATAGATATATCCAGAAATAACTTTCATGAGCTGTTATATGAGTAGGTTTGTATTTTATAGAAAACTAATAGAACAGAATAGAATAGAATTTTTTATTTGCCTTTCAGTATTTTTCATACAACTGGCTTCATCAAAGTTTACAATGGAGTACAGTTAAGCACAATAACCACTTACATACACAGAATTGTTTAGCTTATTTAAGAACTATTTCTTTATCACTTATAAAAAGCTTATATTATAATGAGTATTTCCTAAGAATTCTTCAATTATATAGAATTCACTGCATTTTAACCAATTTTGAAATACACTCTTGAATTTATTAAATGGAGCTGTACGAGCTGAGTATGGTAACTTATTAAAAATTTTTATGCCCAAATGTTTATAGTTATTATGGACAACAGCTAGCCTCAAGAAAGGAAAATCCAACAAGCGACTATTTCTGGTATTGTGTGTATGTACATCACACCTCGTGCTGAATTTGTCCATATTTTCTATAGCATACATTAAACAGTTATATATGTACATGCTAGGTACTGTCATTACACTGAGATATTTAAAGTGGTTTCTGTAGGAATCTCTGGGTTCTAATCCTAGTATACATCTGATGGCCTTCTTTTGCCATCTGAAAATACATTTAGCCCCTGATGAATTACCCCAGAGCAAAATTCCATACTCCAGATGGGAATGGAAGAAAGCAAAATATGAGTGGAGTAGCAGCTGTTTGCTCACACTGTTTCTCAGTTTGTACAGTAAAAAAAGGACATGGGCTAGTTTGCTGCACAGGTGATTGGTGTATTCTTCCCAGGAGAGTTTTTGGTCTATGTGCAATCCAAGTAGTTTCACTGCTTAATTTTTACTTTTTGTAGCTTTTAGATTAGAAATTATTTCTCTGTTTTTGTGTTGTTTGTGCATAGTTGATTGGCCTGACACCAGTGACTAGTCATTTGCATTATTTCTCTGTTGTTGACCAGCACAGTAAATTGTCACCTGAGGTTATTAGTGTTATATCATCAGTGTATAGTGTATTCTTACATGGTATATAATTCTAGAAATCGTTAATATAGACAATGAATGAGAAAGGCCCAAAAACCGAGCCTTGGGGTATTCCTCTTTTTATAGGGAGTATTGCTGATCTCTGTTTATTTGCATATACTAGCTGTAACCTATTGCTTAAATAAGATTTGAGTAAGGTGAATGGTATATCTTCAATACCATAGTATTCTAACGTTTTAATGATTATTTCATGAGACACTGAATCAAATGCTTTGCTTAAATCAATAAGTGTTCCAGATATATGCAGCCTCTTTTCATATGCTTCATATACATTGTTCACCAAAGCTTCAATTGCTTTTACAGTTGATAGGTGAGATCTGAATCCAAATCGCTGTTAATTTAATAGTTTGTTGCTTTCAAAATAGCTGTATAGCTGCATACGCATGCAATTTTCTATTATTTTGGATACGACTGGTACTATTGATATGGGTCCGTAGTTGTTTGGGAGGTTTTTATCACCTTTTTTGTACATAGGTAGTGTAACTGTGACCTTAAGACATTCTGGAAAAATTCCTTCATCTAGTACTCTGTTTGACAGTGAGAGAAGAAGCATTTTGATTTTCTTTGCTATATGCTTTATGATGAAATTACTGAGTCCATAATAGTCTTCTGCTTTGGAATCACTTAGTTTGTTTATTGATTTGCAAATGTCATTTAGGGTGGTAGGGGTCCAACTAAACTTCTAACTAGTCTGTTTTGTATGGATGAGTAGTGCTTCTGAATGTATGGTAGAATTATTGAGTGGAGTGGTACTGGCACTATTTACAAAATAATCATTGAGTGTATCACAGTCTATAGGGATATTGTTTTCTTTATTGATGTTATTAATTTCCTTATTTTATGATGTTCCAGGCTGCTTTACATTTATCTTTGGAATTCAAAATGTATTCTTCATTTGCATTGTACTTAGCCCCTTTTATTTCTGATTTGTAAAGTTTTCTAATATTTATGTAATTTGCCTTATCTTGATCACTTTTATTAGACTTATCCTTCAGAAATAGAAGTAGTATCCTAAGTTTGTTAAGTTTTGAAGTGTACCACTTGTTAGTAGGACATCGCTTATGTTTATTATTAGGATGTTGTCTTTTGGTTACAGTGGGGCACGTCTTTTCTAGGAAAAGTGAGGAAAATAGTAAATCATTTATCAATTGCCTTATTATTATTAATTTTATGAGACCAATCAATTTCCTGTAACTCATTAATCATGTTGTTTACATTGGATTCTCCTAGAAGTCTATATGTCACTTGTCTTTCTTTAGTGTTGAGTTTTGAATTTTCTATTTGAAGCCATATTCCTGCATGATCTGATATTCCTAATTCTATTACATCACATTCAAGAGTATCTTTATACACATTACTAATTATGTTGTCAAGACATGCATTCTGTCTGGTGGGCTTTTCATTAAGACAATAATAGTTCAATGACTTCAAAGAATTGACCATATAGATAATATTTTTCTTCTTTGCCCTTAAATCTATGTTAATATCACCTACAATTATAATTTTATGTTGTTTATATTCGGACAACTGCAAAAGTAGTGTGTTAATTTTTTCTATAAATATATTAAATATCCCCCCCCCCCCCTCCCCCCATGAATCATGGACCTTGCCGTTGGTGGGGAGGCTTGCGTGCTTCAGCGATACAGATGGCCGTACCGTAGGTGCAACCACAACGGAGGGGTATCTGTTGAGAGGCCAGACAAATGTGTGGTTCCTGAAGAGGAGCAGCAGCCTTTTCAGTAGTTGCAGGGGCATCAGTCTGGATGATTGACTGATCTGGCCTTGTAACACTAACCAAAATGGCCTTGCTGTGCTGGTACTGCGAACGGCTGAAAGCAAGGGGAAACTACGGCCATAATTTTTCCCGAGGGCATGCAGCTTTACTGTATGGTTAAATGATGATGGCGTCCTCTTGGGTAAAATATTCCGGAGGTAAAATAGTCCCCCATATGGATCTCCAGGCAGGGACTACTCAGGAGGACGTCGTTATCAGGAGAAAGAAAACTGATGTTCTACGGATCGGAGCGTGGAATGTCAGATCCCTTAATCAGGCAGGTAGGTTAGAAAATTTAAAAAGGGAAATGGATAGGTTGTAGTTAGATATAGTGGGAATTAGTGAAGTTTGGTGGCAGGAGGAACAAGACTTCTGGTCAGGTGAATACAGGGTTATAAATACAAAATCAAATAGGGGTAATGCAGGAGTAGGTTTAACAATGAATAAAAAAATAGGGGTGCGGGTAAGCTACTACAAACAGCATAGTGAATGCATTATTGTGGCCAAGATAGACACAAAGCCCACGCCTACTACAGTAGTACAAGTTTATATGCCAACTAGCTCTGCAGATGATGAAGAAATTGATGAAATGTATGATGAGATAAAAGAAATTATTCAGGTAGTGAAGGGAGACGAAAATTTAATAGTCATGGGTGACTGGAATTCGAGAGTAGGAAAAGGGAGAGAAGGAAACATAGTGGGTGAATATGGATTGGGGGAGAGAAATGAAAGAGGAAGCCGCCTGGTAGAATTTTGCACAGAGCATAACTTAATCATAGCTAACACTTGGTTCAAGAATCATAAAAGAAGGTTGTATACATGGAAGAATCCTGGAGATACTAGAAGGTATCAGATAGATTATATAATGGTAAGACAGAGATTTAGGAACCAGGTTTTAAATTGTAAGACATTTCCAGGGGCAGATGTGGACTCTGACCACAATCTATTGGTTATGAACTGTAGATTAAAATTGAAGAAACTGCAAAAAGGTGTGAATTTAAGGAGATGGGACCTGGATATACTGAAAGAACCAGGGGTTGTACAGAGTTACGGGGAGAGCATAAGGGAACAATTGACAGGAATGGGGGAAAGAAATACAGTAGAAAAAGAATGGGTAGCTTTGAGGGATGAAGTAGTGAAGGCAGCAGAGGATCAAGTTGGTAAAAAGACGAGGGCTAGTAGAAATCCTTGGGTAACAGAAGAAATATTGAATTTAATTGATGAAAGGAGAAAATATAAAAATGCAGTAAATGAAGCAGGCAAAAAGGAATACAAACGTCTCAAAAAAGAGATCGACAGGAAGTGCAAAATGGCTAAGCAGGGATGGCTAGAGGACAAATGTAAGGATGTAGAGGCTTATGTCACTAGGGGTAAGATAGATACTGCCTACAGGAAAATTAAAGAGACCTTTGGAGAATAGAGAGCCACTTGTATGAATATCAAGAGCTCAGATGGAAACCCAGTTCTAAGCAAAGAAGGGAAAGCAGAAAGGTGGAAGCAGTATATAGAGGGTCTATATAAGGACAATGTACTTGAGGACAATATTATGGAAATGGAAGAGGATATAGATGAAGATGAAATGGGAGATACGATACTGCGTGAAGAGTTTGACAGAGCACTGAAAGACCTAAGTCAAAACAAGGCCCCAGGAGTAGATAACATTCCACTGGAACTACTGACGGCCTTGGGAGAGCCAGTCCTGACAAAACTCTACCATCTGGTGAGCAAGATGTATGAGACAGGCGAAATTCCCTCAGACTTCAAGAAGAATATAATAATTCCAATCCCAAAGAAAGCAGGTGTTGACAGATGTGAAAATTATCGAACTATCAGTTTAATAAGTCACAGCTGCAAAATACTAATGTGAATTCTTTACAGGTGAATGAAAAAACTGGTAGAAGCCGACCTCGGCAAAGATCAGTTTGGATTCTGTAGAAATGTTGGAACACGTGAGGCAATACTGACCCTACGACTTATCTTAGAAGAAAGATTAAGGAAAGGCAAACCTACATTTCTAGCATTTGTAGACTTAGAGAAAGCTTTTGACAATGTTGACTGGAATGCTCTCTTTCAAATTCTAAAGGTGGCAGGGGTAAAATACAGGGAGTGAAAGGCTATTTACAATTTGTACAGAAAACAGATGGCAGTTATAAGAGTTGAGGGGCATGAAAGGGAAGCAGCGGTTGAGGAGGGAGTGAGACAGGGTTGTAGCCTCTCCCCGATGTTATTCCATCTGTATATTGAGCAAGCAGTAAAGGAAACAAAAGAAAAATTCGGAGTAGGTATTAAAGTCCATGGAGAAGAAATAAAAACATTGAGGTTCACCAATGACATTGTAATTCTGTCAGAGACAGCGAAGGACTTGGAAGAGCAGTTGAACGGAATGGACAGTGTCTTGAAAGGAGGATATAAGATGAACATAAACAAAAGCAAAACAAGGATAATGGAATGTAGTCGAATTAAGTCGGGTGATGCTGAGGAAATTAGATTAGGAAATGAGACACTTAAAGTAGTAAAGGAGTTTTGCTATTTGGAGAGCAAAATAACTGATGATGGTCAAAGTAGAGAGGATATAAAATGTAGACTGGCAACGGCAAGGAATGCATTTCTGAAGAAGAGAAATTTGTTAACATCGAGTATAGATTTAAGTGTCAGGAAGTCGTTTCTGAAAGTATTTGTATGGAGTGGAGCCATGTATGGAAGTGAAACGTGGACTATAAATAGTTTAGGCAAGAAGAGAAAAGAAGCTTTTGAAATGTGGTGCTACAGAAGAATGCTGAAGATTAGATGGGTAGATAACATAACTAATGAGGAGGTATTGAATAGAATTGGTGAGAAGAGTACTTTGTGGTACAACTTGACAAGAAGAAGCGACTGGTTGGTAGGACATGTTCTGAGGCATCAAGGCATCACAAATTTAGCATTGGAGGGCAGCATGGAGGGTAAAAATCATAGAGGGAGACCAAGACATGAATACACTAAGCAGATTCAGAAGGATGTAGGTTGCAGTAAGTACTGGAAGATGAAGAAGCTTGCACAGGATAGAGTAGCATGGACAGCTGCATCAAACCAGTCTCAGGACTGAAGATGACAACAACAACAACAACAACAACAACATATTAAATATGTGTATATAATCGAGGGAAACATTCCACGTGGGAAAAATATTTCTAAAAACAAAGATGATGTAACTTACCAAACAAAAGCATTGGTATGTTGATAGAGACACTAACAAACACAAACACACACACGAAATTCAAGCTTTTGCAACCCACGGTTGCTTCATCAGGAAAGAGGGATAGAGAGGGATAGACAAAAGGATGTGGGTTTTAAGGGAGAGGGCAAGGAGTCATTCCAATCCCGGGAGTGTAAAGACTTACCTTACATCTGTCTGCTTGTGACTGTATATGTGTGGCTGGATATGTGTGTGTGTGCGAGTGTATACCTGTCCCCTTTTCCCCCTAAGGTAAGTCTTTCCGCTCCCGGGATTGGAATGACTCCTTACCCTCTCCCTTAAAACCCACATTCTTTCGTCTTTCCCTCTCCTTCCCTCTTTCCTGATGAAGCAACCGCGGGTTGCAAAAGCTTGAATTTTGTGTGTGTGTTTGTGTTTGTTAGTGTCTCTATCAAAATACCAATGCTTTCATTTGGTAAGTTACATCATCTTTGTTTTTAGATTTCTTAAATATGTGTGACATAATTGATGCCCTGCCTCAGGAAACTGTGATCTCAGTTGTTATAGTGAACAAAAACAACTGTTTGGAACACTATTTCTTTTAATATGATAATAATGACCAGTTTTGACCTGACTAGTGGATCATCTTTAGATCTGGTATGCAAAGTGTAGTTTGTCAGTAGTGATAAGAGTCATTCTTACAAACTGCACCTTGCAGCACCAGATCTAAAGATGGTCAGCTGATCCAGTTGAATCTTTAATAAAAGAAATAGTGATCTAGATGGTGTTTCTCATTCATTATAAATACTTGTGAGTCACACCATTACATTTTACAATCACATCTCTCAATTATAATGATCTCATTATTTGGAATTCTCTCCATATATCTACAATTAAATATGGGAGTTGTTAAATAGAACATTAGCAGCATTAATATTTATTAGTTGACATGTTATTTATAACAAGTGGTTAGTTAAGTAACTGTTGGAAAACTTTGTATTGTTAGCCATATCAATATTGGAAGATGATCCTTGAAAAATTTCAATTTCAATATCAGATCACCAATAATGGTTTCAGTTTCTTAGAAAGTAATTATACAGTTTGTTTAAAAATGAAGAAAAAAGAGAATAGTAAAATGCTAGGAAACAAAATGTACTACATAGTAACTGAACAAAGTACAGCTTAACAGGCCAAGAGAAATTTTTGCAAAGTAAATACATCTCTGCTCTGATTGTTTCAACTGAAGGCTACAGTTAACTATGTCAGAATATAAAGATGGGCACTTTTAAATTGCAAGTATAAGATTAAAATATTAACAAAATAAAGTTCTTTTGTTGAAGTGAGGCATAAGTACATAATAAAAAATTTTTACTCAGGTTTTACTTCCTGTGTGTAAGAAATGCAAACCAGGTGACAGTACTTTTTTTATATACTGATAGTCCCAGAACTTCTAAAACTACTTTTTATCAAAACAGCACATCCAAGGTATTTTCATTTTCAAAATGACTTTAAAAAATTGAGGGACAAATTCCATGCTGAATATCACACTGTAAGGAATCTGGCATGATTCTTGAAGTTTTCCCAGTGTAAAGAATATTCAGTGATGTTTCTGGATAGCAGGTAGATGATGTTGACATCTTGCCACAATATTTCAGCTGACAGCCATTCAGCCATTTTCAGGCAAAAGTTTTAGACTCGAGATTAAAGTGAATGTAGCTAACTTTAACCAAAAATTGTTGCAGAGACACAACCACATTGACAGCTGCTACAACATGACACCCTACTCCCCCTCTGTCAAGTTTACTGTCCTTTTTCAAATATGGCTCCATTTATCGTGTGCAGGCACATGGGTAAAGGTAAATGTAAATGTCATGTGACTAGGGCCTCCTGTTGGGTAAACTGTTTACCAGATGCAAGTGTTTCGATTTGACACCACTTCGGCAACTTGTGCGCTGATGGGGTTAAAATGATGATGATAAGGACAACACAACACCCAGTCCCTGAGAGGAGAAAATCTCTGACCCAGCCGGGAATTGGAACCTGGGCCCTTAAGATTGACATTCTGTTGCGCTGCTCACTCAGCTATGGCGGCAGACATGGGTTAAGGTGATATTACAGGTACAATCTCTGTCAAAATGCGAGCTTGTGGAGCTAAAATTCAGATGGCAAATTAATAAAATTAATTTTCATTAGATGTGGTATTAGGCATAAAATATTTTTCTTCCACAGATATTAAAGAAATCACCAAGTCTCATGGCTTACCCAATCAAAAGCTGATATCACAATTAATAAGATCTTCTGCCAAACGTATTTCAATAGATTCCTTAATAATTGATTTGCAGAAGGATCTCATAGGGGTACAGATTTCCATGGCAGAATAATGTCTTGCTCTGTCCTGTGGAGATACAGTGATCAGCAGTAGCTGACTTGCTTGGCCATGGAAGGCAAGTGTGGCAATTGCGATCAGTGCAACTTTCATGTACATGTGTGTGCGGTCTGACAGCTGTAGGATCTACATCTAATCTACATCTATACTCTACAAACCACTGTGGAGTGCATGGCAGAGGGTACATCCCATTGTACCAGTTATTAGGGTTTCTTCCTATTCCACTCATGTGTAGGGCACAGCAAGAATGATTGTTTGAATGCTTCTTTGTGTGCAGTAATTATTCTACTCTTATTCTCACAATCCCTATCTGAGCAATACATATGGGATTATAGTATGTTTCTAGAGACACCATTTAAAACCGGTTCTTGAAACTTAGTTAATACACTTTCTCAGAATAGTTTATGTCTATCTTCAAGAGTCCTCCAGTTCAGTTCCTTCAGTATCTCTGTGACATTCTCCCATGGATTTAACAAACCTGTGACCATTTGTGCTGTTCTTCTCTGTGTACATTCAGTATCCCCTGTTAGTCCTATCTGGTATGTGTCCTATATACTTGAGCAATATTCTAGATGGAATCACATGAGTGATTTGTAGGCAATCTCCTTTGTAGACTGACTACAGTTCCACAGTTTTCTTCCAATAAATTGAAATCTACCACCTGCTTTACCCTTGACTGATCATATGTGATCATTCCATTTCATATCCCTACAGAGTGTTACACCCAGTTTTTTGTATGAGTTGGTTGATTCCAGCAGTGACTCATTGATATTATAGTCATAGGATACTATGTTTTTTTCATTTTGTGAAGAGCAAAATTTTTCTTTTCTGAACATTTAAAGCAAGTTACCAATATTTGCACCACTTTGAAATCTTATCGAGATCTGACAATGTTTATGCAGCTTCTTTCAAATACTACATCATTATAGACAACTGTATCATCTGCAGTAAGTCTGATGTTACTATTAATATTGTCTGCAATGTCATTAATATACAACCTGAACAGCAAGGGTCCCAACACACTACCCTGGAGTACACTCAAAGTTACTTCTACATCTGCCAATGACTCTCCATCCAAAATAATGTGCTGTGTCCTCCCTACCAAGAAGTGCTCACTTGATACTCATACGAGTGAACTTTTGACAATTGGCATAGATGTGGTACTGACTCAAATTGCAAGGTATTCTGTACATCCAGCCTTCCACAATCTCAGATCATCTTTTACTGCACCAAGAAGAGCACAAGTCTTTGTAAGGGCTGCAAGATTACTGTAATATAATCTTTTTTTAAGGATTCTAATTAATTTTGGTGAAATATTGCTGACATATAAGAGGAATGACTGCTTGTCCTCTTGATATCATTATTGGTCAAGTTTCTTCCTCCTTAAAGCTGTGCTGATGTGATGTAGAGAATATCCATTATATTTTAATGCAGATTTCCAATTCCTTTGCAATGAAATTTTCTTTGCTGCTGGAAGAGCCACCATGTCAGCATCTTCCCACTCCTTGTGTAGTTCAATCCTTTCCATGGAGCAAATATTGCTCTTGTAAGGCAGAGCTCTCATAAGTGCATGTCATGTTTTATGCCTTAGTTCTTCTTCTGCATCACTTGGAAGAGGTCTAATAGCTTCTTCAACAACACTAATCAGCTAAAGACAAGGTTTTAGGTGTTGGTGCAAGGTTCATGGCTTTCCCAAGCACTGACAGTGTCAGATTGTCCAAAATCTTACCTGTAAAATTGACCATTGAGCTTGAAAAAGCAGTACTTGCTGTGACATTGCTGACAGGTGGGTGAACTTTGTTGATTGTCTGGAAGCAGACTCACTATGGTCACAATCTGACCTGGCCCAGGTTACACTGCTGGCCCTCACCCATGAAAGGGATGAGAGATTTGATGCAATCACCACCTGCAGATAAAACAGCTGTTTTGGAATGACGTTCAGTTCATGGCAAATATAATGAATGCTCTCCTTCATGAGTGCTAGGCTTACCGTACATGTGATAAACTTCACAGTGGTTTTGATAAAATGTGTCACTATGGAAAACTTTACAATGAGGCCACTGTCAAGGCGCTTCAGTAAAAACACATCAAAATTAATGGTGTAGGTTAGCAGTCACTAGTCTAAAACACTCACCTGAAGATGGCTGATTGGTTGACAGCCAAAATATTGACCTCATAAAGCTGCATTCTGAAATGTCATACAATACTTTTTATGCTGGAAAAACGTTTTCCTCTTTGCAGAGAAGATAGCATCACATATCAAGAGGTTGGACAAGTTATGCAATAAATGAGCATGACTGTTAAAAGTTCTTTGGGTATTTTATTGAAGTGGTGGAACAATGGCCTCAGTTAAAAGTTTGCCAGAATGACACATTTTGTCAAGACCACTGCTGTGAAGTTTATCACAAATTAGGTAAGCCTAGTGCCCATGAAGGATGTAAGAATCTTTTAAATGTTACTACTTAACTTGCATTGGCCTGTGGTTCATCGATGTTGTGGATGCTGCGAATAATGAGAATATCACAAAAATTTCAAGCTTGACAAATTATTTATTGACATCAGCTGATTGACAGACTTGACATAAGTGCTAAACAACTGACAAAACTGGGTTAAGCCGAACTGAGCTGCACTGACTCAAAAAGTAAACAAAACTTGACTGACTGCCTACGCAGCCTTTCTACGTCTCTTTAAATACAATTTTAACAATCACTACTGTTGTTAATGTATTACAAAATATAACTTGCAGTTAAGAATAATTTCATATAAATTAACTGCTGATACATTTGTACAGGTTATAAAATATAATGTCAAAAAACATAATATTTTTATCATCATCTCGGTTTAATGTGTGAAGGTTAATTCACAATCTGATTTCAACAATTTTTTTTTATTTAACTTTAATTTTGTGATTAGTGATTGTATGGACTTTATTGCTAATGTTTATTTGAAGTATACACATCTTGCTTCACCAGATTACATAAATTAAATACATACATGTTTTCTCAAATACCAGAATTTTGTAAATTTGGGTGATGTAACTAACAAGAGGTAAATATCTGCATGATTTACAAGCATCACTAATTAAATGAATTACGTAAAAAGGGATAATGAATGAAATTACATCACTGGATAATGATTGTTGTTTTCATTTGAATCATAAGGTTTTTGTGTTAATGAATTGACAAATTGCAATTATGGTAGTTAGAGTTGTTAGTTATTTATGCTAACATTTCCACAGCATCTTAATATTTGTTGCTAAGCATTTATTACTTCAGTTTCATGATCTGATATTTAATTTGGCATATGTACATATTTTTGTTAATGACAACAATCTATTAACAATCACTAGAAAGTATGTCACTCCAGAATATTCTATACGTATTTACAAAGAAGAATAAGTTTTTTTGGGCAAACTGAATGATACCTATAAAAATACACATAAAAGGCCCTAGGAAGCACTGAATCATATGATAAATACACATATGCATATAAAACAGGTAGTATTGGACAGTTAATAATGATCTTGGGGGAGGCTATTGCATAATAAGGAGAACGCTTGTTTTGCACGGCATGAACTGGATGCCATTTCAAAACAGCTGTTTTGTCTTTACATGGAGGTTGCATCCAATCTCCCATCCCTCTTATGGGAATGGGACAATGGTGTGATCTGGGCCAAGTCAGACTGTGTCCATAATGAGTCTGCTTCAAGTCAATCAATAAAATTCACCCACCTGTCAGCAATGTCACCAGCGCCTTTTGATGCTCTGTGGTCTATTTTATAGACAAATTTTTGAATAATGTGTTGCTGACAGTGCCTGGGAAAGGCTTGAACATCACATCTATATCTAGAACCTTATCTTTAACTAGTTTTATTTAGTGCTGTTAGATCCCTTCTCTGTGACACAGCAGGGGGAATATGGCGAAACATGTCTCACACTTCAGAGATCTCTGCCTCAGAAGAGTAAAATTTCCTCCATGGGAAGGGCCACACAGCACAGGTAATGATAAGATCCTCATACTGTGGACCATTGAGTGGATAAGGGAATTGCCACTGTGAAGTTGCTGCATGAGATGTATGGCCAGAAGATTTATAGCTTGTTGAGTGAATCAATGTGCTGGGAAACTGATAGAGACCCAGCAGGGAGAGTAAAAGACAAATGTCAGCATTGTTGAATTCTTCTTCTCTTCTACAAGTAGTTCCAAAAAGATTAAGCCATAATAGCTTGGTTCCATCAAGTTTATGTGATCTCCCAAAACTTCACAAAGAAGGTCCACAATTGCATCCTATTTTGAACCATATCATCAGTCTGACATATGACTTAGCTAGACATCTTGCTTCTTTTCTGAGACCTTTGTGGGAAAATGCTTGCACTATATTCACAACTTTGGTGACTGTCAAAAGACTGAAATCACTATGACACGATGAATCAGACCTTTTACTAAGTTTTGATGTCACCTCATTCTTCACTCATGGATTCATTGTCAGTCATCAGCAGTAAGTTCAAAGTCGATATAACAATGCCATTTCATTATGCCCTTTCCTCAATCTATTTTTTATCCAACAATGAATGTCTTCAGAAAATTGACAGTGTTGTCATGGATACTCCTCTTACTTTTCTGGTAGCCAACTTTTATTTTTGAAAACTTTGAGGAGAGGGCACTTGATTTGGCAGAGCTTAAACCAAAAGTATTCTGGCAATTTGTTGATGATACTTTTGTAGTGTGTTTTCATGGTGAAGAAGAAGTGTCATGATTTTTGTAGCATCTGAATTCAATTCAAGAGAATATCCAATTTACAATGGAAATGGAGAAGGATGGCTGTTTGCCATTTCTGGATGGCTTGGTCAATCAGAAAGTGGATGGGTCACTGGGGCATCCCATTTTCCATAAGCTCACATGTACAAGTCTGTATTTGCAGGCATTACCAACTAAGGGCATCCTTGATGCACTGGGTACATGTGGCTGATAGAGACATCCTTGCAAAGGAGCTGGAACATCTACAAAGTGTGTTCAAAGATGTAGGAAATTCTCCATATCAGATTAGCATAGCTTTAAGGAGAAAGAGGCATGACCACTCACGAGATCAAGAGGAAAAGGAGCTGTTTAAGTCTAGGGCATTCCTCCCATATTTTGGCAATATTTTATCAAAATTATTTAGAATCCTAAGAAAACATTATTTTAAAGTAATTGTCTGGCCATATATGAAGACTAGCATTCTTCTCGGCTAAGATTACAGAAGGTTGAAATCTACAGAATACCTTGCTAGTGTGGCAAAGGCTACAATGATAAGACCAAACCCACAGTATTTGAAAAGTGCGTTGAACGTGATCACCACACTCACTTTTCACAATCCAGTACATCAGCCACTGCTGGGCATTGTATCTCCACAGGTCATTCTATGGATTATTCGCTGTTGAAATCTTGGCCCCTACAAGATCTTCATGGGATTCAAGTCTTAAGAAATCTCTATAGATACATTTGGCAGAAGATCTTATAAATCATGATGGTGGCTTTCAGCTGAATAAGGCCTGGAACCCAACATTTTCTTTAGTACAGGGCCTCCCAACCTTTTCAGCTGGCAGACCCCTTCTTCAGTCGAAAATCCGTGGCAGACCCCTAGTCAGTCAAGAGCACAGTTACTTTAAATTTCAGAGCGAAACCATGGGAACTGAAAACTTCTAAATGCAAGTGCCATGTTCCCAATGACACCCCCCCCCCCCCCCTTGGTCCAAAGTATCAATAGTCTTTGGCTTAGAGATGAATGAAAACAACTTGAAATTAACGATCCAGTTTGAATTCCCACTGTATCCAGAAACTTACTAGTGGATTTACTCCCTTTGTTCAACACATTATAGCCTGATTAAAATTACTTGGTAATTGACATTTCACACGTTGGAGCTGCCTTCCTCCAAGAGCAAATGTCACATCCAAACTGTTCACTGTTGACAAGCTGCCACTTGTGGTCTGTTCACTTGCACTTTTTGGCTACTGTTGTGTAAGAAGCAAGCATATTTCGTGGGCTGTGAAGAAAAGAGGCAGACCCATGATTCACGATACACACACATCACAAAAGAAAAGGGGCCAAGGAATTGCCTTTAAAGGACTATTGTGACATCTGTTGTGCAATGTGTGGGAATACATTCACCCAGTTTACATGCGTTTCCAAGACCGGATTTCATAAGCTGATGTCCTACTTCTGCTTTTGGTTGGTCAGGTAAACACTTCAAAATCGATTCTGGAAATCTACTTTTATAAAGCCATTTTCCAGTTCCACAATTGATTTTCATGCCAGTGTAAACAGCTTGGAAAGTCTAGTTATTTTTACGTCTTTGCATATCTACTGAACGGCAGCTGTCGGTCCATAGCTGGCAGCTAGCAGGCGGCGTTGCAACAGTATACTGTCAGTTGGTAGCTGGTAACTGGCAGGCAGCGTGGCAACAGTTTGGCCACAGCTGACAACTTCAACTACTACTTGGACACTATATCGTGGCAGTCAGCCTCGACTGTAAACAAATTAGGAAAACAAACAAACAGACTCTCTTATTTCTAAAAAGAAGACAAAGCATTTCACAGAATGTAAGACTTTTTTCTCAAAGGAAACAATTCTGGCAGAGGTGGTTTACCTTTTACAAGGTGGCATGTGAAAAGTCCTCATTTGTTTACACTCACAGCCAGTTACCACAATATAGTGTCAGAGTAATAGCAAGTAATTGTAATTGAAGTATAGGCAGGCCATATTTTTAACTGAGAAGATGGTATATATTATAAAGAAAAGAAATTAGCTTTAGAGATAATTTTAATTTTTGCAACAAAAATATCAATGCCAACAGAATTCACTTAATAATTATTTTGTAAATGATAGAAGACAGAAACAAAATTCCTGCAGAGTTATAGTTCAGGTACATTCAATGAGCATCTACGAAGAAAAATGCTTTCTTCTTTACTATAGATGAGTCTGTAGGAATAATAATGGAATCCTAATGTGATGGTTGAGGATGCTTCTGCTGACACAATTTTGAAAAGTTGGGTCCAATTCTTGACAACTGGAGACAGATGTCTGGTTCTGCATCTGCGTCGGTACTTAGTTTTGTGGGCAGCATAGATCGAGAATCCAGATTCACACATGTATGTTGCGGCAAACAGGAGAAGTACACATTTTGCCTTTCCAACAAGGGGGTAGTGTTTCTTGTTATCCATACGGATCCAAAAGTGTGAGTAACTGTCAATGCCAAAAACTTGATTTCAAGGTAGGGTCTGTGGCGATTTCTGTCAACAACTCAAATTCATATGATGATAGAATATTGGGCTTTTTGGGTACAGTGAATGCGTTGACCACCCATTCGTATTTCTGCAGCTCCTCATCTTCAGCTGTTGGGAAATACTGCTCCAACAATCACATCAATCTTCAGAGATGTTCCAGGATTTGATGAAACAAATTCTTCCCAAGCGCCAATGTTTTGTTTTTCAAAAACTCCTTGAGAAGAGGAAAACACTCAATCTCCCCCTCCTCGACACTCTCTGCCCAAAAACTGATTTTCCTCTTGAATGCTCGAACTTTGTCGATAGCAGTGACCTTTGTTTCACTTTGCCCTTGGAGTGAAATATTCATTTCGTTCATTTTGGAGAGAATATCTGACAATTTTATTGTCATTAAACAACTTAGTGTTGTAATAGACAGCATAAAAAAATACAAGGAAAGGTACCAAAACACAATACAATACATACATACAGGTTTTTTAACGGTACCAATTAGTTTTTTAAAAAATATACAGAAAAGAAAAGTATTTACAGTTATACATCTCCTTGGATCAAATTTGTCACAGAATATGATACCGCCTATATTTTCACTAACTGCTATAATCATCATTCATTCTGGGGGCATCTCAAGTTTTCTTCGAATTCCAGAATGTTGTAGGTTGTATTCAGAATCAGCCAATTTTTTTAGTTTCTTCCCTAGTTGCTGTACTCGCATTTCCCTCAGTGTTATAGGCAGTTTGTTGAATAGCTTAATCCCCATGTAGTTATGGCAGTTTTGAGTTTTCTTTAGCCTTACCTGGGGCGTGTCAATGTAATGTTTATTTCTTGTGTTGTGTGAATGTAACTGTGAAGTTACTCTGGTTTTCTTTGATGTCTATCAAACAGTGGTATATGAATATTGCAGAGAGAGTCATTATTTTCAGCTCCCTGAATACTGGTCTGCATGATTCATTGTCAGGTAAGCCCTTTATACCCCTAACTGCCCTTTTCTGACACTTAAAAACTTCCTGAGCCCCTGAAGAGTTCCCCCAAAGTATTATGCCATAGACCAGGTGCGAGTGAAAAAGGCATAGTATGCTCTCACTGACACAAGTCCATTAATAAGATCTGCTAATTTGGTGTTATGCTCCAAAAGGAAAGCTAAGACTTCTTAATTTGTACAACCAAGAGAGTGCAGTCCCACATGAGAGCCACCTCACTTCTGTGTGGAGAAGCAGGGAACGATGAAGACTTCCCATATCTTCACACAGTATTGTGAAAAGTCTTGACTTCAACGGCCTTGACTTTATGTAGTTAATGATTTGAATAGATTCATCAAAAACTTTCTTGAACAAAACATGCATTTGTTTCATAACTAAAGTGTGTCTGTGGAGAGTACAATGACTACTGCTGCAATTCTTGGCGTTTTCTTTTATTTTCGTTACTGCTCCGACTGTAGGACCCATCATAGCGTTTGCATCATCTATGCACACGTCTATGCAATTAGACCATGAAACTTTGTTAGTCTTAAAAAATCATCCAATAGACAGAATATTTCAGCACCTGTTGTGTTGGCAGGTAGTGGTCTGCACAATAAGAGGTCCTCCTCAAAACATCCAGAATATTCATAATGGACAAAAGCCAATAAAATCGCTAATCCTGCAACATCAGTGGATTCATCTATCTGCAGAGAAAATGAATTGTGTTGGATGCAAGAAACAAGAGTGTGTTTCACATCATTTGACATGTCAACAATGCATCTCTTGACAGTATTGTTTGATAATGGCACCGAAGATACAAGCTTTGCTGCCTTTTCGTCTAGCATGCAAGAAACAATATCATTAACACATGGCTTTATGAGATTTTCTGCAATGGTATGTGCTTTGCCTGTTTTTGGCACTCGATAACTAACCAAGAAAGAAGCTTTTAATGAATTTTCATTGTTTTTGTATAAGTTTTCATGCAACACTGAGAAGCAGCTAGTTCAGCACTCTTCCTTTTGAAAAGATCAATGTCTTTAACCTGGTTTTCCAGTTGAATATCTTCAAAATGATGGTGCAATTTAACTGGAACCACTGAACTGTTCAGAAGGACTCGCGCACAAATTACACACTGAGATTTAGCCTCCTTTGTCTTCATAAAGCCCATTTCTAAATAGCTTTTGTTGTACTTACACTTCTTGGTTATTCCACTTCCACAGGATATTGCAACCAATGGAGTACTTGCAGCATTTTCACATAATAAATCCGGCTGTGGAGCTTCTTGTGATTGTTCTTCCTTTGGTCGTCCTCCCTCCTCATTCATTTCAACTGGAAACTTACCTTGTTGTGAAGGCAATGAGAAACTGCACCCTTCTTCAGTGATACTGACTTCAGCCACCGATCCATGTTAGAAGTAATAAACTGGTCAACAATTTATGAAATAGGTAGTGCACTGACAAAACAAGTTTAACATTTAATGATGCCTGGGGCCGCATACATGCCAATGAGCACTGTGATTGGTCGACAAAGCTCGCTCCACACATGCATAAAAGGTTTCAGCACATCTAGCGCCGTGAGTGGGCATACAAACGAAGCCTGTATTGTTGCGAAACAGTCGATCAGAGAGGCAGCATTCTCCGGCACTATACTGTGTATGCGTTCTCACTTCGGAACCACAAAGGCTGCTTGGGAATACTACCTGAAGTAAAAGTACATGTTTTTCATATGGAAAAAAATAGTGATGAATTTGGTTTTCACATTTTTATTCAATAATTTTACTCACTATTTTACATGATTTGGTGAAAGGTGGCCGCGGACCCCCTACAAAGAGCCGGCTAGTATCTTCAGAAAGAAAATATTTTATGCCTAATGACATGCTTAGCAACAATTAACTTTTTTAAGTGGACATCTGAATTTTAGCTCTGCAAGTCCACATTCTGACAGAGAAGCTGCATGTAATATCACAAATGTACCTGTACACCACAGATGGGGCAATATTCAAAGAGGAACCAAAATCATTTGAAAGGGGTCGTGTAGTGGCTACTATGTACGTGCATCTCTGCAGCAATTTTTGGCATAACATTAATTATGTGCACTAGCAATCTCCAGTCTAAAACACTCACCTGAAGATAACAGGAAGGTTGCAGTCTGAAATATCATGGAAAGTTGTCAACCTCATCTGGCTACAAATCCTAAAACATCAAGGAATGCCTAGAATCTGCAGGATACTTGAGAAAATGAGGCCAAATTCTGAGTTTTAAATAGAGAAATGGCACAAAATTAATTTAATTGAACAGAGCTCTGAAAACATTTTAAACTTCGAAAGAATGGAAAATCCGGGATGGACTAATGACAACATTGTGAAAAGGACAGATAGCTTCTTACAATATAGAGGAGACATTGAGTCACAGACAGGCACAACAAAAAGACTGCTATACATTTATGCATTCAGCCATAAGACCTTCCTCTTTAGTATCTTGCATTAATTTGATAATATCATTATTATAATCCTCATGGCATTGACAGATTGAATAGTGATAATGAAAGAGTCAAAATTTTTGTTGCATAATGGATGTGCTTAAATATTTTTTATGTTGTAGTGAAAAAAAAAAAACATTTTAGTATATGTGCTATTTTAGTAAACACAGTTTCTTCTATTTTCCCAAAAGAAGTTTATTTACTCCAAAATCACAAAGAATATTTTCATTTGGAAACCACTGCAAAAGAACAAGAGAACAAAGTACTATTGGGTCATTTGTTCTTCATAATACAAATAACATTTTTCCTAGTCAGTGGATTGGGAGAGGGGCTTGATTTGCATTAATGATGTTTTGAGGAGATATACTGAGACCTACTAAAGAGTCAACTGTGTCCTGCAGTAAGAGATGTGATGGTTGACCAAACCTGGGAAAGACGTCAATCACTGCCAGCTAGCTATAGAGATAGAGATAGACATGTTGAACCTTTTTTGAAATCAAAACGAGTAAATCTGTTACATTTCATACAAATAAGGACACTGCAATCACTGCTGAGTTTGTTTTTAATCATCATTTTGGAGGGAAACACGTTTATGAAGATTATACCCAATTTTATTTATCTGCAAAAGCTGATATGCTATAAAACACCAGACTTTTCTTCAAACTGATGTGGCAGAGAGCAAAGAAGAAATAGTAGAGTTTAATATTCTCACAACTCAGAGGTGGAGCACAAGCATGTACTAGAGTAGTGTGAAGAATGAAATGGTCATTGCCTTTAGAGGGTGTCATCATGACACTCACACTACTTAATTAATTTAGAAGAAACATGGAAAACTTAAATCTGAATGCCTGGAAAAAGGTTTAAGCTCCACTCCTCCCAAATATGAGTCAAAATAGAAAACAGCACAAACAAAATATAAATATTCCATTGCGAAGATTGTAAATCAACTCAACAATGATTATTAATGATGTTTTGTTTGTGTATAAAATATTATAAATCATAAGTCATGAAAGCAGCCTGCCCATATAAATGTTTACAGCAAACATCTTCTGTGACTTTTCTGACTTTCCCAATGGGTCTGATGCAAATACACTTCTCATGTTTGCTGCCAGGTAATACTTTGCAAGTCCCACAATATTTCATTGAAACAACTTTTCAACATCTTCAGGTGTTGTTAGTTGGTAGTTGGTACCATTATTGCTGCAAGAAAGGCTGGTGATAATCAAGTAGCATCATTGAAATTCAGGTCAGGAACAGGAATTACGCATGTTCAGGAAGCGGCTCACAATTGAATGCAAGTGGCACTCACAGTATCCCCTACAAGGAGCTAAAGAGAAGCATTCCATGCATGCACAATGGGCAATGACTGTGCTGTTGGGTGCTCCTGTGGTTGAAAGATAAATTAACTCTCTGCATTGTAATACACCTGGTCATAAATTGAAGGCCCTTTCTTCTCCTCTTTTAATCTAATGGCAGCCAGTGTTGGATTCCAGGCAGTGCTTGCAATTAATTGAAATCCCACATCCCTGTTGATAAGATTGTCCACCATATGGATATATATGGTGTCTTTAAAAACATGGTCCTAGAATATTGATGCTGCAGAAAAAATTCAGTTATCTTGCAAAAATACAATGTCCCATGTACAGTCAATGCTCTGCTGATTTATCAAGATGGCCCAGGCATGTATATGAATGGTGTTCAACACAACATACTTTCACAGTGTGACATGTCTGTCCAGTATAAGATTTCAGTGTAAGATTTCTCACCCTTGCATGGGATCTCATACAGGGTGGTCAGAAATAGTCTGAAAAGTCTGTAAGGGTGTTGCAGTGTAGATTGTGCTGTGAAGGGGATGAAATAGGGGATGAAAGGGTTTTTGGAAAATGTAGTTGTTAAGGAAGTTTTGAAGCTAACTCTGGAAATCAGTATTTGGTTTGTTGATTAGAAACAAAAAGACACATCTTCCAGAATTTTCAGAAATTAAACCCCTAAGGAGGTGAAACAGTGGCTGGAAGTCTTTTATTAAATAAATCATTATTAAAGAACTACTAAAGTATTTTAAAGCTAATTCTATGAAAACTGCTATTTGACTTCTCAGTTATAAATAAAGAAATATGTGTTAGTGGACGAAAGTTTCAATGGAAATATCACCAAAAGAACTCAGAAGGCAGGATTAACGACAACCTTCAACTCCAGCTACCAGAATTGCTTTTTGGTTAGAAGCACATTCAGAAACGACCTAGCTTCTATGGGCTTAATTAGTATGAAACTTTCATAAAGTGTTGCAAACTGTCTACAACGAGTTTTAAGCTATTAGCAATCAACATGACTAATTGACTTCATCAGAATTGCATAGAAAAAGAAACAGACGTTTCATACATTAATTTTTCAGTGGGCCTTATACATGTTTACAAAATTATTCTTGATATAATTACTACACAAACTATCATTAATGATGACAAAATAGATACTATGTTTAAATGGGTAGGCCTACAGGAATATCTGTTTGAGATGAGAAAATTCAGTGCCAGTTGTGAAACTGACATAAATAATTGTAGAACTACTTCTCTGATTTGTCTCTTTCTTTTTTTATCTTGTTACATGAAATTGAGTTAAATCCATTGGGACACTTTAATTATCTAAATACTGGCAGCCATATAAAGGTCACTAATTCTTTTATTAAATTTTAATACCTTGTCTGAGCTTAGTTTGCATACACTATATACACTGTTTGCACAGTGTGTAGATTCATGCATGAGCAATGGACATAACAACATACAAATTTGATTACAGAAAAAAAATATCTGTGCAGTCTGCACGAACAAAGCAGTGGGTGCTAAACAAGTGTTCTCAAAATCAATAAATTTAATAAATGAAGTATAACAAAAACAGCAGCTGAGTAGTGTAAGAGGAGGAGCAGTGCTGTCTTTCAAAGTGGCTGCTTTCCTCCCACTATATACAAATTGGTATCCAAAGCTTAAGGACAAAAGTAATTTTCACATGATGTGTTATTACCAAGTAACATAGCTCAATGAAACTTGAGACATACACTAAGAGAAACCTATAGTATAGTACAGAAGGTAACTGACTGAAATATGTAATGAGATGAACAGAAATGACATTTTTATCCAAAGACAATAATTAAACTGAAGTCAGACAGAAAGCAATATTAAAGAAAAGGTATTGAACTAGTATTTTTGGCAGCAACTGTATCAGATGCTCATTAAATGCCTCCAATTTATTGAAACCATTCTACACCAGAATAGTGTTCCACTTTTCAGAACTTATTGAACAAAAGCTCAGTTCCTCTTGCAAAAAGAATTCTCTATAGAGATAGACATATATCATCTAATAAATAAAGTCCTCGCATTGCTAAATAACAAAAATTATTCTGTGTAAGCTCAACAAGGATATTGAGTTTGTAGATTAGAAAATAATGTTTGGGAAACAAAATTTTACTTTATTAAAATTGGTACTGACATCCTCTTAGATAAAATATTCTGGAGTTAAATCCCCCATTCAGATCACCAGGTGGGGTATACTCAGGATGATGTTGTCATCAGGAGTAATAAAACTGGTGCTCTACGGATCAGAGTGTGTAACGTTAGAGCCCTTAATTGGGCACATAGGTTAAAAAATTTAAAAAGAAAAATGGATAGGTTGAAGTTAGATATTGTGGGAATTAATGAAGTTCAGTCCTCCTCAGGGGACACCGCTTTAATGTAGCATGACCATTCCTATGACTTGTTCCTCTATTCTGTATTGTGTGCTTGAGACATATCTTGGTGCTCTGCCTGTCCCCAAAATCAATTGTTGCAATTTGAGAATGTGTCCTTGTTCTTACGAAAAACAAAGTGCTGGTTTCCACACCTCACTGGGACCGATGACCATCGCAGTCTGGTCCCTTTAATCCCACAAACCAACCAACACCTCACTAAGGTTGTAATTGAAGTAATGTTTGTCCAATTGGTCCCTTACTTGAATCTTGATGACTTCTGCAGTGTTACGTAGCTTTATGCTTAATTACAGACTTACTATTTTATCAGTTGATTTGTTTTCACCACGTAATGCCCACTCTTTACGTCCTTCTTCGTTGCTGAGCGATGTATCACTTTTTGTTCTGACGCCACAACTCTTCCTTTCCTATATCTTTACTACTTTTTATCTATATAAATGATGAACTGTTGGTTTTGCCGTTTAACAACTTTTTAATAACTTTGGAAGTATTATAGGCATCGGGTCCCACCTAATGTGTCATCCGCCTATACATTTTACATGAACCTTTCAAGACTCGATCGATCTGTTTACAAAGAGAAAGCAGAATATCTCTTCCTTTGACATTGTCCAACAATGACCAAGGAAGTTCGAAGCCCTTGTGGCCCAGGCTCTTCCATGGCTCGCGGTAGTTTGCAGCATTCATTTTATTCCTTGCCCACTTACCGCTATGTCGAACATACGTGGTGATTGTTGGGCAACATCTTCCATGTTATCTGCAACATAAATAAACCTTCTTCCCACAGTATTTCTGAAAACCCAAAACAAATTTAAAGAACATAATAATAAAAACTGTTCTTACAATTATTTGTATAAGTCTTGGTCAATTTAATGAGAGTTGGGACAGGCCTAAGCCTTGTGACACCACACTTCTTTAATCACTCAGTACCAGAATTTTGATATCTATGGCAGAACGTCAGTGTGATAATAATCCACCGCATATACTCCTGACAGTCACTGCTCTGTGGCAGACAGTTTGTCAGATTTATTGGCCAGAAACAGGACTTGCCAACCTCTAACTTGTTAAAGGATCTCTTAATGTTGACATATTTCTTTTTGGCAGCATTTATTGTGAGCAGAGAGAATGAATTCCTTATATATTTCAGTTCCATACATACAAACATCAACTTTACCCTAGAAGTTAAAGTGGTTAGAATGCTCTTCTTTCTGGATGACCTGTTAAAAAGAAGAGGATATGGTACAATGAGCCACACTGTATACTGCAAGAAGACACATACTGATTAGGCACGCAACGCATTGGTACATAGGGCTACATACGCTTTCAGAAACAGTATTATCCAAAAACTAGAAAATCTGGAGACAGTTCCTCACAAGAAAGGGTACACAGAGTGGTAGCTTCAGTGATATCTACAACCTACACTGACAATACAACCAGCAAAAACAAAACAGGAGCTGAGAAGTTCCGAGTGATCAAAAAGTCAGTATAAATTTGAAAACTGAATAAATCATGGAATAATGTAGATAGAGAGGTACAAATTGACACATATGCTTGGAATGACATGGGGTTTTATTAGAACCAAAAAAATACAAACGTTCAAAAAATTTCCGACAGATGGTGCTTCATCTGATAACAATAGCAATAATTAGCATAGCAAAGTAAGACAAAGCAAAGATGATATTCTTTACAGGAAATACTCAATATGTCCACCATCATTCCTCAACAATAGCTGTAGTCGAGGAATAATGTTGTGACCAGCACTGTAAAGCATGTCTGGAGTTATGGTGAGGCATTGGCATCGGATGTTGTCTTTCAGCATCCCTAGAGATGTTGGTCAATCATGATACACTTGCAACTTAAGGTAACCCCAAAGCCAATAATCACACAAACTGAGGTCTGGGGACCTGGGAGGCCACGCATAATAAAAGTGGAGGCTGAGCACATGATCATCACCAAACGACGCGCGCAAGAGATCTTTCATGCATCTAGGAATATGGGGTGGAGTGCCATCCTGCATAAACATAATACGTTCCAGCAGGTGTTTATCAGCCAGGCTGGGGATGATGTGATTCTGTAACATATCGGCGTACCTCTCATGCGTCACGGTAGCAGTTTTGCTGTCCAGTGCCATCTGTCGGACATTTTGTGAACTTTGGTTTTTTTTTTTTTTTTTTTTTTTTTTTTGTTCTAATAAAGCCCCATGTCATTCCAAGCATGTGTGTCAATTTTTACCTCTCTATCTACATTATTCTGTGGTTTATTAAGTTTTCAAATTTATACTGACTTTTTGATCTCCCTGTATGTAGCTATTGCATTTACTTCCTACAGTGGTGCATTTTCTGGGAATGTAGGATGCACTGACAGGAAATGCCATGTAAAGACAGTTTTCTGCCTACAGGCTAAAACTTGCACTCTCGCCTTTGTAGCTGAGGTCACTAACATGTGCCTATGAGATGACGCTCGACTCAGAGATATGTCATTTAGAATCCTGGTGGTGGATGAAACTTTCAGTGCCAATTTTTGGCCAGAAAGAGGAGGAAAGGTGGTAGCATTAGGATGCTGATCATCAGCCTTTGTGCCAACGTCCTGGATTAAATTTCAAACCTCTCCACAGAGACTTTTGAAATAAGGACATGTGACACTGTTGATGGTGATCCATTTGTCAGATGGGGACATTAAGCCTGGCTGCCTCCTTGGTGTTGTTTAAGAGAAGTATGTTATGTGGTAGGACTGAGTTTCACCCTTTCTGTTCTCTCAACATCATCATACAAAACAAACATAACATTATACTACACATGTACCCATTACACTAACCTACACTCCACAAATACACATCCAACACCCTTTCACTTATACAGAAGAAAAGTGGCCATATGCACGCAGGAAGAACATCTTTTCTGTTAGGTGAATCCATCCTATGGGATTTCCTTGCCAATAATGCCATACAGCTTTTAAATTTACATGTACATCACTTGGCAGTGTCTATCAGATCATCTGGTAATGTGACATGTCATACTTTGCCAGATGGTGGGAACTGTTAATGATCACTTCCATGAAAATCAGCAATTGACCCAAGTACTACTGCCTAACAACTTTTCCAATGCAGAGCACTGTCTATGGAATGGAACGGATAATGGCCACACTAAGGTTATGGCAAATATGTCACAATGCTGAGACTTAGTCATTAAAGAATCCACGGAGACTCAAGTAGGGGACTGGCTGATTGATTGTGACTGTGGCTTCAACTTTAGTAATCCATGGGAACCTGCACTTTATTTTATTAAGAAGAAGGAAGTAACCTGCGGTTACAACTTCACTGATTTTGGGGGCACATAGAGTACCAGTGGACATGTCTTGAGCATATGTCCCGGAGTGGAAACTGAGGACAGAGCAGAGAGTCAGAGTGATCATAGGGAAAGACATGTGCTGCATGCTAGCATCAAGGCAGTCAGTCCATTGGTGCAGCGGATGATGGCAACATGCTCATTTGCTGAAATAATGTTCTAAATCTAAATCTACATCCACACTTTGCAAATCACCATGGGGTGCATGGCAGAGGGTACATCTCATTGTACCAGTTATTAAGATTTCTTCCTGCTCCATTCACATACAGGGTGTGGTAAGAATAATTGTTTGAATGCCTCTGTGCATGCAGTAATTATTCTACTTTCTTATTCTATCTTACCCTCATGATCCCTATGTGAGCAATACACAGGGTAGTGTAGTATATTCCTACCATGTAAAGTCAGTTCTTCAAACTTTGTTAATAGATTTTCTTGCGATAATTTTCGTCTCTCTTCAAGAGTCCTCCAGTTCAGTTCCTTCAGTATCTCTGTGGCATTCTCCAATGGATTAAATAAACCTGTAACCATTTGTGCTGCCCTTCTCTGCATACTTTCAATATCCCCTGTTATTCCTATTAGGTACATGTCCTACACACTTGAACAATATTCTAGAACCAGTCACACGAGTGATTTGTAAGCAGCCTTCTTTACAGACTGACTGCACTTCTCCAGTATTTTACCAATAAACTGAAGTCTACTACCTGCTTTACCCATGACGAAGACTATGTCATCACTCCATTTCATACCTTTACAAGTATTTGTTTGAGTTGGCTGACTTCAACAGTGACTCATTGATATTATACTAGTAGACTACGATATTTTTTCTTTTTGTGAAGTGCACAATTTTACATTTCTGAACATTTAAAGCAAGTTACCAAACTTTGCACCACTTTGAAAACTTATCAAGATCTGACTGAATGTTTATGCACTTCTTTCAAATACTACTTCATTATAGACAACTGTCTGCAGAAAGCCTGATGTTACTATTAATATTGTCTCCAAGGTCATTAATATACAACATGAACAGCAAGGGTCCCAACACACTTCCCTGGGGTACACCCAAAGTTACTTCTACATCTGATGGTGACTCTCCATCCAAGATAACATGCTATGTCTTTTCTACCAAAATTTCGCTTGACGCCCCGTACGATTGAACCTTTGACAATAAGCATAGATGTGGTACTCAGTCAAATGTTTCTTGCAAATCAAGAACTACTGCATCTATCTTATTGCCTTCATCTATAGCTTTCAGTATGTCATGTGGGAAAAGTGCAAGTTGGGTTTCACATGATCGATGTTTTTGGAATTAATGCTGGCTGGCATTGAGGAGGTCATTATGTTCAAGATGCCTCATTATGTTTGAGCTCAGAATATGTTCTAAGATTCTACTACTAGTTGATGCCAAGGATATTGGATGGTAGTTTTGTGGATCACTTCTACTACCCTTCTTGTAGATGGGTGTGACCTATGATTTTTCCCAAGAACTGGGCACCAATTTTTAATCAAGTAATCTACGACAGATTGCAGTTAGAAGAGGGGCTAACTCAGCAGCAAATTCAGTATGGAATCTGACAGGGATTCCGTAAGGTCCTGGAGCTTTGTTCAGTTTTAACAATTACCACTGTTTCTCAACACCACTGATACTAATACTTATTTCATTCATCTCTTCAGTGGTATGAGAATTAAACTGTGGCAGTTCTCCTGGGTTTTGCTTTGCAAAGGAACATTTGAAAACTGAGTTGGACACTAAAATCTGGCTGTATGGCAATTAATTGTTTTGTTATACAACAAGGTATCTCACAGGATTCAATTTTGGGACTATTCCTGTTCTTGACAGTACTAGGTCTACTCCTGTTCTTCATTGACACAACTCGCCTATCAGAGAACATAAAACACTACTAAAATCTGTAATTGATGCTGATGATACATATGCACTTATCAGTAGTCCAATCTCAATCACACCAGAAGCATCCAAGATGATTGATGAATGGTATTCTTGAGCACAAGATGAGTTAGTAGCAGTTTCAGATGGAAGTTGCTCTGAGTGCTGCAAAGGGACTGGAAGCTGCTGTAAATGTGTGTGTTGGGTCACCTAAAGAGAGCAACATACCAGATATACCAAAGATATTTCAAGTATTACATTGTTCTATGGATACTGTCTCCTACACAGGTAGCACAGGATCTATTATCATTTGACCACTTGTCAATGATATGTCTTGGAAACATGTACAGGAGTGTGAGGGATAGGTGATTACTCAGGGCTCTAACCAAAACAACTGAGATGCTGTCTCCTACCAAAACTGCAAATGTGCCAGTGAAACAACCTTCACCATTTGGAAAACTTGCTGTGTTCTGTATAAGGGGGTAGCGAGTGGGAAATGCTAGAGTCCCTTAATACTTAAAAGTCTGAATGTATGATGGATAATGATACCCCTTAGGAAATGGCAGCAAAATAATGGAAGGATCACCACCTGCACTTGTTGTATATGTCTTGGACCACATTCATTATGCTGAAGAGGCTGTTCTGGCAGCTACTGGGGGAACAAGATGTAACCAGTTGCAAATTGTAGTCTGTATTGGAATAAACAATGACTGTCACCTGGGTTTTGAGGTCATACTTGGTTCATTTCAGTGAATAGCTAAGAAGGTGAAGAAGATCAGCCTAGCTCATGGAGTTTCAAATGAAGCTAACAATCAGTAGTGTCATCCCTAGAACTGATTTTGGCCCTCCAACGCTGAGCTGAGTAGAAGGCTTGAACCAAAAATTTTGAGGGTTCTGTGACAAGATTAGGCTGTGACATATGGTTGAGAACTATAGGGTACCCTAAATGGGTCAGAACATACTACACATCAGAGACTTCTTCCCAGCTGATTGCTTGTGTGTGGAATGCACACTAGGTTTTTTTTAGCTTGGGTGACTCTCCATCCAATCCGGATAATGATAGCTATTGGAGACCTCAAAAAAAAAAAAAAAAAAGTTCTCTCAGAGATAAGACAATTAAAATCATAAGGACAAATGCTGTGGCATTTGCAGCAAATTGATGGGTTTTGAAGCAGTACTAAAGACTAAAGAGCAGTGGAGTTCACATCATACTAAGTATAGAAACTTGAAAATCTCAAAACTGATCATAGAGAAATTCCTGTAGTAAATTTAAGTGTGTAACAAAAAGAAAAGTTAATAGGAAACAAAAGTGGTGTACAATTAATTAGGATAAGTGATAGAGGTGACAAGATGTCATGCAAAATATTATGAAACTTCTTCTCTGAAAACTACTTAGAACATATGGTTTGGAAGCTCGTTTGTGATGTAAATTTATTAGATTGAATGGCATCAAATAAACCTGACATTTTTGAGGATGACAGTAGTACAAAGGGCAACTAAAACAATTTCAAATTGAATGTTCAGCAAACTCGATAGCAAGGTAGTCACACTATGTGTCAGGGAAGACTCTTGAATTTTTAGCTCTGGGCAAGGTCATGTAGAGGAACTGTGGCTGAAGTTTAGAAGAACAGCTAATTTAGTAGAAAATAATTCTAATCCTAACTTTTAAAACTTCAGCTGTAGGAAAAGTTTTCTATCCTCAATCCCCAAACAGTTTTTGATGAGAATAACTGTCCACGATACACAGTTTCTGTAAAGGAACTGCAAAAGAAGCCAGTGTAACTAAAAGAACAGGGCTATAGGTACAGAGATCCTGAATGAAATATGCAGCTGTCAATGGGATGATGGGTGAAGCCTTCAACAACTACCATACCAGAATCTTATTGAAAGCTTGATCATATGACAAGGCTATCACTGGCACCAAAGTTAGTGTCCAGGCACAAATGAATGACATATGAATTGCAAGTTTTTCTTTTCAAAGGAGGATCCAGGAATATTGCCTTAATTGGATTCTCATGCCACTGCAGAGATGAGTGAGACAAGTAGTAGTATAAGTGGCATTGTGGAGCAGATAAAATTGCCAAAATTGATCAAGAACCCAGGACCTGATTTTATCTCTACCAGATTATACACGGAATTTGTGGCTGAGTTTCCCTCTTTTAACTATAATGTATGGTGTGATTACAGTTAAAGTTCTAGTTTTGAAATGATGTAAAAAATGAACATCTCCTCAGAATGACATCAAATTTAAGTAGAATATTATCAGAGAAGGGGGAAACACTATGGGAAAAAATAACGAAAATTTTACTACTAGATGATACTCTAAGCAAAATAAAAGATGTGGGTTACATAGTTGTTAGTCAGTTTGCTTCTGAGATGCTTGGTGTGACTGTCTCAATGCAGGATCACACACTGCTGCTAAAGCTCTTTTACAAGAATGGTGACTGTGTGCCAGTAGCTCTGCAGAAGTTCTGGACATTCAAGGGTATGAAAACTGACACAGGTCCAATGTCTGCCAAGGGTCTGGAGAAAATGAATATGAATTTTGAAAAGACGGTTTGTTTTGAAGTGCAGTGTGACAGAGGAAGGAAAACAATCAATCTGTTGTCAGTAGAAGATGTGGTCACAGCATTGCAGGAGGGGTTGAGTGGTGGTGTGCAAACATGCAGTGTATGCGGAATTGCCTGAACATTGAATATGCCTGTGAGTACAGTGCATAGAATTCTATGAAAGATATTGCATTACTACCCATACAAAATGACCAATGTTTAGGAATTGATTCATGCTGACCTGCCAGTAACACAGACATTTGATACAGAATTTCTTACTCATGTGGAAGTGAACAATGAATGGCCATGAAACATTCTGTGGACAGATAAATCCCATTTCTAATTCCAAGGACAATTCAGCACACAGAATTGCAAAACATGGTCAATGGAAAATCCACTTGGATTTCAACTGGTATCACTTCATTCTGCGAGGGTAACAGTGTGAAGGCATAATTTATCCTAGGGACATATTTTCCCCCAAAGATGGGTCCTGGGGATCCTGATATCTGTGTCATCATTTCTTCACTGGTAAATGCTACAAGAGTCTTTTGTGCATCAATGTCATTCCAGCCCTTCAACAGCATGGACGTATGGGCAGGATCAGTTTCATGCACGATGGGGCTCTTCTGCATATTTTACAGCCAGTGAAACAGCTGTTGAGACATTTTGGAAATACTTGAATTGTCAGACACCATTTCCCTATGCCTCACCATCCACATCACCTAATCTTAATCTGTATTCACTTCTGCCTGGGTGGTTATCTGAGAGATGGTGTGTTCAGTACTCTGATTAAATCAGAGAAGGGGGAAACACTATGGGAAAAAATAACAAAAGCTGAACTGAAGGCTCTGAGTGTGCAGCACATTCAGAAAATGACCCACAAGATACTCCACTCTGTTGTGGGATGTGCTGTTTCTTGATTTCAACTTGTGGCAGAAAATAGTCAATAGAATACTGAAAATAATATTAATGATAATAATAATAATAATAATAATAATAATAGTATTTATTCAACATCAAATAATCAAATACAATCCTCAGAAATAATACAGTTTCAGGACATCATACCAATTATTCTTCTGAATATGTCAATAAGTTTCAAACTAAAGATTTGTTTGTGTTAATAAATTTTACATTTTGCTGCATTTTGTTATTATCAAAACATTAGATCAGTTGTGAGTTATTTAAAACTATGAGCTTGACACACAAGATAAAGTACTCATCTAGAGAATAAAAAGGGTTTTAATTATAATTCTTTTTAGCTGCCTTTGTTAGTAAGAAGGGCTGTGAAACTTTTCATTAGGGCATTGGCTAGCTTCATCCCAGCAGAAGTGCATTTGTTTTTTCACATAAAGCTCACAGCTGGAATTTGGATTTACTGTTTTCACAATCAATATAACTTTCAATATTTATACACCTGTAGTGGTATGCATACCTAATTTTGAGAACAGGTTCTGACATGTTTCCCTAGGTGTGGTACCACAAACAATTCTGATAACTTATTCTTGTAGTTTTTATAATGTGCTTGGGATGGTTTGAGTTGTTGCACCCCAAATTTCTACATCATAGTTTAAATTTGATGAGAATAGAGTGTGATAATCAGTTTTTAGTACACACATATCCTTACAATATTTGCTAATCATGTTTATGGCAAATACATTCTTCAACAGCTTTGAGGCTAAGAAATCTATATGCATGTTCCATTTGAGTTTGACCTGGATTGTGATTCCCAAGAATTTTATCCAGTTTTCCTGTTTTACAATGTCATTTCCTATGAATAATTTCATGTCAAATTCTATTTATGTCCTTGTGTTAAATTCCATTATTGCAGACTCTGAAGCACTTACAGTGCCACTTACAGAAAAATTTTCATTTTTTTTTTTTCCCCATAACATTTCCGTCTTCTTCAATAATATTTCATTCAAGTTTGATCTCATTATGAGCAGCAGTTCTTTTTTTACAGGGTTTTGAAACTGGGACTTTAATTATAATCACCCCTTATTGTTGATTCTTTGGAAAAAACTGTGACCTGTAGCTGGAAGAAAGCAAAGAACACATTCATCCACAAGATGGGTAACAGAAGTGATCCACAAAACTGCCATCCTATTAATTGATGTCCATCCATTGTAGAATCTTAGAACATATTCTGAACTAAAACATAATGAAGTATCTCAGACAGAATGATGTCCTCTATGTGAACATCTCAAATTCTGAAAAAATCGGCAGTACAAAATGCAGAATGAGATTTTCACTCTGCAGCAGAGCGTGCACTGATATGAAACTCCCTGGCAGATTAAAACTGTGTGCTGGACCTAGACTTGAACTAAGGACCTTTGCCTTTCAATGGCAAGTGCTCTACCTCTGTTGGTAGAACATTTGCCCACAAAAGGCAAAGGTCCCGAGTTTGAGTCTCAGTCTGGCACACAGTTTTAATCTGCCAGGAAGTTTCATATCAGTGCACACTCCACTGCAGAGTGAAAATCTCATTCTGGAAACATCCTGCAGGCTGTGGCAAAGCCATGTCCCTGCAGAATACTTTCTTCCAGGAGTGCTAGTTCTGCAAGTTTCGCAGGATAGCTTTTGTGAAATTTGGAAGGTAGGAGACAAGGTACTGGCAGAAGTAGAGCTGTGAGGATGGGTCATGACTCATGCTCAGATAGCTCCATTGGTAGAGCACTTGCCCACAAAAGGCAAAGGTCCCAAGTTCAATATAAAATTCAGTTCACAATTTTCTCACATGACTTTCTGATATCCATGATCAAGGCAGTCAGGTTGATGTAGTATTTCTTGATTTCCAAAAAATATTTGACTTGGTGCCATACCACCAAAACATATTAACAAATGTACTATCATATAGTGTATCAAACAAAACTGTATCAGATTAGATTCAATTTTTTTCCATAGACCCAAAAATGAGATGATTCTCATGGGTGTGGACCATGTCACTAAGTATAACAAGGATATAGCATGTTATCTTGGATGGAGAGACATTAGCTGATGCAGAGAAGTATATTACAATTGTTGCTATTCATGTTGTATATTATCGATCTGGCAATCAATATTAATAACAATGAATTCTTTAATGAAGTACCATCTGCACAAATATTCAGTCAGATCTTGACAAGACTTCAGAGTGGTGCAAATATTAGCAGCTTGCTTTCAATGAACAAAAATATGAAATTGTGCACTTCAGAATACAAAAAATGTAGTATCATATGACTACAATATCCAAGAGTCACAAATGAAATCAGTCAACTAATTGGAATACCTCAGTGAAAAAATTAACAGGGATAGGAGAATTATAAGTTTAAATATCTGATTTATTATCAATAGGAAACAAAAACATTTTAAATTTATATTTATTAACACAATATATACATGTTCAAAAGACAACAGCAGTAGAGTAGTAATACTTTTATTGAGCTTTTAAAAATATAAAAAATGAGAAATGCACACACTTTTGTTCAGCTGCGCTTAAGAGCACACAAACATGCCCAAAGAGTATGCATTTAGCAAATTTCACAAAGAAATGCAATACCAATCTCAAATGAAAAGCATTGTTCATGCCATCGTCTCTCAACTTAATGCACTGGATCCAGTCTTCTGGATTCTCTTCTCATATTTCTTGTCACTCACTGGACAGAAAATAGCTGATCTGTCTGCTGTCTCTTCATGTGCAGTAGGTCTATTCTGTTTGGAACAGGATATGTCCTCAGAAGCAATGTTCCTTATGTAGCAGAATGTCTCCCCAGTATTAGGTCCATAAAATGGTATGTATTTTTGTATGGAGAGGATGTCATGACCTCTGATCCATCTGGCTTGTCATTTTCTCTTTCTTGTTTGCTTAGATTTCGGTACAGGCAAGATTTCTGCTGGAGACACTGACGTTTCTGCTGTTTCCTCACTTCCCACAAATGGAGAATTTCTACCTAGGTCACCGTTGGAGGTGCTCTTCAAATCTACCACTTTAGGTGGAAGTTGTTCTGTTCATCGAGAATTCTGTATTAGATCTCCCTGGGGTCAATCACTTACATTTGATGGAAGGAGTACCTTATCTGCAAGCACATTGGGGTTAAATGGGTGTTTACTTGTTGCATGGAAGGAATGCTTTGTCTTCTGCAGAGTGATAACTCTTTCATAGGCATTAAGAAATACCAGGCAGATGTCACTTAACATAATTGCAGTCCCTGGCTTGTCATGTAGCCATTTGTCAGCTTCAGCTGCATAAGCAGTTTTCAGTGGTCCAAAGAAACAATTATCTAGGGGCTGAAGTTTAGGACTGGTGAGTGGTGGCATGGATAACAAAGTTATGATAATCTTGACAATAGAGAACAGCTTGAAGACTGCAATGCGACTTACGATTCTTAAGTATCAAGAAGAATGGATCATCTTTAGTTGGGATGGATAGCCACTGAAGTGCTTTAGGTAGTCAATGAAGAAACCAGAGTTTATGAAACCACTGTCTGAGATCACGGGGAGAGTTCCTTTAGGTGCGTCTTTGAAGAGTGCAGGCTCCATCCTCTTTCATGGAAAGATTATAGCTGGCAGTAGGAAGAAACTGGTAGGGTTCATTGCACAGGCAACTGTGATGGTTTGCCCTCTTTTTGCTGACACAACCTTCACAACCAAATGTTTTCCTTTTGGAGTTATAATGTTTTGGATCTTGTTAGAGCAGAAAGTGTAAGGCAGTGGATTTTGCAGAAATATTGAATCCAGTGCTGTCCAGCTGCCTTTGCATCCTTACTGAAGTGGGGATCCACCTTGTTAGCCTCTGTGTGCTCAAACGCTAATTGCATGAGCTGCAGCCTGCTGAGACCATAGAACAGAGCATAAAGATCCCTGACAGGGTTGCTAATTCTTTTTCCAGTTCATCTGAGAAATTTTTTTAAAAACATCCCAGTGGTGATGGTCCAGTTCCCTAAAAGAAAACACTATCTGTAATCAGAATATTTTGAACATAGCCTATGCATTTGTATATTGGATGCTTAATAAGGGAATACCATAAACTATGTTCCCTACTCATTGCTACCAGTCTTTTGCTTAAAGTAAATTCCTATGTACCAAGAGCGGCGGCAATCTTTCATCTGCTTACCCCATTTCTGATTCATTTTCTGGCCTCATTGAGCAGCTCTTCAGTAAAGATGAACTTCCTGTCCAATTTTTGTACTTAATTTAAAGTCAGTCTGAAACAAAACCTATCCTTCAGACTCCACAACATATGAAAAATGGTATAAATTTGCAGTTGCACCCTAAAGAGTAAGCACTCACTCTTTGGGGATGTAATTGTATTGCATACTCTTTCATACATTAAAAATGATTCTACCCAAAGTCAAGAGATGGTAGCACACGGCACATTTGCAAAATATGTGGATGCATTATAGTAGACTGAAAGCCAACCTCTCAAAATGCAATCTAGAGCTGAGGGCTATTGCTCATGTATTCTGTGAATACCTTTTGCAACACAGAAACAGAATTACATTAAGAAAGCTGAAAAGTGGTTCTCACCGGTTTCACTTCAGAAATACAGGGTTTCTTCACGCAACTTCTATGAGGAGTTTCTGATACCACTCCGGACACTACTACATAAGTGGCAAGCTGATCAGTTTAATCAGCTGTCAGCAATACAAGCTGCACTCTCTTTGAGACTGTGCATTCTTTGCTATATTTACCCTATGAAGCATTTTGATCACATTGTTTGTTAGTTACATGTTCCAAGGATAACTTTGCTTGATAGATCATAATGATGTGGAATGAGACATTTTACATTCACATTGCAAATTAATTTGTACATAGGCTCAACTATAGGTAAAGCAGGAATGTGACTTAGTTTCATTGGTAGGGTACTGACAAAATGCAGTCTATGAACTAGACCGCCTACACGACACTAAGGTGATCCAACGTAGAATATTACCCAAGTTTATAATCAAATAAGACCAACAGGGGATATTTAATGTATACAAAAAAGGACAGTACAAATTGTGACAGGTTTTTCTATCCCATGGGAGAGCATCATGGAAATGCTGATTCAGCTGAACTGGCCAACTCTCAGCTCTTAACAACAGATATCAAGTGTCTGACAAAACCTTCCCTATGAAACTTAAAGAACCAGTATTAAGTGAGCAACTTAGAACTATACTACAATCAACTATGTATAACTTCCACAGGGATGACAAAAACTATATTAGAGTGTTTCACAATGCATTCAGTGGCTTAAAAGCAGTCATTCCTCTTGCACTCCACACATGCATGGAATGGGAGGAAAACATAATAATTGATACAGCATGAAGTATCCTCTGCCACACTTCTCAGGAGTTTGCACAATTTGGATGTTGATGTGTGTAGTAACACTGTTCACGTTTACGTCGCACTTCACTTAGTGTAGACCGGGACTGTGTCCTAGGCATGCCCAATGTTAACTGACTGGGCACGGCCCATGCTGCCGGAGTTGTTATTGTTGTTATGCCGGCAGAGGTCACGTCCAAATTCTCGCGTGCCCTCTGGTGGACAGGACTCTACTTGCGGCAACTACCCTCCGTGACGTGCCATGCCAATGTGCGCCTCCCGCGATCTTTCTGGTGGCTACTGCACTCCACCTCTTTTGGGGGGTGAAGCCACTGTGATCCACTGCGTCGGAAGGTGGAGCGTCGGGCAGGAGCGATGACCTCCACATCCATTGGAAGGCCGGAGTTGAGGGGATCTGCCAACCCTCGAGCCGGAACCTTCGAATACAGCTGGAAGTGACCCACACGAAGAGGCCCCCGTCGTCCCACAACCAGAGCCCGGGACAGAACGAGCGACAAGCTGTCGAATTCCGGATCCTGTTCCACCTCAGGAGGGGCAAGACCCAGTGGCGGGGACGATGGGGAAGGGATGACCACAGGTGAACCAGCCTCCTGAGAAACCAGGCCTGTGAGGGGGGCCGGCTCTCGCTGGGGCATCTCGAACGATGGCGATGCCGGTGCTGGAGCTACTGGAGGTTGCCAAGGCTGAGAACCAGCGCAGTGCAGCAGAGTCACAGTGGGGAGAGTCCTAGGTTGACGACCATGGAGGAGCTCTGCGGGGCTGCATTCTCCCATTGGTGTGGTCCGGTATGTCGTCAGGAAAAACGTCAATGCTTCCTCCACAGGAAATTCGTGCACATACTTTTTCATCTGTGTCTTAAATGTGTGTACCATGTGCTCGGCTTCCCCATTCGGTTGTGGATGGAAGGGGGAGAGCAAACGTGCCGAATACCGAAGCGTCTACAAAAATCCTGGAAGGTCTGCAAAATAAACTGCGGTCCATTGTCTAAGACCAGGGTGATTGGCAGACCTTCCACAGAAAAGATTTTTGCTAGTGCCTGGATTGCAACTTCTGAAGTGGTTGAGGAGCAGCAAACCACATATGGGAATAGGGAATAAGCATCAATGACAATGAGCCAAAAGCCATTGAGAAACGGGCCCGCAAAATCGATGTGAACATGTTCCCATGCTTGGGTTGCCGGCGGCCATGAAGAGAACGCTGCGCTGGGAGATGCCTGTTGGCTCGCACACTGGGAACAGGCGGCCACCAAGTGCTCAATTTCTCTGTCAATACCGGGCCAGTACACATGTCTGTGAGCCAAGGTTTTAGTATGGGAAACACCCCAGTGCCCCGCATGTAATAACGTGAGGACCTTCCTTCGTAAACTTGCAGGAACAACCATGTGAGGAGCTGTATCATCGGTAGCCAGAAGGAGAACTCCTTTCAAGACCGAGAGGCAGTCTCATAGAATAAAATAATTACGAAGAGGGTCCGAGGCCCGGCCCGGAGGGCGGGATGACCACCCCTGCTGAATGAGGCGAACTACTTGCCGGAGAACCGGGTCAGCTGCCGTTTCCCATGTGACTCGAGAACTAGTGATCGGGAAGCCATCAACCGCTTGGTGGGATGCCACATCCAAATGAAAACACATAATCTCCTCTCAATCAAATGTAGGATCCGGGTCCACTGGAAGACGGGAAAGAGCGTCGGTGTTGGCATGCTGTCCGGTAGGGCGAAAATGAATGTCATAATGGTACTTAGAGAGGAAGAAGGCCCAGCGCTGTAGTCTGTGGGCCGCCCTATCCAGAATATGAGAGGCGGGGCCAAATAATGATATTAACGGCTTATGGTCAGTGATTAACTGAAACTTCGTGCCATACAAGAAAGGGTGAAACTTGGTAACAGCGTAGACAATGGCCAAAGCCTCTTTTTCCACCTGGGAGTAATGGGCCTGCGTGGGACTAAGAGTTTTAGACACAAACGCCAGTGGTTGCTCGGAACCATCTGCATTGCGATGGGCCAGGACCGCCACCACCCCATACTGTGAAGCATCTGTAGCCAGGACCAACAGTTTATGGGGATCTAAAGTAGCCAAACAAGGCGCTGACGTGAGGAGACCCTCCAACGAGGTGAACGCTCGCTCGCATGTAGGCAACCAATCAAAAGGAACACCCTTGAGCAGAAGGCAGTACAGGGGGTGGGTTATGGTGGAAGCCCTGGGAATGAACTCGTGGTAATAGGCTATCTTGCCTAAAAAAGCTTGTAACTCTTTCAGCGAAGCGGGCCGAGGAAGGTCGACGATACCTTGGACCAAACTTCCTAGTGGCTGGATGCCGTGCCGAGAGATGGTGTAGCCCACATACTCAATGGACGGTTGGAAGAAGTTTGACTTATGCAGGTTGCAACACAAGCCCACAGACCTGAATTTGAGAAAGAGGGTGCGAAAGTTGTGCAAGTGTTACTTCGTGCTGCGGCCTGTGACAATTATGTCATCCAGGTAATTAATACAATGAGGGATTGGCGACGTGACGTGCTCAAGATAACGCTGGAATATCGCCATGGCACTGGAGATTCCGAAGGCCAACCGCTGGTAATGGTAAAGCCCAAACGGGGTGTTGACGACCGCCAGCCGTTTGGAGTCCTCATCAAGTGGTATCTGATGATAAGCCTCTGAAAGATCGATTTTCGAAAAATATTGGCCTCCCGTCACAGCGGAGAACAATTGATCAGCACGAGGCAAAGGATAGGTGTCCACCACCAATTGGGAATTAATGGTGGCCTTGAAATCGCCACAAAGACGTAATTTTCCCGAGGGCTTCCTTACAATAACGAGGGGCGAAGCCCACTCACTAGAAGAAATGGGAAGAACGACTCCTAGGGCTGTCAGCCGGTCTAGCTCTTCCTTTACCTGAGGGCGGAGAGCCAAGGGAATCTGCCTCGCACGTAGAAAGCGCGGGCAAGCCGACGCCTTCAACGTTAAGTGAGCTTCAAAATCTGAAACACGCCCCAGGCCCTCCTCAAAAATATCTGGAAAGTCTGAGATCAAAGATTCCAATGATTGATAGGGAACGTCTTCGGAGACCAACTGTATGGTGTCAGCGATAGAAAAACCGAAAGCTTGAAAGGCATCCAGGCCAAAAAGGTTAGAGGAGATCGCGTCACTGACAACAATAAAAGTAATGGGCCAAGTGACTGATTTGTAAGTCACGTCGGTAGTGAATTGACACAGTAGGGGAATGAACTGTTTACCATAACTGCGTAGACGCCGGTAAACTGGCGCCAACGGGGGCGATCCAAGGTCTGAATAAGTTTGTGCATTCAACAACGAAATTGCCGCGCCCGTATCTACTTGCAGTTGTAACCAGCGCGACCAAACCGACACCTCGATAAAGAGTTTGCGTGCCGATGCTTCGGGAGTCTGGCCCGGTGAAACTTCCTGAATGTCAACGTCCATGTCCTCTGTACCTGCTTCCTTCAATTATTTTGCGGCTGAGCGGCAAACTTTAGCTATGTGACCTTTTTTATTACATTTGCGACAAATGGCTCAACCCTGGGGGCACTCTGACCGATCATGATATATATAGCACGACGCACAGGATGGCAACAGGGGCCGGCAGCCGGAATTCTGTTTATGCGCCGTGCGGGAGCAGCCGTAACGGCCGGATTGTACCGCTCGCACGTCGTCCACCCCGGACACAGTGGACGCGGCCGCGCCGCCCTGAACCACCGCAATGTTGCACCACGCTTCCAGCTGTTGACCTGCGGTGTGAGAGACTTCGTACGATTGAACAATGGACAGGACTTCCTCGAGGGAAGGGTCTTCTAACTGCAGGGCCCGTTGCCGGACCTCCCTATCAGGGGCCGAACGAACAATGATATCGCGTACCATAAAGTAGGCATACGACTCTCGCGACTGCTCCGTGACAAAATGACACTTGCGACTAAGACCGTGCAGAGTAGCGGCCCACGCCCGGTAAGACTGATGGGGCTGTTTCTTGCATTGATAGAACTCGACCCTAGCCGCCACAACATGCGTGTGGTGGCGATAATATGAAGACAGCAATGAACACAATGCGTCAAAAGACAAGGACGAGGGTTCCTGCAATGGTGCTAGCTGCCGCAAAACTTCATACAGCGAGGGACATATCCAATACAAGAAGAGAGCACGAAATACCTCTGCATCGGCAACATGAAACGCCTGGAAATGCTGCCAAAGGCGATGTTCATATGCGTCCCAATCCTCCGCCGTCTCATCATTCAGGGGAAAGGGAGGAGGGAATGGCGCTGGAACAGACGGTGTGGAGAGCAACGCCGGAAGCACTTGTTTCATGGTGGCCATGAGCTCCGTCTGCTGCTCAACCAAAACCCGCACTAAATCCTCCATGCCATGGAGAAGCTGCGAAACCAGAACAACGACGCAACACACGAAAGAACCACCCTACTCGTCACCAATTATGTAGTAACACTGTTCACGTTTACATTGCACTTCACTTAGCGTAGACCGGGACTGTGTCCTAGGCATGCCCGATGTTGACTGACTGGGCACGGCCCGTGCTGCCGGAGTTGTTGTTGTTGTTATGCCGGCAGAGGTCGCGTCCGAATTCTCGCGTGCCCTCTGGTGGACGGGACTCTACTTGCGGCAACTACCATCCGTGACACACTGTGTCGATGTGCGCCTCCCGCGATCTTTCTGGTGGCTACTGCAATGTGGGTGTAACTAGTTTGAGGAGACATAGTGGTTCATACGACCTAAACGGAGAATGGAAGGTAAGGTTTTGGAACAGAAGGAAGATTCATTACTTCCTCAAAATGTTCAGACTGCCAATCATGTTCATTTTACAGCATAAAAAATGACTAGAGCGTACATTTGAACTATCAGGCATTTTACATGGGAGCCAATCACATTATAGGATGTAGAGTAATGCTTGTAAAAATAAAGAACACTTTCTCTTGTGAGCATGACTGAAGAATTAATTGTAATAGCTTTACAGCCAGTTCTGGCTATATGAGGATTAACTCTCACTAGCTCCACCCCGTCCTGTGTTAGGAGCCTCAATGAAATGTTGACTCCCAGCATGTTTCGATGCAGCCACAGAATGCGCAGCATTTATGGTATCATTTTTAAATTATACAGTGTAGTTAGATATTTTTTTATTTTTAAATGTAATATTAATCTATATGTTTTGTACAATGTTTCTTATTTTTTTAGGGCTACTGATCATGACGCTACAGTTGAAACTGTTATAGCCACTAAATAATTTTGTGAGCATTAACAGAAATAAACTATAGAAATTTTGAAGCAATGTTTCTTATTCCATGTGTTTCCAGTCTAAATAGAAAAACTGACTTGTTGTATTTCATTCATGTCAGTAATGCACAGATATTTAACTCTGGATGCACAGGCCAATGGCCAATTTTTGTGCTATTAAGTATACATTTGTATATGAAATGGCTGCTGTTAACTACTCTTGATCTTGCAGTCAAGAAGTATAGAACTTTCTATATTCTGAATCTAGTTCATAACTTTCTGTGACTTTTGTTCTAGTATTCTTACGTTTATGGAGTCCATTTTGTACACTTTATAGGGCCAAAATGGTTGCCACTCGTTGGAAATTATTTGCACCTTCAGAAATTAAGACACCGCCTGGGTTATCTTCACCTTGTATGGGATGATTTGGCACTTTCTTATGGACCAATCATTGGTCTTAGACTTGGAAATAATCTCATTGCAGTTATCTGTGGGAAGGAAGCAGCTTCTACTGTTCTCTCTACAGATGCTTTTGATGGTCGTCCTGATGGTTTCTTCTTCCAGACAAGAACATTTAACAAACGATTAGGTAAGAAAATGTTTACATTACTTGCCAGATATTCAGTTTATAGAGTTTAATTATTTATTACAACAATTACTCTGAGATTCTGTAAACTGAGCAAGCTTGGGCCCACTTTTTCTAGTTTTCCAAGATTTGTCCTCCATTTTTGTTCCTAAAGTGCAAAAACATTTTGTGAAAAAAGTGGTGATTTTGTATGTACATTTTGACACAGAGTGCATAACTAATCATTCTTGTATGGGAAAAAAAAACTTTTTTTCCTAAACGGACTAATGTTGACCCACTGTAGGAAAACTTCAATTTTTAATTTTGGGAAAAAAGTTTTTGATCAGATGGCCAATATTGCTCATGATTTATGAAGAAATAATGTTACTGCAGGTTCTGTAAAGTAAAGTAAGGCAGAGAAAAGGCAGTTAAAGTTATGTACTGGTACTTTACTAAATATTTTACTGAGTGAAAATGTTATAGATGGGTGTGTAACACAAGCAGGGGAAGTATCATTATTTTTATATCCGAAAAATTATAGGTAATTACATCTTCTTTCCCTTCAGCTGGCTCCTTCCAAAACTTCATAGTTTCCTCCAGGCATGACACTTTAACTTTCTTGGCACATTATAACTGACTACGATATAGTTATTTTCTTTCAGGTTCTTGTTCCATGATACATTATCTTTTTAAGTAGTGTTTTTATAAGTTTTACAGTCCTCCTGCCCACACTCCAGTTCATCACTTGCAGAATAATCAGCAGTGAAGTCAGACTTGTCAGTAGAAGAGGTTACACAGCAGTAATTTTTTCTCTCGTTCCCATTTGCAGGTGATCCAAGCATTTGCACTTCCAAGTCTACAGGGATGACTCATTTTCCAGGCCTCACATTTATTAATTATCTTTTTCTTCTTAAAACATGCGCAGACTCTGCTCTCTTACCAATTGCTGCTTTAAGAAATGATTCACTGACACATTCAACTTTCATAGACCTTTCAACATCTGACAGCCTTTTCAGAACTGCATTTGCCTTAAAACTTCTAAAACCTGAAACCATTTTTTCTTCTTTGCCTTGAAGAGTCACTATTTTTTAAGCTATCTTGGAAATGCTTCCTTAGACAGATCTTAAATTTTTCTCCATTTGTGTTTTGCACCATTCATGTAGGATACTGTATAGAACAATTATGTTGGTGTATTTAAGTGAAACTGGAGCAACTTTGTGCTAAGACAAAGTTGTCCTAGGTAACCTATATTGCAACACCAAGCATAGTTTCCAAATTATATAAGAAAGTAAACAGAAATTAAGCTTTATTAAAAGGACAATGTACTTTTATACTACTTAATGTGAAGAAACTGATACTTATTTGAATTTTAAGGTTGAAATTAATGTTGTTACACTACTTTACCATGACCAAAGAGGGGAATACTTGTAACAATGCTTCCAATAAGGAAAAAACATTTGGAAACCAGTGCAACCAACTTAGACTGAGACTATACATACTACCAAAGAGTATAGTGTTATAACCTTTAATCACCAATAATTGCTTGGATATTCAAACACACTCACTTAGAAACAATAGCTCATTACATGATAACAACTCAGTATCTCTTATTCAACTACCGTGCCGTGCCATGTGGCCGGCGTCATTCGTAGCTAGGCGGCGCTCCCGCGCTCAGCCGAGTTGCGGAGCGCCTCTATCGCCGTTTGCGCGTACTGTCGTGGCGGCACTGTTAAATGTCGTAGCACTGTCACAATACTTTTCCCCACTTGGCAAAAAAAAAAAAACACTCACTTCCTTGGAGACATGGACAGTGTGGAGACATCCATGGCCTCTTGTGAGGCCCTGAGAAGATCCCGCAGAGAGACACGAGAGTATGGTCGAAAATGTACAGGACGGAAGCTCGTGCGTGGAACGTGCCTCCTGGACGAGATGATGGGTGAAAACTCCGGAGCAGCATCCATATGTGTCATGGACCTGGGGGTGTGCTCCAGTGATATGGGTCCCGGAGAAGGCGGCGTCAAGACTGGGGCCAGTTCCGGCGTACTCGGAAGCGGTAGCGACGTCGGCTGCATCAACATGTACGGTAGATCGGCAGCAGTGACAGGACTGGCTTCTCGGGCTGGTGGAGACGAAGGAAGGGGCGGTGGCACCGGCGTGGCCACCACTCGTGGGCACATCTGGTCATAATGGCAAACAACCATTCCGTCGTCTGTACGTATTTCACAAAGACGGTGGCCGCGAAGAGCTTTGACCACCCCTGGAATCCATTTAGGGCGAGATCCATACCCTCGTGCCCACACGTTGGTGCCCCCCGAGTATTTTCCCGCACTAGGGGACACAGCACAAGGCCTGACAGGGTGAAGCAGCTGCAGTAGAGTGCGTGGTTGGCGGCCATGCAAGAGTTCAGCAGGGCTGCGATCACCCAGAGGCGTGAAGCGATAAGAACTCAGAAATTGCAGCAGAGTGTCATCTGTGGAAAAATCACTAAGGAATTTTTTCATCTGGCTTTTTAAAGTGCGGACAAGGTGCTCGACCTCCCCATTTGATTGCGGATGGAAGGGCGGTGCTGTAACATGATGAATCCCTTGTCCAGTACAAAAATCACGGAAGGCCTGCGAAGAGAACTGAGGGCCATTGTCCGTGACGATCGTGGATGGAAGACCTTCTAGCGCAAAGATTTTGGACAAAGCCAGCGTCATCGCCGCAGTGGTGGGCGACGGACATCGAACAACAAACAGAAACTTCGAGAAGGCGTCAATCAACAGTAGCCAATAAGTACCGAGGAAGGGGCCGGCAAAGTCAGCGTGCACCCATTCCCATGGCTGCGCCGGATCAGGCCACGGAGAGGACATTGTACAAAGTGCAGCCAGTTGTTGAGCACACTGACCACATGCAGCAACCATGTGGGCCATGTCCGAATCAATACTGGGCCAATAAACATGCCTGTGGGCCAGGGACTTAGTCCGAGAAATACCCCAATGGCCTTCATGCAACAGTTTGAGAACATCTTTGCGAAGAGAGGCTGGCACCACGACCCGTGGAGATGTGCCATCTGTGGCCAGAAGAACAACACCATCACGAACAGACAGATGAAGGCGCAAGGCATGGTAGTTGCAAAGGGGATCCGATGCCCGGCCCTTGGTCCCGTCCGGCCAACCCCGTTGAACAAAACCGATCACCTGACGCAGGACCGGGTCCCGCGCAGTAGCCGACATGACCTGCGAACCTGTAAGTGGAAAACCCTCGACCACAAGACGTTCTTTCTCATCAATGTGGAAACAGAGTAGTTCATCACGATCAAAAACTGGGTCGGGGCCGATCGGCAATCACGACAATGCGTCAGCGTTGGCGTGCTGGGCCGTGGGGCGATAGTGAATCTCATAGTGAAAACAAGACAAGTATAAGGCCCAACGTTGCAGGCGGTGAGCTGCCTTATCCGGAAGCGACGCCAATGGGCTGAACAGAGAGACCAGCGGCTTGTGGTCGGTGATGAGGTGAAACTTAGAACCATACAAAAAAACGCTGAACTTTTTTAGAGCATAAATGATAGCGAGCGCCTCCTTTTCGATTTGAGAGTAACGCCGTTGCGCATCGTTGAGGGTCTTGGAAGCATAGGCGACAGGTCGTTCCGACCCATCCTCATACCGATGGGCGAGAACAGCCCCTAGGCCATACTGTGACGCGTCAGTCACCAGAACCAAGTGCTGACCCGGATGGAATGTGGCAAGACAAGGTGCCAACTGCAAATGAGCCTTCAGGTGAACAAGAGCCTGCTCACACTCGTTGGACCAACAGAAAGGGACGTTTTTGTGTAACAGCTGATGCAGAGGATTAGCTACGACTGCCGCAAATGGAATGAATTTGTGATAATAAGCAATCTTGCCTAGAAACGCCTGAAGTTCTTTGACCGTAGACAGCCGGGATAGAGCGTTAATGGCCGCAACGTGCTGACATAGAGGTCGTATACCCTCACGGGACAAGTGGAAACCAAGATACACAATGGAGGGTTGGAAGAACTGTGACTTGTCCAGATTGCACCTCAACCCACCCGAATGCAAAACCCAAAACAGTGAACGCAAATTGCGAAGGTGCTCCTCAGTGGAGGCCCCCGTGACAACAATGTCATCCAGATAGTTTATGCAGCCAGGAACGAAAGCCGTGAGCTGTTCCAAAAACCGCTGAAAAATGGCCGGCGTGCTAGCGACGCCAAATGGTAACCGCTGGTACTGGTACAACCCACAAGGAGTGTTGATGACGAGAAATTCCTTGGAAGAAGCATCCAATGGCAACTGATGGTATGCCTCTGATAAGTCAAGTTTGGAAAAGAACTGGCCCCCAGTGAGCTTGGTAAATAACTCCTCAGGACAGGGAAGAGGATAAGTGTCAATGAGGCTCTGAGCGTTGACAGTGGCTTTAAAATCACCACACAATCGCAGACTCCCGTTTCGTTTAGAAACCACCATGATTGGCGATGCCCATTCGCTGGAGGAAACGGGAAGGAGAATCCCTGAAGCTGTTAACCTGTCTATTTCAGCCTTGACAGGTGCACGCAACGCCACCGGAATAGGGCGTGCCCAGAAAAACTTAGGGCGAGCTGTAGGTTTAAGAGTAAGAACCCGAACAACTGGAAAGCATCATAACCGAACAGGTTTTCAGTGCCCGCATGATCCACCACATAAAACGTGAGGGGCCTAACAACAGACTTGTAGGCAGTGGAAGCATCAAACTGGCCAATGATAGGAATTTTCTGTTTATTATAAGTTCTCAGATTTCGTGTAACTGGAGACAAGGGATGGGAGCCCAACTCCAAATACGTGCGAGAATTAATGAGAGTTACTGCAGAGCCAGTGTCCACTCGCATGCGAATGTCTTTATTCAGAACATGAACAGTAACAAACAACTTGTTTGTTTGAGAAAGCACACAGTTAACATCCATGTCCAATGCCTCGTCCTCGTCAACAGGAACTTTAGGGGACTGACACACGGAAGCAATGTGGCCTTTTTTCCTACATGAATTACACGTGGACCAACGTTTTGGACACGTGGACCTGTCATGCTGTATGAAACAACGTGGACAAGAAGGAAGTGTGGAACGAACCTGCTTCTGTGGTTGCTGTTTTCGCTGCAAGCGTTGCGGCCCAACGCGACGTTGTTCACGCGACTGAACCGCCGCCACATCTTCATTCTCCTGTGAAACAGGCAAATGGTCCATGTCGAAAGTTGACTGTACAGTGCCTACATCACACCGTGTGTCTATTTGTGCACCAGCAGCGTGAGACACTTCAAAGGATTGAGCGATGCTTAGAACTTCCGACAACGACGGGTTTGGCAGTTGTAGGGCACGTTGCCGAACTTCTTTATCAGAAGCAAGCCGTAGAATAGCATCCCTAACCATTGAATCAGCGTAAGACTCATGATGAGTGTCCATGACAAACTGACATTTCCTACTCAGACCGTGTAGTTCCGCTGCCCAAACTCGGTAAGATTGATGGGGCTGTTTACGACACCAGTAGAACGCCACGCGGGTGGCAATGACATGGGTGTTTTTTCGGTAATAGTTAGACAATAAGTCACACATTTCTTGGAAGGACAGAGAGGCAGGTTCCCGCAGAGGGGCTAACTGAGATAGCAGCTGATAGATCTGTGGGGAAATCCAAGATAGGAATAACGACTTACACATAGGAGCGTCGACAATGCCGAAAGCCAAGAAGTGTTGCCGCAATCTTCAGCGGCCTCGTCGTAAGGAGGGAATGGAGGCAGAGAAGAGGAAGACAGACGATGAGTAAGCAACGTCGACAACACCTGAATAGCAGCCGTCAGCTGTGTTTGTTGTTCAATGAGCGCTTGCATAAGCTGTTCCATGTCTGCCCCGTCATGAACACACAAATCCACAATGCAGTGAAAATATCCCATCCTTGTCGCCAAAAAGTGTTATAACTTTTAATCACCAACAATTGCGTGGATATTCAAACACACACACTTAGAAACAATAGCTCGTTACATGATAACAACTCAGTATCTCTTACTCGACTGCCGTGCTGTGACATGCGGCCGGTGCTGTTCGTAGCTAGGTGGCACTCCCGCGCTCAGCCAAGTTACGGAGCGCCTCTATTGCCCTTTGCGCGTACTGTCGTGGCGGCACTGTTAAATGTCGTGGCACTGTCACAACATGTAGAACACCTATATTTCCAGAATCTTCAGGATAATCTCCAGAGGAAAATAATTCATCTTTTCCTTGTATGTGGGACAAAGTTGTTCCAAAGAGCCAAATCAGAATTATAATTCTGAATTATTAAGTCATGGGAGAACAGTACATGAAATAAGGATGATAGCAAACCAGCATATCAACAGTCTTGAGGAAAGATATACATCACTGTCACTTCTCAGTTGTACAAACTGATGATAAGGAATCAGCAAGGAAATAGAAACTCAGGATTTTGTCACAATGCTTGAATTTTATTCTTCTGTTTGTGAATTTACAAGTGGCTATCGTTAGAAATCCTATTGTAAGCATAGAAGAGCCAGTATAAAAACAAAGATAATAATGATACAAATTCCTCATTTTCATTCCCTAAAATGGAAATTGCTTTAATAAAATTTGGTAGAACAAAATATTTTTTTATTCTGTGTCCATGATAATCTGCTTGCCTTCATCATCAGAGACAACTCCTTTCAAAAAGTTGTAACAATAACATCACAATATCTTATTGTAGAATACTGTTTTAGATTATGATCAGAATCATTGGAATTTTAGAGATGAAGCTGTCTCACTCTTCTTTCAAAATAAATATTATGTTGTAATAAACACGTTCATAAGTGTTAGCTCTGGTAAAAGGGAGAGGGTGGGTGACAGAGAGTGGGGATCAAAGGCTGAGTGTTCACAATGGATATTTTTTGCAATTTTGTGAAAGGAAGGCTCTGAACATGAACTCTGGACATGTTACACCATATTCTGTTGAAGGATATACAACACCTCACTATGGAACAAAACTAGCCTAATGTCTTTAAGTGTTTTAGGAGCTATTTATACTTACCTTTTACTGAATGTAGGTGTAAGTACATTACCAGTAGACTGAACACAACTTTATTCCACATGAAAGCATTAACATCTTGAATACATACAATGTAGGCTTTCACGGCTGGCGTTGTCTTCAGTTGAAACTTCCGGGCTGAGAGGCCATGGTCGGTGTATAAAATTTCCACCTAATGTTTCATCTCCATCTGCTGGTGCAATGTCAACTTTAGTTTTAAAGCTTGACAATCGATTACTCTTAATCAAGAATGATGACGGCTTCCAAAGATAGGCATACCGTCGGCATTGTGTGACGAATGGTGGTGTCCCCCATGCAGTCTATAAATGTGAAAGTACCTGGAGCCTCAGTCGCAGTAGCCAGATGACTCAGAAGATGTCTCCCACAGATGGAGACAAAACGTTAGGTGAAAATTTTCACACACACACATCTGAGGCGTTCTCTGCCGACAAGATAGCACTGTCACACACGCGGCCTTTGAATGTACATGGACACATCACTGCATCTTCAGGAGGTAAAGTTCACAGTGTAGCTGATAGAAACACATACAGGATGCTAGCTAGTCCTCAGACAGGAGGCATGAGTTACAGGTAGGACAACTGCAGCTGTGTTAGTACTTGTTTATGCTTTGTGCTTAATTTCCTTTACTAGATGTGAATAACAACTCTTTGTTTTTACTTATTTAGTACTTTTAATTGCTTTACTAATTTTTGTACTTGCAAAAATTAGCCTCATTTGTAACTTTCAGTAGCAGATATGGCAAAGAACTGTGGTCCTTGAGAGAGCATGCTCATCACAAACACTTGGATTATATTCAATTACATTATATGTACTATTTTTTCCATAGACCAATAGTGATGACATTTTCTAGGCTGTGGGATGTGTTACAACCTAAAATATGTAATACATATTTGCAGAGTAACTGTATTTGCTGAAGTTCCTTTCACAGATTCTAAGTGAGATGGTCCACAGCAATATGTAAACTGAAATATTTTACAAATGTTTCTTTTAAATCTTAATTAACAAGTGCACTGGATATTACCAGTTCTGTTGTAGCTAAGCACTATCAAAACCAAAATCAATTTTCAAGGCTTACTTATACTGATTTGCATTACTGCATTGAAGTTGTATTGAAGCTAGATATTACATACACACATCAAGAAAAGTTTTGCATCACTCTGGTTCCCAGAGCTCCTGAAGATAGATGTTGACTGTGGATATTGTATAACAGCCACAATCCCTTTGACGGTTCAGAGATGTCACTAAACCTGCCCAAAGATGTAAACAACCATGCATGAGCAGGGCCTAATAGACAGATGGGGTCGGACAATCAGTTCCAGTCATTCCACCAAGAAGGAGGTACACAGCTTGTGTTGTCTATAGTTATGCCTAGATGGTCAATACCACAGTTCAGTCATGTTCACATTGTTACTTTGTGACAGGAAGGGCTCTCAACAAGGTAAGTGTCCAGGCATCTCAAGAGTGAACCAAAGCGATGTTGTTCTGACATGGAGGAGTTACAGAGAGACAGGGACTATCAAGGACATGCCTCACTCAGGCCACCCAAGGGCTACTACTGTAGTGGCTGACCGCTACCTACAGTGGCTTGGAGGACCCCTGATAGCGATGCCACCATGCTGAATAATGCTTTTAATGCAGCCACAGGACATCATCTTACGACTCAAACTGTGCACAATAGGCTGTATGATGTGCAACTTCACTCCCTATGCCCATGGTGAGGTCCACCTTTGCAACCGCAACACCATGCAGCACTGTACAGATGGGATCAACAACATGCTGAATGGACCGCTCAGGATTGGCATCAAGTTTGCTTCACCGATGAGTATTGCATATGCCTTCAAACCAAACAATCGTCAGAGAGACAGGCACTGTCAAGGACATGCCTCACTCAGGCCACCCAAGGGCTACTACTGTAGTGGCTGACCGCTACCTACAGTGGCTTGGAGGCAACCTGGTCAGGCTGAATGCCTAAGACACACTGTCCAGCATGTTCAGCAAGGTGGAGGTTCCCTGATGTTTCGACGTGACGCTATGTGGGGCCGATGTATGCCACTGGTGGTCATGGAAGGAACCGCAATGGCTGTATGATACATGAATGCCATCCTCTAACCGATAGTGCAACCATTTTGACAGCATATAGGTGAGGCATTTGTCTTCATGGATGGCAATTCGCGCTCCCATTGTGCACACCTTGTGAATGACTTCCTTCAGGATAACAACATCGCTCGAGTAGAGAGACCAGCACATTCTCCAGAAATGAGCCCTATCAACCATGCCTGGGATAGATTGAAGAAGGCTGTTTATGGACAATGTGACACACCAACCACTCTGAGGGATCTACATTGAATTGCCATTGATAAGTGGGACAATCTGGACCAACAATGCCTTGATGAACTTGTGGATAGTATGCCACGATAAATACAGGCATGTATCATTGCAAGAGGATGTGCTGCTGGGTATTACAGATACCGGTGTGTACAGCAATCTGGACCACCACCTGTGAAGGTCTCGCTGTATGGTGGTACAACATTGCGAGCTAACATCCCAAAGATGTTTGGGCTCACATGAGGTTCCTCTTCATCAAAAAGTTAATACAACATATAATAACAGTAATAATAATATCAGGTGCTAAATTAATGACCCATATATGATGTAGGCCACACAGTTGTTTATTCAGAAAGCAAACTAATAGCAAAAGTGGTCATATTTAGAGTTACTGTTACACTCAAGTGCATATCCATTTGACACAGTTCAGTCATTTACAATCTCATCGCAAAATACAAGTCCAACACTCCACCTCGTAATCTACACAAAAAATTAGAGTTCACACCAGGTGCACGGCTGCTCACCGCTCAGAGACTAAGTCCTGCGATATCACACAATGTGAAATTTTCTAAGTCATTTCACTTCCTAGTTACCTAAAGACCAACTGACTGCTTTTGAGTCTCAATCCAAACTGTTCCTTTGGTGTCTAGACCAGAACTGTCCACATTGATGTCTCCAGCCATACTGTCCCTCTGCCCATCTCTGGCTGCATCTCCTGTGTGCCAAACACTGTCGCTCAACTGACTATTGCAGTTCCCTTCCCAGAAGCTGTCCATCTGATTGGCTACAGGTTATTCTACATTATTTTCCATTTTAACATATTTAAATAATCAAAGCTTGACCACTTTCACGTTCTAACTAAAGTAACAATAATATCCATTACATAATAAACGTTAAATTCTTTTACATAAAACCAATACAATTTCCTTCTTAACTTTGAATGTCACAGCCAGTAGCCTTGCACCAATGTGCTTTTTGATAAATGAATAAAGAACAAAAGTAACTATTATGCACTAAACATTACAACAAATATTCTATTACCTAATGATTCAATGAGGTGTCATAATGTCATCGTTCAGTGAGTTTTGTGTGGAGGAGATGATGATCTGGTGCTTAACTGAAAATACTGATAATATAAATTTACTATTGCTTTTAAACAAATAAAGTTACAGAGTTGATATGTCATTTTAATGATGCACTATTATATGAAATGTTGATCCTTATGATCAACCAAAGCATTCAGATTTTAGCATTCAGGTCTTTGTTACAAAACATGTTAATTTCACTTTAATCCTGAACTATTATAGATATGATAAATATTCAAGTTTTATTGGGATCACCATGAAAATTTAAGAAAGATGGTAGATTAAAATTACTGTGGCTTCATTCTCTGAATTACTACAGAATTAAATGGTTATCATAAATGCTTCCCTTTGTGGCCAATCTTAGGCCTGCCATATTTAACACTGCTACACCTCCTTGGACACAAGTAGCTCCTATGGGGTTTCCCTATGATGTGTGTTCTCATCTGTCTCACTTGTATGCTACAGCAATAAGCCTTATCAGCCTGGCCTTATTCAGCACAATAGATGCCTGTGAATTTCCCTATCTCATGGTGAATCTGCACTCTTTGTGGCACACTGTACTGGACGGCAGGGTTTGTTTCACAATTCCTGGAAGGCTGTCTCTTTCGACCGTATACTTAAATGAGAGCAAAATGCTTGTTAACTAACAATGTGGAATGTGCGGTTTTCTTGAGCAATAAAAAGGGCGAAAATGATGTTTATGTTGATCTCTATTCCAATTTTCTGTACAGGTTCCATATCTCTCGGAACTGTGGTGATGCAAAACATTTTTTGATGTGTGTAGTATCATTTGTGTGATACAGTTAATAATAAGTACAGCTAATGGTTTTTCTAAGAAATTTATAAGTGGAGTAGAAGTTTGCCACTGAAATAGCTCTAAACTGTTTAGGGTTGCTTGCCAGTTATTGAAAAGAATGTGTTCCTCAAGGACGTAAAACTTTCTGGATGAAAGTGAGTGACCTTAAGCCCTTACAAGAATCATGTTTAGTCCTGGTACTGCTTCAGTAAACTGACTTTTCATTGTAAATGAAATATGTATTACTTATGACAAATTTTAGTAAAGAATAAATATGCTGAGAAACAATAGAAATTATACTCAATTCTTTGAACATGTTTCTCACAAACAGTTTTGCTTGACTTAATGAGTCCCCTCAAAATATGATACCATATGATATTATGGAGTGAAAATAAGCAAAATATGTCAGATGTTTCACTTTTACATCACATAAGTCTGATGACACCCACACTGAACATAATGGTTTATTTAAGTATTTTAGGAAATCTGTAATAGTCTCCTCTCAACTGCATTTGTTATCAAGTTATGATCCCAATAATTTAGCATCATCTTTGATTTATTTAGAAGTTTAAGCAATTCTTTTGTGTGTACCTTCTAACTAAATTTATTATTACATTTTAATCTCAAGAAAGCTGTTGTCTCATTCTATTGCATGTCTTCATATTGTACATATATGTTGGGTGAAACTCTTTCAGATCTTGAAATGCACACAATTGGTTTTTTTTTTCAAAGTTTAATATCAGTGACTTGGGTAACAACTTATCAATGTACATTAGCAGCTCTACATTTGACTTTCTATTGGCAATGTTTGTATCATCTGTGATCACAATGCAAAATAAATAGTAACAGCCCTTGGATGGAACCCTTTGAGATACCTCTTGTGATTAGTTCCCATTTACATAAAGACTGATTACTTAATACAGGACACTTGCCTACTGATACCATTTGTTTCCTGTTAGACAGATATGATTCAACTATTTCAGAGAATTTTTTTTGACATCACAATATCCTACCTTACTTAAAAGGATGCTGGGAGATTTAGTGACAACTGTTCAGTTGATGTCACAAATGCATCACGTTCTTGTACTACTCATGTGATCGACAGAGAAATCTGATCTGGCACCAATGACCTCTTGACAGTGGCTCAAAGATCATGCTCAGTTCTGGATCTGTGTGATAGAAAACCTTTTACATGGTAAATGACCAAAAGGTTAGTTCATATTTCTAATGAGCAGTTTAGAGAGGTGATGATAAATGATAATAAGACAGAGCCAGAAGGCTTTGCCTCTGCTGCTCGAACAGTGGCTTCTCTCTGACTGAGGTCCAAGTGGTAATAGGTACAATGTTAGACATGTGAAGGCATCTCTTAAGGAAAACTACATTACATAAGTTGAATTCATTGAGTGTGCTTCCTGAGAGAAAATATTTGCCAGTTCAAAGAGGCTATCCTTGGAACAATTGAAGCCAAAGCATGAAGTCAGTTATATATCACTGCTCATCTCAGCACCAGTGACATCTGACACATGAGATCATCCTTGGCTCCTTTCAGAAACTCATTGAAGTGGTGAAGAGAGCTTATTTCATCCTTGTGGAGTTAGCACAGTTAGTGAAAAGAGGTATTTCACTCTTGTGGTCTCAGCACAGTTGTTGATATGCAGCATATTTCAAAGAAGTGATTTTAGCTCTCTGGAACTCAGTAGAAAGTCTGGTTAATTCATAAAGCATACTAGCAATGAATTATGGCTAGTGCCAATCTCATCATACTGATGTTTATCATAATTACTTCAACATTATACACATATATCAGTGTCAGTGTGGCGAATGTGATTCTTCAATTTCTCCAGGCATATTTTATGACAAAATAAATCTTGGGTGAACAGCCTGGTATGAGTGTGCATAGTACACAATATTTTGGCAATCGACCACGTTGCCATCATCAGGTGCGCTGATGTACTGACCGGCGGTCAGCAACATATGCTGCAGCAACAGGCATGGTGATGGTGTGCACAGTAGGCCTTGCTTTATTCCATGGTGAGCCTGGTGCTCAGGTGACATGATGCCACGCCACCAGCCTTGGCGTTGTGTGCTATTGTACGTCAGTTTGCCGGCACAGTAGGGTGTGGTGTGGTGCAGCGACAGGGTTTGGTGAGAGGGCAGTAGCATGCCAGAATGTGATGCACAATGCCCCCTCCCCCCCTCCCCCCCCTGTGGATGGTATACTGTGCACTGTCCTGTGTTGGTGTCATGGGCATCCACTGCAGGTATCCCTTGCTGGGAGGCTGGGACATGCTACGCTACATGGGCATGCACCAGCAGTGTAACAGTGGTGAATGACCCTTAGTGCCAGGGACATGATTTTTTGCCTGATGACTCGGGTGTGGTGGCTGGGGAAATGTATGGCTTTAGGGGCAGGGTGGCTGACATCATTGATGGCTCTGTCAGGTTGGTCAGTTGGGCAAACAATAAGACAGTACCCACCCTGGAGTCCCATGGGCCACCATTCAAATCAGCAGTATTGGGTGAAGCACTGTCACCATTGCTTGGTACCACCTTGATCTCAATGCCTGGTGGTACACACAGGCTCAGAAGGTCAAGTGTCTATGCCAACTTCAAGTGATCAATGGAGGACTTATGGGTGGTGCAGTGGAGCCACAGGGAGAATGTCTTTGTGCCATGTAAGAGGACAAGGTGTGTTCCTGAGTACTGTGGGTGGAGTAGTGGCTGACAGGCATCTACCTGGAGTATCACATGAGTACATGTGCTGAGATCTCGGTTCATGTAGGACTGGCAGTTGCTGTGTCACCTGGGAGGTACTGGGCACAGCCACTCCACTGAGTCATGTAGCTGCTGCATGAAGACAAGGATGCAGGGTGGCAGGGGGAGTGGCTTAATGAGTTTCTTTGGACAGATGATGTGCCCATATCCATCTTGCAGGCCACCCAAAAACCTAAGAGGAGTAGAGGCTGAGTGGAAGACCAAGTTGGACAGTGGCATATGAGGGCAGCTTTTAGAGACCTGTGTAATTGATCCACCATGCCATTAGCAGCAGAGAGGTAACTGGTTGTGAAGTGCATGAGTGTGCACAAGTTGCTTAGAGAGTCTTAAATCAACAAGACATGAATTGCCATCCATAGTCAGTGGTGACGTTGCAGAGGCAGGGGCACCCAAATCATGAGACCCATGTATCTATAAAGGCCTTTGCCACTGTGTCTGCAGTTATGATAGGCAGAGATACTGTTTTAAGGCACCAGGTGAACTGATTGATAATAGTATGGAGATACCAGTGACTGTTGGATAACAGCAGGAGGTCTGTGATATCCATATATATGTGGGAGAAGCAATGGTCCACCAGGGGAGGGGAGAGGGGGGGGGGGGGGGGGAGAGGCAATGTGGGCATGCACATGTCTGCCAACTTTAAACCACTGGCACGGGATGCAGGCACTGGCCCAGTTGGTGCGGCCATGCTGAATCTTGGGCCATATTAAACTCTTATTCACAAGCATGGCAGATGCATGGATGCCAGGGTGGGCCAGGCTGTGCAACTGCTTGAGGGCCACTTTGTGGACATCCAGGGGAAGTAAAGACTATGTGCTCTGAGGGAGGGCCTGGGTGGTTGGTACTGGCATGGATGTTGCACCAGATGGGTTTGTGGGCACCTGGTTCCATGTGCAGTTGCAGACTGGGACTCATATTTATGTTGTTTTACAGCCATAAGAGCTCGGGATAGGCAACCTGCGCATTGGCAAGGGGAGTGGTAAGGGCACATGATTGCCTAAGGCAATCGGTGATGCTATGTCCCTTCTGGCAAGGTGCCAGATGTCTGTGGTGAACTGCACAATATACTCCTTCTGTCAGTAATGGTGCAGCAAGATCTGTGTGTGCTGTTTGTGGCAGAAACCCATTGTCAAGGGGCAATGGTTGGGTTGGTAAAAATCATGAAATGGCACTTCTCCACTGTGGGGTGGAAATACCTAACCACCTCATACATAGCAAGGAGCTCACACTCATATGTGGCCCAATGAAACTGCAGCACTGTAAGCTTCACTGAGAAAAATGTTAGAGCCTGCCAAGTCCCTTCAACATTTTGTTACAGGACTGCACCCCTGATAAACTGGCTGGTGTTGGTGACAACTGTGAGCAGAGCAGTCAGGGTGGACAGGGGGGTTGGAAGGGGGGTGGGGAGTGGTTGCTGTGAGGGAAGCTTGCAAGAGGTTGCATTTTGTTCATTCAAAACTGATCGACATTTGTGTGATCCAGGGAACAGACCTTTTATCTTTTGTGAGCTCACCCTGAAGTGCGGTCATGAGCTGTGTTTGATTGCTCACAGCTTCCCATCCCAAGGAATCTGTGGAGTTCCTTGCACGCAGTGATATATGTAACTTGGGCCTTCATGTCAAGGGGGCGAGAGCCTGCAGATGATATCCATAACTGAGGAAGTTAATCTTCAGAATGCTGAAAACACCCCTCTCCAGTTTGATAATGAGACCAGCCTCCTGAAGGCGAAAGGATACATCTTGGGGATGGTGATGGTGCTCCACCAGATCACATGAATAAATTAGGATATTGTTCAAGCAGGCAAAGCACCCTGGACTGCTGTAAGGCAATGTCTGCAGAGAGAGATTCCACTACTTTGGTCCACTATGCTAACAGCTGATCTGCAATCACATGAATAAATCATGATGTTATTCAACTTGGTAAAGCAAACCAGGACTGCTGCAAGGAAGTGAACGTTGCAAAGAGATTCCACTACTTCAGTCCACTTTGCTCATAGCATATCCAAGTTGTCTGCTGTTTTCATCTGCTGAAGCAGATGGCTCATGAGCGTGCATGCACTGTAGCATGTCTTCACATTAAAAGAAAAGCTATAACTTCACAGAAAGCCAATGTTTCTTCTCCTATGCTAGTCAGTTGCTGTTTTTATCAACTCTTCAAACAAAGCACACAGACCACTGTCAACTGGCTGCACAATTGCAAAGTCAGGATTTATCTAACACAGGTATTACAGTTACCAAGAGATCAGTCCTTTGTAAATACGTAAACAAGCAAAAGCAATATACTGAGACTTTTAAATATTGGACTTTTAAATATTGGTCTAGGGGATTTTTTGTATTTCGCTTATTTTACTATCTTGACAATATTTTTCTGTAGTCTGCTGTAGCAACTATCACTTCTACAACAAAGGGAAGCTCAATAGCTAGGAAAAATACCAAGTCAAACTGAAGAAAGCTTTTGGTAACACAATCAGCAGCAATTCTGTTTAGCAGAAGAAGAATCGAAAAACAGTACCTAGAGTAATGGCGAAATGACACAGTCTTACAGAATGTTTTGGCCCTGTGCCACATTGTGAACCTAAACATCAGAGAAGATCAGGAGTTCCATCCTGTTCTGTACGTAGATAGGTATTAATAATAAATGTGCTAAGTGTCGTACTTCAGTGATGAGCCTGCTTTCATACTTGAACTTGATTGTGATTACTAAGTGATATTGCTTGGTGGAATCACTATGGCTCCAATTAAGCATGTAAAAGTCGTCTATGTATTCAAGAAATGAATTAATTGCAAAACAGTAGCAAGTTAGCTGCACATCAGGCATCCAGCAGTGTTCTCTAGAGACACTGGTCAGGACCTGGTGAAATGGCAGAAAGGATTTGACTGTGTTACTTGAAACAACATGTGGGATCAGAATGAGATTTTCACTCTGCAGCAGAGTGTGTGCTGATATGAAACTTCCTGGCAGATTAAAACTGTGTGCCCGACCGAGACTCAAACTCGTGACCTTTGCTTTTCGCGGGCAAGTGCTCTACCATCTGAGCTACCAAAGCACGACTCACACCCAGTCCCCACAGCTTTACTTCTGCCAGTATCTCATCTCCTACCTTCCAAACTTTACAGAAGCTCTCCTGCGAACCTTGCAGAACTGGCACTCCTGAAAGAAAGGATACTGCGGAGACATGGCTTAGCCACAGCCTGGGGGATGTTTCCAGAATGAGATTTTCACTCTGCAGTGGGGTGTGCACTGATGTGAAACTTCCTGGCAGATTAAAACTGTGTGCACTGACCGAGACTCAAACTCGGGACCTTTGCCTTTCGTGGGCAAGTGCTCTACCATTTTAGCTACCAAAGCACGACTCACGCCCGGGATGTGGGATGACATGAAGTGTTGTATGGATAATGTGAACTTCTACTTTCATAGCATATCCCAGCAGTGGTTTGAAAACAACACCACCTGCAGCAGGTTTTGAATCAGTATAATATCCAAATTTAACAGCTCGTGCAACTTTTTGTAATGTCATGTTTTCAGTGTTGTTAACTCTCCTAAAAATAAATGTTCAAGCAGTCACAATGAAATCAGTAGAAAAATAATCAAGTATTGTTCAGCTGTACTTTGCAGTATATTAAGTTACTTAATGAATCATTTTGTAGTGATATTTCCCAGCGGAACTTGAATATACTTTTGTCAAGCCACTTCACAAAAAGTGAAACCTTAAGAATGACGTACGGCTAGTATTCCAATTCCTGCCCTTGCAGGCAAGACTCATCATATTACTGCCAGTACTTACAAAATATTTTCAGAAGTTTCTGTAAAATAGAATTTTTAAGCAGGCATTACAGGAAATAATATCAGTTTTGGATATAAAAAAGGACCAGCATCTGAACAGGCAATATCTCAATCTTCATCTACATATAGATAGGTGTAGGCATAGATGTAGATGTAGATCTAAAACTTCCAAGAACATTAAAACTGTGTGCAATTGGAAATTTGTAGTAAGGTCTTATGGGACCAAACTACTAAGGTCATTGGTCCCTAAGCTTATGCACTACTTAATCTAACTTAGACTAACTTACACAAAGGACAACACACACACCCATGCCTGAGGGAGGACTCGAACCTCTGACTGGGGGGGAGGGGGGGGGGGGGGGCAGCCCGGACCGTGACAAGATGCCTCAACTGTGTGCCTGACTAGATCTCAAACCCAGAACCTTGCCTTTTGCAGGCAAGTGTTCTTAATGACTGAGGTATTGGGTGCAGTTAATGAACCATCCTCACGGCTTAACTTCTGCCAGTATTTCCTACTTTCCAAACTTCACAAAAGTTCTTCTGGATACCTTACAGGTATACCACTGCTGGTAGTGTTAGTGCTGCAAGGTGTCCAGGAGGCCTGTGTGACGTTTGGGAAGGGGAGAGAATTAATCGTGCAAGATACTTAGAAGAATTTCTGTGAAAAAATTGAATGTGAGATGAAGGAGAGTGTGAAAGTGAAATTTGTTTTGAATGAATATATACTGAGTGTGAAAACCACTGGACATAACAGTGTCTGGGAAATATTTTCACCAGTGATTGATAAGGATGGAAGTCATACCTGCTTCTTGTCAGGTGCTCTGCTCTCCTGTATTACAGATCTAGCAACATAGATCTGAAAGCACCTTTTTGCAAAACAGAACAAAATTTGAGTTTCAAAAATTGAAGCGTGTGCATGAATTACACTGTATGGCACATTCTGTATGGCGCAGACGCGCGGACGCGATTGCGCCTTGGCACAGGGCCAGCGCCTGGCCTTGGGCCAGAGTAGATGACGTCACCTCTCTCTGATGTAACATTGCTGTTCTCACTCTATGGCCCCCGTTTAGTGGAGCGTACCTCCGCGTTCAGAAACTTTGCAAATCAATGTATTGGTATTGTTCAAGAAATAAAACAAGTTTATAATATTAAATTTTTTTATTAATTTCTGTAATAATGTGTTACATCACCAGTAATTTGAACTTTAGCACATCTTCCTGCACCTTTAATCCACACACTCACACTTTCTTGTTCACTAATTTTACGATGATTCCTTGTTCTAAAACTAAACGACTGATTAGAGATAAAATATGACACACCCAAGTCTCTATTAAACACTTCTCCAACATGATAAGTGCGATAAGCTATAATGTCTCTTGCATTAAAAGCTTCCAAACCACTTACATTCTTCACTGCATTACCAGGATAACGAACAACAGCAACAGTAATCCAACCATTACCACATTGATTGACATCTAATTGGTTAATTGCAAAATTAATAACACAACCACAAAACACAGATGGACCTTGCAAAATAGTCTGTGCTCCTTTGTTAGATACTGTAATCTCCAAGTCTTCTAATGCCTTATACACAGTAGCACGAGAATATCTGTATCTTCTCCTGTAACGAGGCATCTCACAATATGTCCGGTGCTGCTGCTCGTGCGGCTGCTCGACGACTGACGCCGTCTTAGACTGTAGCTACTCATATAAGTCTCATGCGCTGGGCAAGCACTGTCTGCCATTCATTTAAAAGTGTTTTTAAATTTTTTTAATTTTTTTTTTTTTTCAAAAGCTGAATCCCGTACGATTCTGGTTTACACACTTCACGTTTCACATTCTCATACATAACTTATTAAATACTTATCAGAATTTAATAAAATAAGTCTCAAATGAAAGAAATAATTGTTCTCACTCTATAGCCTCCGGTTAGTGGAGCGTACCTCTTCCGTTCAATGTTTTTTAGCAAAAGTAACTTGCTGGCGCGAATCCCGTCCGCGCGTGGTAGGATCTCTAGACCACGCGCGCGCCAGCGGCAGACACTTGTGCAGCAGCAGTGAAGTCTCTTCATGATATCTGATCATGACAATGAAATAACACCCACCCACCTCCCCAGGGGTAAAAACCCCTGCAACCCCGTGTGTAATAATTGTCTGCCATTCATTTAAAAGTGTTTTTAAATTTTTTTAAATTTTTTTTTTTCAAAAGCTGAATCCCGTACGATTCTGGTTTACACACTTCACGTTTCACATTCTCATACATAACTTATTAAATACTTATCAGAATTTAATAAAATAAGTCTCAAATGAAAGAAATAATTGTTCTCACTCTATAGCCTCCGGTTAGTGGAGCGTACCTCTTCCGTTCAATGTTTTTTAGCAAAAGTAACTTGCTGGCGCGAATCCCGTCTGCGCGTGGTAGGATCTCTAGACCACGCGCGCGCCAGCGGCAGACACTTGTGCAGCAGCAGTGAAGTCTCTTCATGATATCTGATCATGACAATGAAATAACACCCACCCACCTCCCCAGGGGTAAAAACCCCTGCAACCCCGTGTGTAATAATTGTCTGCCATTCATTTAAAAGTGTTTTTAAATTTTTTTAAATTTTTTTTTTTTCAAAAGCTGAATCCCGTACGATTCTGGTTTACACACTTCACGTTTCACATTCTCATACATAACTTATTAAATACTTATCAGAATTTAATAAAATAAGTCTCAAATGACAGAAATAATTGTTCTCACTCTATAGCCTCCGGTTAGTGGAGCGTACCTCTTCCGTTCAATGTTTTTTAGCGAAAGTAACTTGCTGGCGCGAATCCCGTCCGCGCGTGGTAGGATCTCTAGACCACGCGCGCGCCAGCGGCAGACACTTGTGCAGCAGCAGTGAAGTCTCTTCATGATATCTGATCATGACAATGAAATAACAAAATATTTTCAGAAGTTCCTGTAAAATAGAATTTTTAAGCAGGCATTACAGGAAATAATATCAGTTTTGGATATAAAAAAGGACCAGCATCTGAACAGGCAATATCTCAATCTTCATCTACATATAGATAGGTGTAGGCATAGATGTAGATGTAGATCTAAAACTTCCAAGAACATTAAAACTGTGTGCAATTGGAAATTTGTAGTAAGGTCTTATGGGACCAAACTACTAAAGTCATTGGTCCCTAAGCTTATGCACTACTTAATCTAACTTAGACTAACTTACACAAAGGACAACACACACACCCATGCCTGAGGGAGGACTCGAACCTCTGACTGGGGGGAAGGGGGGGGGGGGGGGGGGGCTGCCCGGACCGTGACAAGACGCCTCAACTGTGTGCCTGACTAGATCTCAAACCCAGAACCTTGCCTTTTGCAGGCAAGTGTTCTTAATGACTGAGGTATTGGGTGCAGTTAATGAACCATCCTCACGGCTTAACTTCTGCCAGTATTTCCTACTTTCCAAACTTCACAAAAGTTCTTCTGGATACCTTACAGGTATACCACTGCTGGTAGTGTTAGTGCTGCAAGGTGTCCAGGAGGCCTGTGTGACGTTTGGGAAGGGGAGAGAATTAGTCGTGCAAGATACTTAGAAGAATTTCTGTGAAAAAATTGAATGTGAGATGAAGGAGAGTGTGAAAGTGAAATTTGTTTTGAATGAATATATACTGAGTGTGAAAACCACTGGACATAACAGTGTCTGGGAAATATTTTCACCAGTGATTGATAAGGATGGAAGTCATACCTGCTTCTTGTCAGGTGCTCTGCTCTCCTGTATTACAGATCTAGCAACATAGATCTGAAAGCACCTTTTTGCAAAACAGAACAAAATTTGAGTTTCAAAAATTGAAGCGTGTGCATGAATTACACTGTATGGCACATTCTGACATTTCATAGACTCACATGGAATAATATCATATACAGTGGTCTGTATTTTCTGCTGTAATAGTTGACCCATTTTCTGTTCAAAGGCAGCAGTAAACAGCAAGGAGACTCATGCAGTTTTCACACCTCTGCACAAATAGTGCTGTATGTTACAAGAATGGCGGAGTGCAGCAAGGTGACATAAAATGTGCCACACAGCATTATTCATGCACACACATTCAATTTCCAGTTTAAGCTAAAGCTTCGGTAACTAAAAAGTGTGTAGAAATCTGTGTCTGAGATTTTTGTTCATTTGCATCAAAATCAGATGGAGAATTTTGCACTTTATGTCAGGAGATTGCAAATGTAGGTTCAGAATTGGGACATGTTGACACTTCCAAAATGTTGCCTAATCCTACAAAAGTAACATGAAACATTGAAAAAGATAAGCCAATGGAATACAGATGAGTATGATGCCAGCATTGTCCAGGCTATAGGCTTATATGCATATGCATGTACAGTGGACATGTGGACTAACTATTGTGTCTCACTGCTTAGAGGCACAAAACGGTGGGTGTTTTCAGCTTGTTACTAAATGCAAATAAGTAGGAGGCTGAGTTGATAGGAGCTGAAGGAGTCCAGGTTGCAATAATATGCAGTATGGCACACTGTTAGAGAGAAGGATTATTATTCAAGAAACACATAGTACAATGAAAATTACTTATCTTCAGTAGTTTGTAGGACTGCAGCTACTGCTATAACTAATACAACATATTCTCAGGGACTAAGCCTGATGGGCCCTCCTCAGAGAATCAATGCAAACAGAACTGGCTGAGGGCCGATTATGAAAGTGCATCTGCTTAGGTTGAAATCTAGCTAAGAGGTGTATGAGGTACACTCCAGTTCCGTCGAGCTGCACAGCCCGCTAGAGTGCGCTGTGCTCGGCAGACGACAGGCTGCCAATCTTGTGTTGGCGAGGTGTTGTAGTAGTATCTGTGGCAATGATACTACACCCCTCCCCCCCCCCCCCCAAAATGTCGCGGCGTTGTGCAATAAGGCTTGCGACGTCAGGAGGAGGGACCCAGGGGCGGCAGAACTGAGGGGGTGGACAGAGGAACTGCCTGGGATGATTGCCCACCCATGGTCCCGCATTCACGCAAGGGAGCAAGAGAAAAACCCAGTACAAAAACCTCCTCAGACTGCACACAACCCCCAGGTAGGCCTGAAGGGGACAGGGAGAGCTCAACGTCCATGAGTGATGGGGGCAACGCCGCGGTGTGCGGCGGAATGACCAACAAGGCGGAAGCCTCAGCTAGCAGCGGACCCAGTGCTGCTGGCGGAGGCAGTGAGGGCGGTGTTGGAGGTGGTATCTGGTGGCTAGCCAGTGTAGAGGTCACAGCGGAAGGCCGACGGGTGGTGGCGGCTGCAGGCAGCAACAGCGGCTGAGGCGCATGTGCAGGAGGCCGCACTAACTGCAAAAGTGACCTGTTGGTGTGACCATGATGCAATTCAGCCGGGGCATGAGTACCACACGGCTGGGAGCGGTAGGACGACAAAAAGGTCTGAAGAGCATGCTTGCGAGAATGCATAGCACGCAATTTAGTCATCTGTGACTTGAACATTCGGACGAACCGTTCAGCCTCGCTGTTCGACTGCAGGTGGAACGGGGCGGTAGTCAGATGGCGAATGCCACTGGCAGTACAAAATGTTTCAAATTCCTTGGAGACAAACTGAGGCCCATTGTCGGAGACAAGCACTTCCAGCAGACCCTCCAGACAGAAAATTGACGTCAACGTCGGAATGGTACTCGCCGAGGTAATGGAAACCACCGGGACAACAAAGGGGAAGTTGCTGTAAGCATTGATAACAATCAACCAGCGGGTGTCCCAGAACGGACCCGCGAAATCAGCATGGACACACTGCCAAGGCACATTAGGAGTCGGCCACACAAAGAACTGTTGGTGGGGAGCAGATTGATGCTCCACACAAGACTGACAAGTAGCGAGCAAATCTTCAATGTCGCGATCAATACCAATCCAGGTGCAATGACATCGAGCGAGCTGTTTCATCCGCACAATACCCCAGAGACCAACATGGAGAAGGCGAAGAATTTCCAACCACAAAGAACGAGGTACTATGACACGGGATTGATCATTTTCCGTTCGGAGTAATAGAATACCGTAGTAAACTGACAAACTATGGTGTTGTGCAAAATAACGCCAAACCAGGGGGTCAGGAATTTGTGAAGCAGACGGCGGCCATTGCATATGGGTGTACTGCAAAATGAAGCGTCGGCGTCCATCGCAGAAGCAATACAATGGAAGTCGACCGGAAAACCATTGGCAAACTCCACGTCTTGAGACTCAACGTAGAGGCACGACACTTCAGAGGAGTCAAAGGCATCGTCCAGACCAGTAGGAAGACGAGACAATGTGTCAGCATTTCCATGCTGAGCCGTAGGCCAGTACCAAATTTCATAATTGTAGTCAGACAGAAACACTGCCCAACGTTGCAATTTCTGCGCCGTACGGCCTGGAACGGGCATGGACGGATGGAACAACGATGTCGAAGGCTTGTGGTCAGTAACCAGATAGAACTTCCAACCATACAAAATATTGTGGAACTTGGTGACTCCATAGACAATAGCTAAAGCTTCCTTTTCTATCTGAGAGTAGTTTTGTAGCGCTGAATTGAGCAATTTGAAGGCAAATGCGATCGGGCGATCGACCGAATGTACGTGATGTGAGAGAACCGCGCCGATGCCATGCAAAGACGCATCAACAACCAAAACCACAGGCCAGGAGGGATCAAAAGGAACCAAACAACGATTACTGAGCAACACAGATTTGAGCTGGCAGAAAGCAGCGTCACAATCCGGAGACCACACAAAAGGCACATTTTTACGCCGGAGGCGATGCAAAGGCCCTGAGCGGCGTTAGGAATGAAGCGTATATAATAAGTAATTTTTCCCAACACAGATTGGAGTCCCTTCAAGTTCGTAGGTGCTGGCAAGTCTCTGATCGCACAGAGATGCGATGGTGAGAGGTGGATACCCTGTCCATTAATCACATGGCCTAAGTATTCTATCTCAGTCTGAAAAAACTTGCACTTGTTCTTGTTACATTTGAGACCAGCCTGAGAAAGGACACTAAACAAAGATTTCAAGTTCTGCAAATGTTCTTCAGGGGTGCGACCCGACACTACAATATCGTCCAGATAATTAGAGCACCCTGGAACCGTAGCACACAATTGCTGCAAACACGACTGAAAAATAGCTGGCGCCAAAGTACAACCGAAAGGAAGTCGGTGAACCTTGAACAGTCCTAAGTGTGTGTTTATGACAAAGTAGCACTGCGACGAGTTGTAGAGTGGAATCTGGAAGTACGCATCTCTCAAATCAATCATAGAAAAATACTTTCCTGCACCCAACTTATTAAATATGTCCTCAGGGCGCGGCAAAGGAAAAGTAGCAACAACAATCTGGGGATTCACTGTGGACTTAAAATTTGCACAAATGCAGAGTTGACCATTAGGTTTCTTAACACACACTATAGGTGATGCCCAGGGTGAGGCAGACATGGGTTCTAGGACCCCAACATCTTTCAAATGCATGAGTTCCACAGCTACTACGTCACGTTGCACATGTGGGACTGGGTGAGCGCCCCAGTACACTGGTACAGCATCATCTCTAACTACAACATGCGCAGCAAAATTAGAAGCGCAACCCAAGCCGTCGGAGAAAAGTTCACTAAACGATGCACCAAGGAAGTCAGCACTGTCATTATGGTCACTAACTGAGGTTGACAGGACATCGTCTTGCACCGAGAGTTCAAATGCATCCAGTCCGAAAATGTTTGTAGCATCACGCGATTGAACGACATGGAAATTCACTGTTCTGGTGGTGGCACTGTAGGTGGCCTGTACACTACACACACCAAGCACCGAAATTTCTTGTCCTGTGAAAGCAGTCAGCTTGGAAAGCGAGCGACAGAGCGGTGGTGAGCCAAGCAATGCATATGTCTTGTGATTCATTAAAGAAACCGAAGCACCAGTATCTAACTGCAAAGACACAGCACGTCCATCAATGCAGAGAGTCACAAACAGTTTGTGTGCACCACGCTTAATGCGATTGAGAGTGTCTGAGGAAGTGTGGCTAGGCACCTGACTTGTGGGAGACGCACGTGGCATGGAAGCCTGTTCAAAAATAGCATGAACTTCCATAGGTTGCTCAAAATCAGTTCCACAGCGACAGCCATTGCAGCGATGCCGCTGCAAATTACCTGAACCTGACACATGTTTGGGGTGAGAGTTCCGTTTAGAACACATGGCTTGAACATGACCTGTTTTGTTACAGAGAAAACACAGAGCCTGATGGGAAGAGCACTTGTCCCGGGAGTGAGCACTAAAACACTTAGGGCAAGATTTGAGTCTAGGCGTGGAAGCATTGTTAGCAAATTGTTTACATGCCTGCTTGCAGTGCTGTGGAGCTGGCTGCCATGAAGCGGAGTGCGTGGGTCTGTTGTGAGAAGCTCTAACCGCGCACACACCTGGCGTTGCCTTGAACACGGAATTTGCCCTGTCCAACGTGTCCTGGCAATACAGCAAATATAACACTTCTTGCAAAGTAGTGTTCTTAAATTTGAGGATCTGTTCCCGGAGGCAATGATCCGCCACATTTTGTATGATAACGTCTCTGACCATGACATCTGCATAGGACAGTCTGCAGGTACATGGAAAGTCACAGTTGGACGTAAGCCCTTGGAAGTCTGCAATCCAGGAGCGGTTAGTCTGACCAGGTTCACGCCACAGGTGAAAAAACTTAAAGTGCAGTGATGACATTAACACTGTCCTTGTAATGTGCATCCAACTTGCGGAGCACATCGTCATGCAACTTTTCTTCTTGGCGAGAGGCGGGGAAGAGTTTCACTAACACGTGGTACAGTTCCACACCAGCGTGGGCAATAAGGAAAGACAGCCAACATTACCTGCAATTTTGTAGGCCTCGTAGTGTTCTTCAAGCTGCACCCAGTACTCGTCCCAATGTTTCGTGTCAGGGATGAAGCGTCGGAACGGCAGTGCTGGTGTTGGTGGTGTAGGTGCCAGGGGTGCCGGTGGTGGCGGCGTGTTTGCTTGTGCCACTGTAGTCTGCATGGCCACAAGTCCTTGTACCGCTGCAAGCAACTGCATCATCTGCTGCATCTGAAATTGTAAAAGCTCGGGCAGTGAATGTTGTTCTCTTTGCGAAGCTGTGGTGCAACAAACAGGAAGCAAGCAAATCTGTGAAGCGGGTAGCAACTACCGTACCACAGACAAGGGCAAATCAGAAAAGTGAGCAAGTAAGTGTCCGCAGGGTGAAAGCACGTCGCCAACCTAGGCGAAACTAAATGGACAAACATGAAAGCAAAGAACCAGAATCACAGCTAGTTTAATGAACTCGGAAATAAGGACCAGACTTGTCACCATTTTATTTATTGTGTTTATTTATTGTGTTTCACTGTTTAGAGGCACAAAACGGTGGGTGTTTTCAGCTTGTTACTAAATGCAAATAAGTAGGAGGCTGAGTTGATAGGAGCTGAAGGAGTCCAGGTTGCAATAATATGCAGTATGGCACACTGTTAGAGAGAAGGATTATTATTCAAGAAACACATAGTACAATGAAAATTACTTATCTTCAGTAGTTTGTAGGACTGCAGCTACTGCTATAACTAATACAACATATTCTCAGGGACTAAGCCTGATGGGCCCTCCTCAGAGAATCAATGCAAACAGAACTGGCTGAGGGCCGATTATGAAAGTGCATCTGCTTAGGTTGAAATCTAGCTAAGAGGTGTATGAGGTACACTCCAGTTCCGTCGAGCTGCACAGCCCGCTAGAGTGCGCTGTGCTCGGCAGACGACAGGCTGCCAATCTTGTGTTGGCGAGGTGTTGTAGTAGTATCTGTGGCAATGATACTACACCCCTCCCCCCCCCCCCCCAAAATGTCGCGGCGTTGTGCAATAAGGCTTGCGACGTCAGGAGGAGGGACCCAGGGGCGGCAGAACTGAGGGGGTGGACAGAGGAACTGCCTGGGATGATTGCCCACCCATGGTCCCGCATTCACGCAAGGGAGCAAGAGAAAAACCCAGTACAAAAACCTCCTCAGACTGCACACAACCCCCAGGTAGGCCTGAAGGGGACAGGGAGAGCTCAACGTCCATGAGTGATGGGGGCAACGCCGCGGTGTGCGGCGGAATGACCAACAAGGCGGAAGCCTCAGCTAGCAGCGGACCCAGTGCTGCTGGCGGAGGCAGTGAGGGCGGTGTTGGAGGTGGTATCTGGTGGCTAGCCAGTGTAGAGGTCACAGCGGAAGGCCGACGGGTGGTGGCGGCTGCAGGCAGCAACAGCGGCTGAGGCGCATGTGCAGGAGGCCGCACTAACTGCAAAAGTGACCTGTTGGTGTGACCATGATGCAATTCAGCCGGGGCATGAGTACCACACGGCTGGGAGCGGTAGGACGACAAAAAGGTCTGAAGAGCATGCTTGCGAGAATGCATAGCACGCAATTTAGTCATCTGTGACTTGAACATTCGGACGAACCGTTCAGCCTCGCTGTTCGACTGCAGGTGGAACGGGGCGGTAGTCAGATGGCGAATGCCACTGGCAGTACAAAATGTTTCAAATTCCTTGGAGACAAACTGAGGCCCATTGTCGGAGACAAGCACTTCCAGCAGACCCTCCAGACAGAAAATTGACGTCAACGTCGGAATGGTACTCGCCGAGGTAATGGAAACCACCGGGACAACAAAGGGGAAGTTGCTGTAAGCATTGATAACAATCAACCAGCGGGTGTCCCAGAACGGACCCGCGAAATCAGCATGGACACACTGCCAAGGCACATTAGGAGTCGGCCACACAAAGAACTGTTGGTGGGGAGCAGATTGATGCTCCACACAAGACTGACAAGTAGCGAGCAAATCTTCAATGTCGCGATCAATACCAATCCAGGTGCAATGACATCGAGCGAGCTGTTTCATCCGCACAATACCCCAGAGACCAACATGGAGAAGGCGAAGAATTTCCAACCACAAAGAACGAGGTACTATGACACGGGATTGATCATTTTCCGTTCGGAGTAATAGAATACCGTAGTAAACTGACAAACTATGGTGTTGTGCAAAATAACGCCAAACCAGGGGGTCAGGAATTTGTGAAGCAGACGGCGGCCATTGCATATGGGTGTACTGCAAAATGAAGCGTCGGCGTCCATCGCAGAAGCAATACAATGGAAGTCGACCGGAAAACCATTGGCAAACTCCACGTCTTGAGACTCAACGTAGAGGCACGACACTTCAGAGGAGTCAAAGGCATCGTCCAGACCAGTAGGAAGACGAGACAATGTGTCAGCATTTCCATGCTGAGCCGTAGGCCAGTACCAAATTTCATAATTGTAGTCAGACAGAAACACTGCCCAACGTTGCAATTTCTGCGCCGTACGGCCTGGAACGGGCATGGACGGATGGAACAACGATGTCGAAGGCTTGTGGTCAGTAACCAGATAGAACTTCCAACCATACAAAATATTGTGGAACTTGGTGACTCCATAGACAATAGCTAAAGCTTCCTTTTCTATCTGAGAGTAGTTTTGTAGCGCTGAATTGAGCAATTTGAAGGCAAATGCGATCGGGCGATCGACCGAATGTACGTGATGTGAGAGAACCGCGCCGATGCCATGCAAAGACGCATCAACAACCAAAACCACAGGCCAGGAGGGATCAAAAGGAACCAAACAACGATTACTGAGCAACACAGATTTGAGCTGGCAGAAAGCAGCGTCACAATCCGGAGACCACACAAAAGGCACATTTTTACGCCGGAGGCGATGCAAAGGCCCTGAGCGGCGTTAGGAATGAAGCGTATATAATAAGTAATTTTTCCCAACACAGATTGGAGTCCCTTCAAGTTCGTAGGTGCTGGCAAGTCTCTGATCGCACAGAGATGCGATGGTGAGAGGTGGATACCCTGTCCATTAATCACATGGCCTAAGTATTCTATCTCAGTCTGAAAAAACTTGCACTTGTTCTTGTTACATTTGAGACCAGCCTGAGAAAGGACACTAAACAAAGATTTCAAGTTCTGCAAATGTTCTTCAGGGGTGCGACCCGACACTACAATATCGTCCAGATAATTAGAGCACCCTGGAACCGTAGCACACAATTGCTGCAAACACGACTGAAAAATAGCTGGCGCCAAAGTACAACCGAAAGGAAGTCGGTGAACCTTGAACAGTCCTAAGTGTGTGTTTATGACAAAGTAGCACTGCGACGAGTTGTAGAGTGGAATCTGGAAGTACGCATCTCTCAAATCAATCATAGAAAAATACTTTCCTGCACCCAACTTATTAAATATGTCCTCAGGGCGCGGCAAAGGAAAAGTAGCAACAACAATCTGGGGATTCACTGTGGACTTAAAATTTGCACAAATGCAGAGTTGACCATTAGGTTTCTTAACACACACTATAGGTGATGCCCAGGGTGAGGCAGACATGGGTTCTAGGACCCCAACATCTTTCAAATGCATGAGTTCCACAGCTACTACGTCACGTTGCACATGTGGGACTGGGTGAGCGCCCCAGTACACTGGTACAGCATCATCTCTAACTACAACATGCGCAGCAAAATTAGAAGCGCAACCCAAGCCGTCGGAGAAAAGTTCACTAAACGATGCACCAAGGAAGTCAGCACTGTCATTATGGTCACTAACTGAGGTTGACAGGACATCGTCTTGCACCGAGAGTTCAAATGCATCCAGTCCGAAAATGTTTGTAGCATCACGCGATTGAACGACATGGAAATTCACTGTTCTGGTGGTGGCACTGTAGGTGGCCTGTACACTACACACACCAAGCACCGAAATTTCTTGTCCTGTGAAAGCAGTCAGCTTGGAAAGCGAGCGACAGAGCGGTGGTGAGCCAAGCAATGCATATGTCTTGTGATTCATTAAAGAAACCGAAGCACCAGTATCTAACTGCAAAGACACAGCACGTCCATCAATGCAGAGAGTCACAAACAGTTTGTGTGCACCACGCTTAATGCGATTGAGAGTGTCTGAGGAAGTGTGGCTAGGCACCTGACTTGTGGGAGACGCACGTGGCATGGAAGCCTGTTCAAAAATAGCATGAACTTCCATAGGTTGCTCAAAATCAGTTCCACAGCGACAGCCATTGCAGCGATGCCGCTGCAAATTACCTGAACCTGACACATGTTTGGGGTGAGAGTTCCGTTTAGAACACATGGCTTGAACATGACCTGTTTTGTTACAGAGAAAACACAGAGCCTGATGGGAAGAGCACTTGTCCCGGGAGTGAGCACTAAAACACTTAGGGCAAGATTTGAGTCTAGGCGTGGAAGCATTGTTAGCAAATTGTTTACATGCCTGCTTGCAGTGCTGTGGAGCTGGCTGCCATGAAGCGGAGTGCGTGGGTCTGTTGTGAGAAGCTCTAACCGCGCACACACCTGGCGTTGCCTTGAACACGGAATTTGCCCTGTCCAACGTGTCCTGGCAATACAGCAAATATAACACTTCTTGCAAAGTAGTGTTCTTAAATTTGAGGATCTGTTCCCGGAGGCAATGATCCGCCACATTTTGTATGATAACGTCTCTGACCATGACATCTGCATAGGACAGTCTGCAGGTACATGGAAAGTCACAGTTGGACGTAAGCCCTTGGAAGTCTGCAATCCAGGAGCGGTTAGTCTGACCAGGTTCACGCCACAGGTGAAAAAACTTAAAGTGCAGTGATGACATTAACACTGTCCTTGTAATGTGCATCCAACTTGCGGAGCACATCGTCATGCAACTTTTCTTCTTGGCGAGAGGCGGGGAAGAGTTTCACTAACACGTGGTACAGTTCCACACCAGCGTGGGCAATAAGGAAAGACAGCCAACATTACCTGCAATTTTGTAGGCCTCGTAGTGTTCTTCAAGCTGCACCCAGTACTCGTCCCAATGTTTCGTGTCAGGGATGAAGCGTCGGAACGGCAGTGCTGGTGTTGGTGGTGTAGGTGCCAGGGGTGCCGGTGGTGGCGGCGTGTTTGCTTGTGCCACTGTAGTCTGCATGGCCACAAGTCCTTGTACCGCTGCAAGCAACTGCATCATCTGCTGCATCTGAAATTGTAAAAGCTCGGGCAGTGAATGTTGTTCTCTTTGCGAAGCTGTGGTGCAACAAACAGGAAGCAAGCAAATCTGTGAAGCGGGTAGCAACTACCGTACCACAGACAAGGGCAAATCAGAAAAGTGAGCAAGTAAGTGTCCGCAGGGTGAAAGCACGTCGCCAACCTAGGCGAAACTAAATGGACAAACATGAAAGCAAAGAACCAGAATCACAGCTAGTTTAATGAACTCGGAAATAAGGACCAGACTTGTCACCATTTTATTTATTGTGTTTATTTATTGTGTTTCACTGTTTAGAGGCACAAAACGGTGGGTGTTTTCAGCTTGTCACTAAATGCAAATAAGTAGGAGGCTGAGTTGATAGGAGCTGAACGAGTCCAGGTTGCAATAATATGCGGTACAGCACACTGTTAGAGAGAAGGATTATTATTCAAGAAACACATAGTACATTGAAAATTACTTATCTTCAGTAGTTTGTAGGACTGCAGCTTTGTCTATAACTAATACAACATATTCTCAGGGTCTAAGCCTGATGGGCCCTCCTCAGAGAATCAATGCAAACAGAACTGGCTGAGGGCCGATTAAGAAAGTGCGTCTGCCTAGGTTGAAATCTAGCTAAGGGGTGAATGAGGCACCCTCCAGTTCCGTCGAGCTGCACAGCCCGCTAGAGTGCGTTGTGCTCGGCAGACAACGGGCTGCCAACCTTGTGTTGGCACGGAATTTTAGTAGTATCTGTGGCAATGATACTACACAAACATTTTGGGAAAGGTGTTACCTGTCTGTTACTGCACACTTTGCTTATTGAGAATAGCCACAGTGACGTATGGTATTGGTGACCACTCACTTAACCAACAAGTAAAAAATCTGGTGAATTTATTAAGAAGGACATTGAGGAAATATTATTTAATCAGCATCTTAATAAGATTTCATTTGTCACTGACTGAGGTGCAAATTTATGCAAGGCATTGCAATTCTTTCACCATTACTCAAATTATGAACAGAAGTTTGAAACACACTTTTGACAATGATTATTTGAAAAATGAAGTTGCAGTGGTTTCTTCCATGATTTATACTGCCAAATATACTAACTTTTCCATGAAGAAAACCAGTGATGTGACATAAGTATAGATAAGCTTGAAGTCAGAAACTGACAAGGTGAAGTGCTTATCTAGAATACTACAATCTGTAGTTAGCAGTATGATAAAATCATGGAATTGCTTGTGGAGAAGGGGGTCTCTGAAGAACTTGCTGCTTATGACAACAACACTGCAAAAGAACTTGAGCTATCTCTAGAGTCACTCCAAGATGCAACAGAATGGCTGGAAGGCAAGAAGTATCCTACAATTCAGTTTTTTTTTGTTATAGGTGCACAAACCGAAAAGTCATTGTAATACATGGTCTGAAGACACAGAGTTACAGTTTCCTGTTTAATATGCATGCTGCATGTCCAGTAAATAAAAGTCTTACTTAATTGCAAAATGACATTTTCAGTATCATGCATATTTCAGCAATACAGTTTAATTGCCTTATTATTAATTACAAACTGTAAATACTATAAGAATTGAAAGAGGGCTTTCGCTGCCTTATAGAGGTGAAAGTCAACATTTTGATTTTATGCAGGATAGTAACATATCTGATCCTGCCTTTATGATTAGCAAAATTTGTGTCTGTTTCTGATAGAGATGAATAGTTAAATATGGTGCAACAAATTTATGACGGTACATGAATTCCAGGTAAGCTGGGACAAAATTATAACATGATTGTAATATCTGTTTTTGTGAGATATATAAATATTTATTTTATGTCATCCATGCTTACCAGCTAAAAAAAGGTAGTGTTTTCAGAGTCAATATACATGTGTCATGTTATACTCAATCTGCCCATGAGGTTAAATGGATAGTGGCAATCTCGGCGACCTGCTTGTGAGGTGGAAGCATAACAGTAAAATCTTCCCTAAGCTATCTAATTTAGTGAGAAGAAATTTTTGTGTTCCAGCTTCAAATGTGGCTAGTAAATATATTACAGTAGAGAGAGAACCTTATTTTGGACACATTAAGCAGACTCAATCCAAAATGGGTTTGACGATATTCCAACAGTTCATTGTAATTATAATGCTAACAGAAGAATTTAGAAATGATTTTGTTCCTCCCAGATTTCTAATTTCTTATGTGATCGAGTTTACATATGAAAATCTGAATCAATAATGTAGATGATGTTATAAAAAGAGAACATTTTTATTTTTCACTCTTACACCAGCCATCATTGCAAAAGTTGGTATCTAGTTAGTTACTTAATTATACTGTGAGACTTTAAACTGTTTCAGAATTTTTGTTATTGTGTAAAGCAAGCTATTTTCACTTATGGGTCATAAATACATCACAATTAGACATTACCATTCATGTTGAGATTAGACGTTACTATCCAGGAATATTCGTCTACAGTGTAACTAATTTGATCTGAATGTAGTTCCATACGGTGGTGGGACTGTATCAGAAGCAACCTGCAGACTACTACTACTACTACTACTACTACTGGTATTACATTCACAACAGCACTGCAGTGGGCACACCAGGCCCAGCAGCCTCTGCCCTCCTCATCCCTTGGTACCTCATTCAACTATAGCCTGCTCAGTCCAAGCATTCACACATGTGAACACCATGCCCGAGCGTGGTGTGCTTGATTGAGTGTGAGTGAGCAAGATGCCAACTTGCAGACCTCTAGCAGGCAAAAGCATGACTCACAATCTGTCCTCACAGCTTTACATCCACCATTTCCTCATCTCCTACCTTCCAAACTTCTCGCTAGCTCTCCATCAGAAGTTTGGAAGGTAAGAGATGAGGCAAAGTTGGATAGAAAGCTGTGAGGGACTGGTCCTGAGTCATGCTAACACAGCTCAATTGCTCTATCACTTGCCCATGAAAGGCAAAGGGCCAAGGTTTCAGTCCCAGTCTGGTACACAGTTTTAATCTGCCAGGAAGTTTCAAATCAGTACACACTACGCAGCAGAGTGAAATTTCGTTCTGGAAGTCTGCAATATCATAATATTACCCAGTATTAAGTTAATAAATTTTACTGAAATTCACCAAGACATAAACCAATCATTCATCACTGGATGAAGTTTATATTTTTCTGTCCTGCATTGTCTTCAGGTAAATAACAATTTAACTAAATCTACTTTGTACTACTAACAATAAATATCATTAAGAAACGACTATAGTGGGAACTATTGACTCCAGTTTAGCTCATTATTCACGTGGACTCAAGAATTTTTAAGCACAGAGTTTCGTTTAAAATGTGATTATTGATGCCTATTTCCAGTACCAGGAGCTCATTTTGTGTGTTTTAAATTGCACAACCTGAGTCTTTACAAGATTGGAGCTTATAGAATCTGCTGTGGAACAGTTGCAGGCCTATTTGACTATCATCTGTGCTTTGTATAGTATGATTCAGTTTGAGTCCTTTAATAATATTCTCAGTAAACACTAAAGATTTTGAATAATCCTTTACAATGATTGGAATATGATTGGTGTAGGGTATGGACAGGAGTGGATCCAATACTGAAGACTATTTTTCAAGCATGAAGGATTTCACTAACACCATAATAATTTAGTATTTAGTTAACCAAGTAGAATTACATGGTACTCACAATTAAAGGCCCTGTTGGGGCCACAGAACATGTCTCCAGCACAGTTTATGTTGTTTATCTCTGTCAGAAATTCATTTGTAATATCATATATTGCCTTCTCTGCAGATGATCATTTACTAAATCCAGAGTTAGAGAGAACAAGCTACTGTATGCCGCGAACAATGTGTCAGTTTTCTAATGGAGGAGACACTCTAAGAAATGCTTTACATGTCAGAAAAACTTAAATGGATCTGTAATTGGATGTGATTTGCTTATCTACAATTTTATAGCATGTTTAAGTCCATCAGTAAATATTCCTTGAGTCATTGACTGATTACAAAGATAGCTCAAGGATGGTTCTATCAAATCAGCACAATATTTTAATACTCTGATAGAAATGGCATTAAAGACAAATTACCACCATTCATCAGTACAACAAAAATTTCATTTAGGGTTGTATTTTTAAAATAATGTCTGTTGGTAGTGTAAATAGTGTTAGCTAGAAAAAAAACTAATGCACCTCTATTTGATTGTATATTAGCAGATAAAACATTTGCTATAATGATAAGAAGTAATTGTTGAGCAATGGTTTAACTGTATCATCAGTCTAGGAAATCAGTTTTATTTACCTTGACATGTTTGTTGTTGTTTAATAATGCTCCAGATTATTTTTAATGTAAGGAAAAGACAGACTGCTACTTACCATAAAGATGACACATTAAGTTACAGACAGGCTCAATTAAAAGACACTTACACATTAGCTTTCAGCCACAGCCTCCATCAGAAAAAGAAAAAGAAATACACACACATTCATTCACACAAGCAAGCACACCACATGCACACATGATGGCTGCCATCTCCGGCAGCTTGGACTAGAAATCCAACGTGGAATTTCCAGATTATTTTTGCTTTTTTCCTTAGAGAGGTTTCCTTGTGTACAGCTCGTGTATTTTGATGATAAATTTTTGTTGCTGGAGTTGAAGTCTAGCCACTCCTTCTCTTCATATTCTTTCTCTCTCTCTCTCTCTCTCTATGTGTGTGTGTGTGTGTGTGTGTGTGTGTGTGTGTGTGTGTGTGTGTGTGTGTGTGTGTGTGTAAGTGCTTTAATGTTGTTGTGTGGTATAACAGCTTTCAAAAAATCTCCAAGCTGGTAACATTCATCAAAACAAATTTGTTGCTCATAGGTTGAATGTCATGAGAGAATCTGTTGTCTGTCAGTGGTGTCATTGGCTTAAATGTGGAAGGACATATGTTCATTATGATGAGAGAAGTGGCCACTACCCTGTAATCATAAGATAAATAGCACAGGAAATTGACAAATAAAATTGTGAATATGGCCACTTCAAGATATTTCACAAGGTGGACAACTTTCCACAGTTTTCTTTCGGTGTTTAGTTGAAATCTAGACTAAACAGTTAGGGTGCCACCAGTTCTGTGTTGGTTGGAGACCAGAACTTCTTTCAGAGAAACATAAAACTCAATAAAATATAGCTTTTATAGACTTTCTTTGTGTTTGCAATGTGGAAGGAGCTGGTGTCGAATTGTGACCAATGATGATATATGGATTTCCTAAACTAACACAGAAACAAAGTAGTCATCAATGGTCTAAGGTCATACTACCTCACAAAACAAACCAAAAAAAGCATGTCAGATTCTGTCAGCCAGAAAGAGTATGGCAACAATTTTTTAGGAAACTAAAGTAATGTTGTTTGTGGATTTTATGGGCTGTGGAAGGACAATCAATTCTGAAATCTATTGTGAAGCATTAAGAAAATTGAGAAAATCCATTCCAAAGAAGCTATGTGTCCTCCTGTCTACCAGTGTCATGTTTTGGATAATGGTCCCCAATCACCATCTCCACAGCATACAGAAGGATGAAAATGAAAAAGTGGCTTAGCTCCCAATGCTTTGACTCTGATGAAGAAATTCAGGATGCTGTCAAGGACTAACTGCAACCTCAGGTGTAAGAAAATTATGTAGAGGGTATTTATCAGCTTGTTCAGAAATTATGTAAATACTCAAATATGGATGGTGATTATGCAGGAAAGCAATACAAAATTGTTAAGATTTTTCTAGTAGATTTACTTTAATTATTCCTGTATCTTACTTATTGTCTAATGAAAACTACTTCCCAGATAGCTCTCATATAATGTTGGAACAAATGATGCTGCCCCCTGGGCTTCCCAGTCATCCTTAGATCATGCTAGTGACTGACAGAGAAGGTTGAGAAGACTAGCTGTGCGCATTGAAATTCACCAAAGCTCTAAATTTGTGGCATTATCCCCAGAACTGATCTTGGCCTTTTGGTTCTGAGTGGAGTGGAAGGTCTGAACCAGAGACTATGAAGGTTTTGTGACAGGCTAGGCTGGACTCGCACTATAGGGCTGAGACCTGTAGAGCCCCCTAAATGGGTCAGGTATACACTACATGTCAGAGGCTGCTAGACAGTGTGTGAGGTGCATGCAAGGGTTTTTTAGATTAGGCTACACATCATCTTATCCTGATAACTGTAGCTGTGGGAAACAGTGTACTATCAAATGAAATGCCACCCGTACGAGAGAATATTAAAATCCTAAGGGTAAACTGCTGAAGCTTTTGTATCAAAGTGCCAGAGTTTGAAGCATTCATGAAAAGCAACAAATCTCACACAGTACGAAGCAGAGAAAGCTGGTTGTAAACTGAAATTGATAGCAGAGAGATTTTTGGGGAAAACAGGCAAATGAGAAATGAAGGTGGTGTACTTGGCACAGTGGACAAGAACTCACATCCACCAAGATAGAAACTGAAGCTGCATGTGAGATTGTTTGGGCAAGACTCAGTATCAGAGGTGGGTGTAAAATAATAGTTGGAAACTTCTGTTGCCCACCAGACTCATCTGCTGATGTAACCAAAAACTTTAAAGAATACCTCAGTTCACTCATATCTAAGTTCCCCAATCATACTGTAATCACTGGTGGACACTTCAATCATCCAACAATTAATTGGGAAAATTTCAGTTTTGTTAGTGGTGGGCATGGTAAGACATCCTGTGAAACATTACTAAATTCTTTATCTGAAAGCTACATAGAGCAGATAGTTAGGAACCCCAATTATGATGGAAGTACAGTATATTGGATCTGATGGATGCAACTACTCCTTGCACAATGATCTCTATCTATTCGAATTCCGTCAGTCCATAGCCATCACCAACCTAGTCCTGTGAAACCATGTAAATCAGCCTAAATCTCATTGCATTATCTCTTCTCCATCCATAAATTTATCCTGCTCTGCAGTCCCAAATTCCTGCAACTCACTCTTACACTGAAACTCCCTCCCACCACCAAACAGAATCCAGAGTCTAAACTGGTACAAAATACTGTCAGGAACCTTTCCTCCAAAAGCCTCAGTCTAACGGAAGTATCAGCTTGTTTCAAAGGCCTTACCTTTTGCCCCACTTCCAAATTTATTCATGCTGGACTTGTTAAAGATCTTCTCTCCTTCCCCCAACCCCTACAGTGGATACACTTATTTGCCATCAACCCTACCAATCAGAATTGGCCAAAGCCAATGTTGAACCCTGAATGACTCAGTTCACTCCTCCATCCAACTACAATCCATCTGCACTGTCCCTAAATCACTTGTTGTTATAGTTCCAGAATTTCTTGACCTCAAAGCATGCCTCACCATCATTCCCCAAATCCCTCAACATGGAAGCTGCCATTACAACTGCAGAATGAACTGAAACCTATCACCTAAAAACTGCTCCTGATCTTATAATCCTACCTGATGATAAAGGCTCTACCATTCTGGGTTTGAACTGTAGGTATTACCTGGCAAAGAGACTCCAGCAGCTGTCAAATCCTCCCATAGTGACCTAATTCCAGAAATCCAACATAATCTCCAGTCTCTCCAGAATCCTTACCCCCAACCCAGAACCTCTTCCTTAAGTCCATGTCTCTCCTCACTACTACCACTCCCTGCACTCCTGACTTCTATATGTTTCTTAAAGTCCAGAAACCCAATGACCCAGGATGACCCATTGTGGCTGGTTACTGTTCATCCATGGAGAGAATCTCTGCTTTCTTTGACCAACACCTTCAGGCTATTACCATAGCCTTCCCTTCTCAACAAAAGAAGCCAACCATTTTCTCCACCTACTCTTCACACTTCCTGTTCCTTTACCACATGGTGCCCTTCTCATTAATGTTGTTGCAACCTCCCTCTACATCCCTAATGCCCATGGCCTTGCCACTATTGAACACTACTTTTGCCAACACCCAACTTACTCCAAATGTAGGACCTGATCTCTTTAAGAATGATCACATCAAAATTGGTATCAGTGACCATGATGTGATAGTGGCAACAGTGATTACCAAAGTACAAAGGGCAATTATAACAAGCACAAAAATATACATGCTCAGCAAATGAGATAAAAAATTGGTAGCGTTATATCTCAATCAAAAACTTGAAACTTTCAGCAGAGGGCAGGAGCACATGGAGGAACTATGGCTCAAGTTTAAAAGAATAGTTGACCATGCCCATGATAGTTTTGTACCCAGCAGAACAATTCATAGTGGGACGTTATCTCCATGGTATACAATCATTGTAAAGAAACTTCTGAAGAAACAGAGACTACTGCATAATAGATGTAAAACAATGCACAGGACTGTAGATAGGGAGATGCTGAACAAAACACATTTGGCTGCCAAGAGAGAAATGAATGACAACTTCAATGAATATGGTAGGAGAATACTGTCAAATGATATTTTGTAAAGTGCAAAGAAATTCTGGTTGTATGTAAAGGCTGTTAGCAGCACCAAAGTTAGTGTCCAGTCCCTGAACAAAGCTCCTGGGTGTGATGGAATCTCTGGCAGATTTTATACTGAATTTGCAGCTGAGCTAGACCCTCTTCTAATTATAATATATCATAGATCTCTTGAAGAAGAACCCATGCCCAGTTCTTGAAGAAAGAGTGTAGGTCACACCTGTCTACCAGAAGGGAAGCAGAAGTGATCCACAAAACTACCATCCAGTATCCTTGACATCAATCTGTTGTAGAATCTTAAAATATAATCTGAGCTCAAGCATAATAAGGAATCTTAAACAGAATGACCTCCTCGATGCCAGTCAGCATGAATTTCAAAAATGCCGATCATGTGAAACCCAACTCACGTTTTTCTCACATGAGTACTGAAAGGTTTGGATCAAGGCAGTAAGGTAGATGCAGCATTTCTTGATTTCCAAAAAACATTTGACTTGGTACCACACCTATGCTTATTGTCAGAAGTTCAATCAGATGGGGTATCAAGCAAAATTTGTGAGTGGACTGAGGAGTTGTTGCTGGTAGGAAGGATGCAGCACGTTACCTTGTATGGAGAGTCATTGTCGGATCTAGAAGTAACTTCAGGTGTGCTCCAGGGAAAGGTGTTGAGACCCTTGCTATTCATGTTATAAATTAATGAACTTGCAGACAATATAATAGTAACCTCAGACCTTTTGCAGGTGATGCATTTATCTATAATGAAGTACTATCTGAAAGAAGCTGCATAAATATTCACTAAGATCTTGATAAAATTTCAAATGGTGCAAAGATTGTCAATTTGCTTTAAATGTTCAGAAATGTAAAACTGTGCACTTAACAAAATGAAAAAATTGTAGTATCCTATGACTATAACACTGTTGGAATCAGCCAAGTCATACAGATATTCGGATTTAACACTTTGTAGGTATATATACACTCCTGGAAATGGAAAAAAGAACACATTGACACCGGTGTGTCAGACCCACCATACTTGCTCTGGACACTGCGAGAGGGCTGTACAAGCAATGATCACACGCACGACACAGCGGACACACCAAGAACCGCGGTGTTGGCCGTCGAATGGCGCTAGCTGCGCAGCATTTGTGCACCGCCGCCGTCAGTGTCAGCCAGTTTGCCGTGGCATATGGAGCTCCATCGCAGTCTTTAACACTGGTAGCATGCCGTGACAGCGTGGACGTGAACCGTATGTGCAGTTGATGGACTTTGAGCGAGAGCGTATAGTGGGCATGCGGGAGGCCAGGTGGACGTACCGCCGAATTGCTCAACACGTGGGGCATGAGGTCTCCACAGTACATCGATGTTGTCGCCAGTGGTCGGCGGAAGGTGCACGTGCCCGTCGACCTGGGACCGGACCGCAGCGACACACGGATGCACTCCAAGACCGTAGGTTCCTACGCAGTGCCGTAGGGCACCGCACCGCCACTTCCCAGCAAATTAGGGACACTGTTGCTCCTGGGGTATCGGCGAGGACCATTCACAACCGTCTCCATGAAGCTGGGCTACGGTCCCGCACACTGTTAGGCCGTCTTCCGCTCACGCCCCAACATCGTGCAGCCCGCCTCCAGTGGTGTCGCGACAGGCGTGAATGGAGGGACGAATGGAGACGTGTCGTCTTCAGCGATGAGAGTCGCTTCTGCCTTGGTGCCAATGACGGTCGTATGCGTGTTTGGCGCCGTGCAGGTGAGCGCCACAATCAGGACTGCATACGACCGATGCACACAGGGCCAACACCCGGCATCATGGTGTGGGGAGCGATCTCCTACACTGGCCATACACCACTGGTGATCGTCGAGGGGACACTGAATAGTGCACGGTACATCCAAACCGTCATCGAACCCATCGTTCTACCATTCCTAGACCGGCAAGAGAACTTGCTGTTCCAACAGGACAATGCACGTCCGCATGTATCCCGTGCCACCCAACGTGCTCTGGAAGGTGTACGTCAACTACCCTGGCCAGCAAGATCTCCGGATCTGTCCCCCATTGAGCATGCTTGGGACTGGATGAAGCGTCATCTCATGTGGTCTGCACGTCCAGCACGAACGCTGGTCCAACTGAGGCACCAGCTGGAAATGGCATGGCAAGCCGTTCCACAGGACTACATCCAGCATCTCTACGATCGTCTCCATGGGAGAATAGCAGCCTGCATTGCTGCGAAAGGTGGATATACACTGTACTAGTGCCGACATTGTGCATGCTCTGTTGCCTGTGTCTATGTGCCTGTGGTTCTGTCAGTGTGATCATGTGATGTATCTGACCCCAGGAATGTGTCAATAAAGTTTCCCCTTCCTGGGACAATGAATTCACGTTGTTCTTATTTCAATTTCCAGGAGTGTAGATCACATAGGCTCAGTCATGGGAAAAACAGGTGGTAAAATTCAGTGTACTGGTAGAATATTGGGAAAGTGCAATCAGTCTACAAAGGAGATTGCTTACAAATCACTCATGTGACTGGTTCTAGAATATTGCTCAAGCATGTGGAACCCATACCAGACAGGAGTATCAGGAAATATTGTACACACACAGAGAAGGACGGTACAAATGATCACAGGTTTGTTTGACCTGTGGGAGATCATAAGAGAGATACTGAAGGAATTGAACTGGAAGACTCTTGAAGGTAGATGTGAACTATACCGAGAAAGTCTATTAACAAAATTTCAAGAAATGGCTTTAAATGATGACGTTAGGAATATAGTATAAACCTCTGCATATTGGTCACATAGGGATCCATCTGTAAATGGAATGGGAAGAAACCTTAATAACTGGTACAATAGGATGTACCGTCTGCCATGCACCTCACTTTGATTTGCAGAGTGTAGCTGTATATGTAAACATAAGAATTCTTCATTTTTGGGTTAGGTATGGTAGATCAGTTCATTATAGAAAAGGAAACCAGGCTAAGTACAGAAAATTTGTTTAAAAATATTCTAATACACAAGACACAATGCTGTCAGTAATAAAAGGATATATTGCAAGGAGAGATCTTATCTGTAGAATTCAGAAAAGCTGGCATTTGTAGGAAGGATCTACATGGTGCAGGCTCTGAAGAAGTCACTGGAATGAAGTGCATTCTGCTGAGCAGCATGTTAGCACCTGTGTGGTCCAGCTGTCTCTTCGATACAGTTTGTCTTAGCTGTACAAGTTGACTGACAGCTTGTTGGTTGTCATATTCATTAGAAAGCAGTACAGTGGTTGCAGCTTAGTTTATAAATCACTTGACTACTTTCAGAGAGAGTACTGCCTTTGGTGGGATAAGTGATGCTGGTGTCTGGACTGGAATAGGTGACAGTTGGGGGATGTGTGGGACAGGTCTTACATCTAAATCTATTACAGGATTATATGACATGATGCAGGGATGGAAAACAATACTGTGTAGGTTCCATGGGTGGTGGAATAATACTGTGGGTGGTGTGGGAAATGTAGTAGGTAGGCTATTCCTCATTTCAAGACATCATGAGAGGTAGTCAAAATGCTGGTGGGAATGTAATTCAGATGCTCCAGTCCTGTGTGGTACGGAGTCATGAGGCGAATTCTCCTTTGTGGCTGGACAGTGCAAATGTGGGAGGTGATAAGTAACTGGGAATACAAAAGACAAGGCACAGGGGACCTGTTTCTGTATGAGGTTTGGAGGGTAATTTCAGACTGTGAAGGCCTCAGTAAGCCCCTTGGTATATATGGAGAGGGATTGCTCATCATTACAGATGTGACAGCCATGGGTGGCTAAGCTGCATGAGAGAGACTTCTTGGCATGGAATGGGTAACAGCTGTTGAATTGGAGATGTTCTGGTGGTTGATAGATTTCATATGAACAGAGGTACTGCTGTAGCCATTCTCGTGAAGGAGGTCAACATCGAGGAAGATAACTTATAGGGTTGAGGAAGACCAGATGAGATTAATTGGGGTGGAGATGTTTAGGTTATGGAGGAAAATGGGTAGGGTGTTCTCCCTCTCAGTGCAGATCATGAAAATGTCATTAAAGAATGTGAGCCAGGTGGGGCTTGAGAGTCTGAGTGCTTAGGAAGGACTCCTCTAGATGGCCCATGAATTGGGTGATATAGAACGGCACCTTGTGAGTCTCCATTGGTCTGCCATGGATTTGTTAGGTGATGCCTTAAAATGAGGTCCTACATTTGGAGTCAGTTGGGTGTTGGCAAAAGTAGTGTTCAATAGTGGCAAGGCCATGGGCATTAGGGATGTAGAGGGAGGTTGCAACAACATTAATGAGAAGGGCATCATGTGGTAAAGGAACAGGAAGTGTGAAGAGTAAGTGGAGAAAATGGTTGGCTTCTTTTGTTGAGAAGGGAAGGCTATGGTAATAGCCTGAAGGTGTTGGTCCAAGAGAGTAGAGATTCTCTCCATGGATGAACAGTAACCAGCTACAATGAGTCATCCTGGGTTGTTGGGTTTCTGGACTTTAAGAAACATATAGAAGTCAGGAGTGCAGGGAGTGGTAATAGTGAGGAGAGACATGGACTTAAGGAAGAGGTTCTGGGTTGGGGGTAAGGATTCTGGAGAGACTGGAGATTATGTTGTATTTCTGGAATTAGGTCACTATGGGAGGATTTGACAGCTGTTGGAGTCTCTTTGCCAGGTAACACCTACAGTTCAAACCCAGAGTGGTAGAGCCTTTGTCATCAGGTAGGATTATATGGTAAGGAACAGTTTTTAGGTGATAGGTTGCAGTTCATTCTGCAATTGTAATGGCAGCTTCCATGTTGAGGGATTTGGGGAATGATGGTGAGGCATGCTTTGAGGTCAAGAAATTCTGGAACTATAACAACAAGTGATTTAGGGACAGTGGAGATGGATTGTAGTTGGATGGAGGAGTGAACTGAGTCATTCAGTGTTCAACATTGGCTTTGGCCAATTCTGATTGGCAGGGTTGATGGCAAATAAGTGTATCCACTGTAGGGGTTGGGGGAAGGAGAGAAGATCTTTAACAAGTCCAGCATGAATAAATTTGGAAGTGGGGCAAAAGGTAAGGCCTTTGAAACGAGCTGATACTTCTGTTAGATTGAGGCTTTTGGAGGAAAGGTTCCTGACAGTATTTTGGACCTGTTTAGACTCTGGATTCTGTTTGGTGGTGGGAGGGAGTTTCAGTGTAAGAGTGAGTTGCAGGAATTTGGGACTGCAAAGCAGGAGAAATTTATGGATGGAGAAGAGATAATGCAATGAGATTTGGGCTGATTTACATGGTTTCACAGGACTAGGTCTGTGATGGCTATGGACTGACGGAATTTGAATAGATAGAGATAATTGTGCAAGGAGTAGTTGCAACCATAGATGAGTAATTTAATGGTAGAGACATTTGGCAGGGTCCCATGAGCATTACAAGAATGCAAGTACAGTATTTGGGGCTAGGTTATGGCCAGGGATAAGGAAACTTTTCTATCGTGGTGATGATGGAAGAAGCAAGGATCCGTGGTGGAGTATAAAAAACGCATAAAAATTTGTAAATTATGTAGCAAAATGTGCAAAAGAGCTCATAAAAATCCACAAAATATGTAAAAATACGTGTGAAAAATTGCAAATAGGACTGAGTGAATGAGCCATGGCAAAAAGTGAAAGGTGAAAATGAACTAAAATTGACTTAATAAGATTAATGAGAAAAATAAATAAAAGATTGATAATGTGGAATCCATGTTGGTGGCTGAATATGTGTGAAGAGAGGGGACAGTGATGTAAAAGGATGGATTGTGGTACGTATGTGCATGCTGGAATAAGGAAAGAGAAAGAGGGTGAGGTGGGGTTGGTTTGGCAGATTATAGTTCAACAAATTGATGTGGTACAGGAAAGTGCAGAAAATAAAATGTGAAAATTCAAGAGAATTAGGATGAAAGAATGATAATTTTGAAGTCTAGCATCAGTTATACTGGTGGGACTAATTTGGCACATAAGATGTTGCATCAACAATCAGTGTGGTCAAGTAGCCATGTGTTGTGCACAGACAAGATGATTTATACAGTGGGAATCACAAGTCAGAGCTTGTGCTGTTTGGAAGGCAACATGTAAAACACAGGAATGATGAGAAAGAAAAGGATGGATACTGAGTAAAGTACTGTGTTAGAGGGTAGTAACAAAGAAAAACAGTGCAGGTTAGCAGGATGGAAGAAAAGCCACTAGGAAACATCACACAATGGGAAATCCAGGATGGAATAATGATAGTGTTAAGAAAAGGGCAGATTGCTACTCACTATATAGAGGAAAGATTTGAGTAACAGGCAGATGTGACAGAAAGCTTGCTATTCATTTGAGCTTTTGGCCAAAAGGCCTTCTTCTAAAGTAAAAAATACACACACATTCAGACAAGCACAACTCACACACCCACATGATCACTGGCTCTGGTCACCGAGGGCAGACTGTATACAGCAAATGTGCCTGATGGGAGAAGCAATCTGTGGGTGTTGGGGGTAAGGAAGAGGCTGGTACAAGGAGGTGAGGCGATAGCAGGGTAGTATGTCTGTTCTTTCTGAAGGCCTTAGTATTTTCTGCACTCCCAAATACAGTCATGCTGGACTTATTAAAGATTTTCTCTCCTTCAGCCGGTCCCTACAGTGCAAACAGTTTATCACCACCAACCACATGAATCCGATTTAGCCCAAAGCCAATGTTGAACCTGAATGACTCAGTTCACTCCTCCATCCAGCTGTGATCCATCCCTGTTAACATTCCAGAATCACTCATGTTAACATTCCGGAATTTCTTGACCTCAAACCTTGCCTCACCATCATTTCCCAAATCCTTGAACATGGAAACTAATCTTATATGTGCAGAAAGAGCTGCAATCCCCCACTTAAAAACTGATCTCGACCTTATAATACTATCTGCCAACAAAGGCTTGACCACTGCGGTTTTGAATGCTGTGATTACCTGGCAAAAGGGCTCCACCAGCTGTCAGATTCATCCACTTATGAACCCTGCCTCAGTAGCCCCATTCCAGAAATCTGAGAGGATCTCTATCTAGTCTCTCCTCAAATACTGAGGCCCATCCCAAAACCTTTTCAATGAGTCTCTCTGCTCAGACCTACCACTTCCCACACTTCTACCTCCTATATGCTTCCTAAAATCCGTAAACCCTCTCACAGCAGTAGTCCAAGGCCCACTGGATCTATACAATATCCTTGTCCATCTTTATCCCACATCTGCTCCCAAATCCTTGCCCTGTATCCCTGTAATAGACCTAGATGCAAGATGTAACACTCCGATTTATTTTACTGCCTTATCCCGCTCGATCGGGATCTGATAGCAGCCCAAATAGATAATAACTAATGTGACCGTGTACCTAATGGGGCTGGCAATCGGATTGGACTGCTACGGAGTTGTTACATTCCATTTTGTCCTTCTCGAATGCTGTAATAATGAAATGTCCGGTGGCAGGAAGAACAACAACACAGCTTCATTAATCAATGACCTATATTCTCACAAAAACACAAAGTAAGGAGACAGCCACTGCCTTCGTCGTACAGAATTAATAACGGCTAATCTCAGCACAGGCCCTTTCGTTATTCATTATCGTCACACACAATTTCAATCATTGTAATTCACCACTACAATCCAACACTGCAATCCAAATGATTCTGGCGCGGTAGACGCGTAATTACAATATCGGCACAAAAATGTCACTGAATCACACTAGTAATTATACTTTTTCACTTTCCCGTATATTTTTAACACAAAGGGGTTAAACCACGGCGATGGCCACTCCCTTTGTCGGTACGGTCTTGCATTCCAGCAACAGACCTCCACCCGGCTCGGCCCGCAGCGCGTACCACACTCCAACTGACTCAACACTCGCTCTCGCTCTCGCCACCCGACGCACACTATCGATTGCTTGTCCTGTCGACCTGTGCTGTCGCAAAACTTATAGTAAGGGCCTACGGACCCCTTACAAAGACCTGCCCCACGCATTCTCCCAAAATTACCCACTCCAGTCAGGTGACAGGCAGGGCTGCCTGTGAAAGCAGTTGTGTGATGTACAAACTAAGCTGCAACCACTTTGCTGCTTTCTATGGTCCTCAAACTTCCTTAGTCCCTGTCCTTCACCTACCTGTCCCCTTCCCTGCTCCCACTCTTGCATTAAACAGCCTTCTATTCCACTAACGCACCCAGTAGTCTTTTTCCGCTTCTCTACTTCTCTTCTTTTCTACGCCCCTCCCCTCCCCTCAAACCCCCCAATTACACCTAACAGTCCTACAATGTCCCCATCATATCCCTGTGCACTTCCACGAGCAACAGTACACCTTCCCCCACTCCTATCCTGTTATCCCTCCGCCTACCTGCTCCAGGCTCCCCTTAACCATCTTCACCCACAGCTGCTGTATGAGATAGTGGTCATGAGTGTGTGTTTGGCCAAAATTGCAAATGTATAGCAGTCTCTGTGTTGTGTCTGTCTGCGACTCATGCTCTCCTCTATACGGTGAGTAGCAGTCTATGCTTATCATAATATTGTCATTACTCCATCCTAGATTTTCCATTGATTGATTTAAAAAATTTTATATTGTGAATAATTTTTTTTATGTGTACTGTAAAATTCTCAAGGCCATTACAGATAGAGCAAAAGAACACTTTTACAAGGTTGGGGAAGGAATTGGACTTTGTTGTTTGAAGTATATCTGCGTATTCACTTAAAATTTTTTAAGAACTTCATGATGAACTTTAGGCATGGTACCTTCCAATAATTAATTACTATGATCTCTCATGCAGGTAAAACTTAATAACTTGTAACACAAGTCATATATTAACAATGAAAATATTATTGATAGTATAATGTAAATGGACAGATAAAAAAATTATACATTGAGGATACTGTAGTGAACTGAAACTATATATTAGTTCATAAAGCGAAGACCTAATTTCCACTCTGCTGTGTCACCACAGGAGTGGTTTTTACAGATGGTACACACTGGCTTGAGCAACGTCGATTCCTGCAAAGGCGACTACGTGATCCAGATATTGCAGCTGAGGCCTGTGACCTTGTTGATGACTTGGCTAAGCGCTGCCAGCATCCTGTACCAATGCACACAGCTTTTGATATATGTGTCCTCAATTCACTTTGGGCAATGCTGGCTGGTAAACGTTTTGCATTGAATGATCATCGTCTCTCCGAGCTACTAAACATTGTCCACTCAAGGTACAAGCTATTAGTATTCTGCTTAAGAGCTGTCATTATTATTATTTAAAAGTACTTTTGTACTCAAGAGAACTAGTACAGTAAAGTTTATATTCTGCAGTACAGTACAGTAAAGTTTATATTACACGCCACAATCATAATTGCAGCAAGAGTATCTGGCCCTTTAGTCTACCTACTTCCTTATATGTGCTTTGTTTGTTTATTTTTTCTCTCTTTGTTATTTTTCTTTTTTCCATTGTCCCGTCCTCTGTACCCTCTACTACCCCAAGCTTCCTCAGTATAGCCCCACTCAGAATGTTTTATCTGATTTTATCGTGTTGGAACTTCCAGGAATGTGTAATTCACATATTATATAGATTTCCCAGTGATCATAATTACAAGCTAATACTAACCAGGCACATCCCATAATTAAGAGCAAGCGACTCACAGCTGAAATGGCTCACAGCAAGTATGGAGATGCCATTTTCACAAAACCTGAAACCCTGCTCCTGTCAACAGCATATACATTGAAGAATGAGATCAAAATTTTAACAACTGAACTTTCCAACTGCACAGTTACATCAGTCTATAAGCTACCAAACTCTGTTTTTCCTTTGATGAACCAGTGAACTTAAGGAATGAGAAAGTAAACTTTGTGGTGGGAGATTTTAATTACCACAGCACTGAATGGTGATATGAACACAGTGGCAATAAATGGGAGCTGCTACAACATTGGGCAGGTGTTAGTGAACTGTCTCTTATTCATGACAGTAAACTGCACCTTCCTTCAACAGTGGCCATTGGCAAAAAGGATACAATCCAGATTTGATTTTCATCACTAATAGTGTAGCACAACAGTGCTTTAAAACAGAATGCAACCTGATGCCAAAGTCTCTCTACAGATCAATCCTGCATCAGATTAATCCAGCTAACCAACCACAGTGTGTTCCCTTTCATTCTAAATATAACTTCAAAAAAGCAGACTGGTCAAAATTCTCTTCTGTACTGGATGTCATGGTCCAAAACATCAAACTAGTTCCGAAGGCATATGATCAGTTCACTAACAATGTCAAGAAGAGTTCCTGTAAGTGTTTTCTGCATAGATCAGGTTCATCTGAACTGTGCCCCTGGGGCGTGAGCAGCTGCAATTGCTCAAGGTCACCACCCCAGGCAAAGTCGTATGTTACTGCAGAGGCTGAGCTGTGTTGCTTAGCTGACCATGTGGTCCGCCTCATTGTGCCACTGTACGCGCACTTCGTACAAAGCAATGATACGACACAAAGTCATTAGTCAACAAACATAAAACTACAGTGGATCAAGATGGATGGTCAACAGCAACAGACAAAAAAAAGGAGGAGTGACGCATCTGCACTACTTAAACCTGAGTGAGAAATTAATTTCTTTTTTATTGCTGTTGAAAGTCATGTCAAATGTTTAGTATGTCATTGGAGTCTCATGTATTTAAAAAAAGTACTTGACTGAATGGCACTTTAATATCAGTTCGAAAATTTGTAGCAAGAGGAATGCCAGTCAAAGCTTGAAGAACTAAAAGAAAATTTCAAACAGTATTACAGCGAAGTAAGTGTTTCCTATCATATGACTCTTTATTATTTATAGATATGATAAATAAAACTTTATTTTATAATGTGATGTCTCACTTAGCCATATGCCAATTATCGAATATCAGATTATCAGCAACAAGGAACATTTCTTTCATGTTAATTTTTATATTTGAGTTGCATTTAAGTTTCAGGTGCATTATTTTTGCCACTTTCTGAAAAGCCATCACTCACACTCCCTCAGGCAGCAAAGTGTCATTAAGAGTCATTCTTTGTTTTTGTGTATTTGTGTTTTGACAGATGGGGAAACATATATTGCAGTTTGATCTACATTTTCAATGAATTAAAATGCAAATATTCCAAGAGATTAAAACTTATTTTGCAATCACATTTAGCTATCCTTGCTAGCATTTACGACTGCTTTTCAGGGGAACAGGAGGAAAATGCACCTGAAACCAATCTTCCTTTGTTAGTTTTTTATTTGGGTTTCAATGAATGAAGCAATTAATTGTTTAAATGATAAACATGTTTTAAAAACAGGATTGTGCGAAATTAATTGTAAGTGTATGGTGGGAAAAGTTTGCATACAAGTTACAAATGCTAGCTGAGAATTGTGAAAGCAGCAAAACCCTTTGCGACTGGTATTCTCATCAAGGATCGCCTGGTTGACTCAGCAGCTCATATTTGTCCAGCAGACCTCATGGAAAAATTTGAAAAAAATAGCTCTTTCACCTCAAACTGTTGCTCGCCAAGCCAAAGATATGGCCTCAGATATGGAGCAGCAATTAATGGAGAGAGTAGCAAACTCCATTTCATTTTCTGTCACTCTTGATGAGTCCACAGACATTTTAGCTCATCATATATATCTGGGGCACCAACGACAGTCTGCGTGTCATGAAAGAATTTCTCGACCTTATACCATTAAAAGACACAATCACAGGTTTGGATATCTTTCTAGCCTTGGAAAACATGTTTTAGTCAATGGGTTTAAAATGGGAATGCCTGACCACTATAACAACAGATGGAGCCCCCGTGCTACAAGGGATACGCACTGGATTCCTGGGTTAGGTCAGGTGACAAATGGCAGAAGTCAGTTGTTCCTTATTCATGGTAGTCCATTGCCTGATACACCAGGATGCACTTTGTGTGAAGATTGTCAACATAAGAAAACGTTATGGCCACAGGTGTTCGAAAGGTTAATTACCTTCATTTGAATGGGCTCACATACTGCTAATTTAAAGAATATCAGGCTGATATTGAAGCGGAATACCCAGACATCCCCTACCATGCCAAAGTAAGATGACTGAGCAGAGGGAAGGTGCTTCATCAGTTGTTCTCCTTGAGGGATGGGATCAATACCTTTTTGGAAATGATAGACTGTCCAGAAGAATTACTTTGTGATCATAAGTAGGTGGCAAATTTGGATTCTTTTAATGACCTAACTGATCATTAAATACTTTAAATATTTCACTCCAAGGCAAAAATCACTCTGTTGTTGGTTTAGTGCAGACGATTCAAGTATTCCAAAAAAAATCTTATTTTGTGGGAAAAGAGTTGCGCGAGAAGCACTGTGGACACTTCCCTGCATTAGACAGTGTTAAGGAATGCTATTGTCATTTTCTAGAGTTTTGATTATTTGTTCATTGTAACACATTACTGCTGTTTCTGTAATTTTACCTGTCTAGACATAATGTTTTCTGTTTAGTAACTTATTATCATGTAGATATTTCTTGATCCTGCGCTTCATCAATTTTTCTAATATTCTGAAAAAGTCAGAAGGAGTGATACTGGCTGATTGTTTCCTACCTTATACTTGTTGCCATTTTTAAATAATGCCTTCATTGATGAGATTTTCAGTTTTTCCAGAAACACTCCTTCGCTACATGTAAGTTGCCCTTGTAATCTGGGAAACTTTAATTTTATGATAGAAATAGGCGCCTCGTCTAATCCTGCCAATGTTTTAAGTTTCAAGCTTTTTATCAGTTTTAACACTTTGTGTTCCTTTGTTGGCTCCGCCACATGCTACATGCAGCTTTTGAACATACTGGTTTTTCTTTATTTGTAAATTTACAGCTTCATGAGGTTGTTGAATTGATGAAGCAACTGTTTATAAAATGTGGCAATTTGTTTTTTAATACTGAAATTTGTTACATTTTTGAGAATGATATCCTTGTCTTCTCATTTCTTCCCTGTTATAGTCTTCACAACATCCTTATAGCTTTTGATTTGTTTTTGACTGTCTTATTAAGCTATCATTACTGATAAATTTTGCCTTGGCAAGTGTGAGTGTGTCCAAGAACAAACAGACTGTCGTATGTATCAATGCCCTCTCTGTACTTTTTTGTGCTCAGAACAAGATTTATTGCTTGCCAATGACAATGCCCCAGATGTGGCTCAGTTTTGGGGAAACATTATCTGAATGAAGATTTGGTATTGTATTTTATTGTATTTAATTGACCCAAGTAATCATAATATTGTACAATTTGCACACATGATACTGGACAAGTCAGTATACATTTTTACAAGTAATTTTTATAAGTTATTTTTACAATTATATTATTGCAATTTTAATTGTTTCATGAAAGTTTGTTCAGTATTACAAGAAGGTAATAGACATTACATTGTACTTTCACTTGTTCATACTTGAAGAGAACATGCTCTATAATAAGGCCTATGTGATCAGTTATTAAGAAATTTGTTAACATTTATTACCTTTTGCAAAAATTCATTTACTGTGTAAAAGTTTTGTTCAAAAAGAATTTTTTTTAATTTATATATGAAAACTATTGATATTTCTGTCTTCTTTTTGGTGCATTATTATACCTCAGTATCCCAACATGTAAGACACTTTTTTGGTAACAATTGTTGTGGACTGAAACATATGTAAGTCAGACTGCTGTCTTGCTTTGTAGCTATTAATGTTCATTTAACATTAATGAGCCGTCATTGCTTAATGGGTAGGCTTTAACAAACTATATAATGCTATAAATGTAGACAGATGACAGTGTCATAATGCTACATTTCTTGAAATGTTGCCTGCATGATTAATTATATCTCAGATTGCATATTATGTGTACTGCTCAACCCTCCCCCCTTTTTTTTCATTTTAAATATATTCTGTTGCAGGGTAAGTTCCCCCAGAGTATGATACCATACTGTAGTATGGAGTGAAAGTAAGAATAATATACTTGTGTGAGGACTAATTTAGTGACTGACTTGCTTGGTACCCTTGGAATATAACCCACAGCGGACAGCTTATTTGAAATATAACTTATATGTGTGTTCCATTTTCTTTCTTCAAGCCATATACCAAGAAACTTAATGGAGCTAGCACTGGAGAGCTCTTAGTTGATTAGGAACAAGTTGAATTTTTCTTTTTTCTTTTTTTTTTCTTGAGATCAGATGCTGAAGTTTATGTAGGTTGTTTTTGCACATTTATGATGAGCTTGTTCTCACTGAACCACTCGCTCAATTGTGACATAAGTGGTTTAACCTTATGATCATGGTCAACTTTGTCTGTGCCTGTCACCAGAGTACTTGTGTCACCTGAAAACAGAGTAGTATTCCCTGAAGTAAGCTTTGCGTTAGTGTCATCACTATATAACAGAGACAGTACACCATATTTAACAGGTGTTTTCTCAGAGTAGTGCACAGTACACTGATGAACATTAGTATTCTCTTTTTTTTTTTTTCAAATTTCATTTCAACTTTTTGCACTCTATTTGATAGATATGATTCTAACCATTTGTTTGCGGTTCCTCTCACATCTTTATTAGTTAACTTTCCTAGCAGTATGATGTACTCAATAACATCAAAACCTTTAGACAAATTTTAAAAAATAGCAGTAATTTCCTTACTATCCAAAGATTTTAAGGTTGTGTCAAGATATTCATATACTGCTGTGGTTGTTGTTTTAGCTTTTATAAGTCCATGCTGGTGCTTCAATATCAAAGAGAATCTGTTAATAAAACTTTCTAATCTGGTGTACAACAATTTCTCAAATATTTTTGAAAATGTGCTGAGTTGTGCTACTGGCCTGTAACTAGGTACATCATTTTTCCTTTTTGTGGAGTGAGATAACTTAAGTGATCTTAAGAAGGCCAGGGAAAAATCCATTACAAAAGGATGCATTAATTACAACTGTTAATGGTTCTATGATGTATTCCCACAATTATTTGCAATAAAATCTGGTATGTTGTCACTGCAACTAGAGTATTTATTTTTTTAGTGTTTTTATAACTGTGAGCACTTCAGTGTTCAAGGCTTTGTGGAGAAACATTGATGCTTTTATGGTTTCCACACAGTTTCAAAGTTTAGTTTACAGCACGATGTTTGTTGTTACTTTCAGTTTTTACATCTTTGCAAATGCCTTTCATTTTATTTTTAGGTGCTGTCATTAATTTATCATTATATAACTTTTTTACTTCCTGAATTACTTTTCAGTAGACAGCACAGCCAGACTTACAGTATGTTCTAAACTTATCACAACATGGCAGACAGTGTAATAACAAGTATGTTAGCTCTGGAAACATAAACGTAAATTGAGCGAAAAATGTATGACATACATAAAAATCAGTTTTTATTATTTTAAGTGCGTCTTGGGTAACATTATCATTCAAGTGTCAGGAACAGGGCTCTAGAAATAATGAACTACTGGCACTTATGTGAACCCAAATGAAATGGTTCCTGACTGCGATGTACATGATGTTCCCCCAAATGGAATTACATCCATTGAAAATGAAAATATGCCATGTACTAAATGTGAAGCTGATATTGAACATTTGAAAGAGTGCATTGTAAATAAGCAATCAACTCCTTTGCCTTGTTAATTTATATATTTTTTGTAATCTATGTACATATAACTATGATTGTTATACAATCATATATGTGTTTAATTGTATGTATTTCGAATACTTCTGGGATGAGAAATAAATAAATAACCCTTAAAAAGTGTGTCTACAGGTGATCTGTAATTCTGACTGTAGCTGCTAATATCTACTTGTTTTTGACTACAAGTGAGACTTGCATTACTGCTAATGATTGTTGTGCATAAATCTATGTGGTCTGAGTGACTCAGTACACTTCTTTTCCCTCCATGATGAGGAAGCTAATACTGCTGAAAGCTAGGATAGTTTCTTGTACTTTAGGATGTGTCTGTCAGCAGTTCTAAGAATTTCACCACCTGAAGGCAAGAAACAGCAAGCCATTCTGTCTATAATTTTGTAGCTTTCTCACCTGAATTTTTATTTTCATGTAGTTATCATATTGCATATATACCCTGTTTTTTTCCATTTAATTATATCTGAAATAGATAGAAAGGATTTATTTTCCTTCATTTGCTATATTTTACAACATAAACCATCCAATATTATTTTCATAAACATAACAAGTCCAATATCATGAATGTGATAATATATGTGCTAAATAAATAAATAAAAATAAAATCTGTACCAGTCACAGCCAGGAGAATAATCGAACAAGCTTGCAGTAGGTTTATGGCCAACAGCTTGCCCATTAATCTTACAAAGCTCATATTACATGACTGTAGATGAATCAAAATGATTCACAGTTGCCAGAAGTAGAGATTAATGGGAATACAATGCATGTGTGAACTTTATGGGTACCCTGATGGATAATGAACTGAGGTGGCACCAGCACTTGGGTAAGTTAACCACATAGCTAGATTCTGCGTGCTTTGCACATGGAAATATTACTCACAGTGTTGAACATGCAGACAGAATTCTTTGCTTACTTTTATTCAAACTGCACTGTGGCATAATATTCTGGGGAAATGTAACTAAGGAGAAAAATTATTTATTCTACAGAGTCACACAAAAGAAAATTGTGTAACATTGATAACCTAACATCTTATAGAAGCCTCTCCAGGGACCTAAGAATTCTTGCACTTACATGTCAATATACATTCTCCCTAGCTGTATTTGTGGTAGAAACAATAGTGAACTTGGAATGAACTTTGCAATCCACAACTACAATACAAGAGGTAAAAGCAATTTTCATAAACAGAGTAAAAGAATACCTGATTTTGAACTCCTTATGAATTTAACAGAAAATTTGTATTAGATAGTTCCTGACAGTTTATAGGCAGCAGACAGTGGTCTGCATAAAGTTATATACAGGCTTTCTTTGAGAATTTAGATAAAAACAGTGGATAAGTAGTACAGAAGGAGCAGTGTTTTTTTCCCCCAAAGTCAGTGCTTTTCTACACATATAAAGTAATCTATAAGAAATTACAATAACCAAACAACAGAAAATCAAGGATGGAATGTAACAATATTCCGAGATGGAAAGTTGCTACTCACCATATAGTGGAGATGATGAGTTGCAGATAGGCTCATGGAATCCCCCCTAATGACCTTACCATCAAATTACCCATCTCTGGCTGCCACCCCTCCTTCCACAATGACATCCACCTGTTCAAATTGTGCCAATCCTTAGCCCTCACCAAAAAAGTCTGGCAAAACCATATCAACCAAGCCCAAGCCTCCTTGCAGTACCTTCTCTCCATCCGCAAGATTCCCCTACTATGCAATCCCAAATTCCTGAACCCATAACACACATTGAAACTCTTGCCCTGCAGGAACTTGAGCAACGTGCACAATGCCACCTCAAAAAGCTCTCCATCCTGCTCACTTCCTGCTCCCGCCTTGGAGTGCCACTGTCCATCACCTTCATAACAACCTCCATACCTCCCCCACACTCCAACATAGCTGACAAACCATGTCTTGCAGACTACTACACTTACCCCACCCTCCAAAACCCCCTCCCACCACCACACAGAATCCAGAACCTACATAAACCCACAACACAGTCATGAACCTTTCCTCCAGAAGCCTTAGCCCCACAGAAATATCAGTCCTTTCCCCAAGGCCTCAACTTTTGCCCCACTGCCAAATTCAATCATGCAGGACTTGTTAAAGACCTTTTCTCCTTCTCCCATTCCCTACAGTGGAAACACTTTTTTGCCACCAACCCTACCAATCAGACTCAACCAAAGACCAATATTAAACCTTGCCTAACTCAGTTCATTCCTCCATCCAACCGTGATCCACCACCACTGCCCCCAAACCACCCCCTGTTAACTTTCCAGAGTTTCTTAACATCAAATCTTACCTCACCATCATTCCCAAATCCCTTAACATGCAGACTAACCTTACATCCACAGAAAGCAATGCAGTCCACCATCTAAAAACTGATCATGACATTATAATCCTGCCTGTGGATGAAGGATCCACCACTGTTGTTCTGAACCGCAAGGATTACCTGGCGGAAGGATTCTGCCAGTTGTAAGATACTTCCACCTACAAACCTTGCCACATTCCAGGAATCCAGCAGGATCTCCAGTCACTTCTCAAATCTTTAGGCCCATCCCAGAATATCTCCCTGGAGTCCATCTCTCTATTCACCCCTACCACTCCCCGCACCCTATCTTCTATATGCTTCCTAAAATCCATAAAACTAACCACTCAGGAAACCCCATTGGGTAAGTTACTGTGCCCTCACTGACAGAATCTCTGCTCTCATAGACTGACACCTTCAACCTATTACCTGGAACCTACCCTGCTATATAAAAGATACCAACCATTTCTTCCACCGACTCTCCACAGTTCCTGTCCCTTTACCACACGGTGCCCTGCATGTCACTATTGATACCACATCACTGTACACTAACATTCCTAATGTCCATGGCCTTACCGGTATTGGACACTACCTTTCCCAACGCCCGACAGATTCCAAACCAACAACCTCCTTCCTAGTTGCCATGACCAACTACACACATCAAAAAATATTTTGCATCATCTCAGTTCTGAGAGTTCTGGAACCTGTACAGAATATTGGAATATAGATCAACATAAACATAATTTCTGGCCTTTCCAATTGCTCATAAATACCACACATTGCATGTTGCACCACCATATGGTGAGACCTTCAGAGGTGGGGGTCCAGATTGCTGTACACACCAGTACCACATCCTTCTGCATTGATGCATGACTGTATTCGATGTGGCATACTATCCGCAAGTTCATCAAGGCACTGTTGGTCCAGATTGTTTCACTCCTCAATGGCAATTCAGCATAGAACCCTCAGAGTGGTTGGTGGGTCACGTCATCCATAAACAGCCCTTTTCAATCTATCCAAGGGATATTCAATAGGGTACATTTCTGGAGAACATCCTGTCCACTCTAACCGAGCAAAGTCGTTATTCTGAAAGAAGTCATTCATAAGATGTGCACAATGGGGGCGTGAATCATCATCTATGAAGACGAATGCCTCGCCAATATGCTGTCGATATGATTGTGCTATTGGTCGGACGATGGCATTCACGTATCGTACAGCGATTACAGCGCCTTCCATGACCACCAGCGATGTACATCGGCGCCACATAATGCCACCCCAAAACAGCAGGGAACCTCCACTCTGCTGCACCCCCTGGACAGTGTGTCTAAGGCGTTCAGAATGACCGGGTTGCCTCCAAACACGTCTCCAATGATTGTCTGGTTGAAGGCATATGTGACACTCATTGGTGAAGAGAACATCATGCCAGTCCTGAACGGTCCATTTGGCATGTTGTTGGGCCCATCTGTACCATGCTGCATGGTGTCATGGTTGCAAAGATGGACTCACCATGGACATCGGGAGTGAAGTTGCGCATCATGTTGCCTATTGCCCACAGTTTCAGTCATAACACAATGTCCTGTGGCTGTACGAGAAGCATTATTCAACATGATGGCATTGTTGTTAGGGTTCCTCCAAGCCATAAGCCATAAGTAGTGGTCATCCACTGCAGTAGTAGCCCTTGGGCAGCCTGAGTGAGGCATGTCATTGACAGTTCCTGTCTCTCTGTATCTCCTCCAAGTCTGAACAACATTGCTTTGATTCGTACCAAGATGCCTGGGCACTTCCTTCGTTGAGAGCCCTTCCTGGCAGCAAGTAACAATGCAGACATGATCAAACCATGGTATTGACCATCTAGGGATGGTTGAACTACAGACAACATGAGTCGTGTACCTCCTTCCTGGTGAAATGACTGGAACTGAATAGCTGTTGGAGCCCCTCCGTCTAATAGGCACTGCTCATGTGTCGTTGTTTACATCTTTGGGTATGTTTGGTGACATCTTTGAACAGTCAAAGGGACTGTGTCTCTGATACAATATCCACAATCAATGTCTATTTTCAGGAGTTCCAGTTGGTTGGTATTGGGGGATAAAGGGACCAGACTAGGAGTTCCGGGAACCAGGGTGATGCAAAACTTTTTTTGATGTGTATATATCCTCATCCACAATTACTTCTTCTTTACTTACCTACAAACAAATCCAGGGTACGGCTATGGGCACCCACATGGCACCATCCTATGCCAACCTATTCATGGGCCATCAAGAGGAATCCTTTCTAAACACCCAGAATCCTAAACCCCTCACCGATTCAGATTTATTGATGACATCTTTGCTATCTGGATCAAAGGTGAGGCCACCCTATCCACATTCCTCCAGAACCACAACAACTTCTGCCCCATTTGCTTCACCTGGTTCTACTCAACTCAACAAGCCACCTTTCTAGATGTTGACCTCCACCTCAAAGATGGCTACATCAGTACCTCCATTTCAACAGCTGCAACCCTTTCCATACCAAGAAGTCCCTCTGTACAGCCTATCCACCTGTGGTCATCACATCTTCAGTGACGAGCAGTCTCTCTTGAAATATACTGAGGGTCTCACTGAAGCCTCCACTGACCATAATTATCCTCCCAACCTTGTACAAAAACAGATCTCCTGTGCCTTATCTTTCCAGTCTCCCACCACCTCCCAGAGCCCCACTGTCTGGTCACAGAGGAGCATTCCCCTCATAACTCAATACCACACAGGGCTGGAGCAACTGAATTACATTCTGTCCCAGGATTTCAATTACCTGTCATTGTGCCCTGAAATGAGAAATCTCGTGCCCACTACCCTTCCCACCTGTCCCACAGTGGTATTCTGCCATCCACTGAACCTACACAATATACTCGTCCAACCTTACACGACCCCTGCTCCCAATCCCTTACCTCAAGGCTCATACCCCTGAAATAGACCTAGATGCAAGACCTGTCCCATACATCCTCCCACCACCACCTACTCCAGTCTGGTCACTAACATCACCTATCCCATCAAAGGCAGTGCTACCTGTGAAACCAGTCATGTGGTCTACAAGCTAAGCTCCAACCACTGTACTGCATTCTGTGTAGGCATGACAACCAATAAGCTGTCTGTCTGCATGAATGGCCACCGACAAGCTGTGGCCAAGAAACAAGTGGACCAGCCAGTTGCTGAACACGCTGCCAAACATGATATCCTTCATTTCAATGACTGCTTCACAGCCTGTACCATATTGATCCTTCCCACCAACACCAGCTTTTCTGAATTGCGCAGGTGGGAACTTTCCCTACAATACATCCTATGTTCCTATAACTCTCCTGTCCTCAACCTACGTTAGTCACTGTCCTCACCCATCCAGCCCCTACCCTGCTCCCATTCCAGCACTACACACTTGTCATTCCACCCCCACACCCAGTCTTTTTTTATTTATTTAATTTAATTTTTTTATTCATTTCTATTTTTCTCCTTTTCTGCTCCTCACCCCCCCCCCCCCCTCCCCGCCTTTCCCCTGCCTTCCTCCTAACCTCCAGCACTTCACTGTCTGCCGTTCCCACCATACTATCACTCCCCTCCCCACCCCAGCCTCTTCCTTTTCCCCACCCAGTCACCACTCCCATCATGCACTGGTGCTGCTGCTCACAGTGTGGTTTCAGTTGCCTGAGACTGCAGTTGTGTGAGTGAGTTGTGTTTGCGCATGCACGTGGGTTTGTGGCATGTGTGTGTGTGTGTGTGTGTGTAGTGTGAAAATATTTTTGTTGTGCCTATCTGCGAAACAGCATCTCTGCTATATGGTGAGTAGCAACTTTCCTTCTCAGAAATTACAATAAATTTCAGTGCTAGTATACATACGTAAACAGCAGTTGTTGATATATAATGTGAGTCAATCTACAACCCTGAAGAGTCTCCTTCATGTTGGGATTTATAGAGCATGATGAGTGAATGAATTAAATAGTACTATGACATTATTCAGGATACGTTTCTGTACAGCAAAATCTACAGGGTGATTAGTAATCAACACACCATTGAAGAAATCATATAACTCTTTTAGTCCTTAATCAGTTTCCATGAAACAAAAAGCATAGCATACCTTAAAATGGCAGAATCACCTTAAAATGACAGAATACATTTTAATAGCTTCACATAAAAAGCAAAACTGTTCATCAGTTCTTTCAAATGTTTAGAACAGACTTCTACAAATAGTTCATTTTTAATTTAATTTGGGGTGTGGCACCTCCAGCACTAACAGATTCTGATGAACACAGAAACTGTAGTTCAAAAATTGATGGTAGCAGTTAAGAGGTCTTCAAAGACCCAAACAGTATTCTGGAAAATGGGCATTAAGCCACGCATAGACAGAAGTGCAAAATGAAGTGCAGTGCCAACTTGCATAAAGATTAGATTGTTCAGCTGGTCCCATGAGAATAAAATACCAATTATAATGAACCATAATAAGCTAATTCTTTTCATTCATTAAGTCACAAAAAAATATATCGACCTATGATTATCATCTGTGTCGAGACACTTTATATTGTTGCTTCAGGGTATAGGCGACTTCCCCAGTAATTAACCTCAAATAATATAGTGTGCAATAAAAACAGATGCATTGATTAACAACCTCCTTGGCACAAAATACAGCTTTATCTAAAAGACAAGACCAGTCTTTGAAACCAGCAAACAACATTTCTCAACACTCCAGACAATGGATTTATATTGATAAAGCCTACCAACAACAGTGTTACCACAGAAGAAATTTTAACAGAACAATTTAGATAATGTATTTTGAGACACTACAGTCATGAAATTCTTGCAATGGCATAATGATTAACCCTCAAGCAGGTGTGCCTATATATACTGTAAAGAAAGCCAATCTCAAATAACATCATACCATTCCACTGTTTTACAATTGTCAGCTCTTATCTACTCTTTCATTATTGCTTCAGCTAACACAGTGATAAATTGTTTAGTCATACATTCAAGTGAGCAGCGGTAATATAAAATAAACAGTGAGCTAGGTAAGAAAAAATTTGCAATTTGTGCAAAAAAGAAAAAGAAAAAAGACCCATGTTAGGAGCTAGTACCACAATCCGACAATGAAATAGTTGTCTACAAGGTAACTAATTACTGAATAAATGGTTGGCTTTGATCTTATGCAACTGTGCTGTTAAATGCTTTGAGTGAGTCATTTCTGGGGAGTAACATTATATGCAGCAACAGATTGATATAATGAAAGTTTATTGTTATTTAATTGAATGGTGCTTTCACTCATATAACATAAGCTTATTTTATCACTGTTTAATTAAACTGTGATTTTGCTCATACAAGTTTACATTGGTAACCTAAAGAGAGCTATTCTTTACATGTATACAAAGTAAGCCACATGCCTGCTCCTGTTATGAAAAACAAAGTGCCCAGTGGAGAATAAAAACAATCTGCAAAGCCCTATAAAGTAAGCAGTTATATGCTTAGCAAAGGACTTGGTTTAAAATACATTTCAGGTGTCAGTTCCAAATATTTGACCACAAATTTTTTTGAGTCACTATGCTCTTAAGTTAAGGTAAAGTTTGTTGTGTGTTATAAATATATTTGATCTTGGTTTTCTTCTAATGAATTTTCTGTACCACTAAAAACAGTGATTAATTTCAAATAAATTAAGATGAAAATAGAGCATGAAGCAATGTTTGTTACTGTTTTCATTCTTTCAGTTTTCGTGCTACTGATATGTCTGGTGGGCTGCTAAACCAAATGCCTTACCTCAGGTTTATTGCTCCCAGAGCCTCAGGATATGTTACCCTTGTGAATAATTTACAGCGAATGTGGAACTTCATGAAGGTTAGTTGTAACATTAGAAGAGCTGTGTAGTGTTATAGTTCAGTACCTAAGCCTCTATGTGCTTAGATTTAATTGCCCTCTGAATTATTTCTGCACAATTTGTTCACATTATCTTTTATAGGATAAATATATTGATATACGGACCATGTTAAGTACATGCTATGAGGGGTGGTGACATGACATGTTGTGATTCCAGGTTTTGTCATATATGAAGCAAAATAATAAGCTGTTGTTTCAAAGTTATTAGAAGATAGTACTGATCATAATTTCATATTCCTTTGGGGCAGATAGACAGACAGACAGACAGACAGACAGACTATCTCTCTCTCTCTCTCTCTCTCTCTCTCTCTCTCTCTCTCTCACACACACACACACACACACACACACACACAGTATACAGATTTTCACTTTTTCAGTTTGAGTGTGTACATATAAACTGTTTTAGAAAGGTGAAAAAAATCTTAGATACAGTTTTTATAAATGTAATCTATGTACAGAAATTACAGGGTCCTACAAAATAGTAATAATTACTTAATGTTGGTGAATTATATTCACAGGCTTTTGTTGATTTAAAATATAGTGACTGAAGGTAGACACTGAAGGCAGATCTTTGTACTGCTTACGTGAAGCCAATAAGAATGAATTTTTGTACTATGTAGACGGATGTACAGCTTTACAGAGGATGTAAGATCCTTGTGCAAGGGCTTTACAAAGCAGGATAACGTTGTGATAGTGTGTGGAGCAGAAAAAATATTGATAGGGATCAGAGCTACAATAGTGAGTGACCTGGTAAAAATAGCTTCTGCAATTAACCCTACAAATGTTGGGTTGGTGCCTGCTTTCAAGTGATATTATCGGCTCCAATTAAATAGTTCTGTAAGAAGGGTCAATATGGAGTTGGACTGGCTGCTTCAAGTGGCTACTAGGGCAGATATGGGTGTGGTTCCTGTCGATGGTGTTGGTAGCTGGAAATTCAGTAGGCATGGCCTGCATCTCAGTAGGAAATGGAAGGGTAAATTGACTGGGTTGATAGCAAAATCTTTGGGGAGGGGGGTGTACCTCTTTTTTAAGCTAAGGTTAGTGTCCAGTGATACAACACTGAAAGGAATCAAGTATAATGAGATCATATGAAAACAGTAAAAAATAATGTTTGTATATTGCCTCAGAATATCAGGGGATTAAAAACAGTGCAGATGAACTTATTGTTTGTTTGGAAAATTTAGAAACTGAGAATGCAATAGATGTATTATGCCTATCTGAACATCATATAGTCACAGATATGGAAAGGGTAAATGTGAGTGCATATTAGCTTTCTGCACATGTCATTAGAGAGAATATGGAAAAATGAGGAGTTGTAGTATATGTTAAAAGTTATAATAGCATGAAAAATTTAGAAACTAAAAATAATTGTGTAGAGCGACATATACAAGTGTGTGCCTGTGAGCTTAAACTAAATAATGGTAACTATGTGTCCACTGAAAAATTTTCAACTATTTCTGAAAGACTTGGACTCCTTGTTGTGCTTTCTCTAAGACAGAGGGTAGCAAATTATTATTTGTGGGGATTTCAGTGTAGATTTTCTGAAAGAATCTGAGTGGGAGAATGATCTCGAAGTATTAATCAGTTCTTTCAATTTGACATCAGTTATTAACAATGTAGGAAAATGCAGATTGCTACTTAAAGTAAAGATGATAGGACAGACAGGACGGAAATTGTTGGATGGAGGGTGTGGGGATGGTAGTTTGAGGCCAGGATATTTATGGGAGCAGAGAATGTTTTATAAGGATAACTCCCATCTGTGCAGTTCTGAAAAGCTGTTGGTGGATGGAAGGATCCAGGAGGTTCAGGTAGTGAAGCAGCCATTGAAATCAAGTGTGTTATATTCAGTTGCATGTTGTGCCACAGGGTAGTCTACTTTCTACATCTACATATATACTTCACTAGCCACCAAACAGTGTGTAGCGGAAGGCACTATTTGCGCCAAAGTCATATTTCCCCCCTCTGTTCCACTCGTGTACCACGCAAGGGAAAAATGACTGTCTGAATGCTTCAGTATGAGCTCTAATTTCCCTTATCTGTAAATGGTGATCATAGCGTGATTTGAAAGTTGGTGGTAATAATATATGCTCTACATCCTTGGTCAAGATTGGATTTTGGAATTTAGTGAGCAGCCCCTTCCATTTAGTGTGTTGTCTATCTGTAAGTGTGTCCCACTTCAAAATTTCTATGAGATTTATAACACTCTGGCAATGGCTAAATGTACCAGTCACAAATCTTGCCACTCTTCTTTGGACCTTCTCAATCTCTTGAACCAGACCCAACTGGTAAGGGTCCCATACAGATAAACAATACTCTAAGACTGGACAAACTAACGTAATGTAAGCAATTTACTTTGTTGAAGGACACCATCGCTTCAGGATTCTACCAACACACCACAATCTAGAGTTCACCTTACCAATTACTTGTGTAGTCTGATCTTTCCATTTGAGATCATTTCAAGTAATCACACCCAGATACTTGACGGATGCTACTGCTTTTTTCTATGCAGTAGGCTACACTTACTAATATTGAGAGATAACTGCCAGTCATTACACCACACATTTATTTTCTGCAAATCCTCAATGATTTGTTCACAACTTTCATGTGATACTACTTTCCTGTAGACTACAGTATCATCGGCAAACAGTCTAATGCTGCTGTCAATACGATCAACCAGACTGTTTATGTAAATTGCAAAAGCAGTGGACTTATTACACTGCCCCGGGGCACACCTGATGTTGTGCTTGTTTCTGTTTAAGTCCCCCCATTCAGGACGACATACTGCTCTCTGATGTTAGAAAAATTTCTGTCTAACCACGTATGTCACTGGAAAGGTCATAAGAATGCTCTTTTTGGAGCAAGTGACAGTGCGGAACTGAGTCAAATGCCTTTCGAAAGTTGAGGAATATGGCATCAACCTGGGAGCCGGTATCTAGAGACTGTTGTATATCATGCACAAAGAGGGCCGGCTGTGTCTCTCATGACCGCTGTTTCTTAAAACCACGCTGCTTTCTGCAGATGAGCTTCTCAGAGTCTAGAAACGTCATTATATGTGAACGCAAAATATGTTCCATGATTCTACAACAAATCAATGTCAGTGAAATTGGCCGGTAATTATGTGCATCCAATTTTCTACCCTTTTCATAGATTTCTATGACCTTGGACTTCTTCCAGTCCCATGGAACTTTCCGCTGCTCCAATGATCTCTGATAGATGATGGATAAGAAGTGTGCTATATTTGTAGAATAGTCAACATAGAATCTTACGGGGATACCGTCTGGGCCAGATGCCTTCCTAGCATCTGAGGATCTTAACTGTTTTGCAATACCAGATTCACTAAACACTATGTCAGCCATCCTTGAGTTTGTTCAATAATTGAAAGGGGAATGGTGCTGCAGACCTCTAGCATAAATGAGTTTTTGAAAGCTCTTGGCCACAGATTGGCAGTGGGCAATCATCCTGGTGGACAGTTGGTCAGTACTCATACCAATATAAAAACCTATGCAATGATTGCAGCAGAGCTGGTAAATGATATGTCTGGTTTCACAGGTGGCCCAGCCCCTGACAGAATAGGATAAATCTGTGACAGGACTGGAGAAGGAACTGCTGGGTGGGTGGATTGGGCAGGTTTTGCACCTGGGTGTTCCACAGGAATATGATCCTTGTGGCAATGGTTGGAACTGGGAATGGCATAGGGATGGACTAGGATGTTGTGGGATTTGGGTGGGTGATGGAACACTACTTTCAGAGGAGTGGGAAGAATCTCAGGTAGGATGTCCCTGATTTCAGGACATGATAGGTAATTAAAACCTTGGCAAAGGATGTGGTTCAGCTGTTCCAGTCTGGGGTGGTACTGGGAGATGAAGGGGACACTCTTTTGTGGTTGGTTCTTCGGGTTGGTGGGAGGATTAGGGGTGTGAGGGGAAATGGCGTGGGAGATGTATTTGGACATTAAGTCTGGGTGTGGCACCTGTCAGTGAAGACCTTAGTGAGACCCTCAGCATACTGAGCAAGGGAGTCTGATCACTGTAGATACATCATCCCCAGGTAGCCAGGCTACATCTGACGTATTTTTTTTATGTGAAAGGGAGGACAGCTGTCAAAATGCGGGCACTGTTGGTGGTTGGTGGGTTTAATGTGGACAGAGGTGTGGATGGAGCCATCAGAGAGGAGAAGGTCAACATATAGGAAGATGGCACCCTCAGTTGAGGAGGATCACATAAAGTGGATGGGAGAGAAGGTGTTGAGTTTGTGAAGGAACAAAGAAGCCAACAGATTGGACCCTCTCTGTCCTATCATCTCCTCCCCATTCTCATCTCCCATCCTGTTTATTTGCAGACCTCTGTCATTGCATCTACCTGTCTTTCCCTGCTCCTCTCCTTTTTTCTACACCTCCTTGGCCCACAACCTCCTGTTGCCAGTCTACCCCCTGCCAACTCCATCAGACAATGTTTGTCTCTCTCCCCACCCAGGGCCTACTATCCCCTCCTGCACCCCCTCCAGATTGCTGCTTGCATCCCATTTGATGGTTGCATTCCAGCCCGAGATGCTGGAGTTGGTGGTCTAGTGTGTGTGAGGTGTGCTTGCTTGTGAGTGTGAATGAAGTGTGTCTCTCTTTTTCTAATGAAGTCTGTGGCCGAAAGCCTTATGTAAGTATCTTTTAAATGTGCCTGTCTGCAACCTGATGTGTCTTCTTCACGGTAAATAGCAATCTGTCTTTTCCTACATTGCTGACATTCGTACCTGGAGTTTTCATTGTTTGACATCAGTTATTGATTTTCCTACTTGAATATTTCAGGAAAGGAGCACACTGATAGATAATATTTTCACAAATCAAGGTAAATTTAACCAAATAAACATTTATCCTGTTAAGAATAGTCTTTCTGAGCATGATGCTCAGCTAGTTCCAGTATATGACGTAGCTCCATATAGTAATGCAAATCAGTCCTCCAAAATGGTGCATTCGATTAATCAATTAATGATTTAATGATTCCAAATATTAGGGATAGATTGCAGCTGTTAGACTGTGATGAGGTGTACCAGGAACCTGATGCTAATTTAAACCATAACTTATTTCCTGAAAAGCTTGTATTTTTGAAAACAGTTGCCCTAAGAAAACAGTGAAATATTACTGTAAGAAACTATATAAAAAAACAGTGACTTACTAAAAGGATAAAAATATCTTATAACCAGAAAAGGGAAATAAATCTAATAGCAAGAAAAGCAAAAGAAACATTTAAATATTATAAAAACTACTGTACTATATTAAGGAAAGTTATTAAAAAGTCCAGAAATATGTGTATTATGCCTGAGATTAACAATGCTGATAATAAAATTAAAACAATTTGGAATATTGCTGAAAGGGAAACAGGGCAACTAAGAGCACAGGAAGACTGTAAGAGGTCTGTCTAAAAAGTATCCAGCCTTTGATTTTCCTGTGCAAAATAGAGACAATAGCACAGCGCCACTGGACACAGTAAAGGAAGAGACCTTTATGCGCTTGCGTGAATTTTGTCCCTGCCTTCCAGCATGTCAGTCGCTCCCTGTCAGTTGCTGAGTGAGGTGCTACATAACGTGATCGTTGGGTTGAACAATGGTAGTGCATCAAATTTTGTCAAAAGCTTTGTGATTCTCAAAGCAAAACAATTTTTAAGATTCAACAGGTGTTTGGAGAAGATGCGATGGGTATAACATAAATTAAGGAGTGGTTCAACTGAATCAAAAATGGCTGCACATCAGCAGAGAGGGACCATCGTTCTGGCAGGATCCAAACTACTCAGAGTGCAGCTGTTGTTGAGACGGTGCAAAATTTGGTGATGGCAGATCATCATTTGACCATGTGGGAGATTGTCCAAGAGGTTGGAGTGAGTAAAGATGCTGCATATGCAATTTTGTGAGATGATTTAAACATGTATTGAGGGGCTGCAAAATTCGTGCCAAAGTTGTTGGCACTGGAACAAAAAGACCTCTGTTTTGACATTGCACAGGATCTTCTGGACACCACCAACACTGATCCCAGGTTTCTGAACACTATGATAACTGGAGATGAGTCATGGATGTACGGGTTCAACTCAGAAACAAAAAGATAGTCATCGCAATCGAAGAATCCCAAGTCTCCAAGGCTAAAGAAAGTGCAGCAATTGCGAAGCAAAATCAGGTGATGCTGACTGATGTCCATGGAATTGTGATAAAGAAGTGCTATCAAGATGTTCTCTGGTGACTCCATGACATAGTTCGCCGTGAAAGACCAGATATGTGGATGGCGAAAAAGTGGCAACTGCATCATGACAACACCCCCACACATTCATCCTACCTGATCCAAAATTTCTTGACCAAACTTGGAATTACAGCTGTTCACCAACCTCCCTACTCTTCAGACATGGAACCTTGTGACTTCTGGTTGTTTCCAAAATTGAAGATGCCACTGAAAGGATCCCATTTTGAGAGTACAGAAAACATAATGTAGAACATGCTGACAGAGCTGAACACCATTCCAAAAGAAGACTTCCAGAAGTATTCCAGCAGTGGAAGGATTGGTGGGCTAAGTGTGCGCAAGCACAAGGGGCCTACTTTGAAGGAGATTAGCATCTCAACCCTGTCAGGTATTCGAAATATTTTTTCTGGCCAAAGGTTGAATACTTTTTAGATAGGCCTCATATTACCATAAAACTGAATGAAAAGTTTATTAACAAAAAGTCAGAGTTTGAAAATATTTTTAATAATCATTTTTTATATTTTGTGGAGAAAATATGATCCAGATGTTCATTAGAAAAGGCAAAGATATATATGGAAGAGGCAATAACTATTCAATTTGATAAAATTGAAATTCCACCCACCTCTCCTTCTGAAGTTAGGATAATAATAAACTCACTCAAAAGTAAAAGGTTACATGGAATTTATGGTATCCCCAACAAAGTACTAAAAGCTTGTTCCCAACAGGTAAGTGGGATTCTTAACAACATATGTACTAGCTCAGTGAAACTGGGCATTTTTCCTGATAGTTTGAAAATGCTATTGTTAAGAAATTGCATAAAAAGGAGGATAGGTCTGATGCCAGCTTCTGACAGCTTTTTCCAAAATTCTTGAAAAAGTAATGTATTCTAGAATATATATGAAGATAGTAACTGTTCTCGAAAGAACAGATACCACTCATGACAGAGCATCTTCTCTAGAATAAATGATAATTAATTGAAACTCTCACCTGCTGATAGGTGTTGCTGATATATCTCGATGGGAACAGCGGAAAATGTGTGCCCCAACCGAGACTCAAACCCGGGATTTCCTGCTTACATGGCAGGCGCTCTATCCATCTGAGCGACCAAGGACACAGATGAATAGTGTGACTGCAGGGACTTATTCTTTTACGCTTCCCATGAGACCCACATTCCCAACTGTCCACAATCTACATACGTAATGTACCTAATAGATATTTGCCCATCCACTCATTACTCGCGCACACTAAGGTGACGATTCCCATAAGAGTTTGGGCAACCTGTGCACATTTGCACAGACAAAGGTCAATGGCTGGGTAGCCTTTAATTATATATATGAAGATAGTAACTGTTATCGAAAGGCATCAACTGTCAGCTGGAATAGCTGAACACAAACCGTACGTCCTCTGGTAAGAGTTTGTGGGATACAACTTCAAAAGCTATTGTTAGATCAACAACGATGTCAGCTAATATCTGCCGGACTTCTTTTCCCAAGAGCATTCATGTACTTTAAAAGGCTTTTACATAGTAGGTATGATAGCTTCATAAAATTACACTGAGTTAAAGAAAACTGCGTTATTCACAATGAAAAAGTAAAGGGCATAATCAAATGAACATTTTCAGAAACTAGTTACAGCATTGTGAAATGCTTACATGATTGTGCCTCCAAGACAGTTTTAATTTTTTCTGAAGTCAACAATAACAGGCCTTTCTTGAAAAGTAGACCTATTTTTATTACAATGAAAATTCCAGAAGACAGTAAACAAAAATAAGAAAAAAGCAGACATTCAGATGCAACTGATAAATGCAATGCGCACGTAATACAAAGAAAATTTCATTATTTTTAGCATATTCAGAGAACAGGTCAATGGATACAAATTGTAAACATTATTCTATGGGAAATTTACATCAGTTATACACTATTCAGTTATAAAATGAAGAAATATGATAACAGTTGATTTACAATATTTGTATAATTATGAGTGGATGCATTTGCAACTTCTTGTGTTTCATTGACTTTTGAATTTTTAGATATCTGCTGCATGGTTTTGTGTTCAAAGAGTATTTGTTTTGTTTTTAACTTTTTATTTCTTTGTATTTTTCATAAGTTGCTATAAAATACTTTTTATTCAGTCTTTTGACTTGCTGTGAAATTATCTTGTGGGTTTAGAGACATGTTTAACATGCTTTCTTGAGGAGGAGAACAATTATTTTTATGTGACTCAGTAGAAATTACCTTACTTTCACAGGAACATTTTACATAAATGGTTTTGTTATGCATTATTGGTCAAATACTTTAACATAATAGGATATGTAGTATCATAGTATTACAGTAGCAAAGAAATGTATTTAAGAAAAATATTACAACTTTTTGGTGTCACCAGACTAGAATATTTTCTTTATTTTAGAATGCTTTTGGATCTTGTGAGGAATGTTACCAATTTTTTCAGACAGTTACATAGCGATTTCTTCATCTTTCCTAATCTATGTAGGTCATCATTAAATCCACCATATAGATCATAGTTTCATTTGTAACTATTTAATGATTATCATATTTAACACTTCTGTTTTAGAAATAATAAAGATAACCAGTATTTTATTGATATTTACAGTTTCAACAGTTGCTAGCCTAATTTTTTGATCTAAGTGGCATAGGGCACTATTATATAAGATTTCTGTAGAGTGTGGCAGCTATTCCCACATGAGTTTGTGTAGCCAGGTGTCCTAACGAAATAAATTTGGTCTGCTTTCCGACAATGTTCAATAATACATAGGTCGTCATGTAGCCTAGGTCAGTGTCAAACTAAGTTACAATAATTGAAAGTTTGTTAGTGGTTGGTTGAACATTTTTATGACATATAGGGAGTTTTTCCGCTTATTACCGGATACATCTATATCTGTTTACATACTCTGCAAGCCATCACATAATACATGGTGGAGTGTATGTTGTGCCACTGTTAGTCATTCCCTTTCCTGTTCCACTTGCAAATGGACCAAGGAAAAAACGACTGTCTATATACTGTTGTATAAGCTCTGATTCCTCTTATTTTGTCTTCATGTGCTTCTGCAAGATATATACTGGTGACAGTCCATGCAGTGCTATGATTTTTTTACTAATTTATTTTCCATTATGTATCAGCATGTATTTGGTAGGGAGTTAGATCCAGTGATTATTAGTTACGTATAGACACTTTAATTAAAAAAAAGAAAAATGTTGCACACCATGAAGGAATTATCTAACGGGGATGGAAATCAGTAGATGTGATGTACATGTATAGACAAACAAATGATCATAATTTCAGAAAAATTAGATGAGTTATTCAAGAGAAAGAGGTTCACAAACTGAGCAAGCCAGTAATACATTGGTCTACCACTTGTTCTTTTACAAGTTGTTATTCATCTTGGCATTGACTGACAGAATGGTCCTCCTGAGGGATATCATGCCAAATTTTGTCCATTTGGTATGTTAGATCAGCAAACTGCTGACCTGATTGGAGGGCCCTGCTGCTAATGCTCCAAATTTTCTCAGCCTGGAAGAGATCCAGTGACCTCACTGGTAAAGTTGGGGTTTGATGAGCAGGAAGACAAACAGTAGAAACTCTTCCCATGTGCACGTGGACATTATCTTGCTGGAATGAAAGACTAGGATGGATTGCCATGAATAGCAACAAAACACAGCTTAGAATATCTTTGATGTACTGCTGTGCTGTAAGGGTGCCACAGATAATAGTAAAGGAGTCCTGCTATGAAAAGAAATGGCACCCCAGACCATCACTCCTGGTTTTGGGCCTTGTAGCAGGTGACAGTCAAGTTGGTATCCCACCAATGTCTGCTGCACCTCCAGACTTGTCTTCAGCCTGGAACCTCATTGATTGGAGTAGAATTATCTGCAGTGATGAGCACTGCTTTCAATTGAGCCCTGATGACCAGTGAAGACATGTCTGAAGATGCCCCAGACAGCAGTGGAATACCAACCTGACTGTCGTCTGCCATACGGCTCAATAACCAGGAGTGATGGTCTGAGGTGCCATTTCTTTTCATAGCAAGACCCCTTCTGTTGTCACCTATCACGCCCTTAAGCACAGAGGTACATTGACAAGATTCTATGCTCCATTTTGTTGGCCTTCATTGCAAGCCATCCTGGGATTACATTTCAGCAACATAATGCCCACCCATACACAGGGACAGTTTCTGCTGCTTGTCTCCATGCTTGCCAAACTCTACCTTGGCCACCAAGGCCAAGGTCTCCCCACATGAGAACATTTGGAACATTATGAGTAGGGCCCTGCAATCATCCTGAGATTTTGATGTTCTTACACACCAATTGGAAAGAATTTGTTATGATACCCCTCTCAGGAGGACATCTAACAACTCTGTGAATCAATATCAAGCTGAGTAACTGCTTGTATAAGGGCCACATATGGACCAAGGGGTTATTGACTTGCTCAGTTTGTGAAGCTCTTTCTCCTTAATAAATCATCCAGTTTTTCTGAAACTGTAATCAGTTGTTTGTCTGTACATCTCTCGCTTTCCATCGTTTTTAGAAAATTCCTTCAGGATACATCATTTTTTCTTACAGTGCAATAGAAAGATAATTTTCATAAAACTACAGAACTTGTTTGAAGAATGGGAACATTCAACCAATGCACACTTAAAGTGTAGGAGTAGGACAACATTTGAATTAATTATCCTGACTCTCATGAGATTGACAAATGGTGTGCCTTATGTTTAATGGCATTGACCAATGGATGAACTGATAGTACTAGTTTATTTTCATCAATGTTAATTTATTTTGAATACATTCATGTCATTTTCATAATATCTGAGTAATATCTGATATGGCTCTGTCAGAATATCTCCTTCTGTATGTATAAGGCTTTGAATGCTATACCCACTAACAGATATTAATGTAATTCCTTCAATATGTTTTGAGCCTTCCTATATCAGAGTACACAAAGCACTATTAACTATTAGCAATGCAGGATCTAAAATTGGTCTCTTATTTGCAGGAAACTATACATGAACATGAGACAACATTAACTGCAGGATGCCCAAGGGACTTAATTGATTCTTTTCTTCTGGAAAAAGAAGAAGATAAAAACAAAGCAACTTCATCATTCACAGGTTACAACATATGGCATTCTATGTTTAAAAAAACCACTTCAACACTTTAAGTATAGCTATCTCTAGAGCTCAGTTCAATTTCATTCTTATCACGTAGCACAAGGCCATTTCCAGCATCTATATTCATGTGGTAAAAATAATAGTAATGGAGAATATTTAAGGGTTAGTAAGAAAACAAAAGTGAGAAAATAACATGCTAAAATAGTAATCTTGTCAGGTGTAGTCCTCAACAACCAGTCTTTCCAACTCATCCCATCCAGTAAGTCTCCCGTGACCTGGGACTCTGGGCAACTTTTACAAACCCTCCCCATCTCCTAGATCTCATGAGTCTTCCTCCTCCACACCTCCCCCTTCCCCTTCAGCCCCTCTGCCAGAAGGAGCAACGGGCTTCAAAAGCTTGCAAATTAAAATACTTTTATGAGTGTGATCTGCTGCCTCAGTTTGATGAGTAGACTTTTTATCTATCCAGTGAAATTAAAAAAACTGATTAAGTAGATTATTTTCAAACTACTTGTTCTTACAGAATTCATCAAAACAATACAAAGATTTTCTGAATTAAAATTTTCAGCTTGACAAGATACAATGTATAAAACCACTTACATAAATTATTTTTTTAATTTAACTTTTATATAGAACTTCTCAAAACTGAGATGATCAATAATCAATAATAAAGGTTCTCATTTTAAAAAGAACACACACTCACATGCTATAACTCACTTATGAATAACCAATTTCAATTAGAATAGAATATTTACTCCCCCTTAAACACAATTACATACAATCACAGTTGCGATAAAAAATTTATACAAATATATAGTTACTACATTAAGGTATTCTTACAGGGATCCTTGCCATATTATGTTTTGGCTTTTATGTAAGTTATTACTTTAGTAAAGTACATTGTTATGAATAGAGATGTGGAAATGGATTAATAGTTGCTTGAATAATTGGAAAAATTGATTGAAAAGAATAGTCGAGTGAAAATTTTGAAGGCAATTTATGAATCTGTGCACAATCTTGGGTGAACTTCGACTGATACAAATATCAACAATCCTTTAATATCATTACATTCAAGGTCAATAAACATAATTTACATTATGTACTACTGCTTCCAGTAGTATGTGGTACCAAATAATCGCCGCAACGTTTGAAACTATCAATTTGTCACACAAAACACAATATTTTTAGTATAAGTACATGAAATTCAATAGGTGCCTATGAAGTCTAAGTCATTACCTTCACATTAATTCCATTGTGTTTAGTCTTGAGTGTGACAATGTCAACACAGGTATGATATATATGGTGTGAATTATTCTTGCCTGCACCGAACCTCTTGATGCAGGGTCTCAGCGGCAAGTGAAATGATGAACAGATACTCATAACAGTGCAAATAAATATTCCTTTTCTAATAGCTTTTTATAATACTTTTAATGAACAGTTAAAATACACTTTTAAAAAATGCTGGTATGATGGATCCAAGCATATGTCCACATGTTACCACTTTGCAAAACAAAAGGGTGAAGACACATGAATTAATAAACTGATGAGCATATTTCTTACTTTGTTTCATACAGATATTCAACAATGTATCAAAACACGAAAATTTAATAGTCATGGGTGACTGGAATTCGAGTGTAGGAAAAGGGAGAGAAGGAAACATAGTAGGTGAATATGGATTGGGGGACAGAAATGAAAGAGGAAGCCGCCTGGTAGAATTTTGCACAGAGCACAACATAATCATAGCTAACACTTGGTTTAAGAATCATGAAAGAAGGTTGTATACATGGAAGAACCCTGGAGATACTAAAAGGTATCAGATAGATTATATAATGGTAAGACAGAGATTTAGGAACCAGGTTTTAAATTGTAAGACATTTCCAGGGGCAGATGTGGACTCTGACCACAATCTATTGGTTATGACCTGTAGATTAAAACTGAAGAAACTGCAAAAAGGTGGGAATTTAAGGAGATGGGACCTGGATAAACTAAAAGAACCAGAGGTTGTACAGAGATTCAGGGAGAGCATAAGGGAGCAATTGACAGGAATGGGGGAAATAAATACAGTAGAAGAAGAATGGGTAGCTTTGAGGGATGAAGTAGTGAAGGCAGCAGAGGATCAAGTAGGTAAAAAGACGAGGGCTAGTAGAAATCCTTGGGTAACAGAAGAAATATTGAATTTAATTGATGAAAGGAGAAAATATAAAAATGCAGTAAGTGAAACAGGCAAAAAGGAATACAAACGTCTCAAAAATGAGATCGACAGGAAGTGCAAAATGGCTAAGCAGGGATGGCTAGAGGACAAATGTAAGGATGTAGAGGCCTATCTCACTAGGGGTAAGATAGATACCGCCTACAGGAAAATTAAAGAGACCTTTGGAGATAAGAGAATGACTTGTATGAATATCAAGAGCTCAGATGGAAACCCAGTTCTAAGCAAAGAAGGGAAAGCAGAAAGGTGGAAGGAGTATATAGAGGGTCTATACAAGGGCGATGTACTTGAGGACAATATTATGGAAATGGAAGAGGATGTAGATGAAGATGAAATGGGAGATACGATACTGCGTGAAGAGTTTGACAGAGCACTGAAAGACCTGAGTCGAAACAAGGCCCCCGGAGTAGACAATATTCCATTGGAACTACTGACGGCCGTGGGAGAGCCAGTCCTGACAAAACTCTACCATTTGGTGAGCAAGATGTATGAAACAGGCGAAATACCCTCAGACTTCAAGAAGAATATAATAATTCCAATCCCAAAGAAAGCAGGTGTTGACAGATGTGAAAATTACCGAACTATCAGCTTAATAAGTCACAGCTGCAAAATACTAACACGAATTCTTTACAGACGAATGGAAAAACTAGTAGAAGCCAACCTCGGGGAAGATCAGTTTGGATTCCGTAGAAACACTGGAACACGTGAGGCAATACTGACCTTACGACTTATCTTAGAAGAAAGATTAAGGAAAGGCAAACCTATGTTTCTAGCATTTGTAGACTTAGAGAAAGCTTTTGACAATGTTGACTGGAATACTCTCTTTCAAATTCTAAAGGTGGCAGGGGTAAAATACAGGGAGCGAAAGGCTATTTACAATTTGTACAGAAACCAGATGGCAGTTATAAGAGTCGAGGGACATGAAAGGGAAGCAGTGGTTGGGAAGGGAGTAAGACAGGGTTGTAGCCTCTCCCCGATGTTGTTCAATCTGTATATTGAGCAAGCAGTAAAGGAAACAAAAGAAAAATTCGGAGTAGGTATTAAAATTCATGGAGAAGAAATAAAAACTTTGAGGTTCGCCGATGACATTGTAATTCTGTCAGAGACAGCAAAGGACTTGGAAGAGCAGTTGAATGGAATGGACAGTGTCTTGAAAGGAGGATATAAGATGAACATCAACAAAAGCAAAACAAGGATAATGGAATGTAGTCTAATTAAGTCAGGTGATGCTGAGGAAATTAGATTAGGAAATGAGGCACTTAAAGTAGTAAAGGAGTTTTGCTATTTGGGGAGCAAAATAACTGATGATGGTCGAAGTAGAGAGGATATAAAATGTAGGCTGGCAATGGCAAGGAAAGCGTTTCTGAAGAAGAGAAATTTGTTAACATCCAGTATTGATTTAAGTGTCGGGAAGTCATTTCTGAAAGTATTCGTTTGGAGTGTAGCCATGTATGGAAGTGAAACATGGACGATAAATAGTTTGGACAAGAAGAGAATAGAAGCTTTCGAAATGTGGTGCTACAGAAGAATGCTGAAGATTAGATGGGTAGATCACATAACTAATGAGGAAGTATTGAATAGGATTGGGGAGAAGATAAGTTTGTGGCACAACTTGACCAGAAGAAGGGATCGGTTGGTAGGACATGTTCTGAGGCATCAAGGGATCACCAATTTAGTATTGGAGGGCAGCGTGGAGGGTAAAAATCGTAGAGGGAGACCAAGAGATGAATACACTAAGCAGATTCAGAAGGATGTAGGTTGCAGTAGGTACTGGGAGATGAAAAAGCTTGCACAGGATAGAGTAGCATGGAGAGCTGCATCAAACCAGTCTCAGGACTGAAGACCACAACAACAACAAACATCAAAACACTATCCTTGCCACAAAACAACTCGTTAATTTTGCTTTGGCAGTGCCTTTGGTTTAAGCTCATTCTGTTTACAT